>NC_071499.1:93750000-94375000 GCF_028408465.1 Anastrepha ludens
AAGGCGATTCTTTTGTTGGTGGAACATCTGGAAACTCCTCTTCACTGTCACTTGAATGCGAGTCAACAAACGATTTGGTAGAAATATTTTTTTTATTAGAGGGTTTTGGGGATGGATGCTTTCAATGCTCTGTAACAAATTACACTTATAAGGCGAAGTTGTTAAAACAGTTGCCTTTGTTTTCCGGCCTTTCCGATTAGGTGGTGGATCTCGTAGCTTTGGTGGTGGAGATATTTCCCAGGGAGTACCGAGTCCTCGGCTTGTGCTTGCTTCTATAAATAAATAAATAAATAATTGGCGCGTACACTTCTGTTAGGTGTTTGGCCGAGCTCCTCCTCCTATTTGTGGTGTGCGTCTTGATGTTGTTCCACAAATGGAGGGACCTACAGTTTCAAGCCGACTCCGAACGGCAGATATTTTTATGAGGAGCTTTTTCATGGCAGAAATACACTCGGAGGTTTGCCATTGCCTGCCGAGGGGCGACCGCTATTAGAAAAATGTTTTTATTAATTTTGCTTTCACCGAGATTCGAACCAACGACCTCTCTGTGAATTCCGAATGGTAATCACGCACCAACCCATTCGGCTACGGCGGCCGTGCTTCTATAAACAAATTAAATAGCGTTCCTAAAATTTCCATAGATTTTATTTCGAAACTTACGAATTTCAGGCTCAATTTCCATGGCTGATGCGCTTGGGGTTTCTTCTGTCGTTGAATTTTTAGTTTCAACTGGATCCTCTGAGAAGACAATATATCTAGCAAGATTTTTTTATATTTAAAACTGAATTGTACCTGATGATGATGAGTTCCCAGCTATAAAATCTGCATCTGTGAAAATATGTTTGTCAAACGGATAAATCCCCGTGGCTTTAAAACCATTTATTGCCATTTGTCCAGTTTGAACCCTCAAATAAGCCTTAGTAAATAGTCCTGCGATATCAAAATGTGTAACTTTTCTGCCCTGTTCACGCATAAATCGTCTTATTTCGTCATTATAGTACTTCTTAAAAGGTCCCATAAAAGCCTTATCCAACGGTTGAAGTTTGTGTGTTGAATGGGGTGGCAAAGAAATTATAGTCACATTGTGTTCGCGAGCTAGATCAATAACTTCTATATTGCGTGTGTGGCTATAATGCCCATCTAATATAAGAAGCAGAGGTTCAGACGGAGATGGTTTCGTTACGCTTAAAAAATGCCTGAACCATTTCGTGAAGATGGGAATCTGAACCCATCCAGACAAATGGCACGCCGAGTTGGAGCCAGGAGGAGCGTCTTTCATTAGAAGAGGGTTATGGTTTTTTCGTGGAAAGATGAAAAATGGTGGTACGAAACCACCTCCTGCGCTCATGCAAGTGATGACTGTAACAAGCGATCCTCGCTCAGCTGAAGTCATTGTTCCAATCTGTTTTTTTCCTTTCCGAGCGATTATTTGTGCCTGTTGCGAAGGAACTACTCATATTCCGGTTTCGTCAACGTTCCAGATACGAGTAGGCGGAAAATTATGTTTTCCGTTTTCTTCTTCCAGCAATTTGAAAAATATATCAACATTTTCTCGAGAAAAACCACGGTCGACGCTTGTTCCAGTTGGCTTTCGAAAACTCAGAACATTTCGGTGTCGGTTACAGAAGCCTTTTAGCCAATCCTTGCCAGTGCACTCTTTAATAACGGAGAACTTATTGGGAATGTTGTTTTTTGTGGCAATTTGATAACACAATGACCGCACGTCTGCGCGTGTTAGTCCCCAGTACCTTGACTCCATTTCTAGTAAATATTTAACTAAGTCATTTTCAATTTCCGCTGTTAAAATCGGAGCCCGGCCAAGTTTAGTTGTCAACAGCTCCTCGATGGATTTCTCGCTTCTTGCCATGCGCTGCAGAGTGGTATGGGGGACACTAAATGTCTTGGAAGCCAAGAGAATACCCATTTCACCTTTTCTAACCGCTTGGATAGCTTTTTTCATATCCTCTGCTTTCCATTTTGGTATTTCAATTTTCTTCGGCATTTTTTTGATCGAGAGGGTAATATGGTACACTATACCACTTTAGCCGCCTTTACCTATCCCACAATAGCCGCATTAGAGTTTGAACAAATTAATTTTGAATAATTAAATATCGACCAAATATACAAAAATATTGCTTATATGCTGCACTAGTATTAAACTCACTTATTACTTCCCGATGGATAAATACAGTTTAAAGCACAGGATTTTAATTTGCCAGAAATTTTCCACTGAGCACAAAAAAATGTCAACCACACAACAACGCGATTTTTTTACAACTGACTCATTGTATGCTTTGCAAAACACAAATCAAATCACGCGTTCTTAAGATTCTGAGAATGCCGAAATATCTAACTTGGTCCCGTTATTTCCACGACTTTAGTTTTCGAATAAAGCTGCTATACCACATTACCCGCCTATACCACAATACCCGCAGTTACCCTAACAATCCAACGCGTTTACATAAGAAACCCACATTTTGAAAAATCTCACGTGAGATTGGGGGATGGGGGAGGGGGTTGAATAAAATCTCACGACATCTCACCAGGGGGGGAGGGAGGGTCCAGAAAATTGAAAAAAACACCTCACGTAATTTATGGACGCCCCCTAAGGTCACACCCGTCACAGTCTTCAAATGGCAGCTATGGTCGGAAATGATGCATTTTCAGTATGTACTTGGTATCAAACAACTTTAATATTCACATGGCAGGGATTAGTGTCCTTTAAATTAAGTAACAGTTTTAAATTTTAAAATTATAACGAAAAATGTCAGTAACACGGTCACACCCGTCACAATGGAAATGACCATTTCTTAAAATTACTCAAAAAATATGTAAACATGCATTTTAAATCGAAATATGCTTTTATGGACGAAACATGCAAAATATGCATGCAACATGCATTTGCATGACTATCACAGCTCTAATGATTAAGTTAAAAATATAATTAAGTACCAACCGAAATCAAATGTCAAACTTTACACAATGTTTTAAGACCAAAGATATTTGACTTTTAAAAACTCATACTAAATCTTTCACCATTGAATAAATCTCTAAAGTTGTCACTTGCATCACTAGGCATGGACACGCTTTAGACTCCATCTAGACTGTAGACCGCACCCCTTCTACTTATAATAACTAATTGTATGGAAGGGCCTTATCAGCTGATGAATGTTGTGCCATTGAACTGAAAGAACACTTGCAAGTTTGACTAGTGTTTGCATTACAGCGCGAGATGCTTATGACATTCCGCGGGTAATAGCGTGCTAAAACAGGTACGCAAGTAAGAATTATTTAATATGATACTAAATCTACTAATACTATCTCATACTACTTTAAATATAAAAAATGATATCATGCCACTTTTTCCAAAACCCCTCTTTTCTAGTTTATAGTTCTTTTAGAATATCTAATCTATTGTACTTCAGTCTGCTAGAGAATGTAAACAATTAGGTGTAATTTTTGGCAGTCTTTTTCCATTTAATAGTCACATTAATTTCATGTTATCGAAATCATATTCTGTCTTAAGCTATACACGACGAAATACCTCTAATTTTACGGACCCTTATACTCTGAAATTTCAGGTTACAGTAGTCGTTCGCTGTAGGGCTGAATACCCTGGGTTTTTTTTGGAGGTCATACCATACATTTTTATTCAACAGGATCGAAAGTGTGTAAACGATGTCTCTGAAATTTATACTATTTGAGATCAGTAAAATTTTCCGATCCTATCCCATCTTACACATCACGATAACTATTGATCAGTTTGAGGTCTTTAGAAAGTAGAAGACCGATTCGTGCTTTCTAGTTTGTTTTATTAAAGTTGACATTGATTACCCATTTCCATAGGGAAAAGTTTTTTACAGGGAGTCCAATATCAGACCGTTAACCTGCTCTCAGCGAATTTTAAAAAATCAGCTGGTATGCTGACGTAACAGAGGACGTGTTAAGTCTTCGCCTATAATGCTTTGTTGCCGTCTGAACAACGAATGATTACGCGAGTGTGTGAATATGTATGAAATTTTCGTGCAAATTTCGTCTGGCGATAAAGTTGTGTAGGGAAAAAAATCAGCACAGTTTTCGCTGATATTGCTTCGATGCTATCTGAACAACGACTGATTGGACGAGTGTGTAAATAGATATGAAATGATCGTGCAGCATGATTCAATGATAAAAGGTTTGCTCAGTAAGCAGCTTTCTCATTCTCTCTTGACAAATCGGCTCCCTTAGCAAGGCACTGTGTTGCTAGCTCTAGAAATTTTGAGTAAAAGTGGAGGAAAAGTAAAATTTGTAGTCAAAATATTCAATTTTCAAAATGGTCTGCTTACGAGCAACAACTCGCTCAAGAGTTTTCATCGGTATGTTCAGTACTACGGTAGTATGACGTGGAATACACACCTCTTAAGTCAGGACTTGATAGAGTATTTGACGTAATCCAAGATTTATGAGTGGAGAATTTACAAAGCTTTATTTCTTGTGATGTATTGACTTAGAAGAACTTCATGTTTTGCAAAGAGCTAGCATTTCCCAAAGATTTACGACAAGGAGAATTATTGGATAGTCCTGATGCGACCGATAGCTTTGCATATCTCATTATAAAAAAGTTGGGATTGACGAAACTTGTTTCCAACGAGCCCACCCTTCATGGATGAATTAAATGTCCAGAGGAGGCTTAACAAAACACAGTACCAACATGAAAAAGCTCCTCATTAAAAACCATCTGCCAGAATCGGCTTAAAACTTTAGGTCTTCCCATTTGTGGAACAACATCACGACACGCGCTACAATTAAGAGGAAGATCTCGGCCAAACAACTAACTGAATTGTACGTGCCAATTATTTATTTAAATTTAACAAAATAGTTTCATATTGGCGGAGATTCCCAACTTCGCGATCGGTTTTAAATTTAATAATTAATTCACAAAATAAAATCTTGGATTAAATAAAATAATTTCTTGTTTTAATATTAGACTTGGTAATTTCCGTTAATAACTTCTATTAGTACCTTTCTTTACATTCCAATATTAATTAAAATTAATTTTTTAAACCGTTCGGTGTTTGTTTCCATTTAAGTAAGAAAGTACTTTTTTGCTACCATTTTTACCAAAAAGGATTTAATTTGTTCCACTTTATTTACCTTCTGAAATACAACCTTTTGTAAGGGAGTGTCAAAAATCGAATGTCACTAGTGAGCAAACCTTTAATAATTGAAACATGATCGTGCAGAATCGGCTGCTGAGTTCCCTGTGACGAAGCAACCGAAGTTCCCCTCACTATTTGCTTTCTCACCATACTTAAGGAGCAAACCGTGTAAATCTATCATCCTTGCCAGAAATCGACTGCCGAGGGCCTTCTGACGTGCCAGCCAAAGTTACTCGCACAATTTTGTTTTTCACCATGGACAAACCTTGTAAATCTATCCATGGTGAAATGATATTTACCGGAGTGCTACCGCCGCATACCCAAGTAACATGGCAGCCAAAGTTCCCGCGCAACCGCCTAGGCAAGATTTCCTTGAGAGATACTACTAAAATATTAGGGCAATATTAAGTCGAGCTTTGAAAAACTATACGAACACTCATAAAAAAATAATTATGTGCAAGTATACCGCAACTTTGGTTCTATATAAAAGGGAATTCTCTATAGCTGGGCAAATAATAAATGGAAGAAGCTTTCTTCTGAAAAAATTAATTTGTGTTTAATTGAAATTTCGATATTTAAATACAATAATTATTTTATTTATCTTATACTATGTAGCTGCTCATAGCCTCATCCATGTAAATTTGAACATTGAATGTAAGGATGAATGTAAGAATTTCATTTACATGCCCATGGGTTTTTGACTAGAAGAGATTCCTCCAAACGAAATTTTCTCGAATTTGCGAGAATTTGAATAAAACAATTTTAATGTGATTTGAATTCATTGATATAATTGAAATTTAATTATATTAAAAACATTGATGATAAACTAGATTTCTTGTCTTTCCGTCCGGAGAGAGAAGAAAAAGTGCCGATGCTTTAACGAAATTAATTAATCGTCATTGAATCGCCCGATATTTGGTGACTTATTTTCGGCATGTTCTTTTCAATATTCAAAGAACAGTAAATTCAAAAAAACAAAATCTATTTTACACATCGAACTGGAACTTTGAATTCAAATAATAAAACTTTTAATATTCAATGTACGAGGGGGGGTCAATAAGTCCGTGACTTTTTGTATTTCTAACCTCTTTACTGAAAAAGAAATACTGCTCCTGTCAGCAGGCATCTGTCAGTTGACTCCTGTCAAAATTTGAACGTGTTTTACAGCTACCTTTATCAGACTTCCCAATAATTCACAGTCGACCACAAACGCAATCGTGTAACAACTTCACAGGAAGGTTTGGCGTTGTTTAATCGCAATATGGAGGAGTTTTTGCGCCGTTTTGTAGCCGTGGACGAAACATGGATCCATCACCACACACCAGAGGCCAAACAACAGTCGAAACAGTGGGTTTCTAAGGGTGAATCGGCTTAATAAGCACACGAAATTCAGTTTTTTCCATTTTCTCCTCAAATTACTGGGTAGTCTGATAAAGGTAGCTGTAAAACACAAACTAACTGACGCAGCAGGTTCAAAATTTGACAGGAGTCAACTGACAGATGCCTGTTGACAGGAGCAGTATTTCTTTTTCAATAAAGAGGGCGGAAATACAAAAAGTCACGGACAATTAAAATTAATCCATGACAACGATTTGTAGTAATAGCTCGATTTTTGCGCCACCTAGCGGTAAAATATTGGGTTGAGAAATAAAAAAAACATTTCGAATATGAACCAATTCGCATCATAAATATATTTTTCAGAAGTAGCTCCACTCCTGCGCTACCTGGCGGAAAATGTCGTGCAATCCTTGCTTTTGAAACCACAAATACAACAAAGAGAGAATGAGCCAAATTTGTCAATCCGTTCCAAAGTTCCAAGGTGACGTATTTGTACATGCTAGCCCTGAATATTCTGTCAAAAGTGGACAAATGTCACAATAATAAGACCGTTAAACTGTACAAGTTTTGCTGTGCATTGTAACAGGATTTCCACTACAATCAGAAAATCCATTATTAAGTGGATTCCACTGTACATCTACTTATGGTAAATATATATATTCTTGCAAGCATTTTTACGGATATGTGTTTGGCAACAAAACAAAAAAAACACATCACCTTTACTTAAAACAAAATGTAAAAGCGAAAACAATTTTGAAGTTGAAAGGTTCTAAGCATACATAAATACATGCATACATGTCCCGTTTATACAAGTTTAAAATTAGTACAGTAGGTTCTGTTTTTATGCGGTAGATACGTTCCGCATGAAACAGCATAAAAAAAAAACAGCATAAAAAAAGCTACTAGTTCTATAGTAAAACTATAGATACGTTTCAAATGCTAAAACCGCATAAATCTGAAATAATGTAATAAAATCGCATAAAAAAGGGCACTAGTCCCATATTATAACTATAGATACGTTCCATAGACCGCATGAATCTGTGATGAGTTTTTGCTTAGCTGGTTTAGAATCTTGTTTATATGTACAATTCCCGATAGGTCGACAAGCATTTTGTAATTTAAAAAAAAACCGCACTATTTCAAAACCGCATAAAAAAAAGCCGCATAAAAACAGAACCTACTGTATATAAAATTACTACCGGCGAAACGAAAGTGAGTTGAGAATATAGCAAACACTGGAGCATTAACATACGAGCGCTCGTATTAACCAGCCTTCACTGCTCCATTACCAAGAGCTTAACCACCTTCTCTCAACCTCAACAACTTTCCGTTTTTACCACTTAATTTGTGAAACAATCTGCTAATGTTGGTATACACTTTGGCCCAGTCTACAAGGAGACTTTCAGCGGCGTTATAAGATTTGTTTATGAAAATTATTGTACACTCACAGGCTTACATGTGGCCATTTGTTTCTTTTTATTACATTTTACTTTGAAGTTTTTCCTTTTTTCACTTATAAATTTGCTTAACCCGCAGCCATTCACGCGCCACCTTCACATTTTTACAGATGATTTTGCAACAGTTTGGCCTTTTTGTACTCGAAATTATGCAATGCTTAAAAAATCCAATTTACGCTTTAAACAGTTCCTGGCGTGGTTTATGCGCCCTTTGAGCTGTATAATTTATGTTATTACATTACTGGTATATATACATACGGACAGTGGCTTACGATAATAATGGAACAGTATGAAATCGTGCAGTTCATTACTAATAGATACTAAGCTAACCAAGAAAAACTCTATGAACCGAGATATTTATCTTAAGAAGTATATTTAATCTGCATTAATTATCTGCAAACAAAAAACATATATAACATATATGTATGTACATATATTAAATAAAAAATATATTTTTAGAACAAACCAAATCAGTTCAGACCCAAAGTTAGATAAAACCCCATAAAAGCAGTATAAGTCGTGATGGTGTTAATATTTAGTTGGGAGTTCTTTTTGTTAATGACTACTCTCGACCGAGTTGACAGCGACTCCAGCAACTTTTGGCAGAATGGTGCTGAGATTTTGCTCTATTCATTTTTTTTTTAAACTGGCACCAACTCCGGTTTATCATGTATGTTTGTACTTAAATTTTTGTTACTTCCAGACGTACTCAATGACATTCAAGATCAATTGTGGTGGCGTTTCAATCACACGAGGACAATTGTAAAGCCACGAAGAGTGCTTCGAGCTTCGGATCATTATCTTGGTAAAAAACAAAATCTTTTTCTGTTCCAAGTTTTCTGGCACTTTGCTCCATATTTGTTTTTAGAATGTTTAAATAATAATCTTGTTCATATTGCCCTCGATGATATGAAGGTCACCTGGTCCAGCAGCAGATATTACGCCCAATACCATTACTGAGCCTAAACGGTGCTTAATGGTGGGATATATTGTACATTTTTCTTTTTAAGTTCCTCATTACGTTTTATAATAGGTATGATTGTCGAACATAACGAAAAATATGAAATTTACTTTCGTCGTAAAGACAACTTTTTTCCAGAATGAAAAATCTTTGTTTAAAAAGTTTTTGGCTAATTGCTTATGCTTTAGGATGCTGATCTTGTTCACAAACAGTGTTTTCCTTGCTATTCGTTCATGATAATTATATTTTCTGATCACATTTCTTACCGTTCCAGGGCTAGGTTTTTCCAAGAAATTTCTCTGCTTCTGATGTTATTTTTGGGGTATACAAGTGCTGATTTTTCTGAATTATTTGTAGTATCCGTTCGTGCGACTCAGAAACACTTTGCGACGACACGATTTTGAGTATTTTCAAAGTTCAACGACTTTTTGTACCGCTTAATGGTATTAAAAACTGTAGCCAGTGCTCGATTGACAACCTCACTTGTGTCTCGTATGGATTTACCCAATTTCGACAATCTAATTATTGTCTCTACCTGCTCAACCATGACTGCTTAACGCGCGGCATGGGCAAAAAGTAAGGTGAATTTATTTGTCAAACTTCGCGGGATTAAAATTTCGCTCTAGTTATTTTTTTTATGAATGTCATTATCAGTAATATATTTACGCTTGTGTTTACCAAACGACCAAGAGTGCATTTTTCGATTTTTACAATGTCTGATTTGATTGAGCAGAGAAGTACCATCAAATTTTGTTTGCGCAATGGAATTGCGGCTGCGGAAACGTTTAGTCTGTTGCAGAAGGCATTTGGTGATTCGACCATTTCGCAAAAAATTATTTATAAGTGGTACAAAGACTTCAAAGAGGGTCGAGAACGTGTTGATGACTTGGAACGCTCCGGACGACCATCGACGTCAACAGATGACCAACACGTCAATAAAGTGAAGGAGTTAGTGCTCAAAAATCGTCGGTTGACTGTTAAAGACCTTACTGATATGATCGGAATATCAGAAGGATCTGTGAAAACCATTTTGAAAGACCATTTAGGCCTACGAAAAGTCAAATCTCGTTTGGTACCGAAAACTTTCAATTTCTTGGAAAAAAGTCGTCGCGTTGATGTGTGTGAAACAATGCACCGACCAATCAAGCGAATATCATGCTAAAGGCGAGGCCAGACCGAAAAGAGCACGTCAAAGTCGTTCAAAAATAAAGGTCATGATGACAGTTTATTTCGATTTTCGTGGTGTGGTACACTACGAATTCCTTCCACCTGGCCAAACTGTTAATAAGGAATATTATTTGAGCATTATGCGTCGTTTACGTGAAGCAATTCGTCTAAAAAGACCAGAATTATGGCCCAACAACTCTTGGTTTTTGCATCACGATAATGCACCGTCTCACACTGCACTCGTTCTTGGTGACCATTTCGCCAAAAATTCCACGCATATCGTTCCGCAACCACCGTATTCGCCTGATTTGGCTCCGTGTGACTTCTGGCTATTCCCAAAACTCAAGAGACCACTCCGGGGAACGCGTTTCGAGTCGATTGAGGTGATTGAGGAGATAAAAGCTGAATCGAAGAAGGTGCTGATGGCTATACCGGAAATGGACTATTTGGCATGTTTCGGGGATTGGAAAATCGTTGGCATAAGTGTATTTCATCGAGAGGGGATTATTTTGAAGGGGATGAAATTGATTTACAAGAATAAATAAAGATTAAACCAAATTCACCTTACTTTTTGCCAACAGTAGTAACTAAACTAACCGAAATCAACTTTTTGGGGAATACTACAACTCCAAAGAACGAATTCAAACTGAAAATGAAGTTTGTTGCAATTTGATCGGAAAGCCTGTTCAAATTGTATGAAGTGTTCCATTATTACTTTGGGTCTTAAATCATACGCATGCATATTTGTGTTAACCCGAGCTTAACTTTTTCAAATATTTAAAATTTTGTATAGTTTCTTCGTCATTACTAAGTGTACAAAAAAATTACTTTATAAATCATAAATAATTTTACTTAAATATATTTTTTATTATTTTAGTACTATTTTACAAATTTATAAATCCATTCTGTTCCATTATAACTTTAAGCCACTGTGTATGTATTATGTAGGAATACAAGTACTTCAGCTAGCGTTAGGTAATATTTAAGAAAATACGAAAGATGTGCACAGCTTAGTTCGGACGCCAACAAGTCGAGAGTTTCGCACTTCCACCCTCTTAAGCCGTTTCATAGCTTCCACTATTTTAGTTAAAAGCCGGCTGAGGATTATGCCTGCAAAGGATTCGTGATCTAAAAGCTTAAATAAATGATGCATCTTCTTCTTGTAATTTAAAAAAATTTACCTTCATTTTCTTACACCTCTCACCATCCACAATACAAATATAAATTAGCGCAGTTTAAAAAGTACATAAAACCTAATTTGTTTACTTTGCAGAATAATGTGCAGTCCTTCGAGCAATCTTCAATAAATCAAGGGTTTAGCAAAAATTATGGTACACTCACACCGCTACCGCCCACGCTCACTGAGGATAATCTCACTTACTCTTGGTATAATTTGGATGTTTTTGGTGCGGTTAATCAGCCCGGCTCGGGTTGGAAGCAGCTGTTAAATCGAGTGCGAGGTGTTTTCTGCAATGAGCGTCATATACCCGCGCCACGCAAACATCTCTTAAAAAACGGTAATAGCCCAAAATTGATAATTAAATGTTAAGCTTTTATACATTTACACTTATTCTAGTCTCTGGCGTCGCCTACCCCGGCGAATTGCTTGCAGTCATGGGCAGCTCGGGCGCCGGCAAAACTACACTTCTCAACGCACTCGCTTTTCGTTCATCAAAAGGCGTTCAAATATCGCCATCTAGTGTACGCATGCTGAACGGTCATCCCATTGATGCCAAGGAAATGCAAGCACGTTGTGCTTATGTCCAGCAAGATGATCTATTCATTGGTTCGCTCACTGCACGTGAGCATCTTATTTTCCATGCAATGGTGCGTATGCCACGGCATACGACACAGAAGCAGAAGGTACAACGGGTTGATCAGGTTATACAAGATCTCTCGCTGGGTAAATGCCAGAATACGCTGATTGGTGTGCCAGGCCGTGTGAAAGGTTTATCTGGTGGCGAACGCAAGCGACTAGCGTTTGCATCGGAGGCGTTAACAGATCCACCACTGCTGATTTGTGACGAACCAACTTCGGGCTTAGACTCATTCATGGCTCACAGCGTCGTACAGGTACTCAAGAAGTTATCGCAGAAAGGGAAAACCGTCATATTGACCATACATCAACCATCGTCCGAATTGTTTGAACTGTTCGATAAGATCTTATTGATGGCGGATGGGAGGGTGGCCTTTTTGGGAACGCCTGGTGAAGCGGTGGATTTTTTCTCATAGTAAGTGGAAGAGCGCATATTAAATCGGGACGATTTGTATGGCATAACATTTTTCGGTTCCGCACCGTTAAAATCATGATTTCTTTTATTACGAACAAAATTTTCGTCTACATCAAAGGTCCAAAATTTGACTTTTATGGAACATGTTTGGTTCATATAGAATATTCAAGGCACACTATTTCACAAACAAAAAATAACTTCAGCAATTGACTCATCAAATCCATGTAAAATTTTACGCTGAATCCAAAGGCGAAGTGAGAATACAAAAAAGTAAACGCATTTTTGATATACCTTCTGCTCAAATATGAACGAGACGTTATCAATAAAACGGTCCGCGGATGACATATGGCAAAAATAAATTTTTTGTTTTTTGGTAGGACTGTTGTAAGCGTGCAATGCAAATTTCAGCGTGATATCTCACATAGTTTGTTTTCTGTGCTACTGTAAACAAGTCAAACTCGAGTGTGTTCTTCGAATTTAACGATGGAAATTCAAGTTGAACAAAGAATTTGTTTGAAATTTTGTTATTCCAACAAAATTTCGGCTTCAGACGCCTTAAAAATGTTGCAGACAACCTATGGGGACTCTGCTCTATCGCGTGCACGTGTTTTCCAGTGGTACAAATCGTTCAAAGAGGGCCGTACATCGGTTGAAAACTTGCCTCTTGAACGTCGTCCAGCAACATCAGTAAACGACGAAAACATCGGAAAAGTAAAGGAAATTGTGCTTGAAAATCGCACAAATCGCAAAATCGGTTAACGCTGAATATTATTTAGACGTTTTAAAGCGTTTGCGCGAGAACATTCGTCTTAAAAGGAAGGAATTGTGGGACAACAAGTCATAGTTCTTGCATCACGATAATGCACCAGCTCACACATCACGTCTTGTTCGCGATTATTTGAACAAAAATAATGTTAATATCGTTCCGCAAGCACCGTATTCGCCTGATATGGTTCCATGTGACTTTTTCCTGTTTCCCAAGCTCAAGTTGCCGCTCCGTGGAAAACATTTTGAGACAATTGAAGTCATAAAAGAGAATTCGAAGAACACACTCGAGCTTGACTTGTTTACAGTAGCACAGAAAACAAACTATGTGACATATCACGCTGAAATTTGCCATGTAAGCTTATAAAAGTCCTACCAAAAAACAAAACATTTATTTTTGCCATATGTTATCCGCGTACCGTTTTATTGATAACGTCTCGTTCATATTTGAGCAGAAGGTATGGCCAAGTTGTATAATAGCAAAAGGAAAGATGATTGCGGTAGCGCGGTATCGAAAAAGTTCATGCCATACAAATCGCCCCGGTCTAATCTATAATCTAGGCAACTTTCAATGTTTATTTGCCCGCAAGAAAAGTCTCTTGAAAACCTTTCTAACCATTTGAAAGACTGATTTTTATATATTTGAACAGCTAATTTAAGGTAGTCCACATTTGGTACAAGATAAAAATTATCTTTCATCAAATTGAATTTCATCACCGTTTATGTTTAATTTGTTGCCACTTCCATATTATTTCACAGCATTGGCGCTCAATGTCCCACCAATTACAACCCAGCTGACTTTTACGTACAAGTTTTAGCCGTAGTACCAGGTCGGGAAGCAGAATCAAGGGACCGTATAGCTAAAATTTGTGACAATTTCGCAGTCGGCAAGTAAGTTCTCAAGAGTAAGAGTAATTATAAATGTACGAGTATACCAAAAACTCTATCCTGATCAGGGTGTCTCGCGAAATGGAGCAGAATTTTCAGAAATTGGTGAAATCCAATGGCTTACCCATAGAGGACGATAATGGATTTACGTACAAAGCCTCCTGGTTCATGCAATTTCGTGCGGTACTTTGGCGCTCCTGGCTATCCGTTTTAAAAGAACCGTTATTGGTGAAAGTGCGTTTATTACAAACGACGGTAAGTAAATAACGCGAAGTCTTCGGATCTAACTGCCTCGACGCTAACATTAAATTTTTCACCGCTTTCCAGATGGTTGCTATTCTTATTGGCCTGATCTTTATGGGACAACAACTAACTCAAGTCGGCGTTATGAATATTAACGGTGCAATATTCTTGTTTTTGACTAATATGACTTTTCAGAACGCTTTCGCTACCATAACTGTAAGTCTCATACAGGAATATAAGTACAATTAGATTTATTTACTATAAATTAAACTTCATTGCCACAGGTCTTCACATCTGAGCTGCCGGTCTTCATGCGTGAGACGCGTGGTCGCCTTTACCGCTGCGACACATACTTCCTTGGTAAAACAATTGCCGAACTGCCACTCTTCTTAATTGTCCCGTTACTCTTCACTGCCATCGCATATCCATTGATTGGCCTACGTCCTGGTATTGATCATTTCCTCACTGCGCTGGCTCTTGTCACTTTAGTAGCCAATGTTTCAACATCATTTGGGTATTTGATTTCCTGCGCTTGCTCATCAACATCGATGGCCCTATCGGTGGGTCCACCAGTTATTATTCCGTTTCTTCTTTTCGGTGGCTTCTTTTTAAACTCTGGCTCCGTGCCGGCGTACTTCAAGTGGTTATCATATTTGTCATGGTTCCGTTATGCCAATGAGGGATTACTAATCAATCAGTGGGCGGATGTGAAGCCGGGTGAAATCACTTGCAGTTTGTCCAACACCACTTGCCCGAGCTCGGGCGAAGTTATATTGGAGACGTTGAATTTTTCGGCGAGTGATCTGCCCTTCGATTTCATTGGATTAGCTCTGTTAATTTTGGGCTTCCGAATATCCGCGTATATAGCGTTAACTTTCCGTACGCGACGTAAAGAGTGAGGGGAGCATAGATAAGAATTGTGTTGGGTTAAAACTTTTTTCTGTTTAAATATTTAGTTTTGTATGCATATTTTCTTATAATAAATTAATAATTTGGGAAATTTTTGGTTTTATTTGTTAAAGCTTATGCGCCTGAATAAATTCTGAAGAAGTCAGAAGGGTCTTTCACCATTAGACACCTTCATCACCATCTGCTCAGAGATATTATAAAACTGTAGGTACTTTGATTTGTGGAACCAGCAATAAGAGCAATGCACTCGGAGGTATCCCCTTGCCTACCGTGTAGCAACCGCCTTATAAACAGCTTTTCTATTATTTGGTGTTTCATGTTCGCTATGGGTTTCGAACCTAGGGCTAATCGAATAGTATTCACGCACAAACCAATCAGCTACAATGGCCGACATATGTATGTATGAAGGCGTACGTAGAACATTAGCGCCACTTACCTAATGTATGCGAATGCTGATGCAAATAACTGATGACACTGATGCAAATAAATAACGCGAGAGTGTTTAGGAAGTTTTTAAGCCATTAGCTATACGATGGATGTTTGGCCTTATCTACTGAAGAATGCAAAATGAACTGTCATTTCGCTGTATATCCGATCCAATGGATCAAATTGCCATCATGCGGAACCGATGTTTGTTATAAGCTGATAATTTAGATTCACGTGGAGAAAATAACAGAAAGGACGTGATTGCCACGACAGTTGAGATGTTAATAGAGCTTCCTTCACCGTAAGGCGAAGTTTTCATTTTGGAGGAAAAAAATCTGATCATATTTGTTGATTTCTTAGTGAGAAGAAATCCGCAATTTTATGTTAAATTATTGTACTTAGAGCAAACTGTATCGACATACACTGAGAAAGAGTTTGGTATTCAATGCCGGGTATTAGAAATAAACTTGAAAGTCTTAATAGTTCTTTTATCGCAATCTTCACCATACGCCCAATCCTGGAGAAATTCTTTTTGTCGAGATGAACAACCGCGCCGTATGTTCAGTGCACTCCAGTCTGGAGAAAGAAGCAGAAAAAATGAGTATTGCAGTGAAGGAGAGTAAAACAAAGTACCTGATATCAAAATACAAAGGGTCCTCGCGTCTTGGACGACACGTCACTGTTGGCAACCGCAAATTTGAAGTGGTGAGGACTTTGTTTATCTACATAGGTACCAGTGTTAACAGCCAGAACGGCGTCAGCCTAGAGATTAAACGAAAGATAACTATTGCCAACAGGTGTTACTTTGGACGCAGTAGGAAATCAAGAACTAGAGCCATCTCTCGAAAAACGAAGAGAGATGGAGTGTTCGAAAGAAAAAAATATTTGCGAAATCTTTGGTCCTCTTCGTGTTGTTGATAATGAGCTGTTATGAGTTATACTGAGGTATGGACATAGTGAAGCGTATAGAATACAGCGGCCGCGCTAGAGTGACCAGGTCTCGAGGATGAACGAAAATGCTCCGGAACGGCAGCCCTTGGAGAGGGGCCCACTGATGGATGACGAGGAGACTTAATCTACTTTGGAGAGACAAAGTGAGGTTTAACCTGGCAGCACTCGGTGTCACCAACTGGCGCCAGCAAGCAGCAAAACGAGCTAGATGGCGCAATGTTTCAGATTCGGCCAAAACCGATATACGGGTGCAGTGCCATCTAAGAAGGAGAAAAAGATTTTTGTGCAGCCGCTACAACCTCACCTAACCTAGCAGTTCATTCTGTGAGAATATTATAACAATATGAGATTTGAGAGAAGCATTTGGAGTATACCCTCTTCTTCTTGTTTGTTGAATATGAAGATATAATGCAATTAAAGATATTTAGCTGATCGGTTTAGCCTTAGCAATTCATCAGTTTTCGATGTTATTTATTAGTGCTTAGCCGAAAGATCGACTGATCGGCTGATTTTTTATCTTCGGCTTCAAGTTCGGTCTCCGCCGAAAATACCGAAGCATAAAGCCGAAGATTTTTTTTTTTGTTATTTTAATACTCAGAACGATATACACATGCACGTAAACATTTCAATAAAATTCGATCAATTCACTTCAAATGTCCCAACTCTCGAATACTTATGTTAAGACGTTAATCAGTTATTTATTCGCGGCCCATCTCTTGGAACCGTAGCTTACTTTTATGGGCACAGCGAAATTATTAGTTATTTTTATACTTTAGGAATGCAAAACAAGAAAACCAAGTAAACTTTGGAGTGATTCTTTAGAGAATAAGCGCTTTTAAGAAGAGCTTTCACTGGGAAGTGAAAAGTCAAAAAAACAAAAAAAACAACCTCGAAATATTTATCCCCAACAGATTAGTTCAGCCGAGTATACAAGAATTGATTGACAAAATGGATGTTTAGCCAAATGATCACCCTATATCTAAAGAAATAGATAAAGCTATAATGGATATCATTAGCAGTAGATTTAATGCCCCACAATTTAGCTGAAGGTGGATTTAAGCGTTTACAATTCTCAAATCCTAATAAGCCTTCTAATACAGAGTTAAATTCGAAAAATACTTCCGAACTTCGTAGATGCCGGCTACTTATGACATAAATAAAGACTTTAAACTTTTGGAATCTGCTGAATGGATCAATATAACAACTGATATATGAACCAATGTAAGCGTCACAGTTTTAAGTTTAAAAGAAGTTTTAGCAACTATAGTGCTAAAGAAGAACCATAAAAAAACATAAATAATTGGCGCGTACACTTCTGTTAGGTGCTTGGCCGAGCTCCTTCTCCTATTTGTGGTGTGCGTGTTGATGTTGTTCCACAAATGGAGGGACCTACAGTTTCAAGCTGACTCCGAACGGCAGATATTTTTATGAGGAGCTTTTTCATGGCAGAAATACACTCGGAGGTTTGCCATTGCCTGCCGAGGGGCGACCGCTATTAGAAAAATGTTTTTATTAATTTTGCTTTCACCGAGATTCAAACCAACGATCTCTCTGTGAATTCCGAATGGTAATCACGCACCAACCCATTCGGCTACGGCGGCCGCCAATACCAAACTTTAATTAAAGTTTTCGTAAAAATGGTGTTCTTAGTGATATTGAAAACGGATCACAACGGACATAGGGATATCGGATCCTAGCAATCTCTGTAAATCCCGTGATAAATCTGCAAATGTTCATACTCACAAAGCGAAAACAAAAACTGCTCTTGAAGATGAATTTAACACATAGACCATCTAGACCAAGCACCTGTTCTTCGTAATGTTAATATATTTCGACATTGGAATCTTTCCAATTTTTTTAATTTAAAAAAGTTGCGAACAAATATTTAAGTCCTGAATGTGGCTAGTGAGCAATTATTTAGTACAACGGGTCAACTATAGATAACTTATAGACGTTCAAATAACTTAAACATAGTACCAAGTTCGCGTTTGACGTGAAACGGCTGTCAAAATCTATACTAATTGCAATGCCATGAAATATGCGTGTAATTTCGTACGTATCTCACGGCAAAGTAGAACTCAGTGCATGCCGTAAAAATACCACGCAACATTCAAGCAACATGTTTCCTCACCTATTTAAAATGCACATGTGATTTAAAAACAAGCGAAAACTGACAATTAGTTTGCGAGTGAAGTGCCAGAGTTCGAATACTCCGAAGATATTGCATTTTTAAGCCAAACTTTTTCGCGAAGAGTTTAAGTAAAACTCCTTTATATTTTTTGTATCAGTATATGTGTGTTTGTATTAATTTATTTAAAAATCAAATTTGCCAGTTGGTGGCGATATTCAAAAATTTGAGGATTTTTCTCATTGCTGGCAGAATTTCATGGCTGTGCAGGCTAGCTCCTTTTTTGGCATTTATGTACTATAAAGCTTTTTAGTTTTGAGTGCTGATTTTATGAATGTTATTCGAACTTATTAACGTTAATACAAAACTTTTTTGATTTATTTGACTTCCTTTTCAGATTTTTTTCTTCTATTAAAAAATACTTATAAAATCAATATTTTATGAATAAAAATTCAAACTCTTAAAACTTGTATTTTATTTTTGAAACTTCAAATTTAATTTCAATGTTCCGCTTTGGTTTTGGCTTCGGTGTTTGCCCTAATATTTAATAATAACGATCGAACTCTATCTTGAACGCAGATGTTCAACAAGAAATGTTATTTTTATAAAACAATTTGTATTAGTATCTTTAGATGGGTATGTATTAACACTCAATAGATCCACCAAGAAGAACAAAGGACGACTAAATTGATAATCGCACCAATTTGCCTGAAAGCCAATGTAATAAAACCTATAAATTAATAAAAATGTTCATGGATTTCGACAGTATACCGTACCTACGGTATACCGTAAAATAAATTAACTTCATACTGTGTGGGTAACTTCATACAAAGGTACGAAAAATGGTACGATAAAACAAAAAGTTATATGTAATTCAGTTTTCAATGAGTGTTACATTTCAGGCGATTTAGCAACACAACAAATATTTGGTCACGCCGTAGAGGAATAATGGACATTTGGCACTTGAAAAATGTCAAAAAGTAAAGGGTTTTTCAAGAGTGACACCTATATGGCAGTAATGAATAATTCCTAGACGGGACTTTTTTATGTCATCTTTGACAATTTTGAAGTAAACAGGTGTATAATTTAATACGATTGAATAACGCGTTAAAATTATTGAAACTTATTAAGAAACTGATCGACTTTTAAAAACAAAATAACGAAATAATTCGTGACTTATTGATGGAAATAATCGCCCGAATGAGTAGACAATCACCAAAAATTTCAAGAAAGTGATTCTGTCGAGGCTATAAAAAGAACTTGGCAGACCAAAGCCAGCTTACCAGACTGTGCGTTCTGTTGAGAATGTTGCTGCTCTAGCGCAAAGTGTTGCTGAACAACCTTCAACATCGATATCTCGACGTTCTTAACAATTAGTCATGACGTGCTCATGATGGACATTAAAATTGTATAATTTTTACGTTTAATTGTTAATATCCGTATTTTAAATAAAAATAGTGAGCCCTGAAGGAATCTAAATTTTTACTAGGCGTGTCTTTTGAAATACTCTTTATTTCAATGTGTAATTTAGATCTGATCGTGTCGTCAAATCTCATACTGTTATAATTCTGAAGCAAACATTCCGGAAATTTGATAATTGTAAGTCATTCAGTAAGAGCTTGTGGCGGATTGTATAATAGTTTCCTTCAAATATTGGGCAACGTTGATCTAGATTACTTTTCGAGAACTAACGAACTATTCAAGATATACAACTTCAGCTCAAGTTTAATTCGAATTCATTTATTTGTGTGTCTTTTTTTGTTTGTAAAATTTTAAATAAAAGTTTCTGGCTAATGGAATTTAGTTCAGTTGTAATTAAGTTGTTGGATGGTATGTAACAAATTTATTTAAACAAGTTTATGAACAGCTCCACTATAAATTTAACCATACTGCTCTTCTGCTCTTCATCTCCTTGTGCACAAGTACACTGAGCTGTAATAATAATTTAAATATTTATTGGCACAGTTACCCTTATACCGAACTTGTTTTGGACCTACATTTTATCTTAATTCCCCTTATATAAAATTTTAACAAATTTTTGCTTCCTAGTCAAAGAAATAATGAATTTTTTAAATTACCGGTATACAGAGGAAAGCCATTTCAAATTAACGCAATACTAACTTCCCCCTTAGAGATTAATGGTTAATCGATTGTTGTTACTGACGGGGGTTAAGTGGTTAAAAGTACTACATACTAGTCCACCAATGCGAACTGATATAAAAATCAAATATTTCTATACCATAAATACAGACTATGATTACATAGCTTTAAACAAAATGTGCTTTAAATTAATATGACTTTTTTTACCCTTTTGAGAATTTACGATTTGCTTTTATACTCATAAAAAGCACCGCTAGATAATAGACATAGAGAAGATTACATTATATTCTATAACCTCAAAATTTCTTCCATTTCCATTCAAGCATTACAAGCATTCAAGTTTCGCAGTTGGGTTTTTAATTCACCACGATGGGGCGTACAAGCAAAAAATACACCACGAAACCAGGTGTTGTCAAATGTGTATCTGACAGCAGAACAAGCAACTGAAATAGCAACAGCAACAGCTGTCAACAAAGCAAAGCGAAAACTGAATAGAAACAGAGAAAACGAAAGAAATAGAAAGCGCCGAAATCACCGGTGTGAGCATTTTTCGAAGGAAATTTAGTAAGAAAATCGATTAACCAGAAAAGCAGCGTTAAAAATTTACGTGAATCAAGCGCGCAAACTAATAAATAAATATTTATGCAATTGTGGAAAGTGTAAACAATTCAGTGGATGCGGAGGCAACTAAAAAAGACGCAATAGGAGAATGACTGGTCTTTTTTCTGCTGTCGTGGCTGAGTGTGGGCACGCGTCGTGTGTGTGTAGCGGCTAACAATAGTATACGCCTTGATAGTACAGAAGCTTTTGCTTTAAAAGTTTAAACAATACAAATGCGCTCTGCGTTGCTTTTTTATACAAAAATTAATTCAATCAAAAACCATTTAGTGTCGAGCACGGTGAGTGGCGTGAGTATATGAAGAGGTAGACCATGGCAGTACGAGCGTAATAGCTCCATATGCTTTTATATGCGACCAAAAATTGAGAAAATAATTCAATATCACTATTTCATTCCGCTGAAATATCAATTGTGTTGAAGTATTCAAAGCAAACAGTTAAAGAAGCGGTGCGTCTAAGGCCGAACGCTAGACGCTATCGGAATAGCGAAGTTATTCGGAACTAAACAAAATTTAATTTTTTCATAAAGTCCATGTAAGTTTTTTTTTTGCCTTTATGACAATTTCGTGTGCGGTCCCCCACTGGACAGAAATGAATCGTGCGTAAAAACGTATCGGCGTGTGTTAAATTTAGTGGCGATATAATTGTTTCAGCGTCATATTAGTTGACAGTAGCATATTTGTCCGTATATATTTTGCTCCCCTTTCCCGCGTCCTTTACCATAGCTAACTGCGCGCTATTTTCGTGTGATTGCATGTGTGTCGACATTTTTCTCTCCAGGCAGTTCGTTGACTTCTTTTTAACGGGTTTCAATCATTTCACTATAGTGTTTCTTGTTGTTGATGTTTAATTTTGTTCATGTCCATTTCGTTGTTTTACTACCAAAATTGTTAATGTAAAACCGTGAAAGGTAAATTTAAAGCAAATATTCCCCACTGCTTCACTGGCTGCTAGGTAAATAGCGCCAGCGCTAACCAGCTGATTTTGCTTTACCAATCATCATATCTTTGAACTGTAAACAAATCGTAATTACCAAGGGCACCCACTTCTTATTTTGCTTTATTGCAAAAAGTCATCATCTCTTTCTTTTACACCGTTTCCTGTTTAGTGTCAGTCGAGTCACATTGATTCCAAAGTGGTGGATTAACATAAACGGCGCGTGCAAGGACAACAACAATATGAATATCGACACATTGCGAAACGAGTGGGACGAACTCACCAAAGATTACGTTGAATTGGAGGTAAGTGAGAACTAGAATAAGACAACTGTTGCATTTTGATGAGAAGATAAAGAGTTTCTCCTTATTAATTTTAATTAATTGTGGGCATATGGATTTGTTGACATTCAACCTTAGTGCATACTGAAATATTAAATATTTAATCACAGTATTCAAAATGTTCTTTGACAATGGCAATGCTTGCCATCAAAGGCGTCGTTTCTGATTTTGATACATTTTATTACTATTTTTCATTGTTGCCCTTACCATTTTTCGCTTAAATTGTGTTCCAAAAATGGTATATTATAGTGTATTAAATACGTTCTTAAATAACAGATCTTAATTTAAGACTTGATTGTTCCGTATGAGATTGTTTATGAATTTAACAAACTTTTAATGAATATTAAAGTACTTTAGATCGATGAAATAAAGGGGATACCACTCAGGGTAACTGATCTAAAAATGTGAAAGAACTCAAAAGGCATAAGAACATGGAACTCAGACTTGAATAATGATTTATTGCCTTTGAAAATCAGATTACAAATAACAATCATATGATGGAAATTCCATTTCGGTGGTTTTTGGAAGAATAAACAAAATTTTTTTATGGCGCTGAAATCTCAACATTAGCTTTAAATGCATAGTAGCTGCTTAAAATTGCTAGCTGGATTGCTAAAAATTAAAATGACACAATATTTTTTTTAAGTATATAAAGGGTGTTTTTTTTAGAGGTTAGGTTTTCAAGATGAAATAAAACGTATATAATTTAATGTTATGGCCAAGAATTTAGCTTTATTATAAAGATAAGGGTTTGCCATTATGTTTTAAAAATGATTTCGGGCAAGTGGCCGCCGCGGCTGGCTCGAATAAATTCCAGCCGAGAGGCCCAATTTTCGACCACTTTTTGCAGCAATTGGGGCCGTATGTCAGCAATAACGCGCCGAATATTCTCTTCCAAGACGTCAATCGTCTCGGGCTTATCTGCGTAGACAAGTGACTTCACATAGCCCCACAAGAAATAGTCCAGCGGTGTTATATCGCACGATCTTGGAGGCCACTCCACAGGTCCACGGCGCGAGATAATGCGCTCACCAAAAGTTTCCTTCAATAAATCGATTGTTGCGTTGGTTGTATGGCATGTAGCGCCGTCTTGTTGGAACCAAAGGTCGTCCACATCAACATCGTTCAATTCAAACACGAAAAAGTCATTAATCATGGCTCTATAGCGCTCTCCATTGACTGTAACATTATGGCCGGCTTCATTTTTAAAGAAATATGGACCAATGATTCCCTCTGCCCATAGAGCACACCAAACAGTGACTTTTTGAGGATGTAACGGCGTCTCAGCAATGGCTTGTGGATTATGTTCACTCCAAATGCGACAATTTTGCTTATTGACATACCCATTCAACCAAAAGTGAGCTTCATCGCTGAACAAAATTTTCTTCGATGCGTCGCGCGAACCGAACCATTATTTTCGTAATAAATTTGCACGATTTGCAAACGTTGTTCAGGTGTAAGTCTATTCATTATGAAATGGCAAACCAAACTGAGCATAAATCAAGTGACAGCTGTCAAAAAGACCATCTACGAAAAAAGTAGTGCCAACTTGAAAACCTAACCTCTAAAAAAACACCCTTTAGTAAAATATAACTTCATATAAAGTATGTGCCCGAAAAACTGGCCAATTTTAATATTATTATTTTTTTATAAGCGAAGAGATTTAGTTTTGATCCAATTCCTTATAAAAGCGTACACCGAATATTTACTGGAGACTTTTTGAGTTTTATCAGCTGTGTTATAATAATTTCCTAATAATATAATAGGACAGGGCTTTGAATAATTTTGAGGATTTGCTACTTTAAGGACAAGAGTCATCCTATTGTCGTGGTACCACTTTAAACCCATGTTTATGTTAATCAAATATCGTTGTGACAATTATCGTTTCTATAAACTTTTAGTAAACAAATTGCTTTGTTTATGCTACTAGTGCCCACAAAAGGTTTACTGTTAGTCTTTTTGGCATTTGACCTGCTAAACTAGAATTTGTTTAGGAAATTAGTTGAGCTTTTAGGTTTTACATTTCCAGATTCCAGTTTCTACCACCATCCGCTATTCGTTTCAGTGATAATTGGCGCTTGTACGGTTTAAATACAATATCCACCAAGGAATTTGTCATTTTCAGTTCTTTAGTGATCGTCAAGAGGAAGGTCTGGATTTTCGAGTTTTTTACGCAAAATTAACTCACAATTACGTTTTTTCATTGCTAGCAGAATTAATGGTGGAATAACAGCGACAATAAAAGAGGCACATTGTGTTACTTTCAATTTAGAATTTGTCGAGATACATAAATTTTCGTGCGACCTCTTTTTTTCAACCATATAAATACATCTGTATAAGCATAACAAATAAAATATGTACCTGTATTATAAAAACAAAGATGAAACCAACTCTAAACTAAATAAAGTTGATCTCACAAGTGAGGTTAGCAAAGTCACTTGGTTCGACCAGTGAAAGAAAAAGGCAAAATCTCATTTTCAATTATGCAATTTGCTTCTTATGCTAAGAAAATAAATATGCAAGTAGCGCAAAAAACTTCCGGTTTAGAAAATATGCAAATATTTGATTAAAATATTAAATCAAACGCGGTCTTCACTGATACAAAAACTCGATGAAATATTTAACATAAGCAAAAAATGTTTTCACCTTAAGTATTAAAGAAATAATCATAATTGGTATTGCATGGCCAGAAAAAATGAAGCTTTAATAGAAAGAATTTGCTTAAGGTACTTGACCACCTTGGAAAGCTAAAAAGTACAACATATTCAATAATTTTTTTTTCATGTTCTGTATAATATATTAAAATAAATTTTTTTTTTAATTTTTATTTAGAGCTTATATAATACAAAAAAAAATTGATTTATTAAAATTTCTTTTTTTAACATATATCCAGGAGGCGCCAAAGTCGAGGCCTGAAGAAAATCATGTCTTGCGGCGGACAGTTAATCTTAGAAATGGTAATTCTAAAACAAAAGAGAGAAACAAAATTTTCAAAAGGAAGGTTCCTTGCGTGAGAATTTACCACAAACTGACAAAAAAAAAAAAATAATAAAAAAATGGCGGATGTTTGAAAAAAAGTTAAGAAAACACCCCTGTTTTTCACAATGTTATGCTTAAAAAGCAATACTTTATTAACTTTTTTTTTGCAAAATGTGGTAAATTGGCATACAAAACATCTTAACAAATAAAACAAGACCAAAATCATTAAAATCGGCTAAGCAGTTTCGGAGATAAAGTGTCCGCCATTCGAAAAAAAGTAATTTCTGGAAAAACGCGTTTAAAGTTAAAACTTGCTATTTTCTTTCAGCTGAGTCAGCAAGTAATGAGTGCAGGATGCGCCTGCACATTTTCACTGATTTCACTTTGTAAGAATTCGAATTTAAAAAAACAGTTTCAGGTGATGATTTTTAAAAGTATAAGGATTGAAAAAATGTAAAAAAAAAAATTTAATTTTTTGAAACTTATAAGGTGGTCAAGTACCTTAAACCTAACGATAAACAAAAATGAACCACATTAAAATGAAGTAAATAAAATTCTATTGCGTAACAAAAAAAGTGATTGTAGAGTTTTTAAACTCGATATTCTTAATTTTTATGCTGTTTTTATACCGGTGCGCATTTCTGTTTAAGGGTATTATAATTTTGATCACATTACGGTTGTATATAAATAACAGAATAAAGAAATCAAGATACATATAGGGTATTTCAAAAGATGCGCCTAGATGTTGTTTTCAAATAAAACATGTCAAAATAATATAAAGATTTAAGAATAGTCGGCCGTGAATTGGCCCCCACCTCATTTATGATAGATCCGGCATAAATACTATTAACCTTGCATAAAAACCACGTCCACTTTTTACATTTTAAGATTAAATTTCCGTCCGTCCGTCTGATGTTACAACTTATAACTCTTATAGTCCACGAGTTTGTGTGAATTCAAATATTAACAGCCGTCCAAACAACGTTTTACTAAAATGCGTGCAGATATACAAATAAAGTTCCGTCCGGAACGAATTTAGTTCTTCGTTGAACTGTTGTCCAAAGCTGTTTTGATTAAAGTTTGATAAACTAGTTTTAATAATACACACATTTATGTATTGTACTTGAAAGTTTACGGTGTCTCGGTCATTTTCTATTTTTTCAATAATCGCCTACCCCAATTTTCAATTTATTATCGTTTCTAGTTACTGAAAATTTTAATTTTTAGCATTTTTGAGAATATCGGTATAAGAAAGGTGAGAGTGGTTGTAATCCATTACCAACCTACCTCGAAGACCTTTGTAGGCATGTGACCCATTATAATTGAGGTAATTATATTTTTACTAAATTAATTTCTTAACCGATGCCATCATGCTGTTGCAAAATGCCTTACAAATACAACATTAGGGCTATTAATGGAAGTCGGTTTCTACTTAAGTATTAAAGATTATTTATACATAACTTCATATGGTTCCGCGAGAGAGCAAAGGGCCACTTGAAAAATAAAATACTAACAATTACTTCGAGGTTCACTCTCTGATTTATTGGACAGTTTATTACTGTACGCATACATTGTTGTTGAGGAACTACATCCCTACAAGACAGTACTGAGCACTTTTGACAAAAATTCCAACACATTTACAAGTATTTTATTAGTCTCTAATACATGCTCATTATCAGAATAGCATATACAACATTTTTTAATGGGGAAATCAAATATTTCATTTGATATTCGTTTCCCCTGTTCAGTGTGACTTCTATCTCTCTTTTACCAATAGCAATTTTATATAAGTGAGGCAACTCATTTGTATGCTTATAATGTGGCTGCTCTGAAAACAGTTCTAGTGTGAAATTTAGCTGTCTTCCTTTCATACTTGTTATAGCCGAGCGAGTAGATGATTGGCTAAGGTTTGAAAATTTGTGAGTTCGAATCTCAGTGGATGAAACACTGGTGTGTTCAAGTTTTTTAATGTAAACAAAAACATATTGAAAATTCGTGAGTTCGAATCTCAATGAAAAATATAATTTTTATAATTTCTAAATAAAACAATTTAACGAAACTCCTCAGCCTGATTACTTTTTAACAAAAATGAGGAATTTGTGCTGATTACTTTTTGATGACGAAAATGAGTAGTCTAGAGCATAGTAGATATATTTTTCAGTTATAAGAAATTGCTATTGGTAAAAGAGAGATAGAATATCACACCGACAAGGGGAAACTATCAGAACTTTCCCATGGCTAGAACAAAAATGTGTAGTTGGATGAGGATAGTGATGAAGATAATATGAGAGCTTATATGATAGAGATTCTTGGGAAGTGTATCAATCATCACAGTAGTTTTTGCCACATATGTGGTGGACTGACCTTCAAAAGTTAGCGGCGAAATTTCACTGAACTGATTAAGCAGTGTTATCGTGATCATTTTGGTTTATCTGTGGCTCATCAAGATAAGAATCGGGTACTTCATTATACATGCTGTGCGATGTACGTAAACGATTTTACAGGCTGGGCAAAAAGGACACAATATATGGCCTTACGAAAATCAAAGGTTTGGATGAAGCCTGCAAACCACGTATATGATTGCTACTTTTACTTGACTAATATAAATGGACTGTGAAATATACAAATACACATTCTGCAACACAACCACTGAGGAAGTGGTGATGACTTACCTACCTTTACCTTCATGTAGTGCAACTGGATATTAACTTCATGATTAATGAATACTCCAGAAAATCATAATTTTTAGTTCTACATAAAAAAATATTTTTAAGTTGCGAACATACTTGTAGCTCAAGGGAAGTTCCAGTCACAAAAAACATGAGTGCCCTTTTGGGGTTTGCCGTTGTTTCAGTTCGGCGAATTACGCCTTTTTGACAATAAATGAAATTTAATTGTAATTAGCTTTCTATCAAGTTTGGTTGAGGACAAGATGGGCTTGGCAGAATCTATTTGCTTGTATCGAATTCTTTAAAATTGCGTCTGGTCTAATCAAATACGTCTATTTTGGTATCGTGACCTTACCGGGTTCCATGTCATGCCGAAATTAATATCTCGAATATTATGTTCAGACCAAAACTTAATTCCGTAATTATCGTTGTTAAATGGATTAAAACTTAACCCACATTAAATTGCTATGTGCAGGCTTGAATTAGTGCCCTCTGTTTGTGAAAAAAATCCATAACAGCTGATCTTGGCAATAATCTAATGTCAAAGCGAAAAATTTTGTTGATAATTTGATTTAATGATACACTAGGCAGGCTTTTATTCGGCAGGAATTGGCAACCCTGGTGTTGCAATCTGGCAACTGACAGCAGTATCGCAAAGTTTAACATTTTTTGGCTTTTACGTACTCAGAACGTTTTGAAATACCAGCGCTATTTGTGTTGTTTACAGTAACTTAAAAGATTCATCTCGGTCCAAAAATGGAATTAAATCGTGAACATTTTCGTGCGATTATTTTTTACAACTTTCGACGTGGATTAACTCAGCAACATTGCATGGATGAACTTAATTCATTTTTTGGCGATGAAGCTCCATTAAGGACCAGTGTTTATCGATGGTATGGTGAATTCAATCGTGGTCGTAGTTCACTCCAAGACGAATTTCGTGAAGGTCGTCCAAAATCAGTTGTTGTTCCGAAAACCATAGATGCTGTGCGCGAACTGATATTGCAATGTGACCTATCGTGAGATTGAGACAATCTTAGGCATTAGTGGGACCAGCATACATTCAATATTGCATAAACATTTGACTGTCAAACAAATTTGTTCGCGTTGGATCCCACACAATTTGTCAATCGCTCAAAATAAGGATCGTGTCGATTGGTCGAAGGAAATGTTCAAAAAATTCGATCGCGGGGCTTCGAAACACGTCTATGACATCGTGACAGGTGATTAACCATGGATTTACGCGTATGAGCCCGAAAGTAAGCAGTAGTCGACTGTATGGGTGTTTAAGATGAGCCAAATCCAACAAAAGTTGTTCGCGCACGAAGCACTTCCAAGCAAATGGTCGCCTGTTTTTTCGGAAAAAATGGACATGTCGCAACCGTACCACTAAAACAACGCAGAACAGTAAATTCTGAGTGGTACACAACCATTTGTTTGCCAGTTGTCTTCCAAGAAATTAGGAAAACCAATCGCCAAAGACGGATCACTCTTCACCAGGACAATGCGAGCTCTCACACATCGGCTCAAACAACTGCATTTTTGAGCACCCAAAACATCGAATTAATGGGTCATCCGCCGTATAGTCCTGACTTGGCACCGAATGACTTCTTTTTATTCCCGTACGTAAAAAACAAACTGAGAGGGCAACATATTTCGACACCTGAAGAAGCGGTTGCGGCATTCAGAATGCATATTTTGGAGGTACCTCATTCAGAGTGGCAAAAGTGCTTCGACTATTGGTTCAAACGCATGCAAAAGTGTATAGATCTTCATGGAGAATATTTTGAAAAACAATAAAGTGATTTTCGATGATTAAAATTTGTTTTTGTTTTCTAATCTCCACATATAAAAGGCACCCCTCGTATGCTGCTGGATGAACATCTATGTGGCACCCATCTAGAACCTTCATTAAAAAAAAAAAATCCCTTTTAAAGAACAATATTCTTTACCAATAGATCCTAACTTTTGAGGGAAACCCAGTGACTCAAACCATTTAAATATTCCCTTAATTCGGATATAATTAAGGGTAGGACTGTGCGGTAGATAATTTCGTTTTATTTATGTTTGTGGCCTGCACCGATTTCTTTCCTTCCTTTTCGGGAAATCCCTGCAACTTCATTGCCCTCACTCCTAGGTATTTCCTCAGAGGGCTACCCGTATACCTCAAAAATCGATGAGGTATAATTAAAGTTTTCTATTATGAGATCAGACTCGGATGGACGAAGGAAATATTAAATGGAGATGGAGCCCAAATCGAAGAATGTGTTCTCATTTATGACGCTTGCTTCTGTCCCAGTTTCGAGTGACGTCTTGGCCGCATAAAAAGTACATCTTAGCCCCGATGATCTTAGCGTAAACCACAACACTTTTTAAGCTTCTTCACAAGGGTTTTCCCTGTCAAATAGAAAAATAAAAAGGCTTAGGATGATATAGTAATTCACCGACGAAGCATTTTTTTTGAAAATCTTTATTACCCAATGGCTTAATAAAAGGCTCCTAGTTATTTTTGAATTCAAATTACTGAGGAATAGATTATTGAGTTTAGTCATAGTTATTGCGCTTCCTTCGGTTCAATGTTTTGCTTTGGAACTTTTTCCTCCGGGAAAGATTTTGTAGCTTGGTTTTTGTCGTTTGTTTTTTAAATTTACACAATGCATGCACTTTTTTTGTTAGTATGTATGTATTTGTATACTTATTAAAATCCGTTTATGTACATTGGTGAAAAATTGTGTTTTATTAAATATTTTTTATTATTTTTCGCAGGATTGTAATCGCAGATATATTGAGTTACTGGAACAACTACACAGTCATCAGCAAAAATGTTTCAACGAGATAAAACATCAGCGTTATCGGATGAATCAAATTACCGCTTCACTAAAGCAGTAAGTTTTTCAACACTTCCACAAATGCCTCCATATTTATATAATTTATATAGGTACAGCTATGGTCAACTAATTAACAACGGCAAAGAGGTAGTCACTTCTATTAGCTCTTAGCCCAAAATTTAGAAACTAATATATTTATGGAAAATGGGTATTAATTTACATAGCAAAACTTTTGCATTAATTCTTTTTTATTTGGAAACTCTCAATGCAGGGTCAAAATTTCCAAATTTCACCTTTATAAATCTATATTACGTTTAAAAATTGTTATATCTAAGTCCATTGGTAGAAATATTGTCAATGCTCTGGAAGAGCATTTTTCAAGCATCACTTTTGTTTAATTTTATCCTCCCAGCTTCCCGTTTAACTGTTGAATTCTAATCTGTTTGATAAGAGTAGAAAAATACCTCTTAAAAAGAGCATTTGAAGACTAAAGTGTTCTACGAAAATATTTTTCAGAAAGTTTCGTATTTTTATACTATGAGCTCAAGACCCGTTTAACAAAAAAGAAACATTCTAAATTATTCCTTTTGTATAGTTTTTCGATACTTCCACCTGAATTGAGAGCCATCTTCAGGAACTCTTGGCTGTGCCTGGTTAGAAAATTTCAGTTCAGACTACCGAAAACCCAAAACCCGTCAATATAAGCGTTTCCTCATAACTGACTCAAATCCTACTAGGTATTAGTAAATTTTTTTCGATAACACACGCAAACCCACTTGTCTACTGCAGGCGACGCAGGTAACATACAGTAGTGATTAAGCACCGTAATAATCGGTGTTTGATACATTTCTCCCTTCGTCATAAAACTCATTTACATGCAAGTAGTTCCAGATAGAGCTGGACTCACTCTGATAGATAAGTGAACTTTTTTTTGACGTTAATTAATTAAGCTGATACAAATTCTTTGGCAAGTTTAAATGTTAGATTACTTCCATAGGCAGAGATATAAAAAAAATTTAGTTAGAAATCATGGGGAAAGGACCCTGGTGCTATGAAGGACAGCGACAGTTTCTCAGAACATATTCTGGAAATATTGAAGAATTTGCCATGTTCAAAAAATATGGTTTAAAATACACTTAAACATATTCAGAAACATGGTAACGGACAATGACCCAGAGCGCGAAAAACCACTCCTAGAGACGACGCACAACCTAGAGTAGAATGTTATTAATATATTGCCATTAATATATGTTCCAAAAAATTGGATTGAATGAATCGTCTAAGAGTACATGTCAAAACCGATGAGTTTTCACAAGGCGCATTCATTAATGGTGGTGACACTAGACCAACAACAATGTTTTTGATTGTCAAAGCAAAGTATTGGGAAACTAGACAACAAATAATGAATTCGTTTTGTTTCATTCTGAGCTGACAGCCACATGGACACGGCGAAGGAAAAAAACAAATGAGCTGATTCACCAATGCCACCTTTAATAGATTCGCCTTAAGAAAAACATTTTGTGGAGTGATGAATCGAAGTGCTATTGTTTCATATTCGATGAAAAAAAGGTATGCTCGGCGTCCACCAAACAAGTACCGCCGGCCTGGCGTAGCTCCAGTTCATAAAACAAACACCCACATGAACCAACATCTCTATCTTTAAGCATCCATTATAACAGGCGAAAAATTTGCGGAAGAAAATTTAGTCTTGGGATGATTTTTCACGCGTGAAAACGATATAAAACACACTGCTTGTTCGAACACTGTGCACTTGTTGAACTGCTACTTAGAAAAAACATAATATTGATGTTTCAAAAGATCTTCTCAGTCACCGGATCCTATTCCCATTGAGAACGTTTGGTGTGGTACTGAACCCCGCATTTAAGTAATATAGTAAAATCCAGTAGTAAGTCCACAAATAAAAAACGCCTTGATCGCAATACTCCGGAGACATATGCGGCTCTTGAAAAGAGTTTGTCACGGCGATGTGATGTTGTTACTGAAAACAAGGGATTTCCAACTAAGCATTCCGTTTTTTCCTCTGTAATTGCGCTTATTTTCATTCAGACACAAGCTACGGTTAAAAGTGCTCAATTCGTGCCCTCCACTGTACGTAGTCTAGTATTGAGAAAAATCACAAAGTCAAAATATATTATAAACAAGGTTGAATTAAATTAAGAACCAGCAAACATTTAAAAAAAATAATAATGCATTAATATTGGTAGTATGAGTTCGGAGTTATCTATTATTATTATAAGAATTTTTGCCTCGAGCTGTTTAATATGTATAATTTTACTAACCATAAACTTCAATTTTTGTTTTTGCATTTATTTAAGTATGCACCTATGTACGCCATTTACTTATAAAACGTCTAAATGCTTTTGCTTTCGTTGAATTCAATGTTATTCATCAGCCTGCATTGGCTATCGAAGCGCACAAAAAACAGAATATACAGTCAATACGCTAGTCAAGGCTGCATGTCGTCAGTTACCCGAAACTTATAGCAACAGCAACACCAACACTACTAAGTGCGTAAAGTTAAAAATTGTTTGGCAGTGTCGCAACAAGTTAGTGAGCAGCAAATTGTACTGTCACGCAAGTAGTGAATAGGAGCGTCGTCGAAGAGCCCATTCCCCTTACACGTGACCGTGCTGCGGGTTTTCTAGATATCAGTAAATAAAGCAATCGACTTAAAAATTATATTCCAAATGCTTTGTCAAACAGCATCTTGCACACAGTTGATAAACATATGTACAGTGGTGGCCGAATATATGCAACGATTACCCTATTATAGATTAATTACATTTTATTAATTAGATTTTGGAGAATGTCGATTGAAAGTAAAATTACACTGTGCGACAGTGATATTATACTTTTATGGAGACCTAGTACAACTTGTAGGTATAGTAAAACAAAGAAAAATGGTATAGGAGAAATTTCCAATACACCCCCAAAATCTCATTTTATGGCCATAAAACCGTTTTTCAGTAGGTTGATGTGAACAATCACTCCTAACTTCGCTAATTTCCATCCGATTTCGAATTGGTTTTTTTAGTTCGAAAGAACAAAAACAAACCTTTTTGACAGTGTGTTGACAATTTTTCTGAAATGAGAACTGACGAGACTGTAGACGGAAGTATTTGGATTTTTTTTATTTTTTCTCTATTTTTTCAACTTTGACATAATTTTTACGATATTATCCGTTATTGAGGATTTTTTTAGTACACTACTGTTACAGAAAATTTAATTTTGCGTCGAATGAGCTATATTTGACTGTAATTGTATTAAAATCCATAGAGTTGTGTAAGTTTTAAGATTTTTTTTTTTTTTTTACTAATTTGGTATGTAGGTATAACTTACGCTCACAATAGTTTTGTCACCACTGTACATATGTAAACATACATGTAATGTGTTTGTGTTTTAAGTTTTATCAACAAAAATACCATGCAAAGTCCAAATAAAATGCTTATATGTAAATAAAAATCATTAAGCTTTCGATGACCAAAACTGGTTTTCGCTGAAATAATAATACCTCTTGCCCATGCCAACATACAGTGGCTCAAACGCTGCATCGTACAGACTCAGCGCTCAACTTTAGAACGGATTTTCGAAACGATAAATTAATTTTATTTCGAAAAATGCATGTTTGTTTTTCATTCCCCCTCAATTTAACCGCATATAAAAAATTATATTAACATTCAACAGTTTTGGGAAATAAAAATGAATAAATTTGGCGAATTCATGTCAAGACGAATAGTTGGATGCGACAGGATTCCGTTATATTTCAAGCCGTCGGTCAACTTGCGTACTAAATTTCATTAAAAGCGCTACAGATTCTAATTTGCTACTAGTTTTGAAGTTAATGAACTTAATTCTTGTACATTGCAAACAGAAGACTAAAAAGAAACTCCGGCTGATTGTTAAATTACTACAAAAGTAGCTCTTCAATTCCAAATGAAAGCCTCCTAGGTCAAGGGGAAACAATTAATGATCGCGAAGAGCGTATGCTAGAAAAAGAAATTCTTTGCGTCAGACGTAGGACTTAATGAAATGTTTAAGGAAAATACTAGAAAAGAGGTTTGCGATGATACAGTTCGAAATTTGTTGAAACACCATAGCCTCATCGGGTGAATTGCGCGAAATAAGCTCTTTATTAGTACGATATACATAAAACTAAAAATATAGACTTCTGGAACACTACAAAATGTACATACATAAATAAATCAGTGTTTCCTGTACTTATTCTATGACTTTAAGTTTTTATACACTAATGAGTGTAAGTGTTGTGACTGAAGAAAGTCCCATGTTGAAAAGATTTCAGAGCTGTGTCTCAGATCAGACAGTTAACCGGCTCTCAGCGAATTTGAAATAATCTGCTGATTGGCTGACGTAGCAGAGGCATGAAAACGGTTTGTTGGTTTGTGTTGGTGATATACGAAAAAATCAACACAGAATCCGCTCATGTTACTTCACTGCCGTCTGAGCAACAACTGATTGGACGAATGTGCGAATACGTGTGGAATGAGCAATTTTGTTTTTCACCATTGTGGATGGCCAACCTGGTAATCTATCATCGCTGAGGAAGTCCTATACTGAATTTGAATGCAAATACGCAGGTGGCGGAAAATTAATCTTATAGAAGGCAATATGGATACATTTCAATATCTGAACATTCTTAAAAGTATGTTAGGCAAAGTGCTGAACGATTAGGTATATTGCACAAATTTGCTTTCTATCAGAACAACGACCCGAAGCACACCCTCGATGGTTGCCAGGAGGTGGCTCCACTTCAACTGCCCTAAACTACCCAAATGAACTGAAAATCAACCGAAACCGAATGGTAGAATAATTTATCAGTAATATATAAAAACTTGGTAGAATATGTGCCAAAACATTTAAATGCTGATATAAAGCCAAAGGATTGACCACTAAATACTGATAAGAGAATTTTGTATAATAATTTATAGACAGTTAATTTTGCACGATTATTCGTTTGGACATGAGTTCTATGGTTTTGTTTATTTTTATTTCCCAATATAAAAATTTTTAATATAAATATAATTTATTTATGTAAACAAATGAAATGAACAATTTGCTTCTTTCGAAATTTAGTTATTTTACTGCTCCGAGATTCTGCTTTAATCTTAAGCAGTGAGCATGTACGATTAAGTCTTTGAGACACTGTACATAAATTTGCACATAATGCTATAAAATTCATCGACAACGCTTGGCTGATTTTTGCTTTCTTATCATTACTCGTATCGGCACTGACTCATGACGGCTACTGATAAGCGTTTGGCACCTGAGCGCTGTTGGTTTACACACCTTCTAGTAAACTCAATTTTTTCGATTCGAGGCTACTCAGGCTGGCAGAGTAATCAAAATACTCGGCGCTGTGCTTTATCAGTTGTATGTAAATGTGTTGAGATTTGCGAGCGGCAAATTTGTTCATTTAAAATACTCCCTTTACCAGAGAGCTTAATTAGCACAAATATCAAGAGAATATTCTCTATGAGCACTTCTCTCAACTGTATTTTCGTTTTGTTATTTTTGCACTTGTCGTTTCATCAGTCAATGTTCACATATAATATAAATTATCGAACTTTGTTTTAGACGGTGCACGTGCCGGTTTAACCAAGAAAACATTTTGTTGGACTTAGCCTTTTCTTAACGCTAAATTTAGCAGCGAGTTTTATTTAATTTAGTTAAAAGTTCTTTTTTAAAAGGCTGATCCTACAATTACACCCTTTTCGTGGAGTTATTGAAATACTGCCGAAAATAACGGGAGACTGTCATGCGATTAATCATTACTTTAATTTAGAACGCTAGTATTCGGCCGGCTCCGGTCCGGGCCTAGGGACTGTCGATACACTTTTCGGTGAACCGACAGTATTAAAGTGAAAAGATAAGTGTAATCTGAATAGATGTAGTCAAATACACTTTTTATGAGCTTTATTGAAGCATTCTAAGAAAAAGTTTGTCTGGAATTACACATGTAACAAAATGTAACAACTTGTTTGTTAAATTTTTGGCTTTCTATACCCAAATAATCTTGAATTTTATTATAACAACCAGAACAGTATTTCCGAACTTATGGACGTCTCCTTCCTTTTTCTGTAATTTGTGAACAATTTTTCCTTCACCGATTCGCTGCGTCAATCTATTTATCAATTGTCTCGAAATTCCGTAACTGATATTTTTCACCGGTTACGTCTTGAAAGAGAAACAGGGAATTGACCTGTTGGCTGGCCGAGGGAAAAGGCAAGAAATATCAGCGCCGTGTTCAACGCGTTAATGAAGATTCAATTCAATAAATCTCCATTAATTGGGTTTGGGTTTAAAGAGTATTTCATTGAATAATGAACGCTTTGACACATGCATCAACGTTACACCCACTGGAGACTAATTTAGAGGCTTAATCATAAGCTTTATTTTTGTCTTTACTCTACGTATCCTAAGCGGAGAAAAGGCATTGATAATGCGCGACTATTGCAATAGCCGGCATTAAATTCGAGAAGCTCTACTTGAAACTCAACGTCATGTCTCACCAGAAACTTGTTGTGAATATTTTACTGTATAAGGGATGAACTTCTTAGAAAAGTAGATCGGCATACATAGTTAGCAGCTGTAAGTTATGTATCTTCTAGGGTTCAGTTAACAGAGATTGCACTAACTTCTAGGTGCCACTAATTCTTAAAGTAGTGACAGTTTCAACCATTCCATTACACTAATTCTTCTCTACTATCACTAATTGCATGTGGCGGATGGAGTAGTGATTAATAAAATTTCAACTAAGCACCGAATGGTAGGAGGGCAAAATTTTTATTTAAAGCTCCGTAAAGGCTTGAAAAATATCTGAAGTTAATTAAAGTGTATGTACAGGGTTTGATTGAAATGTAATAAGCCTTCCCGCGTGGAGCGTCTGCCAAGCGATCAACCGAATCGGCTGGTGGGGGAAAATAATCGTTGGACCTTCCCCTTCCACTAGAAACCGGTCCCAGTTCGCTGGCAACAACAGTGCAGTCAGCATCGCTCCGCGCGTGAAAGCTGTTTTAAAAGTGTGTTAGGATTTTGCAGTGGCGAAAATGCAGCGATCATTGGAGCAACGTTACTCGATCAAATTTTGCGTAAAGCTAGACAAAACGAGTACCGAAACCATTGGACCAATCTCTGCCCAGTGCCCAGGTAAAACGGTGGCACAAGTCGTTCAAGGAAGGCCGGGAGGACGTCGAAGACGAAAAGCGATCTGGAAGGCCTTCGACGACGCAAACAGACGATAATGTGAACCGGGTTCGTGAATTTTTGAACATTGACCGTCGTGCTAGTCTACGTGAGATCAGTGAAGAGTTAATTAACTTATTACAATGTGCGGGAAATCGTGACCGGAAAACTTGAAATGCGCAAAGTGTGTGCAAAATTGGTTCTACACCGCCTTCCTCTGCACCTCTTCATTGGCCTAGATGGGGGTTCCGGTGCTTCCCCACCCTCCCTACAGCCCAGACCTATCCCCTCCGGACTTCTTTTTGTTCCCGCGCCTGAAAAGAAAGCTGAACGGGAGGCGTTTCGACTCCATCGAGGCGATCCAAAAAAAATGTGACAGCCGAATTGAACGCGATTCCGGCGGATGAGTTTAAAAAATGTTTCCTGCAGTGGAAGGACCGCTACCAGCGGTGTATTGACGCTCAAGGGTCCTAGTTTGAAGAATATTAGTTATATAAGCCAAAAGGTTTAATAAATCTGCTTAAAAAAAATAAGGCTCATTACTTTTCAGTTAAACCCTGTACGTAATATAATAAACAAATTTCAACGAAATACAAAATTCAAAACAAACGGTCATTCTCATTGCTCTCATTGCTCTTGATAAATACAAATGTGAGATTGGATCGATGTTGATGCAAGGCAATGGACCACAATGAATAAAAGTCAATCCAAAAACAAAGAAAAAAGTGAGAGGCTCGAAAGAGAATTGCTTTAAGGAAACCACTACTCACTATATTTGTAAGCACATCCACATTTCTAAAATTCTTAAAACAAAAAAAATCATCAATTTAGAGCGGCACACCTTTTAACACCTGACGAAATCATCAATTTAGCCGTTTGGGGAGTATCCTGAACTATAAAGGCTGGGTATTGAACCAATCTCGTATGCATATTAAATATTCTATATCCTGTATGCGCAATGCAAAGTTTTCTATGAATTTAACACCAAAAATCAAAGGATGCTAATTTATTTATAAAAGTAATAACAAGTAAGAAAGGCTAAATTTGGACCGGCCCGAACTTTATAGGGAGTCTGTGGTGCGATTCACTAACACATTTTATCGATATTCGCTTTGTTATCTTTCCTTAACCACAATTTTTACGATTTTGCTATTCAGTAACCCTGATTGGTTACGATGTCGATTATCGCAATCTAAACGACAATAATTTTGGTGTTGTTAAATCAAACGATAAAGAAGAATTAGTAATTTTAATCAGAACTGTGAAATTATATGATCAAAAACTTATTTAAAAAGCGCGAGTATGTCCTTTGAGTATTTGGCTTATGATTGGCGTTAGATTGTTGAATGTTTCCGCGGTAGCGCTTAAACCATTCCCCAATACGGCTATTGCCTCCGCCACCATTTTATTCGCCTGGGCACTTGCAGAGCTGCTTTCGGCTAGGATCTATTAAAAAATAGCAAGAACAATTAATAAAATGCCACTTTTATGTGTTGAAAATAAATTACCTTTAAAGCATCTGCTTGTTGTTTCGCGACTTCTACGGTTTCTACACTCGACTGGGCTAGCATCTATTAAAAAACAATCACCAATGGACAAATATAATAAAATTATTTTGCATAAAGTTCAAAAGAAATTACCTTTAGTGCATCTGCCTGTTTTTCTGCTATTTCCAAAAATTTCTTCTGAGCATCACCGTCTTCTTCCATGCGCTTTCTTTTCAAGCTCGCCCGTGGTGTTCTCCTGTCTGAGATGAGCGTGAAATTTTCTGCAAGTGTCGTCCGTAAAGGCGACGGGTCTTCCGAAATCATGCTTTCATCTTCCACTTCGATACCCATTTGGATTACCTAAAAATTTACACACCAGTAAGTTACACTTTAAAACATACACTTTATGCAATTTACCTCCTCTATTGGAATATTTTCAGCTGTTGAATCGTGCCCATCCATATATTCTTCCCCTATAAGAGCAGACACCCGCCTCTCGAATTCCGTTAGGGGCTCCTCACTGATAGGCCTGTTTTCAGTTAAAGCTTGTTGCCTTCGCCGATTACGTGCTTTGATGCTGGTGCGGCTTTTTAAGTCCCGCCATACCTTTTTAGGGAAATGATTAACATCTCTCTACTTTTAAGTAATAACACAATATTTTCTTACCGTGTACCATTGATTGTCTGTCTTCACTGCTCTACCCAGACTATTTAACTTTGTTGCTAGCTCGCTCCATTTTTGTCGCATTCGAACTTACCATGGAGCCTGTGGAACCTAGATCCTGCTAGACCCGGGACTTCCATTAGGTGGTCAAGCATACGATTTAGCTGCTCGGGTGTGGCACGGCTTCTTTTAGTAGCTGGCGATGTCATCCTAAAGCAATATACAAAAAGTATTAATAAAACAATAAATTCAAATAAACAGTTATATTATTGTACTTACTTTATGCAAATATAATTGGTAGAAAACACTGAAAATTGAATCTAACAGCTTGGGTAGTATGTTTCTTTGTTCTTTTTCTTTGTGTTAGTCGCTCATTTTGACATTTAATTTTACAAAGATGCCACTCTCTATCAGCTTGAATAAATAGAAAGCTGATCAGTGTTAGTTAACATAAGTTGGTGAATAGCACAATCGACGGTGCAATCGACATATACTGTCGACAAAGAAACAATTGTCGAATCGATAAGAGTTAGTGAATCGCACTACTGGTGGCTTCGTTTGAAGACCCTCGCCTCATTTGGAACGGTGTTTTTTGGGTGTTTCTTTAAAAGCGTGTAAAACGGAAACAAAAAATATTTTTTATTTTTGTTTTTAATATTTTATTTTTGATCCATTGTTAAAAAGTAAAATAAAATTGTTTGCCCATACATAAAAAATGGTATGTCGCTGGTAACTAAATTGCGCGTTCCTTCTTGAATTCGAATAACTGGTTTTGTAAAGATTTCAACCCCTAAATTTGAGCACATGTATGTACGTGTGTGCATATGCTTATATTTATGTTTGCTAATGTACCTGGAAACTAGTTTTGCGGTTTTGCTTCCACAAACCAAGCTATCATACATTTTTGTGTATAAATATCAATTCATGCTTTGTTTTGCCTGAAAACTAATTTTGAAGTTTTGCTGTTGAGGTTGCACCACTACATTGGCTATATCTCTGTAAATATTCCGAGTTCGAAAAATTGTTTGCGAACGATATTTTTAAGCATAAATAGGCAAAACAAAATCGATTTTTTTTTCAAATGAGGTTTTAAAAATTTAAAAAAATTAACAAAAATTATCGACATATTATTATTGGCTTAATCGAAAGAGCAAATATTCCCATTACACGACTTCATCCATGCGTCTGTCTCGGTTGGCTTCGCAGTAATGCATTTATTTCATTACATGTTCGATGTGCGTCTTAAGAGCGTCTTAAGCTACTCTACAAGAAAATTCTAACGGCGTCAAATCCCAGCTGAGACGTGACCAATTGACCAATTCCGTACCAATATTGCCTACCTTGGTACGGAAAATATCGATTGTGGCATGGCCCACCATCCTGGCTGACATAAGGTCAAAGATTGTTCAATTTCCGGCCACGAAAAATCGTTTATCAAGTCTGCAGAATGGGTTGATGCGCGACAGCCATTCGGTAATGCTCGGACTCGGCGCCGCAGGCATGAAGCATCAAAAGGAGAGAACAACTGTTTTTTAGTAGCGGTCGCTCCTCGGTAGGCAACGGCAACCTTGCGAGTGTATTTCTGAAATGGAAAAGCTCCTCACAACAAACAACTCAACATTTGTAGGCGGCAAAACATCGATTCGCACACCAACAAAGGGTGTACATACGTGCTCATTATTATTGCTATTATTATTACATTGACCACTCATTAATTTTGAGTAGTTGTTAATTTTTGGACTCATTCAAGCTCATGAGTTATGGCTCCTAACAACAGACGGGCGTATGCAAATTCAGTCTTAACATATACAAAGTGGGCGTGGCTTTACCCGATCTCAAGAATATTTATGTCCCTTCTAATTGGGTTGGGGAATAATACGAGTATTAAGTTTAGGCAAGTTTTATTAAGTCGGTATCGATATTCACGCTTATATCCGAAAGTAGGAATGACATTACCTTTTTTTTTTTAATTTTGCTTGTGTCATATTTTTTTTGGTTCATTAATTGTGCCAAATATGAATAATTTTGCTTTATTTATAAATGAGATACCACATTATTTTTTTTTTTTTTTTGAAAATTACCTTTATGTGCTATTTTCAATATCAATCTTAATTTATACTCGAGTTATCGTGCGACGGCCGGAATAAATCCACTCCTCATCATTCTGATGGTTTTGGTATGTATTGCATGTCTATATGTTTATATCTCTATTCCTTTACGTACAAGACGTATACAAACGAACTCTTCGAGAATCATCGCTAATATATCATAATTGCTGATTTAAAACTGCAATCCATGTATACTCTTATAAGAAAGTCAAGCCTCTTGTGACCTTCAACGTGACTCATTCGCAATGCTGATTTCAGGGACGTGGCGTCACATTGCAAAAAATCTGCTTTTTGATAGATACAAATGTGTGTTATTGGCATGTGCTTAGCATTCACGGTTTTTGAATTTAGCTGTATGTATGTATGTGTATGCACACGTGTGTATGTGTGTATGGATGCGTCTATGCAGCTATGTATGATACATTGAACAAAGTTATTGTTTTTTTCCGCTTTGGTCGTGCAATGATTTTGGCTTCGTTTCTCTATAAAAAATTTATGACCGACTAATAGGAAACAAATTAAGAAATAACTAAAAAAGAGAAATTGCAATGTCGCGTGATTTTTTCCGAAATATAAATAAATTGGAAAACAACACATCCAGTGCAAGCCGTGAGTTTAATTACACCCAGGGCACTCGTAGTGCTACCAGAGTGAAGCAAGTATGTAAGAGAGAGAATTCACGTTTACAAAAGAAAAGCGTTGTCGTCGGGAAACGAGAATTCTCGTCGGCACATGTTAACTGTTTACTTCGAATATCTCATTTCGGGTTTTTTCCTATTCCGATCCTAAATAAGCAAAGGTGACTATCTGCTGTTGATATTTAAAGATAAAAGAGACATAAAAATGATAAGTACAATTCATTCTGCTGAAGTAGTACCGACCGGAATGCATAATAGAAAAACCAAAGAGAATATTGTGAAACCACTATGCATCATATGTAGAATACAACAAATTCATGAAACACCACCTGGTAGATTGTCTGGTGACATGAAAAAACACACCCTGGAGACAATAAAGTCAACAAAGAATAAAAAATGTCCCACAAGAATATGTCTAGTATGTAAAACACATGGGGTAAGGAGCGAAACACGATATATATGCAAATTTTGTGAAGTACCGTTACACTAAGGAAGCTGTTTCACCGACTATCATACTAAAAAAAAAAATACTAATACTTCTTATGTACAACTTCTGAAAATTTCTGTAAAATATAATAGTTACAAAAATAATTATCGCAGTTTTTATACTTATATGTTTAAATATCTTTACATTGCAAAATACCCCCATTTCTATCAAAATTTAAGGAAAAACAGTCCGATGCGAATGTGTTAATAAAATTTACGTACTATTTTTTTCGGTATAGTAATACGTCTTTAAGTAGATACGTAATTTATTTTTCAACATTTCCTGAATGTCTTAATCTAACATTGATTTGGTCAACTTGCTCCATAAGTTTCGCATTTGTGGTAACTGATCCACTTCTTGTTTCACCTGATGGCTTTGATACCTTTGTCTGGACCCGTGCCAGGAATGCAACCTGCCTCATTTCTCCCACGCTTAAAGTGTACGCAATTCAGATTTCTTTCTAAAAGCTCTAGGCAACTAGAGACTCGGTGGGACTCATTGACTTATGAATGAATGAAAATAGAGTTAAGAACTTCAACTATAAGATCTATTGTGCCTACCGATCTTAAAAATATCCCATCCCAACTTTTCAGACTTTCAATAAATTTAAGATGGTCGCATCTGGTCGAGATGCATACACCCTCTTCTCGATATGGCATCGAATTCGATAAGCTATGTGATGGTGTTTCTGGGTACAAGTCACTGAGCTGACAGGATCCATTAGATCAGTGCGAGTATTCTCACAGTCTTTATTCTTAGGGAGGTTTATGAAATGTTTTAATCTCTTATGGTTGTATCCAGAAAGGACTTTGCTTGGCGTAGGCCCCACAGTGTCGTACCAACATGAGCTCCGTATACCATGGCTTAAGGGGGTATTCTAGTCTAGAGGCCCGAACTTCCAGCATTTTTTGACGGTGAATAAAAAAAAAGCTATTGATAATTTTACTATCCGTTTTTTTATCATTTATTTATTTATATATTAAGAGCACACAAAATGAATAAAAAATAAAAAAAATTCATGGAATTATGCGTCATTCAAGTGGAAGGGGAAATCAAAAGGCGGTGTCCTCGTCGTCACGATTTCTACCCTTGTGTTCATCTGAAAAAAAAAAAAAACGATGACAAATTCTTAATTAATATGAATGTCATTATCGTATGACGCAGAAAAAAGGGGAACATTTTTTTTTCATAAAATGGCGGCTACTCAAAAATTGAGCTTGATTTTTCCCTAGTTTTTAAGCTTTCTCGAATTGCTTACACATATTAAAAAATTTCCAGTTTTTCGTGCTTCATGCGATAGAGATATATCTAAAGAATATTCATGATAAACTTTAAGCAAATCGGTTGATTAGAACTTGAGATATCGTGCCGACCGTATCGAAAGAAGTAGTTTCGAGAAAAACACGTTTAAAGTTCGCCGTCCGCTCAAACCAGTCTAGCTGTCGCGTCACTAAAATAGTTGTAACTTCGAAAATAATTCGAATTTTGAAAAATCCGTTTTAAAAAAAAAATTCGATATTTTTTAAATTTCTAGACTACAATACCCCCTTAACTCTCGGACTTGCTCTACTGCGAATGCTAACAACTTAGCAGGCCTCTCACCTGGCTTCCCTTGGACCTCACATCCCGCCAGTAACCGAAGTCACTCTGTTTGTAAATGAGTCACTAAAAAGTGCGTAAATCTTTTACTCAGTCAAGACTAAGAAATGTAGAGAAGCACTTGATATTTGAAGATGTGCGATACCAAGTATATACAAAACTCTAAAAAGCAGCAAATAAAAAATCCACTTGCTTCATAAAAAAAGTATCGAGTATTTACTTGCAAGTAGGGGCTTCGAGGTATCATTAGAGGTGCATATAGGAACCATAAAAATATGTTCAACCAGATGCTCCAGAAAAAGGCAATACTTATAAACGTGCACTGGGTATAAAAAGTTATTTATATCTGTTTTTAATTTTTGTGATGACAGTGGATGCTATGTGGCCGGTGCGTCCATAAAATGGCGCTACGTAAAACTGGGGTCAAGTTTCTCATTGCATACGTGTACGTATTATATGGCGTGTAAATATGAAATATGCGTCCTCAGTATGCATAATAAAGCATTTAATATATGCATAAGCAGACATTTGCGTAGATTTCACAATAATACAGCCATGGACAGATAAATAGCACAAATGTGAACCTTATGTGTTAAGTTAAGTTTTTAGTACGAACTCTGCTTTGATCAAATAAATTTGTTTGTTTACATTTATTACCGTTATTAAGCTTACATTTATGGGAGGAATGTACCTTTTTTTCGATGGAATTTTTTGCGTTCTATTTTATTTATGCTTATTGCTGTTTTGAAGTGGATACAAAAATAGCACATTTTGACTTATGCAGCGGAGAGTAAAAGTTTAATATTGTTTCAGCGATTTTTAGTATAATTTTCTGTTTCTTAAATACAATTTTAAAGTAATTACTAAAAATGGGACGTGGAAGACATTGCACGCCGGAGGAAAGAGCTCTTATATACCGTATGGGTCAAAAAGGAAAAAGCTATGCAGAAATAGCTGAAATGATGATGTGCTCTCGGAAAATGGTTTATAATGCTCTTAATTTAGTTAAGAAAGATTCATCCTATCTAAGCTGAAAAACGGAAAGAAAACCAAAGCCCCGAAAAACTGATGTTAATGTGGATAGAGCTATAAGCAAGAGCAAGAGCAAAGCAGATCCTTTTAAGTCGGCACGGCAAATAATGCTTGAAATAAACCAAGAGTTTAGGTGTCCAGAAAGCTTGTAGGAAGGCGACTTAACGAAGCCCAGCGGTTTGGCAGCATAAGCAGAAAACAAACACTCCTCTCAAAAAGACATATCAAACACCGACTTGCCTTTGCAAAAGCCCACAAAGACAAATCTATTCAGTTTTGGAAAAACGTACTTTGGACCGACGAAACCAAAATAAATAGGATGGGACCAGATGGGAAAACTATTGCACGTCGTCCAAAAAATCAAGCGCTAAATCCTAGGTTCACAAAAAAAAAAACGATTAAATACGGCGGTGGAAGCATCTTCGTTTGGGGAGCTATTTCCTGGCATGGTGTTGGGTCGGTTGTTCGCGTGGTTGGTAAAATAGATAGATTTCAGTATCTGGATATACTCCAAAATAAAATTGAGCCATTTGTGTTTAAGTTTATGCCATTAAATTGGACATTTATGCAGGACAATGATCCAAAGCATACTGCAAAGACAGTGAAGCAATGGCTTAGAAGAGAAAAAGTTAATTTACTGAATTGGCCGGCGCAGAGCCCTGACCTCAATGCAATAGAAAATTTATGGAGTATCGTTAGGGTCAAAATCGCTAACAAAAATTTAAAAAATTTTGATGATTTGTGGGCCGCAATTGAGGAGGCTTGGTACTCGATTCCAAAGGAAAGATGCCACAAGCTTGTAGAAAGCATGCAGCGACGGCTTGAAGAAGTAATTAAAAATGGTGGATATAGTACAAAATACTAATCTGGTAAAACAATATTATTACGTAACTATCTGATTTGTTTACTATTTTTGCTTTTATTTAGAATTTTTTAAGATGTGCTACATATTTATGTGTCCAGGAGGTTTCGTGAGTTATCAACATTCTCGTAAATTAAATCAGAACTGAAATTCTTTTTGACCATTTTTTTTGTTTGTTTTAAAGTGGAAGTAAATAAGTTTTTTATGTTGTTGTTGTTGAGGTGGTTGAACATTCCCACTGAAATACTCCTAATTAGTGACCAGCACCGTTTTACTACCACTATCTCGTGTGATGATGTACTTTTTTTTCCAAGTCAGATCCATTTAGTGAGGTCCAAGTATAGCAGCAAATCCTTTATCTTGATGTCTGAGATCTCCTTAATTTACTGTAGAAAGGGCTTACCGAAGGATCGGAGTCGTGCCCTGGCTAGTCCCGGACATTCACATAAATAGTGGAAAAGGATTCGCCAGATAGGATTGAAGGGTAGATTGAGTGTAGCTGCATGATCCCCTACTTTCCAATGACCTGTAAAGGTTGCAGTGATGCGTGAAATGTTTGGCCGAGAACATCCTAGCAGGTCATTCGTCCTTTGGATTTTATATGACGGCAATGTGTTTTTTGTTGTAATACATGTAGGTGTTTGTTTCCATCTTCTTTCGGCTAAAGCAGAAGTGTGAAGCAATGGATGCTTTTAATGTGTTCAGTGGGGTGGAGACCGCCACCGCCTCTGCTATGTCTATTGTCGAACCTTTTCTTGCTAGCTCATCCGCTATCTCATTGCCCCGTATGTTCCTATGACCGGGAACCCATATCAGGATAATTTCAAGCCAATGGCTGAGCAATTTCAGCTCCTCTCTACACTGTAAGACCAGTTTGGATGAAATGTAGTTGGAGTCTAAGGCCTTAATAGCTGCTTGACTGTCTGAGAAGATAGCAACTCTTGCACCAACTTCCTTGTAGAGCTCTAGGGATTTGCATGCTTCTCTGATCGCTAAAAGTTCTGCCTGGAACACTCTGGCATAATCAGGAAGACGAATCGACTGAGATAGGTTGAGTGGCTCCGAATGGAAGCCAGCTCCCACACCACAGTTCATCTTAGAACCATCGGTATAAATTTCGAAAAAAAAAAGTTTTTTATTTTTTATGTTGCTTTTTTCTCAATAAAAAATAATTATTTAAAAACATATTCAACTCTTTGCTTCCAAAGTCTAAATGTGCTATTTATATGACCATGGCTGAATTTTTTGTTTTTGAATACAAGCTAATTTCATTCTCAAATACGTTGGCGGACCCTCACACTAGCTAAATTTTTTTATTGTTTTAAATCATTTGTAATTTGTGTTGATTCAAGTGGCCACTAAGCGCGAATCGCTTTACATACTCGTTCTAAGTCAATTCAGTTTACTTGTGCAATTGCTGCCTCGTTTACTAGACACGTAAGCAAGCAAGCTCCTCCAATTTAATTTAATTCTTAAAATGCACAACTTGCATTTGTTGGTCACCTTAATGACCCACCTTAAGGTTTTTGGGACGGCTTGGCATGCATGCAATATGCCATTAAAATCGCAAATTGCAATGCGAAATCGCGAAAACACGTATGCATGTACACATACACATACACATACATATATGCTTATAAAGTATTATGGCATGCATAGTTTGTGCAGTGAATATAAGCAGTTAGTGACTACTAAATTTAGCCGCAATAAATTATTTCACCTTCCTTATCACAGTTAATATCTTGTTTGTTCCCCTCGCGAATTTTTCTGTATTTTGTTATTTTCTTTATTTCTTGTTACCTGCATACATGTGTGCATGTGTGTGTATGTATTTAAAGCAAGAATTATTGAGTGTTATCCAGATAAAACTGCTTTTGGAAAAGAAATAAAATCAAATAATCAAATAGAAAGGTGGCTTTCTTTATAAATTTTACGAGAGGGCCATCGAGTTAGAGTTTATGTTTTCCTCTAATTAAGCACATAAATATGGATGTGCTGGTTTAGTACGCACTGATATTTTATAAATGATATTTTCTAAATGTCCCAATTCTTTTATAAATTCTTATTATATTTATTCAAAATTGGGCATCTCTCTCGTCAATTTCGCGCCTAATACTACCTTTCAGTGCTTCCGTTGTTTAAACTCCATGTTTACGATGGCCCCACAGAAAATAGTCAAAAGGCATTAAATAATTCGATCTTGACGGCCAAATTACTGCAGACGATTGTAAAATTTTTTGTCCTTAGAATTTCGTTTGGAGTAGGTTGATTGTTTTGTCGGCTGTATGACATGTTGCATACACAGTCCTGTTGAAACTCCATATCGGCAATATCCGTCAAATATCTTAAATATCTCCAAGTATACAAGAAACGTGAATATAAATATCTCGCTAGTGCAATCCGTTGGCGTAAAACGAATTTTTAGCTGCTTATTTTAAAAGATAAACCCCTATACGTACCGCCCTGTATGCAGGTCTCGCTCGTGTGATTAAACATGTGTTGCGCTTTGTTAATGAAAAGCATTTAGATATATTTTTTTAACAAATTATATTAATTATCACTATTGTTTGTAATGTTTGATATATCAATATAAAGGGTAATTTTCTATTTTTTTTTCTATCGCATTTAATATTATTTACCCTTAACTAAATGGTCCGCCATATAACTTTACGAAATTAAAAATGCCATAAAAAAGAAACTACTCAATATTTTTCCAAACTGTTTTTTTATTTTGAAGTACAATCCTTCCGGTTAATGATGGAACACAACTTCATTCATATGGCTGCCTCGGCTAGCCATGCACCATCCCATACGATCGGTCCAATTTTTCAACACATTTTCGATTGTATGCGGCTGTATTTCAGCTATGACATCGCGTATGTTGGTCTTCAGTGCATCAATTGTTGCTGGTTTGTTGGCATAACACTGGTCTTTGACGGCACCCCAAAGATAATAATCCAACGGCGTCAAGTCGCAGCTCCGAGGCGATATCAGAATTTCGGCTGATAATGCGATCTTCGAAGACAGTGCGCAAAAGACTGATCGTAGCATTCGCTGTATGGCAAGTAGCGCCATCTTGTTGGAACCAAATGCCACCAATATCCTCCTCTTCTATTTCTCGGAACAAAAATTCGTTCAACATGGCCCGGTAACGCTCTCCATTGACAGTTACGGCCACTCCTCGCTCATTTTCGAAGAAAAATGGACCAATGATGCCTCTCAACCAAAATCCGCACCAAACAGTGACTCGTTGTGAATGCATCGGCTTTTCTTCGAGTGCGTGCGGGTTTTCTGAGCTCCAAATGCGGCAATTTTGCTTGTTAACATACCCGCCGAGATGGAAATGAGCTTCATCCGAAAAGATGATTTTTCAAGCCCATGAAGGGAAGCGAAAACGCATTGGGTGGTCGGTTTGCTTCAGCGTATACACAACCATTTCCGTTCAGCGGAAGAATAAAACTAATTTTCTGTCAAATCAGATGACAGCTAAGTGTTACCATTCTTCAAATAATACCTAGTTCAAATCCGTAACGATAGATGGCGGGCCCTGTATTTGCGGACTTTATTTCGTATAGCAGAAACGAAAATAAAACGTTTCGAAACATACTTATAAATATAGGATTAGGCCTATTAAGTGTAAAGTGACCCCTGACTATGTAAAGGGTATTTCAAAAGGTGCTCCGAGATGTTGTTTTAAAATAAAGCATGCAAAAATTTAAATTCTCTCAGATTTCACTATGGCATCAAATAAACGCCCACCCTAAGCACGTCTACAGGTAAAATCTACCAAACAGCCGATTTAGGAATGCCTATTTTTGAGAACGGCGAGATGTCGATGTTGAAGGTTGTTCAGCAACACTTTGCGCTTCAGGACTAATCGTCCAGTTTTTGGCCTACCAGCTCTTTTTCTATCCTCGACAAAAGCAGTTTCTTGCATATTTTTCACCAACCTTGGATTGTCGACTCATTTGGAGAATTATTTTCACCAAAAAAATCAGGAATTTTGCGATATGTTGTTCTTAAAGATCGACCATTTTCATTATAAGTTTCAGTAATTTTGACGCGTTGTTCTGTCGTGTAAGTATCTATGGCTATAATTGGCAAATGACCTCTAAGTGTCACTTTTGAAAGCCCTTTTATTAAATTGATCTTCTGCTTAACAACCCTCCTTATATATACATGTATATATATATATGTGTATATGTATATGTATATATATATTAGGGCGGGTCGATTTAAAAATCGCTCATTGTCGAACGAAAACTCCCACTTTGACCCATTTAGAGTGCTCCAATCGAGTCCAAATGTATGACCGACCCCCACTAACTTTGGACGGCCGATCCTCCCATGCCAGTGGCACACCCCCTGGAACTCCCCTGGGGGGGATCATTTCAAAATATCACCATTTTTGGCCTTTACATGAGAAAAGAAACTAAAAAGTTCGACCCAAATTGGGGGACATCAGAATTCGTTTTAGAGGTATGGTTCCTTCCTTATTTTAATGCCTAGAATATGATTTTCACAGAGCAATGGGCGATTTTTTTGCCTCCCCACAAATCGACCCGGCCTAATATATATATATAATTGGCGCGTACACCCTTTTTTGGGTGTTTGGCCGAGCTCATCCACCTATTTGTGGTGTGCGTCTTGATGTTGTTCCACAAATGGAGGGACCTATAGTTTCAAGCCGACTCCGAACGGCAGATATTTTTATGAGGAGCTTTTCCATGGCAGAAATACACTCGGAGGTTTGCCATTGCCTGCCGAGGGGCGACCGCTATTAGAAAAATGTTTTTCTTAATTTTGGTGTTTCATCGAGATTCGAACCTACGTTCTCTCTGTGAATTCCGAATAGTAGTCACGCAATTTGGAATTTAATTTTAGAATTTTCCATTTCTTAAAAATTTTTCGGAGGGTTATACTAATGGGAACTTAAAAGTTCGACACCTTCTGTTTCATTCGATTCGAAATGTAGTATAGCAATCTAAGTATAGCAAATCATTCGAATTAAAACCTTCTAACCGCAATATAAATTTATTGCATATGAAACCTGCGAAAAAAAGCATTACTTTTCATGTAAATTTTGTTACGTTCTTGAACCTGTACCTGGAAAATGTAGAATTTTGTAATTTAATTCAATGGCGACTTTATTTCAATAAGATTTTATTAAAAAAATTTGCCACGCTTTAACTTGAAAAAATTAAAAATATCAGAAATCTGAGATGTACCTATGTATGTATGTTAGTGATCGTTTATTTTTATTGTTGGTTAGGGCAAAGTTGTGCTTTATGTCTTTGAACTACAAGCAATCAAGAGCTATCGACTTCAATCACACTAAGCCCAATTCTAAATCTAATACCGAAAACCGTCAGCTGTTAACTTGCCGCTGCTGCTTATCGCATACGATATCTCTCTTCAAATGATCTCAATAAAAAGTTATTTGCACTTTGGCCGATTTCTACAAATTAGAATTTTATCGTGGACTCAGTGGAATCATTAAAAACCACAAGTAGGTAGATAAGATGTTGTGTAACAACTAATTGAATTGTATCCAACAACAAATATAAATAATTATAGTGAGTATTGACAATTGTAGGCTTTTTTATTGCCTTTTACGATTTCATACTCGAGTTTACACGCTTCGCCGCCGATACAAATTGCTGGCTGTAATTGCTTCCGATATTTATTTTATGCCGTTGTCTTCCAATTTTAATAAATATTATTAATAATATTTCATATTATTTTCCTAATTAAAAAATAAAATTGTCATATAATGTGAATACATTACAATTTAAATGCTTCCGTTATTTTGTTTACAATTTTAGATGCAAAACAGCTCATACCCCAGAAGAGAAGGCGAAAGTGGAAGACTTACAGAAAAACACACTGAAACGAAAAGCGCAGATTCATGAAATCGAACAGTCATTACCTGCTCAATCGGGTCTGTACCTCAAGGTAAGAATTTGGCATATACGATTTGTTAACTGTAGGTATAGTCAAATATTTATCCTCATTTCTTAATGCTTATTGTATATATATATTACACCATATATATATAAGTATATATAGGGTGGGCCATGTAAAATTTGCTTTTTGAATCGGCTATAAAAAAAAAACTAATCAATATTTTTTCAAACTTTTTTTTTTTATTTTGAAGATTGAACATTGCCATTTATGAATGAAAAATAATATCGTTCAAATGACTGCCACGACTGGCTTTACAGTAGGCCATTCGATCTACCCAATTTTTAAGCACATTTTCGATTGTTTGGGCTCCAATTTCATGAATGGCAACTTCGATTTCGTGTTTTAAAGCATCAATCGTCTCTGGATGGTTCGCATAGCATTTGTCCTTAACGGCTCCCCACAAAAAATAGTCCAACGGGCTTAAATCACAGCTCCGAGGCGGCCAATTGATATCGGAATTTCGGCTGATTATTCGGTTTTCAAAAACGGTAGCCAAAAGTTCGAGTGTAACTTTGGCAGTGTGACAAGTTGCACCGTCCTGTTGAAACCAAATGTCGTCCATGTCATCCTCTTCAATTTTTGGAAACAAAAACTCGTTGAGCATATCACGGTAACGCTCGCCATTTACATTTTCGAAGAAAAATGACCCGATGATGCTGCCAGACCTAAGACCGCACCAAACAGTGACTTGTTGTGGATGCATTTGCTTCTCTACAGGAACGTGTGGATTTTCTGAGCCCCAAAACCGACAATTTTGCTTATTGACGTAGCCACCGATGTGAAAATCAGAAGAAGAAGACCACTTTGGAAATAGGTTTTCAATATTTCCCAATTTTGTTCAAGCGTATAGCGTCCCATTTCGTAAATTTCAAACCTTTAAGTAAATTATGAACACATTTGACATGTCATTTGTGTTACCATTCTCAAAAAAATAGGTGGTTCAAAAAGCAAACGCTATATGGCCCACCCTGTATATAATTTTTAATAGTTAGAACGATTTCATTTAAAAAATCTTGAGCTTTGAGGAAAAGAGACGCCGTATGATTTAAACACACACCTCTATTATTCGTTTCATAAGTCTGATGAGAATTTTAGAGTAAGGCAATTCAGCACATTATGCTGCTGATTTACCATTTATTTGCGGCGCAGGGTTCTGGAATGATTGCCTGTTATAATTTGCATGCGAGTAATGTGAATAAAATGCAGGTCTTAGCTCGAACTTGTGCTTTATTCAACAATGACCTTGAGATTAAAATTATAATATTAGCTTAAAACTAAATGAGAGCTTAACATGGTGAGAGAGAAGTAACATAGTTAGAGAGAAATAATAAAGCTGTTAGAGTAACAGAATGTAACTTGCGCGCCCTCTGTCAATAAATAATATCGTAACCGTGTTGAGAATCGCTGATGATTGTGCTGGGGAAATTAAATATCAAATATATTAATGAGCTTATTTGAAAAGGAAAATATCTCTCACTCTCTTACTACTCACATGTTTACCCTCAAGGCCTTAATAGGTGTCAATTTGTACAAATCGAATCTCTAAATTAGTTGTTTTAAGTTTTAGTCAATAACGCTAGGGCAGGTTCATAATATACATACGAACGCAAAAGATGTTGGTCGTTAGATAGCTTGTCTCAAGACCTTTCTATCAAACGCCTCTATTTGTTGGCTGGGCCATAGCGGCCGTTGGAAATAATTTAAATTTATCTTAATTCGGGGTTGTGCCACGGCCACAACGACGGCCAGATTGAAAAATTCTGAAATATTGAATGAAATCAAATAAAAGTATGAACAAAAACACAAACATGCATAGATGATTTAGTGGAAAGGCCACTTAAAAACATAATATAGTTTTTCAACCAGTAGGATTACGAACAATATTATGTCCAAGGCTACGATATTTTGGTGCTAATCTCTGGAATAAATGAATGTGTTAAGTGTGGTCACATATCAATAACTGTTGATAAATGTCGAAATGATTTAGATACAGTTTTTGAAAGGTCACTTCAATGTTGTTTGTTTGATTGAACCACTTCAAAACAAGCAATAAATTAGATATGTACATTAGAATGGCCAAAACAAAAACGTATATATATATTAGGTGCGCAACTAATATCTCGCTGTTTTTTTTTTTTTTTTTATGAAAATACACCTTTATTCTAAAAAAATGGTTGCAAGTGAATCATTGAAAGTAGTGACCGTCACTGGCTATTACTTTTTCCCATCTTTCTGGTAGATCTCGTATACCGTCGCGGTAAAACTCTTCATCTTTTGAGGCTATCCACGGATCAAGCCATTTTTTGATGTCTTCATATAAATGGAACTGCTGGTCTGCTAGACCATGTGCCATCGATCGGAACAAGTGATAATTGGACGGCGCAATATTTGGAGAATATGGCGGGTGGGGTACAATTTCCCATTTCAGTGTTTCCAGATAGGTTTTAACGGGCTTGGCAACGTGAGGCCGAGCGTTGTCATGCTATAGAATCACTTTTTCATGCCTCTCCGCGTATTGCGGCCGCTTCTCGTGCAGTGCTCGGCTCAATCGCATCAATTGAAGTCGATACCGATCCCCAGTGATGGGTTTTAACAGTTCATAATAAATAACACCAACTTGGTCCCACCAAATACATAGCATAACCTTCGCAGCGTGAATATTCGGCCGAGGCGACCACGTAGAAGCATGACGGGTAGTCCCCGTGACTTTCTTTTCTTTGGATTGCTATAATGAATCCATTTTTCATCACCCGTCACGATGCGATGAAGAAACCCCTTCCTGTTTTGCCGCTGGAACAGTTGTTCACAGGCGAAAAAGCGACGTTCAGCATCCCTTGGTTTTAACTCATAAGGAACCCAAGTTCCCTGTTTCCCAAAGCATGCAATCGCTTGAAAATGGATTGGCGGGTAAATGCTAACACTGAAGCAAGCTCTTTTTGCGTTGGACACGGATCCTCATTGATCGCATTGCATTGCAAGTGCATTGAGCAATTCAGCGTCTTCGAAGATTTTTGGCCTTCCTTCACGCGGACGGTCGTCAACATTAAAATCACCGTCTTTGAAGCGACGGAACCAATCGCGGCACGTTGTTTCACTAAGAGCAGCATTTCCATAAACTTTTTGTAGCTCTCGATGCGCTTCACCCGCCGTTTTTTTTTCGAATAAAAGAGGAAAATCAACACTTCCCGCAAATGACGATTATTCGGCGCAAAATCAGACATCATCACAAAACCAAAAGTATATGATACCAAAACAAAATAACTTATGTGTCGAAGCCGTTTGTTTACCATATGTTTAAGCTTGGTTTATGACGTTTAGGTTTTGTTAGAATCGACTAGCACACACTGCTGGCGGCACCTATTGACAAACAGCGGGAACTTAGTTGCTGCGCACCTAGATATTTTGTTTCATCGCTCCAAAGTACGCTATACTATTTTTTCATACCCTCTGTTCCACACCGTGGCAGTTCTCGCTGACACTAAGTTGTTGATTTCAGTTGTAATGGCCTTTGACGACGTCGTTCTGTGATTTTTCGCGCTTAAGGGCATTCACAACAAAATTTTTGGACCGTCCAAGTGACTCAGCGATAAATTTTAACGATTTTTTTTTTCGAACATTAAAAACAAGCCGCCGCTCCTCAACTGTACAGTGTTGCGCACGACCCATTTTTGAACGAAATTCATATTAATTATTTGTTGTTAAATTAACTATCTATTTTGCTACGTTGTCTACGTTACTTAATTAGTTATAAAATGACACTTTAACACAAAATTACACTTTATGAAAGTAAATGACTGTGCAACCAATAACGCAACTTTATATAACAGGTATTTTAAATTTACTACGAAGCAGTGATGCCATGTGTTAAAGCGAAATTTCAATATTAACTTTAAATTTTTCCGAGCGACACAAGGAAATCGATAGATAAAGGCAGCGTACCTATTCTAATGACCGTATGTATATATCTGGTCATGATAAAAAGTAGGTCACAAAAGATTTATTCCACATATTTGATCGTTGTCTTGAAGAATGGAAAACCTTATGCGAATTATAAACCCTTGAATTCAAATAAAAACATCCTCTTCTTTCGATTTACCAACGGTCGATCGATAATATTTTGCTTTGTTTTTTTTTTAAGCAAATTTACTGCAATAACATAACTGAGTTGGATTTATGTTGCGGAGGAAAGTTATGAGCACGCGCACCAGTTTGGGAAAATTTTTATCGAAAATTAAAAAAAAAATACCTAAAATATTCAACATTTTCAAAACTTGTATCAAATACTCTCACAATCGACAATCGCGAACCACTGTATTGCCTTTCAATTCGCTATGTGGACTGTTTGGCATTTGCTCTTGCTGTTTTCTTCGTCTCGCTCAACTTCCGCTGACCTTTTATAGCAATTAACGGCCACAATTTCCTCATTCTTATTTTTTCCATCATTCACACTTTGCCCTTTGAGTCTTGTCTTTTGCCTTTTGTTTGTTTATCGTTCACCAGCGCTTAACTCTGCAGTCACGCTCCGACAGTCATAGCTCTTGTTACTCGTATTCATTGTTTGTTTAACTGGTATCAGCAAGGAATTTAAAAAGACAATTTGGACGCCTTGTTTGCTCTGGAACCCTTTAGACAATGTTGGGCATCTAATGGAGTTGGAGTGGTGCAATGGAGTTTGACTAATCGCTGGATGGCAATTTATTTGCTCCGTTACTATTCTGTATATCCCCAAGTTCCTTTTTTTATTTATTTCAGTTTGCACTCTAATGGGCCATCCTGTTATATTTTATCACTTACCACTTGGCTTATGCATTAATTTTATTAATTTTCCGCTACCAATGCTCTTTTTTTCTTACAGATCATACTTGGCGATGTCAATGTATCAATTTTGAACAGAAACGACAAAGTTCGCTACAAAGATGACTACGAAAAGTTTAAATTAATACTCAACGTAATTGGTCTGTTAATGGCGTTTCTCAATCTGATATTCAACTACAGGTGAGTGGAGGATATGGATTGGTGTAGAAGCCTAACGCGTCATTGCGAACTGCACTTTGTCGTCGTTGGCTGACAGGAAACGCGAAATGATTTCTATACTTTTGACTTTTTGCTTTCTTCTTTGGCTCTTCTTTTCCGTCAATTAATGACTTTTGCCTTAGCTTTGCTGAAACTTTCCCGCTTGTCCTTTTGAGTGGCGTTATTTATTTTGCATTTTTATTCCCGCTCTATTTAATTTTCTCATTCCATTACCACTCAAGATATTTATTTAAGAATTTTCACGCGAAAACGAAATTATTTCAGTATAAATTATTTCGCTGCTATGATTAAGTTTTGCAAATTGTTTTCTAATTGCATTCAAATGGCATTCCAAATACAATATTTGTTCGCCACCGAAGTTCTACAAATTGTTTATAATTTTCTTTCCAGTTAATTTTGGGTGCACTTTATTTATCTCGAAGTGCTAAAAGTTGTTTTGATAACAAGAGGAAAAAATTGTTTTGCTATTTGGGAAGAAAATAAATTTGAGAATGAAGTTTTAATTTGTTTTGCAGTAAACCGTAAGAAAGTCATTAAATAAAAAAAATTACATGAAAATTAAATTATCACTATCAAAATGATGTGATTTAATTATAATTTTTCATATAGTACATAGAATTTTGAGACCTCTGATCTCGATTATATTCCCGTAAATATAAATATGACTTTCAACAATGGACAGGTAAAGTAATCGCCTTTAAAGGGCGCAAATTGCGTATTTGGCTCATAGTTGGATCACATGCTTAGAAACTGCTGAATGTTGCTGCAAATGATGAAAACGTGGCTAATTCCCTATTTATCTCAGCTTTAAATTATTTTACAGTGCCGCTCAAGGGCATAGGTTTGACTTCTTTTTTAGACTTAGAACATAATATCTTCATAACGAGCACTCGGATTTAAACCAAATAAATTTTGTTAACTAAAACGATCAATTATTAATAAAAAACAAATTTTTTTTTTTGATTTGGTTTTTATATTTTTTTTATTATATTTTCAAAATCATCTGAAAATCTACATTATTTTTGGCTCAAGTGAATAGGTTTGACCAACAAAACTATAAAAAAAAAATTATTCACAGCAATATTTCATGGCACTTGGTAACTTAAATAATAAAAGACACTATTTCTGTATTATTTAATATTTGGTATGACCACCCTTATTCCTAATTATTTCAAACATTCGAGTTGATAAGGAATCGTAATATTTTTCAATTTCACTCAGTGAAACAGTTGACAAGGCTTTTTTAATCGCTTCAACCAGGGTCGCCGAGTCTTGAAATTGTCTTCGCCCTTCATACACTCTCCTGGATAAAAGTCCCCAAATGTTCTCGATAATATTTTGGTCTGGGGAGTATGGCGGCCACTCGAGCAAGTTGACATTCTGGTCCTTAATCCACCGTTTTTTTAACCCGGGCTGTATGGATGGGTGCGTTGTCTTGTTGGTACGTCCATTGAATAGGTCCAAAAATTTCGGAAAGCTGGGGAAAAGCCTTTTGGAGCACAGTCTTGTAGACATTTGCATTCATGTTTGATGAAACAAACTGCGCTCGCAAGTTCCATAAAACGATATGGCTCCCAAAACCATTATGCCTGCTGTACAGGAGTGATGACGACTCCAAAAGCATTCCTCTTTTCGCATATCGTGAAAATAATAGTTGTAGCCATCCGGTCCGTCGAGATTGAACTTTTTTTCGTCGAAGAAGACCACAGCCTTCCACTCCTTGTTCCATGTCATGTGATCCCGCGCAAATCGAAGTCGCGATTCCTTCCGTGCATCATTGAGAGGAGGTTTTTATTTATTTTTAATCTCTTCAAGTGTTTAGCACTCCGAATAACTCGTTTTACCGTTGCCAAACTAGCATGTACACCGCATTCATCCCTGATTTTACTGGCAGGGAGGTGGGGATTCGAAGCAGTTCGAAGGAATAGTCGCCTCTCTGAGGCCGTTGTAGCATATTTTTTTCCTCCTTTCATTTTTTTCCCGTAATCGGCTTCATTACGAAGAAAATTGCTTACCTCGTTTTGGCTTCGATCAATCTTCTTTGCTATTTCATTATGTTTTAGGCCAGATTCAATATAGACTTTAATTTGACCTTTTTCAAAATCGGTTAAAGATTTTCCCCTACCCATATTAAAAAAAATGGTAGCAAAGAGAGAAGAAAAAATAGAAGAAATAATTTTCAAACCTATTCAGTTGAGCGGCACTTGTAATAGGCGAAAAAGTAACATTTACTTAACTTTTGCACTTTCTTAGCTAAACCTTGCTCATAGCGCGAGTCCTCTGAAACAACTGAATTTAAAATTTAAATTTTGCCGCATTTTAACCAGGGTTTGTTTTACAAATCAATTTTTGTATATTGGAAAACTAGACTTTAATTAAGTACAGCACAATTATTTAATTCGACCCTACTGTGCGAAAAAGAAAAAAGATTAGTCTAAAATTAAGATTGAGCAATAACAAAAATAAAGCCATTAATTTTATTTATATAAAAACATTTTTCTAATAGCGGTCGCCCCTCGGCAGGCAATGGCAAACCTCCGAGTGTATTTCTGCCATGAAAAAGCTCCTCATAAAAATATCTGCCGTTCGGAGTCGGCTTGAAACTATAGGTCCCTCCATTTGTGGAACAACATCAAGACGCACACCACAAATAGGAGGAGGAGCTCGGCCAAACACCTAACAGAAGCGTACGCGCCAATTATTTATTTTTTTTTTTTAATTTTATTTATACGTCAATGCAAAATGTTGCCAGCTTATTTCTGTATTGTTAGTTGATTTTTCCACTGTGTTAGGTTTACATAGCCGGTAAACTCATTGAAGCAAGCTTTTGTTTTTTGGATGATATCACATGTTGATTTGGGTAGGAATTTCATCACATTACCCTTTGGAGGATTTATTGAATTCAAAACCACTGTAAAAGCAAGAGTGTATGAATAACGCACTAACCAGTGAAAATGTGAGATCTCCGATTGCACGAATCAGATAAATGTAAATATTGCCAATATTGAAAACACTGTAAAATAATAATGAAAATGGCTTTATTGCTTTTCAAAATAGTCTCCTTAGAAGTTAATACATTTCTGCATTCCAACCAATTTTCAAAGCAATTTTTGCCACTCAGAAGTGGCTCACTCCAAAACGGACTGTTTAAAAGCTTATACTGGCGTTCCAAAACGTTGACCTCTTATTTAATTTTAAAGCTCGGGAAAAAAAAGAAATCATTAAGTACCAAATCAGAGCTGTAAGGTGACCCATTACTGTGATCTTTTAAGTGCTCAAAAACTCCTGTGTAAGTCGATACGTGAAAGCTTGCATTGTCTTCGTGAAGGATGTTTCGTCTTCGGCGATTGGTTTTCCTTAATTCACCGAAAATTTCTGCAAACAAATGGTTGTATACCATTTAGAATTGATTGTTTTAAGATTCTCTAGTGGTACAGTTGCGACGCAATCAGATTCGCGCACAACTTTTATTCGATGCAACATTTCCTTACAGCAATCGACACGAGTCCTGTTTTTGAGCATTTTTCAAATTATGCAGTATCCAAGCAGAATAAATCTTCTTGGTGGATTTTTCAACTTACTGAAAAAAGAACAAATCAAGTTTGTAATTAAAAACGTAATATGTAAGTTTATGGTAAAAAATTCCAAACTTTGTCGAAAAACATTGGCGAAAAATATCGAATTACCACTAATCACAATTAGAGTTGCGAATGCGCAAAATATAAAAGGCAACCTTCGTGTTTGTAATAGTAGCAGCAATAGTTGCAACAGCAAAGCTATTATATTTTTTATGAAATGATCAGTGGTCCCCCAAGTATTTGCAGGGCATTCTTCGAAGTACATACATTCAGAGAAGTATAACTCTTCAGCTTGACGAAAGTGAATACAACATCGTGCAAATGTCTTCATTAATATACCTGTTTTTAGTGGCTGCTCTAGCCTTCTTAACTTGTTAGAACAGGAATTTTAGGAACAACGAAAACGACAGCCTACAGATATTTTAGTAATCTGGAAGTCTGTAATTTATCTTAAAAAAAGTTGCCGGGAAAAGACAACAGATACTGTTAAAACACTTTTCTTTAACGTCTTAAAACACACAATTATTTTGTTGCACTTTTGGTCAAAAAAATTAACTTATAAGTCTCTAATTGCCAGACAAAGGCACTTAAACCGTGAATGTTCGCCTAAGGCAGCTTTTATTGTAATAAATATCTATAATCATCCAGTGATCTCAGCTTCTTGGAGTCGTCAAAATTACATATATGTAACTGTTCTAGAAAAAAAATTCAAGAATCACTACTTTGAATTATTTTTAGGAGAAAATTTTAAAAATAATTTTATTTTTGGTTTAAGACATTAGTATTGTGGTTGACAATTTAGTATTGTGGTTAGTAAATACTGCGCCATGATACCGACATTCTTTGAGGGGGAAAATACCGTAATTCGGCTTATGAATATAACTATTTCGGCGAATCATTTAAGTTAATAGTTTTAGCAATCATTAAGAACCAATTTTAAGAGGCAGCCCGTGATTTTGTACTAAAAAAAAGGTCCACTAATAAATCAGTCGGCTTGTAAAGGGCCCGCCATCTATCGTTACGGATTCGAACTAGGTATTATTTGAAGAATGGTAACACTTAGCTGTCATCTGATTTGACAGAAAATTAGTTTTATTGTTCCGCTGAACGAAAATGGTTGTGTATACGCTCAAAGAACGCTGGGAAATATTGCGACATTACTTGAAATCATGTTGCAGAATGTGTACGAAAATTACGTACGGCAATGGGAAGAAGAAAAGCACCGAATGCTAAAAAAGTAAGAGAAACTGGGTTGCTTATTGACAAACCAACGCGTGACCGACCAAAAACCGTGCGTACACCAGAAAATATTGCTGCTGTGGCCGAGAGTGTTCGTGAATCGCCAGGAACATCAGTTCACCGTCGTTCTCAACAATTGGACATTTCGGAGACATCATTGAGACGAAAATGTGTTGAAAAATTGGACCGATCGTATGGGATGGTGCATGGCTAGCCGAGGCAGCCATATGAATGAAGTTGTGTTCCATCATTAACCGGAAGGATTGTACTTCAAAATAAAAAAAAAACAGCTTGGAAAAATATTGAGTAGTTTCTTTTTTATAGCATTTTTAATTCTGTAAAGTTATATGGCGGACCCTGTATTTACATTTTGCAGATTAATTTCATATAGTGAATTTTTCAAATCGGTGCCGAGGATTGAAATCGCCATCATCTAATTGGAATAGGCTGAAACTTTTTTCAAAAATTTTTGGGACGTCTAATTAACGCCATTAAATTTCGAAGGTCACCTTTCGGCAAAATTTTGAGCTTGTGCAGTGGAAATAATTTATGTTCCTGGCTTTGTCCACAGTGTCTTTTGTCTACCATATTTGTTTATGATAGGATAGGGAGAGAATTATATAGTATAATTAAGGTGTTTTCGAACAACAAATGATTACGTGCAAAGTTTTGTCATAATAGAAATGAATTTGAGGATCGTTCCATGTCGTTTTCATGCTCTTTGTAAGGGGTCCGGTCTGGAACGCTGCAGAACTGCAAAATGTTTTGTGACAAGTCCGAACAGAAAACTCTCAAACTTTCTACTAAAACTTAGAAGGAAAGATATTCAGTTGATGGTCGGCATTATTACAGGGCACAACCCATGGGGTCAGCATATGACCACCATTGGAATCATCGAGGACCCGGTATGCCTGTCATGCTTGGAGGAGGCGGATAGCACTGAGCACTTTCTCTGTGAGTGTCCTGCCTTTGCTAGAGCACGGCTACTAGTATTGGGTTCCGGTGTCATGAGAATGAGTAATATTCGTTCTCTAAAACTGGAGGATATTTACAGACTTGCCAAAGAATCTGGAAAATTCTCACAGGACTAACTATCTCTATCTCTGTCTCTATTCTTTCCTATCTCTTTCTCTGATACTTTTCTCCCTCCCTCCTTGACTATCTACCCCCTTTCCAGAGCTTTAAATACAATGGGCTCTTTAGCCTGAGTGTTTTAGGAGCCACCAAATCTCCTGGTGCTCCTTGGCTCGACCTTTTCAAATTCAAATTTTCAAATTCAAGGGGTAAAGATTAAACCTACAATTGAATGTTTTGGTCGGTTGGTTACTAACAAACGCGTTCGCGTGTAGCGACAGCCCTTTTATACTTTTGAGCGTTGCATTTAGTCAAAATATAACAAATTTAATAACTGCTTTCAACTTAATATAAAAAAACATTTTAAAACATAAATATATTTTAATTTTTCTTCAATCATTAGGGCTCTGGAACTTGCCTATATTTTTCTGCTAGTCTGGTATTATTGCACCCTCACTATTCGTGAATCTATACTCAAAGTTAATGGTTCGCGCATTAAAGGCTGGTGGCGAGCGCATCACTTCATATCAACGGTGGCGGCTGGTGTGTTGCTTGTGTGGCCGCAGGGCGAGCATTGGCAGCTGTTCCGCACACAATTCATGTACTTCAATGTCTATATCAGTAAGTAGCCGCGACGGAGGCATATATAAATTTACAAATGCACATATACATTTACATAAATAGTCGGGCCATGTCGGCAGTGCCATTTATTCTGTCCAATCTTATCCTTTATAGTACAATGCGCAGGCGAGTATACACACTTACAAAGCGCTGATTTATTTGTACTGCTATTACCTATTTATAACACACCACCACCATTACCCCTAACATCCTCATCATCAAAAAAAAACAAAAATTGTGTAGTTATGCATCCTTCTTTCTTTCTTCCAGACCTTGTGCAATATTTGCAATTTGGCTACCAGAAGGGTTTGCTATATCGACTGAAGGCGCTCGGTGAACGTCACAACATGGATATCACTATTGAAGGTTTCCACTCGTGGATGTGGCGTGGCCTGAGTTTCCTGCTACCATTCCTATTCGGGGGCTATACATTCCAAGCATACAATGCATGGACGCTGTACAAGTTGACAACGAATCCGCCGGGAGCGCCATGGCATGTAAGTCGTCGGGTGTGGAAAAGAATGAGCGAAGAAGACCAATAGAAACTGGTGTATGTGTAGGTGTCCGTCGGTGCTTGCTTCTGTGTGATTTATTGAGTGGCTGTTTGAGTGACAGCAAGCGGCTGGCGGGCATATCCACACTTTGTGTACGTGGTTGTGGAGCACCTTAAAGTACCTACCTATTTGAGTATCTGCGCATACATACAATATGTATGTGTGTACGCTCATGCCTGTAAGTGTGCTTGGTTGCGTCCTGGGCATAATGCATTGATTGATTGTGCCTGATTTGCTGGCTAATTGATTAATCCATTCGGCTAATTCGCATGCAATCACCCTTTCTGTCTGCCGTGCTCTGTACATATATTTAATCCTTGTTGACTTTCTGCCCTTTGTCTTTACATACACACCTTTTTTGCATTTTAATTTTGCTGACTTAACCACTTTTCTTGCTGTATTCCATGCTGTAGGTGTCGGTAATGTGCAGCCTCTTCCTCCTGCTCTTCAGCGGCAATATTATCACCACATTGTTGGTCGTGCCCGAGAAGATACGAGAACGTGCCAAGGAACGCTATCGCCTACAGTCCATGGGCACATCAATGAAATTGCGCAAAATGATGAGAGTGAGTATGAAATGGTTGAGTGCAAAGGCATTCACTTAAAATTTGTATGTATTGGTGCTTTAATATCGATCACACTACATATTAGCTTTACATGAAAATTTAATTAATCTAAGTTAAAATTTGTATGAATTCATTTTTATTTGCGAAGGAAACTTATGGGCTTGAGGGAACCGAGCACTAACAATTGAATATTTAGTTATCGTAATAATAGCAAGGGCGATCATAACATTTCATTAGCATTTTTTAATCGTACTGCAAGTCATTGTTCTAAAAAAGGCCGTTTTAAAAATCGTTTGTTTTCCAAAAACTGACTAGTTTTCATACCATTTCGGCTTTGATTTTTTCTATTGATAAGTGTGATTAATATCTTTGACATACATAATCGGATGGCATATGCAGAAAAAATATTTTTCTGTAACTGGAATCGAATTTTCCTTGAAATATAATTACGCATTATATTCTTTGAACTTCCATACATGTAAATACTAACATGTGCATAGATATCTGATTTACAAATCCATCCTGCTTTACATATCAATTTAATACAAAAAAACTCATTCTTTCTTTTCATCCCTTTCTACAAGGTGGTGTAAACTTAACCATCCAATTTTGTTTTGGACTAACTTTTTTATTAAAAAACAAAAAAATGATTTTGAGTGATGGAAATCCTTATTTTGGCCTTTACGCGCTCCATTGCTTGTATTCTCCAGCTGTCTAGTCCAAAAACATTAAAGACGATAGACGCACGATGCCATTTTAAAAATGATTAATCTTGTGATAGGGTGATTAATTTTTCGCCACCTTGTATATCCAACCTCCTACAATATATTGTACTATATTACGTCCTACTCACAAATTTCGACTTGCAGTTTGTCTAATAGAAGTGTGACCGTCAAAATTCAAATTTATTTTGTGAAAAATTTAGAACGCGTATTTTGATGATCAATGAACTTCGCGTAAGAAAAACGATTTCAAGCAGTTTTCGTCTGTACATAGCTTAAAAGTCCAAAAATATCACGTCTGCCGCAAAGTATTTGAAGAAGACGTTCATAAATAAGTGGGTGCAACGGTATACATTTATATAATTGGCGCGCACACCCTTTCTGGGTGTTTGGCCGAGCTCCTCCTCCTACTTGTGGCGTGCGTATTGATGTTGTTCCATAAATAGAGGGACCTACAGTTTCAAGCCAACTCCGAACGGCAGATATTTTTTATGAGGAGCTTTTTCATGGCAGAAATACACTCGGAGGTTTGCCATTGCCTGCCGAGGGGCGACCGCTATTAGAAAAAACTTTTTCTTCATTTCGGTGTTTCACCGAGATTCGAACTAACGTTATCTCTGAACTCCGAATGGTAGTCACACACTAACCCATTCGGCGACGGCCGTCGCCATGCAAACGTTATATCGCCATGCAAAAACGATGCAAAAAAAAAATACTTCACCAAAGCAGGCTCAGAAATCATTGATTTGTTTGTGATAAAAGCGAACTTATCATTACGTGAAACTGAAGCAGTTTAAAAGAAAAGTGGTGTTAATGTATCCAAAGACAGGATTCGAGGATGTTTAGTGGCAGAAGACCTCAAATTCCGGAGCATATTGAACAACTCGCCGCTCTCAATATCACACATTAAAAAAAGACTTAAAGTAGCTAAGGAAAATTCAGAATGGAATTGGGGAAACGTAATATTCTCGGGTGAATTTTCCCTTTAGTCGAATAGTCGGTCCTGGTGTACTGCTAATAATCGGCAACTTCAACGAACATCCTCCTTCTGTTAAACATTCAGTTAAAGGGAACTGGTGGTCTAGAAATTTCAAAAAATCGATTTTTTGTTTTTTCGATATTTCGAAAGTATAGTATCTTAAGAATATACAGTGAAATTTTCATGCGGAAATTCCCAATATTATAACTTCTACAGCCCATTAACTAAGTAGAGAGTCCTGTACCTCAAACCCTAAACTCATTTATCTCGAAACGACTTTTTCCGGCACGGCGGGGATGAAAACAAAAAAACTATTCCACCGAATCACTTGAAATTTGGGTATGTTGTTCATAACATGTACCGCTATCGTCGAAACTAGAATCATAATTTTATTTAAATCATTTCCTATTTTTTAAACTAAAAAACTAGTGAAAAAACCCGAACTTGTTTTTCCAAAAGTGCGCCATTTTGTCAATTTTTCATTTTTCGATTTGTTCTAGTTCCGACCATAACTGCACTCTTTCTGATTAAGAATCTTCTTGAATTTTGTGTTTCAAATGAGTAGAAGTCTCGAAATCATCTACGCCGTCCGGGTTCGATTTTTCGAGATGGTCATCTTCACCGGCATTTTTATAAGAATAAATATTGTTTCAAAAGTAAAAAAAAATTTTTTTTGTATGCTCAATAAACTTAAACGTTTTAAGCCCGAAAAGTTGAAACATCGTTTTTTAAATTTTTAATGGCAAAAAAAAATCGTGAAAATAGGTGAAATTTTCGTGCTCTAGACCACCGGGTACCCTTAAGGTTCATGTTTGTGGCTGCTTCTGCGAAAAATGATTTGGCCGTTTATTGTGCTTACCGCCAATTTAAATGCATTTTGATGAACAAAATTAACATTATTAGTTCTCAGCATTAGTAGCATTATTAATGCCAGTTGCGTCGATGTTTGGAAAAACCAACAAACCTTGGATTTAACAAGAAGACAATGATCCAAATGTCGAAGGCGAAGTCGTCTGATGCAAACCATATTGAAAATGTTTAGGCAAAAGTTAATCAAAAACTCAACGGAGAACAAATATGGACGGCCAAACAATTATGGCAAATTCGGTTGATTTAGAGTCGCTTACTCCCACAACTTGCGCAGAAACTAACGCAAAGTAAGAGTCGAAGATGTGAAGCCATTATATCTAATGGTGGTGACCGTGCGTCTTATTGAATATATTGCAACTAATAAATATTATAAGCCCATACAATGCAGTTAGTTCGAATCGAATTTGTCAAATAGTTTCTAAGTTATGATGGTCACGTTTCTTTTAGGCAGACTGTACCTTTGCCCTTGAATCCACATCTCTTCACTCATAACTTACTGATACATAATGTAGAACTTACATTTTGCTTACTACAATCAAATACATTTACTAAAAAAATATGTAACCTCCTCATTTTGGGTATATAACTTGGCCTTATTGAAAGAAAAATTTGAAGCAATAAAATGCTTTTTTTCATTAATTACTTTTTAATGTCAATTTAAAGGTATTCCTGTCAAAAAATTGGTCGACACTTTCTGACTTTGTCCCTTCTTTCGCTCAGGATTACATTTCAGCTCATAACCCAAGAACCCGATAAGTTATACTATTTTGTTAAACATTGTACTTAATATATTTATATAAAATGTTAGGTACTAATTATTGTTAAGTTTTTTAAATTTCTTAAGTTCTAATATTAAAATAATGAATACACGAAATTAGTCATTGAATTGTTCGCATTAAACGTATTAGTATTTACAAATAAAACACTTTATTTTTATTTGAATGTTTATTCAAAAATAAAATTGGTTGCTACACGAAATTCAAAAATTTTCTTTTAACTTTTTTGTTGTTTTTAGTTAAAAAAAAAAAAAAAATATTTATACGTATTGTAGATACTATCTAATATTTGTGTGTGAACCCCAAAGCCATTTTTTCTTTCTACCCATATCCTACTGTGGGCAAAAAGTAAGGTGAATTTGGTTGTAAAATGAAAAATCTTTACTTATTCTTGTAAATCAATTTCATCCCCTTCAAAATAATCCCCTCTCGATGAAATACACTTACGCCAACGATTTTTCCAATCCCCGAAACATGCCAAATAGTCCATTTCCGGTATAGCCATCAGCACCTTCTTCGATTCAGCTTTTATCTCCTCAATCGACTCGAAACGCGTTCCCCGGAGTGGTCTCTTGAGTTCTGGGAATAGCCAGAAGTCTTACGGAACCAAATCAGGCGAATACGGTGGTTGCGGAACGATATGCGTGGTCTGGCCTCGCCTGTAGCACGATATTCGCTTGATTGGTCGGTTGTTTCAGGGTCGTAAGCATAAATCCAAGTCTCATCTCCTGTAGTGATGCATTTGAGCTTGTCCTGATAGTCTGAAAGCATTGTTTCACACACATCAAGGCGACGACTTTTTTCCAAGAAATTGAGAGTTTTCGGTACCAAACGAGGTTTGACTTTTCGTAGGCCCAAATGGTCTTTCAAAATGGTTTTCACAGATCCTTCTGATATTCCGATCAAATTAGTAAGGTCTTTAACAGTCAACCGACGATTTTTGAGCACTAACACCTTCACTTTATTGACGTGTGACGTCCGGAGCGCTCCAAGTCATCCGAAATTTCATTCCACAAACAAAATTTGATGTCACTTCTCTGCTCAATCAAATCAGACATTGTAAAAATCGAAAAATTTACTCTTGGTCGTTTGGTAAACACAAGCGTAATTATATTACTGATAATGATAATCACATGAAAGTTGGCCCAGATGTTATTAACAGTGCTGCCAACTCATGAAAAAAATAACTAGAGCGAAATTTTAATCCCGCGAAGTTTGACAAATAAATTCACCTTACTTTTTGCCCACAGTTTATGTTTATCATAATTTTTTCAAATATTACTTGTTTGCACTAGATAGATTGTTCGATTTTGTAGTTTTATCATCGCAATAGTTTTTGGCTAAGGGTGTTGAAAAAAGGTGAAATCAGGATGTTCTGGGCGTGCAGTCCAGAATGTTCTAGGAAGGCTTAATAACATAGCTAGGAAAGGTTTGAATTGCATGGCTACTGAATTCGTAATTTAGTAAATTCGCAACTATGTATAGGCGAAGGTCGTTTAAAACTTGCCCTCGCAAGGCTTTTAGATCCCACAATAAAACTTGGTGCTACTACCATTAAATTCATACCAATGTTTCCTAACATGTCTTCGCTATTTCTAAGTACACACCGCGCAAAATGGTAGCACATCAGCATTTCGGCGATATTTCTCTTTTTCTGAATGCTAAGTTTTTTTTTTACAAAAATATGTTTTATTGCCCAACAAAACCTATTTGAATCCAATTTTGAAATTGCATCCAAAAACTTGCAAAATTCCCCAAACGTTACATCCCAATCCCTCGGTTTTTAGTAAGAGTTTTTACGAGAGTTGCTGTTTATATATTATTTCCGGTCTTGGGGAGTTCTAGTATTTTCAGACACCATCTGACGTTTCCATTGGTAAGTTTGACATATTTTTGATTATCAATAATGGGAGAATATATTGAAAAACAATACAGCTGTGTTCGCTTATCAGTTGTTAGGCCAGAAATAAAAATAGTAATCCTCGTTTTAAATTTTAGTATAATAAAGTACAAGTTAATTTTCTCCATATGGCGAATGCAGGACATTCTTTTTATGCGTTCTCTAGAAACATACTTCCTGACAAGCCAAATGTTTGATTTTAGGTGACAACTACTCTTTGAAGTCTTCGCATTAATAACACAGGTCTGCAAAAAAATGGGTTCGGAATGTTCTATAAAAGTGTAGGGTCATTTTCGAAGTAATTTTTTGCGTAGAATCCGAATCCGGGGTTTAAATTGCTCTATCACGTCAGAACTTTGAGATATCCTAACCTAAAAGTGCAAAAAACGCTGTTTTTGCCCATTTTTGAGGTTATGTAGCTACGCAGATTTTGACAATTTTCCCAAAATTCATAATCTGATTTGTTGCTTTGCGCACTATTCGTTCGTAAGACGTGAAATTAACAAATTTTTAGACATCGAGTGTGACCTATTTAGCGGCTGGTAATGGAAACTTGCATCGCTTCAAATGAATAATTCATTTTTACTCAGTACCTGAAAGTACAGAGTAATAGATTTCTGGAAATTTTCATTCCAAATCTTTCTCAATTTCGAATTATGTGATTAAGCGATGAAATATTCTTAGAATAAATTTAAGTTGTATTTTTTTTTTAATTTGAAAAGATAAATTTATTTGGCACTCCCACTTTGTAAGTATTTATAGTAAGTTAGTGTATGTAAATGTAATGAATACTTTTTGTTGCTATAATCATTATTAATCACACCAATGTTTTCTTTTTCCCCTCTTTTTGCGTCACGCCCTCTTGTGCACATATAGAGTAGCATCAGTGAAACTGATATTTCCAGCCAACAACTGCTAGCCAATAATAAACTAGAAAACTCTACCTCCATCTATGCCACCGACGCTGCACCAGAAACAACAACGGCTTTGACAACAAAAATAGAGTCAATTATCGGTAATGCAAACCCACCAGCAGATGGCGATGTTATACAAAACCAACTAAATGAAGAAGAAGAGCAGCAAGAACAAGCGGAGACAGAACCAAAGGATAAGAAGACAAATTAAATGGGCAGTGGGTGGGATATATTTCGCAGGGAGATGGCAAAAGAGTAGGAAGGAATGAAGAGAGTTGCTGTTTTACAGTTACTCTTGAACTGATATTTAAAAAAAATGTTTCAGTCACAAATAAAACAAAAACAAAAAAGAAAACTCAAGATGAAAGAGTGAAAAAGTTAAGGGAAAGAATGTGTTGTGAAGGTAGGTAGAAAGGCGAAAGTGTTTAGAAACTTAACATGAAAGCCAAGAACATGAATGGAGATAGAAGCAAATACTACTGAGTAAGATAATAAATTACGATAATGGCATGTGACTATATGGAAGTAAGGAATTCATATAAAAGCGCAGTGGAAATAAAAAGTAAATAAAGTTATGCATGGGCATTAATTCTAGAGTCCTAAATACAAATAACGAACTTTTAAAAATAGAATGAAACTGCTTTTATGTAATGAATTTTTAGCAAATATGAGTGTTTCTTTTATTAAATATGAAATGGTAGCACTAATACTATTAATAGCTCGGAAGGGTTTTGAAAAAGGTATTTATTGAAAGCACCAATAGGTGAAATAGAAAGAGGAGGTAGTCAGCATCGTAGCGGTTTGTTATTTTCTACTTTAATATGATATAGTGAATTCAAATGAAATGCGCCTAGCTGTATATTGAGTTTTTTTCGATGGATTAATGTACGTATTGTACATATAAGTAAATACAATAAATTTTTTGCTCTGAACTTACTCAGATCGCATTTAGTAATGTTAACTCTGTAGGTATGAAAATATCTGCTCACCTAGCACCCCGCAAACAAAATACAGCGCGACTTACACGTAACCGTTTTTATTTTTATTTATTTATTTATTTTTTATATATTTTCTTAGATATATAATTCATAGTGTAACTGTAAATAAGGCAATTCAAAAAGAGCAGAAAAGTGCCAGTTTGCAAGAAATTCAACAGAAAAGCGGAAGTCAAATAAAGCTATGTACATACATACCTACCTACCATACAGAAATACGTATATTTTTAGCATTTACTTACAATTGTAGTTACATACATATATATGTATGTATATGTACCTACCAATATAAAAAACCAAATGGAATGCAAGAAATTTGGAAAGTGAGAAACAGTAGCAGAAATAAAATTCTGTACAATGCATAAAGACAAAGAAACAAAAACAAACAATGGCCAGAAATATGTAACCAAAATATATTTTCCATTCAATTGTGTGTATGTTTGTTTGTATTAGTGTGCAGCGCAAGTGCACTGCGGCGCGGCTTTAATTAAATCAGTGCAACCAATATGCCATAGTAAGAAAAATGCAATATCAATATTACCCAAACTGAATTCCATAAAAGTGTAGTGAAAATTAAAGTAGATACATATTTGTCGAATTTTTCTTGGAATTGAGCCAGCAATAATCGTAATAAAAAATAGTTCGTAGTGCATACTGAAATATGCGATATGATGCAAACTAACTTACTTACAAAGAATATATTGTAAACCATTCGTGTAAACCAGTTAACCAAACTTTGTAAAACTTTTAAACAATAAATGAGGCATTACAATAGTGAATAAACTGTACTATTTAACTGTAATAAAAAAGAAATCTGAATGAGTGTGCAAGAATATGTGAAAAGTGTAATTATTGTGGCAGTTCAAGTATTTTCAGCCAGTCAACGAATTATTGATACATTTATTGGGATTGGCTATTCAAATAGCAGTTCACTGAAACCGGCATAACTGGTTTAATTACCGGCAGCTCTTTAGAATAATTGAGGTATAGTTAAAGTATTTTTTTCTACTAGTATTTAAACAAAATGGAGTTATATGTTGCCCAGGAGATTGTTATTATTGTATATACATTCCCTCATAAAAGTTACAGGATTGCTGCTGAAGTGATATAAATCAGGTTCGTACCGGTAACGCAGAGTCCCTGATCCATATAATATTGGAAAACTATGGCTTTATGAGCCTTAACACATAAAATTTCTATATACTCGTATAATATATAGGGTTTTTCAGTAAGAGCGCTTCAACTTTTGAACTTTTTTGAATAAAACACAAGCGGTTTGACTTTTTTAACTAATATTTTTTTTATTATCGATTTTGAACATATACATTTAAGTATGAAATTCGATTTCTTTTGCATGACCACCGCGTGCACGTTTTACGAAGTCCAATCGTTGAACCCAATTTTCGACCACTCTTGCATAAATCGGCCGAAATTCCAGCAATTTCGCGTTCAATATTGGCTCTGAGCTCACAAATCGTCGCCGGCTTGTTACTGTAGACCAATGACTTCACATAACCCCAAACGGGACGGCTTGTTAAATGGACCGTAATGCTCTTAAAGTAGCAGCAACAGAACGATTATTTTCATAAAAAATTTGCACGATTTGCAATCGTTGCTCAAGTATGTAGCGTTCCATGATGAAATGTATACTAATGAAGTTTACAAGTGACAAGCGAAAAATAAAAAATATTGCGTCGTTCGCCCTCCCTATCGGAAAAAAGTTGAAGCGCACCTATTAAAAACCCCTATATAATGCAATTTTTGAGAAAATATACTCATTTTAAAAGGATGACATGTGTATTTAAAAAACCGGTTTCTGTAAAATTATTGTTTGAGAAATTTTCTCTAGAAAGACAGGACAGCAGGGCATACACATCTAAACTGGATTAGGTTATTTTAATAACAGCCATGAGTAGGGTGCAACCGATTCTGGGGAGCTATTTTTCCTTTCTAAATTAAGCAATATCTATTGGGTTGCAATAAGGCGTAGTCGATGAAGCTATAGGTCTGTTTGCTCTCAGCACTCAGGAATGCAATGGGAAGCAATATTGTATATATATATATATATATATATATATATATATATATATATAATCCAAGCCCCTGCTTCCTTTTTTCCACCTGCCTGGTTTCTTCCCCTCCTTTCCCCTTCCCTTCCCCCTGTATGGTATCACAACAGACACATTTTACAGTTTTGTCCAAGTGGGCCCCTCGTAAGGGCAGCCATTTAACCTAACCTAAGGGTTAAAGGACACCACCCTGCGGAATACCTTGCTTTATCCTCCTCTGTTTAGAGTTTTGGTCTCGGAAAATTACTGACGAATGCTGACATCTCAAGCAATTCGCGGTAATTATTTGCAATTTTGGCTTCGTCGACTCCGTTCAGGCATTTTTGATGTTAAAGAAAATGTCGCTAAAATCACAGAAATAATCGGAGACCGGCATGTTAGTAGTCGTAGCATCGCCCAGGAGCTAAATGTCGACGGTAAAACAGTTTTAAACCATTTGCATAAAAATTTTAAGCAAAAATAATGAGTTTTTTCCAATCTAATATTGAATACCAGCATAAATGTGATTTCACAGTTTATACTAATTCTTCGATTGATAAAAGTTATTGCTGTCAATCCCGCTGCCGAATTTAACGGAAGCACCTCAATTCTTACAGAATACTTAGTATACCTTCTGCTCAAATATGAACGAGAAGTCATCAATAAAACGGTCCGCGAATGACATATGGCAAAAATAAATTTTTTGTTTTTTGGTAGGACTGTTATAAGCTTACATGGCAAATTTCAGCGTGATATGTCACATAGTTTGTTTTCTGTGCTACTGTAAACAAGTCAAGCTCGAGTGTGCCTTCGAATTTAACGATGGAAATTCAAGTTGAACAAAGAATTTGTTTGAAATTTTGTTATTCCAACAAAATTTCGGCTTCAGACGCCTTAAAAATGTTGCAGACAACCTATAGGAACTCTGCTCTATCGCGTGCACGTGTTTTCCAGTGGTACAAAGAGAGATTAAGTAGAAGATTTTCTACTTAATATCTATCAAAAGTGGCAGCAGTTGTCTGAAACAAATAATCCTCAACTGGAAAGACCCTGTACTACAGATTCAAAGGCTTTTATGCATCTTTCGATACTTCTGCCAAGATAGTAACTCCCATGATATACCTGTAGATTGGGAGGCAAGAGTTCAATAGTTAATTTTGTTATTATTATGGAATTTCTGACACACATTCAACGAACAACAAATACATTTTTCGTAAATTTAAGATATCACATTTTCATCGTATAATTGACAATTCATGACTCAAGCACTCCTTTACTTAGTCCTACTCACCGGTCTTAGTGTAAGCAATGAGCTCCACAGTAGAAAGAAATTAGTTTTTATTAAAATCTCGGCATCTACCGAATAGATGACGTATTTATACCCATCCAAATAGTTACAACAACAACGATATGAAATGAGAACGACCGAGCATCGGCTTCCGCTTCGGCCAGGTTCGGCTACAAAACTTGAGTTTGGTTTCGGCCAAAAAAGAGGCAAACTTTGGTCGAGCATTTCTTTACATTTTTTTTGATAAGTTTTTAACAAAGAGTTACAACAACAACGGGGTGCCATATGAAATGAGAACGACCGAGTATCGGCTTCCGCTTCGGCCATGTTCGGCTACAAAACTTGAGTTTGGTTTCGGCCAAAAAATAGTCAAACTTTGGTCGAACATTTCTTTAAACTTTTTGTAAGTTTTTAACAAAGAGTTACAACAACAACGGGATACCATATGAAATGAGAACGACCGAGCATCGGCTTCCGCTCCGGCCATGTTCGGCTACAAAACTTGAGTTTGGTTTCGGCCAAAGAAGAGGCAAAGTTTGGTCGAACATTTCTTTACATTTTTTTGTTAAGTTTTTAATTTTGGAACTTTTTTCAAATAATGATATTTGATTTCTTAAAACCGTGATTGTTTATTAATTGCACCTTTTAAAATGTTCGGTTTACCTTCTGCTGAAATCGGTTCGGCCTTAAAATTCGATCTTCGTTGTGAGAAAGTCGAGGAAGATGAAATGAAGAGAAGCTTAGCAAATGTTTGGGGTTTCATGTTGCCTTATTCATATTGTTTTTTTTATTCTTAGTCACGCCCAACATTTTTTGTTGCATATTTAATTTTTGTTCGCATTAAAGCAATGATTTATTCCTTACAACTTAATATAAATTAGCAATGAATGCAAAAAGGTAGTTTTTATGCGATTGTGATACATGTCGCAACTTTCATATCATAAATAAATGCATCCATTATTATCTCAGCTCCTAAATCATTGGCGCACCAAAAAACGAAATATAAAACTAAGGAGAACTTTACATATTGCGCGAATTTGGTAGCACGGCACGACAATAATAAGCAAATGAAATTCAGTTGCGCTGTTGGCATCCGAAATGTGAAAAGTTTGTACCCACAACACGAAAACTGACAACGCGCCCCACTGTACTCATACCATTTACATACACACGTAGTGAAGGGTCCTTCAAAAGCGACGCCTAGATGCCAGTGGTGAATAATTCCTTGAGGGTACCATTTTATGTCATCTTTGACATTTGCCAAGTAGACAGATGAACAATTTTACACGACAGAATAACGCATTAAAATTATTGAAATTTATTATGAAAATGGTCGATCTTTAACAACAACATATCGCAAAATTCGTCTTTTTTTTGTAGAAATAATCGTCCGAATGAGTCGACAATTAAAAGGTTGGCGGAAAATTTCATGTAACTGGTTCTGTCAAGGATAGAAAAATTACTAGCCGACCAAAAACTAGATGTTCTATTAGTAATATTGGTACTGTGGCGTAAAGTGTTACTGAACAACATTCAACAGCGATATCTCGACGCACAGTGCGGCCGATTCCCGAAAAGCTGGCCAAAACTCAAAAAATTAAGTAATTGATTCAAAATTTCTTACTCGGGGGTTGTCGGGGTCGCTGATTACGAATTTGATCTTAAAATTTTGAAAATCCACCTCCTTCCACCCCTATTGGCCACCCCCTCACGTGAAATAGCGTATATTCAAGAACATAATCAAGATGCATGTAAATTTATATGTTTTCGGGGTCGCAAGGTAGCAAGTGGTAGCAGCTGAATCTTGTTTTATTCAGTAACCATTACTTTTTTGAGTAACCTTTAATAGGTTTCAAAGCAGCACATGACGGCGTTGTATTACTATACAGTTTGAAAACTCAAATTTTATAAAAAAAATTGCAAAAAATGTATCTACGTATTGCTGCAGCTAAAAATTTTGTGTCGAGGTATGGATATGTACTAAAGATTTCTCGTATTTTACTAACCTTCCGAAGATGATTCCATTTGGTTTTGTTCAATTTACTCCATTACAAAATCTTTCAAATGTGTACAACTTTCACTATTCATCGACAGTAATACGATGCTCAAACGAAGGCCACGTTGCGACTGAAAATACAGAGGATACTTCGGGTACAGGACGTTGCTATGAACGGTTTTCACTACTCAAGGCATTACTGTAGCCAACCCAAAGACAAAAAAACTCTATCTAGAAACTTTTTTTTTCGACTTTTGGCCAGCTTTTTGGGAATCGGCCGCACTGTGCGACGTTATCAACATTCTTAAATCGACTGTTTGGTAGATTTTTCCTGTAGACGTGCTCATGGTGGACATTTATAAAATGCCATTTCTCACATATTATATAATTGTTAAGGGCCGTATTTTGAATACCTGAAAAAATCTAAATTTGTACATGTCTTATTTTAAAACAACATCTAGCCGTGACCTTTGAACGACCCTTTATAAGTGCTTGCAGAAGCTTGTATGGTATGATTTATTGTGTTCTTTTTGTTTTCCAACTCCAGCAACTGCCAGCAGTTTACTGATATGGGGCGTCTTATTGTTGGAGTAGAGTGCAGGCAACAAAGTTATGTTGTTTAGAATGCGCGCGAAATTATTTCTATATCTTGAAGATACCAACATGACCGGCTAAGAATGTGTGTATGTGTGCAAGACACAGTGCTCGCAAGGCATTGTGAATTTGAAAAGATTTCCAGGTCGCTCGTTATCTGGCATATTTTCTCGTCATGTAGTTCCTTTAGCGATTAGCCGAAATTATTATCACTGCATTTGTTGAAAAAGGTGGAAAAAGTTTTCCTTTAACATTTAAGTATGTAAATTTTATAAAATGCGCCGGTGATAAGCATAGGGGGCAGAATTTCTTTTGTTCTTAACTGCCAAATATTTTCTTGTTTGCGGTTGTGAGAAAGGAGAAATATATTGTATAATTTCCTTTGGAAAAGTTTTCTAAACTTTTATCGTAAGCAAAAATGCTACATTGCTGATTTTCAGAGATAGCGAGAAAGAATGTTTTATAAGGCGTCCTGTATGTATTCACATACATACAAACGAGCATGTATGTATATGCGTATCTACGCTATGTGCTTCCAGGGAAGCTTATCGCTGCCGAAGTTCGGCCATTTTAATGCCAGTTCAAACTTACATATCCACACACATACGTAAGTACATATATGTGAGTGTATATGTATATGTAATCCTTGGATGATACTTTTAATAAAAAAAATACTACTCGGAAAAGGATGGCTATAAAACTATATTTTTTAACAAAAACTTAAGCCGAACTTAAAGAAAACTATCTTTAATTTAACACCAGCTTTTAAGAGTTTTACATTACTTCAGGTTCGTTTATAGTGGAAGAAGAGAGGTCACGTGGACGAGCCAATTTTACTTCCTTATAGCATGTCCTTACTGAAAATTCCGAATGCCTGCGGAGTCCACGTCAGCTAGATAGTTACATAGTGATGACGTGTTTTAGTCAGAGCAGAAGAATGGCATATTTAGTGATCGACGCTCTCCGCCTGCTCTACATCTCTACACATGCCCGTTCACTTATGAGTTATTATTATACTCGTACAATAACATTATTACTTTTATGGAGTTGCAATCTGGCAACTGACAGCTGTATCGCAAAGTTTGACATTTTTTGGCTTTTACGTACTCAGAACGTTTTGAAATACCAGCGCTATTTGTGTTGTTTACAGTAACTTAAAAGATTCATCTCGGTCCAAAAATGGAATTAAATCGTGAATATTTTCGTGCGATTATTTTTTACAACTTTCGACGTGGATCAACTCAGCAACATTGCATGGATGAACTTAATTCATTTTTTGGCGATGAAGCTCCATCAAGGACCAGTGTTTATCGATGGTATGGTGAATTCAATCGTGGTCGTAGTTCACTCCAATACGAATTTCGTGAAGGTCGTCCAAAATCAGTTGTTGTTCCGAAAACCATAGATGCTGTGCGCGAACTGATATTGCAATAAGACCTATCGTGAGATTGAGACAATCTTAGGCATTAGTGGGACCAGCATACATTCAATATTGCATAAACATTTGACTGTCAAAAAAATTTGTTCGCGTTGGATCCCACACAATTTGTCAATCGCTCAAAAAAAGGCTCGTGTCGATTGGTCGGAGGAAATGCTCAAAAAATACGATCGCGGGGCTTCGAAACACGTCTATGACATCGTGACAGGTGATGAATCATGGATTTACGCGTATGAGCCCGAAAGTAAACAGCAGTCGACTGTATGGGTGTTTCAAGATGAGCCAAATCCAAAAAAAGTAGTTCGCGCACGAAGCACTTCCAAGCAAATGGTCGCCTGTTTTTTCGGAAAAACTGGACATGTCGCAACCGTATCACTAGAACAACGCAGAACAGTAAATTCTGAGTGGTACACAACCATTTGCTCTCACACATCGGCTCAAACAACTGCATTTTTGAGCACCCAAAACATCGAATTAATGGGTCATCCGCCGTATAGTCCTGACTTGGCACCGAATGACTTCTCTTTATTCCCGTACGTAAAAAACAAACTGAGAGGGCAACATATTTCGACACCTGAAGAAGCGGTTGCGGCATTCAGAATGCATATTTTGGAGGTACCTCATTCAGAGTGGCAAAAGTGCTTCGACAATTGGTTCAAACGCATGCAAAAGTGTATAGATCTTCATGGAGAATATTTTGAAAAACAATAAAGTGATTTTCGATGATTAAAATTCGTTTTTGTCCTCTAATCCCGACATATAAAAGGCACCCCTCGTATGAGGGGATGTAGCACTGCAGCCTGAAAGATCTGTTGTGTTCGCTTCATGGGCTTAGACTATTTCTCTGAATCCAACTTCCTCCATAAATTTTAGTATCTGTCTCATGTGATTGAGTTTCATATCCTTCTCTGGTAAAATATGTGTACCCAGGTGTTTGTGCCGCTTATGCATCATAGCTAGGCACGAAGTCAGCAGATATTTGTTCCATTCTAGTACAATTCCAAGCTAGTAAGATGATAATTCAATCTACAAAGTTAGACCTTCTGTACTTAACCCTGAATAGGAGAGGAGAAGTTATCCTTTCCCAGGCCATAAAATGACTTTGAGCTTATAAATGAGAGGCCGTTTCTTTCTTTGCTAATTTTTCTTCCAGTAATTTCCTGGAACCTATAGACCGCATTCTGACCAGCGAACCTAATTTAAATGAAGTTCAAAATCAGACTCCTGCATGTTCCTGTAGAACTTATTTGAGCTTCATTTTGAAAAATTATTAATGAATCTTTGAACTCTAAATTTTCCAATTGCACTTTTTGGAAATTTTCATGTTATATTCAAAATAGTTTTCAAAAGGGGTCAAGACTCCCTCTTTTGCCATCATCACTAAATTTCGTTCGCGAGAATGTGAAAATGCTGGAATTCGGATATTTATGTAGTGATGCGGCTGTCATGATGTGTTGCCGCAATGCAGCAGTGATTTTGGATCTAAATTACACAGCTCAGCTTTTTGTATTACCAATGGTAAACAACAACAACAACAACAGCAACAATAACAAACACAAATTTGACAGCAACAAGATAAGCGACGTCAAAGCTCAAAATGATCCACAATTGTTCGGTTCCCGCCACTGACCGCAATTTATTTAATTTCCCATCGGGCACTTTGAGGTTATTTAATTTGTTGCTACAGTAGCTGCCCAGAGCAGCGTCGGTTGACACGCAACGCGGCTATTTAAAACGAATTTTACGCATGCAATGACGCCGCTGAGGCTAGTAGGCGCTAAAAGTTGTGGTTGTGATGTAAAATACGTGTATATACGCGTATGTGTGGGTTTGATTCAATATGTGTTTGTGAATTGATGCGCATTGATTTATCTATGATGATGCTGATGCTGCAATGAAATAAAAGCTGCGGTGGTGCACCGCCAACCCAATAGTGGTCACTAAATAGCACTGCTTTACTGAAATACTGACGTGGGCCTGGATTGAATACGAAAGGCAGGTAGGGAGTAAATACCAATGGAGGCAATGATTGCACAAGACTTAGTGAAACTTTTTTAGCTCTTCACATAAGTGTGAATGTGGATGTGAATAAGTTACATACAGTCTGTCTAATAGAAACGTGACCGGCAAAAATCAAATTTAGAGTTCCGTTAAAAAAAAACTTAAATGTTGCTAAATAAGTGCATCCTTTTCGCAATACGCATTGGTCCATTTGCCAATTTTATGAGATCCTTAGAAAGCGTTAGTTGCTTTTACAAAATGATTTGAAGCAGAGTTTCTCTGTACGCTCCCTAAAGGTCTAAAAATGCCACGTGCATTCGCAGCAAAGTATTTGAAGAGGTCGAAGACGTTCATAAATATGTGGGTGTAACGGTACACTGACTTTAAAAACGTTGATAACTTCACGATCGAGGCCTAAGAATATCTCCCCAAAGCAAGATCAGAAGATCATTGATTTATCTGTGAAAAAGACGAACTTATGGTTACGTGAAGCTGAAGCAATTTTAAGGAAAAGTGGTGTTAATGTATCCAAAGAAGCAACAGTTAAGCAAAAACTCAAAGGAAAACAAATATGGTGCGACCACACAATTATCAAGGCAAATTCAGTTGATTTGGAGTCGCTTACTTACACAACTTGCGCAAAAATTAACTCAAAATAAGACTCGAAGATGTGAAGCCATTATATCATAGCATTATAGATTTCATTGAATATATTTCATTGAATAATAGATTAAATATTATAAGTCCATAGAACGCAGTTTGTTAGAATAGAATTGGTCACATATCCTCCAAGTTACGGAGGGCACGCTTGTATTAAACAGACAATAACGTTCTAAACGACTATTTTGTTTACCAGTGTATATTGAGGATTACATAAGAATACACTACTTTCAATTTTATAAGTTGTGAAAATCTACTCAAGTTCTTCTTCTTCTTAATTAGCGCGATAACAGCTTACGCGATTTTGACCGAGTTTAACAAACCGCGCCATTCGTTTCTTTCTCGTGCTAACCGCCGCCAATTGGACACACCAAGTGAAGCCAAGTCTTTCTCCACCTGATCTTTCCCACACAGAGGAGGCCTTCCTCTTCCTCTACTACCACCAACTGGTACCGCATCGAATACTTTCAAAGCCGGAGCGTTTGTATCCATTCGGACGAAATGACCCAGCCAACGAAGCCGCTGGCTCTTTATTCGCTGCGCTATGTCTATTTCGTCGTAAAGCTCATACAGCTCATCGTTCCATCGTCTGCGATATTCGCCGTTGCCAACGTGCAAAGATCCAAAAATCTTACGCAGAATCTTTCTCTCGAACACTCCAAGCGTCGCTTCATCGGATGTTGTCATCGTCCAAGCTTCTGCGCCATACGTTAGGACGGGCACGATGAGAGTCTTGTAGAGTGTTAGTTTTGTTCGTCGAGAGAGGACTTTACTGCTCAGTTGCCTACTCAGTCCAAAGTAGCACTTGTTGGCAAGAGAGATTCTACGTTAGATTTCAAGGCTGACATTGTTATCGGTGTTAATGCTGGTTCCTAAATAAACGAAGTCTACTCAGGTTACCCGCAGTTATTTCACTGTTATATTTTATCATCAAAAAATTAACCAAACCAGAGTTTGCGGGTCAATCCAAAATTCTGAGTATGCAGGTTTTTCTACTTGACTAAACCTGTAATGTGTCCAATTCTGTGAAACTCACACTGTGTGTGAATCAGAATAACTTTTTTTCTGATGGTGTTATTAATCATTACATATTTATCAACCTGGGTTATTCAACATTTTTCACCAAGAGAACTATTTTCAATTCCCATTTTTATTTATAAGTAATACAATCAGCGTTCTTTGTCAGTTATTTCCTGGAGTGGGTCAATTTTTTTTTCCTTTTGGTTGTAGTTTATTCCGCAGATTCCTGATAGATTACACTGTAAATAAAATTTAACCGATGAAACTTGGTGAAAAATTAGGTATGTAGGTAGGTAGGAAGGGGTGGTTCTCATAAAGACACACTTAGACCTCTCGCAAGTCCAATGTGATACCACTGGAGCTTATCCTTACCCCACGTGTTCCTTTTCAAACCATCTGGTAGCAGAGCTTCGTCAGTTTTAGATGGGCTATGCCCGCTAAATCGGTTAAAAATGCTGTATCAAGAGTGCGCAGCCTTCTCATAGCTAAGCTTTCACACTCCCATAAAAGGTGTGTGACTGTTTCCTCTTCTCCTGTATTAAGACAGCTTCTACAGAAATCGAAGTACGGGAGTCCTAACCTTCTAGCGTGGCTGCCTATTAAACAATGACCAGTTAATACGCCTATCATTTTTTTTATAGCTTCTCTGTTAAATCTTAGCAAGATCTTCGATCGACCGCTGTTCCAGTTCGGCCATGTCTGTCTGCTTAGTTCGCATGTTGTGAGGTTTTGCCAGCTTGTATTTACCTTTTTGATGGTTTCCCTGTCTATAAGTAATTTATAAGTGGCTATAGGGATGGGTATCAGCGCCTTATCCGGTTTGAGATCGAGCGGGCCTGGGCCTGGCACCCAGACAAGGTGCACTTTGTAGCACTTAGATGCGTCATTTAGTAGTTTAAAACATTCTAGAACTGTTTTTGACGAGTGCGTTTTTGATTCAAGCGCTTTTATTGCCGCTTGACTGTCCGAGTAAATGAAGACTTCATTTGTGGGTAATACTCTCGTTTTTATTACCGTAAGCACCTCTTTTATGGCAGTGACTTCCGCCTGAAATACACTGCAATGATCAGGTAGGCGAAATGATTGGCATACTCCGAGTTTATCGGAGTAAACCCCTCCACCTACTTTGTTGTCCAGTTTTGAGCCATCTGTGTAGATGTTTAAATCATTTTTCTTAACAATAAGCCCGTTATACCATTCCTCTTTGGAAGGAAATACTGTGACAAACGATTTATTTAAATTGATGTCCTTGGTCTTACAGAAATCCTTTGTGCCAGGAATGCAGGGGAATTTTTCTAAAATTGAAGAGTATCCTCTTTGGTTCGATCTGAGTAGGCCGATTTCGCTTAGTCTGAGAGCTGCTTTGGCAGCTGTTTGCTTACCGAATTGCTCTATTGGTAAAAGGTTAAGCATAATATGGTGGGTGTGGTCGTAAGGGCCCCGCAGATGCAAAGACTGGCCATTCTTTGTACATGTGTGAAAAAATTAAATCAAATATTTATTTCTTTTTAACGAGAATTGAGTACTCGCCTTAGGGCAAAGCTTACCTGAGCTGAGTTTTATAGTACCTGTTGCCTGTTAGTGCAGACCAATGCTGTGTAGCTAACTTTTTTAAAAATGTCTAGGCCATGTGGATCGATAAATAGTCGCTTTGATTTAATCTTTCAAAGCAAATACTTACAGGCGAGGTAAGAGTTGGATGCAACTTGCTCAAACAAAAATTATTTTAATGCATGGAAATTTTCAATTTCAAGCTCATTAGCTGAAAATTAGCAAAACCAATCATCGATGCAATGATTTGTTGAATAATGCGTCATTAGCGCTCATCTGCCTTTTAGAGCGTATGTGTGTACTTTGTATGTACATATATACTCGTACATACAAGAGCATACATATTTCCCTACATGCTTCATGGCTGCATTTGCAGTTGATTGACGTGAGTCAATTAAATTCGGAAAATCTCATATTTGCGAGCATGAAACTGGAATTCTATACTCCAACCATTTGGGTATGTACAGTGTGGTTATTTAAGTGTTGCCTGGCTGTAAAAACTGCTTTACGCGAATCGCGAAAGGTTACGTATACGCCCAGCATGTGGCAAAAGTGGAATGGGATGCCTCAAGATAAGTTGGCTATTTGTTAAACAGGAATTAGTTTTTTATGAAAGAATATTTCGAACAATCCACTAAATATATGAGCTAGCCGATGGTAGCTAGTAGAAAATCTGACTTTGCTCGGATAAAAAAATGTACACATGGAATTATTGCAAACTAATGCCAACGCGTGTTTTGAAAAACGCCATGATAAGCTACTAATGCAAATCATACTACTTTTAAAATTTTACCATTGATTGACCTATTTTCATATTGATCAAATTTGCAAGCCTCATTACTTGGAATCCTTTATTTATTGGAATTAAATTTATATAAAATACCTTCTGCTCAAATATGAACGAGACGTTATCAATAAAACGGTCCGCGGATGACATACGGCAAAAATAATTTTTTTGTTTTTTGGTAGGACTGTTATAAGCTTACATGGCAAATTTCAGCGTGATATGTCACATAGTTTGTTTTCGGTGCTACTGTAAACAAGTCAAGCTCGAGTGTGTTCTTCGAATTTAACGATGGAAATTCAAGTTGAACAAAGAATTTGTTTGAAATTTTGTTATTCCAACAAAATTTCGGCTTCAGACGCCTTAAAAATGTTGCACACAACCTATGGGGACTCTGCTCTATCGCGTGCACGTGTTTTCCAGTGGTACAAATCGTTCAAAGAGGGCCGTGCATCGGTTGAAAACTTGCCTCATGAACGTCGTCCAGCAACATCAGTCAACGACGAAAACATCGGAAAAGTAAAGGAAATTGTGCTTGAAAATCGCACAAATCGCAAAATCGGTTAACGCTGAATATTATTTAGACGTTTTAAAGCGTTTGCGCGAGAACATTCGTCTTAAAAGGAGGGAATTGTGGGACAACAAGTCATGGTTCTTGCATCACGATAATGCACCAGCTCACACATCACGTCTTGTTAGCGATTATTTGAACAAAAATAATGTTAATATCGTTCCGCAAGCACCGTATTCGCCTGATATGGCTCCATGTGACTTTTTCCTGTTTCCGAAGCTCAAGTTGCCGCTCCGTGGAAAACATTTTGAGACAATTGAAGTCATAAAAGAGAATACGAAGAACACACTCGAGCTTGACTGGTTTACAGTAGCACAGAAAACAAACTATGTGACATATCACGCTGAAATTTGCCATGTGAGCTTATAACAGTCCTACCAAAAAACAAAAAAATTATTTTTGCCGTATGTCATCCGCGGACCGTTTTATTGATAACGTCTCCTTCATATTTGAGCAGAAGGTATACTTGTATGTATGGCCAAACTCTAGTCCAATTTATTTTGATATTGAGCGATCTAAATTTGATATTGCCTACGAACGGCTGTAGTTTTCCTGACAATTTTTCTCATGGCAAAAATATGGCTCGACAGTTATTAAACGAAAACTTTTCCTATTATTTGTTATTTCATATCTTCAGTGGATCTCATATCTGGGATCTACCGAATAAAGGTCACGCACAAACTCACTTTGCAAAGGAGAAGAAACAAGGAGATGCGGATATTAAAATGTCTAAAAAATTGTACGGTTCTAATCCCATTATTTTATACCTATGCCCATATGAGCTTACTGAACGATAAACAATGAATTGGAGCAATTATTGGCATCAGAGATGGGCAAAATTTGTTCGAATAAAGAATGACAAATAAAGAAATGTTTTTTCGTTATCCCTAAATAATAAATAATTCAGTTTACTCCAATAAAAAATAAACGAATCTCAAAAAAATTGTTTTATTTAATTATTATTAAAATAATGAATTAAAATAAATGTAAGAAATATTCGTCTAAAACTGAGTATTTCATTTTTTTGTTCAAGTAGTAGATACTTAGAAAGTAAGTAAGCTACATAATTATTTTCAAATTCTTTGGGCGAATTTGGTTTGATTGAGAACTATCAGTGTCCAAAGTCTCTTTCTCCAAGTCCACAACGAATTAAACGGATTGCTTATTTTCAATGAACATACCACCTTGATTAAAAAGTTCCCAGAACCGCCAGGGGACGCTTAAAGTCAAATGATTTGAGTTATGTTTTTTTTTGCGTTGGGTTGCCACATTTATCATTAACATTCGTACCAAAATTTCATTGCCATTGCTTGACATTTCTCGTCAAGGCGACGTAACTTTAATTCTGTGTTTTACATTTTTTAGAGTTTTAAAAATGGATTTGAATTTGGAGCAGTGATTTTGAATTAAATTTTGCGTTCAAAATGGTATCTAATGCAGCTCGAAAAATTGTTTTAAAGCATTAGAATGCGGAAATGGTGGTCAGAATTTGAAAAAAACTAACTGGCAATATTTTTATAGAACATTTTCAGCCTCTAACCTCTCAAATAAAGGGTTTTTTTTGTAGCTTATGTGGGAAGAAGCAAAAAATAATCATAGCAGAGGAATATAACTAACGGTAAAAATGTAATACCAAAATATTTGCCATAAAATTCTATTATAAGTCCCTTTATACACCAAAGCTCAAAATTTAACATAAACGACCGAAAAAAGAGAAAACAGAAAATGTGCAACGGCTGGGCTCGTTAGTATGTATAAAATATACCGTGAGTTACCGTAAAGCCCAACTTAGCTGAAGCCGAATTTCGGCCGATCTGTAGTCATGATAAAACAGTTGGAGTTAAGCGATAAAATGCTTTTATTTGAAAAATAATTGAACTTTACTAGTATATAGTTTAAAGCTTGTCTATAGCATTAGTTACTATTATTAATAAACAACGGGTAGTACAATTTTGGTAACATAAGGACTATTTTGTGAAGAGATTTTCATAGTCCCTTCCTTAAGTTAACAGCCATAGTGCCAGATCATGTGGGTTGATTTTGTAGAGTCTTCGGTTTGGGCCTGTGGTAAAAACTAATTCAAAACACATCTAACGGTTTCAAAGAACCCAAAGAAATATCGACGTCATTTAAGATCCACCTAGAAGAGCAGTAAGGGCATTTCAGGAGTCGCCAGAAATCGCCACTCAAATATTTTTGTAAAATTAAAAACTTACTAAAACTTAAAAATATTCCCAGGGCAGGCGCTCCTTTGGGCATGACATATTCAGGTAGGACTTCACTCATTTAAAACGATTTGAATCGTACAAGCGCTTAACCCCACGATTACAATTTGAGTGAACATTTTTGAGATTTTGAACATTGTTGGAGCGGTTTCGTATGGTAGGCCCTATCTTTTGAAGTAGTGAAATCCATTTTCAATGCATTTAAGTGTGAATAAGCGAAATTGTCATTATTGATCTCTTAAAGGACTGAACCCACTATTAAAATATCCACAGCCACTTTGCAGTCCCAAAGTGACGGTTTGGTGTGCGTTGTCAAGCAATTAAATATTCAGTTCATTTTTTTGGAAATCGTCGAGGGCAAGACATCTCTGTGGACGGAGTCTCTTATCGGTGCATACTGAACGACTATTTCACATATTTAATATTTTATAGGTACGTCAGCCAAGATCCTTACGTGAAAGTTTTCACGTAGTCGAAGGATAAAGGCCAACCAGCTCAGAACGAGTGTCTTCTTTGGTGTCTTCTTCGACACTTCGGTCTATGAACTTCGCGAATATTTTTTCTTCAAATTTCCACAATTTGGGAGCGCTGTTCTGGCATTAAACGATTCATAGTGACTTGCCATACCGTGCTAAAGAGAAATGTAGACACATTTGACTATTCTCAACTGCCAAACCAAAGCTATCGATATCGATAGTTCTCAGGCAAACGTTTTCCAACGAATAACAAAGCAAATTGTCAAAACGGAAACAGTGTTTTCAACCATATAATTTGCAACGAAAGTTCCATTTCCACTACAAATTAAAAGTATTTTTTATAAAACGTGTACGTGCATATACATTTTTGTAAAGAAACAACATGATTTCAAATTAAAGAGCCGATTTGTCAAGAGGTAATGAGAAAGCTTTTTACAATGCTGGAGATCTTCAGGAATGACTTCAATACACAAATATGGCAATAAGTGTCAGGAGAAACATTTTTACTTACCATTTTTCAATGATTTTTTATAAAATCATTTAGCACTTGACGGCACATTTAAATTTTCTGCCACCACAATTAGCAGAAGCATCTCGAAAGACTCTTTGGATAGTCTATACACGTGGTACCTCGTCTATATTTTCCCCTTAATATTTTTTCTTCGTTTTCTAAGTACAATAAATTACTATTGTTCAAATTACGATAACTTTCCATTAATAGCAAAATCACTGGAAGAAGCACACGTTTTTAATACCACGTAACTCAAATAATACCACGAAAATGCCCGCAATGTAGTGATTAACTCTTTATTCCACACAAATGCTCGCTTTCTCACTTTAAATAAACAAAGAAAATTTAACGCACTTTTTTTTCCTTTTCTCTTTTTGTACACAAGTGTTTTAGTTGATACTGAAAATTGTGAAAATCTGCAGTTCAGTGCATGAATTTGAAACCAATTAAAAGTTAGCCTTAATAAGTAGGCCAAAAGTAAGCTATTTTAGAAGTCGACTACAGAATTCCTGACAGGGTAGGAGTATGCTTTAACGTACTAATTTTGAATATTCCCTAATATTTAGCGAGTAATGGCAATGATATTGGAAAAAGCTTTTGGTGCTTGCATAAAATTTTCTACCTCAACGTTTATGATGATTATGGCATTATTCGGTTAGGTGACCAGCTGAGCCACTTTGATAGATACTGCATATTAAGCAGCCTAAATGCCGCGGTAATTGTCCGCCATTAAAGCAGGCTGTCTAATTTATCAATCTTGCCGCTTAAGCCGAGGATGAGCCACGTGCAAAAAGTTGCATAGCTAATGGGATTTTTCGTAAATTTTGCATCCTCTTTTAACACTACAGTCGCGTTGTATTGTATTTGCGTTTGTGTGTATGAGTATAGTGTTTTGTATATAGCTCTGAGGCTGTGTAAAATAAAACACAGTACCTAGCAAACGTTGTCATGCAATTTTATATAGGTAGGAAGTATGGAATAATAAAATGAACGAAATTTTACCAACATGACTAGAAAAGCACGAACAGAGGCATGCTGAAAATGAATTAATGTACGGGCAGAATTACTGAATTTGTTTTCCGGAAATGCTCACAAAATTTGATGGGTAGAGCAAAGATATGCGGAAGGGTATTAAAAAATAGTTCTTTCTATGTGCGAACAACTTGTGAGAAAATGCGAAAATATCCCTCAATGCTTATAAAGGGGTTTTCAATTGGCGCGGGTCGATTTTGGCGACCTGGGCAGCCATTTTGTTTTGGTGACATCCGTCAAATCTTTTGTTTATTATTCAGTTGTTTATGCCAAATCATCATGGCAAGTTACACGATTGAACAGCACGTTCAAATGATAAAACTTTATCATCAAAATGAGTGTTCATTAACGCAAACGTTGCGCGCATTGCGCACATTTTTCGGTTCTTCAACGTTTGGTGGCCAAATTTGAGACGACCGGGTCAGTAAACAATCAGCCAACACCCGTACGTTCAAGGAACGCAAGATCAGCCGAGAATATTGCCGCGGTCCGTGAAAGTGTACAGCAGAACCCGAGGCAGTCTATTCCTCGCCGTGCACAAGAACTTGGCCTTTCGCAGACTTAATTTTGCATCGGGACTTGGGCCTACACCCGTACAAGATCCAACTGACCCAGGAGCTCAAAGTTGATGACCATAGACAACGCCGTTTGTTCGCTGACTGGGCTTCGAATCGTTTGGAAGAGAACCCCAGTTTTGGGCGAAAAATCATCTTTAGTGACGAGGCGCATTTTTGGATGAATGGCTGTGTTAACAAACAAAATTGCCGTATATGTGGGACGACACCAATCCACTCGAGGTTCACCAGGTGATAATGCATCCTCAAAAAGTTACCGTTTGGTGTGGATTTTGGGCCGGCGGCGTCATTGGCCCGTACTTTTTTGAAAACGACGTTGGTGAGGCGGCCACCGTCAACAACGAGCGCTACACAACGATGATAACCAATTTCTTATGGCCCATATTGAACCATATAGACCTAGACGACATGTGGTTCCAGCAGGACGGCGCTACGTGCCACACAGCAAACGCCACGATTGACATTCTGCATGAACGATTTGAGGGTAAGGGTATCTCTCGCAGGCGTGATGTGGGCTTTCTTGAAGTCTCAGGTCTATGCAAATAAATCACAATCGAGCGATGCTCTAAAGGTGAACATAACACAGGCCATCGCTCAAATTCAGCCGGATCTATACGGAAGAGTCATTGAAAATTGGATCACTCGGATCCGTTCCACTGTAAGAAGCCGAGGCGGGCATTTGAATGATGTCATATTCCACACTTAATGGCATATATGCACCTTTCAAATAAAGAAATAATTTTGTCAATAACTCACACACAGCTTGTTTTATTCCATTTCAACATCTACCCGCCCTTATTGAAAAACCCTTTACTTGCATTTGTGATTGTGAAACTTTTTCACGACTTAGCCGATTGAAGTCGCACTCATACAATAAATACATATTTCTGTCGGGGCGGTGGTTAAAAGCAATGCTAGCCTGCAAAAGGTAGTTAAAGGAACTTGCTATACTTATAAATAGTGAATAAAAGTACTGGTGAAGTGATAATGGAGAATTTTCCAAAAGCTGGAATCTATAGATAGCGCAGGGTTCGAGAAGCTCAAAATTTGGCTCGGATTCCTATTAAAGAGAGCATGTAGAAATAATATTGGAAATATAATCAAATAAGAAGTTGCCAGCAAATACGGCTTTGCCAGCATATCCCACTTTTATTCTTACCTTGAACCCTGGCTATTACTCTTTTCAAGTCTACGCATTTAAACAAACGTACCCCTGTTTTTTATTATAAATATTTTTACTTAGCCCTACCAATATGCAATAGGCAGCTTGAGCTTGTTCTTTCCATTAAAGGCAAGACCATTCTCAACTTCTAGCGCCTAATCATGCGTCTACATAAATAGACACTAGCGAAGCATGTAGGCCCATCTAGTCATTCTGCTTGATTATCCCATAATTATAACCATGCCGGACTGGTAACCTGAAGGTTAAGACCTTATCCTTCCTTTTTTAAATACAATAGATTTAATTTGAAAAAGAATATCGCTTCTTGAAATCACCTCATTTATAAATATCAAAGTTTAAGTGCTCTTTATCTGCAAATCGCCTGTAAAAAATCATTCCAATTCATTGCACTCGGTACTCAGGAAACGCGGTTATAAAACCAAAATTGGTAAATCAATCACTGTGGGCCCTCGCTGACAGCATCATATTGCACAAAAACTAAATTGAGCAATCAAATGCCGATGATAACTTAATCAACTAAAGCCATGCATGGCACCACAACCAACAAATCCTCCTTTTACACCACATCATAACAAATTTTTTTGGGCATCAAAAAAAAAAAGAACTAAAAACTTTGCCAAAGTTTAGTCAACAGACGAATCGGCACCAAAGCAACGAATAAATATTCCGAAACGTCAATGACCTAAATTTTGTGCAATTAGGTCACGTTATTTTTCTGTTTGTAGTCATGCGTTTGAGAGGAGTAAATATTTGGCAGTGACAGGGAGTGAGGCAAAATTCATTGAAGCAAATGATTTGCTCCCAACAGTAAAAACCGTCAACCCACAAGTACCTACTCCCACACAGCAAATCGTTCACTCTTTCTCACGCGACCAGCTAGCCATCCATCGATCCATTCGCACTCAGTTACGCCGAGTCGAGGCACATTTCCGCTTCACTTTCACTTTGATGGCCGATTGACTGTCAGTGAAATCGAACGTTTTGTCATTGGCATCAAATGTTCCGGGAGGAAACAGAAATTATATGTATGTATAGTATGTGGATAAGTATGTGTGCGGATACACGTTTGTGAAATTATATCCGTGCATATCGCCTTTATTGCTGCGAAGTAAATATGGGTCAGTGGATATGCAGCTACAGTAAATGATTGTTCTGAAAGTAAACGAAATGAGGCGGAAATGGCAATGGAATGACGCAAAATAGGCACAAACGCTTTTGGAAAAAGGGCAAATCGGGAAACAAAAGAAGAAACAAAAACAAAAGCAGAAGTCAAACAGTGAAGCAGTGAAATGATACACTTTGAAACAAAGCGGGTTGAAGATTGAAGTAGTTGAATGAGACACACACGCAACCACACTTGTGAACTGCCGCATCATACAGGTCGTATGAGTAACTTTTGTATACACATTTTTGGCAATTTACTTATTTCAGCTTCACTAGACCTCGGCTACGCAAAAGGCACGATGGGAAATATGTGGCGAAGTGAAATTTCTTTACATTGTATTTCTCTTCCTCCTTGATAATTTTATTGTTTTTTGGTGAAGAGTCTATTTATTAGTAATGCTGGTTTGCGGTATAGGAAATGGTGCAGGCATAAATATTAAAGCTACCATTTCAGTTGGGAAAAGGATATCCGGAGGACCATAAAACGTTTTTCCTTCAGATGTGATCTGCATTTCGTACTATTTTTCATATATTCTGTCTATTTCTGCTTCGATTATTATTTTTGGGTCATTTCTTATTAGATACTTACTAAATATGTAGATCATCTATATAAAGCACTTCGACTCAATAAACTTTTTGTTTTATTTATTAACTCGAAGAACTATTATGCACTTTATGCGCAAATATATAAATATGAATTTATGTTCTAAAACTATTGATACAGTCATTTAGTTTTTGTCTACTAATATTCCAGTAATTGAGTGTTTACTTATTTGCTAAAAATAATTTAGAAATATATTTAGCATTTTTTACAAATAAAGCATTTCTTTCCCAAGTCAACACAATTAATTTCTATTTAAACAATTATTTGAAAAGTAATTTAAATTTAAACTTAGAAAGAGAAAAGTCTGAATCCAAAGGCAAATTAGGTTTTAATTTTCCTAGCATATTTAAAATTAAAAACATACAAACACGGAATTCACCATATCATCAAGGCATAATGTAAGGTCACCAAAATTAATGGGTGAATCAGCGAACGAGATCTGAGCAGCAACTTCTTCCGAGTCTGGTTCGCAATTAGAATGGAAAAAGTCGGCATAGAGTGTTCGATCTATATGTTTTATATATAACCAGCTAACTAATTTACACGGCAGTGTCGTACTAAATGTTTAATATACCTTAATGCAACCATTTCCTATAGTTTGAATGAATTACAAAATATTAACAACAGACAACCCTAGATGTTTTTATATGTAATTCCTTAGTAAAAATAAAACTAAACTTTAAATAAAACTCTCACTGATGCGGCTATCGCCATAGTCACAAGGAGAACGTTGTCACGACATTAAGGTCCTGTATTCGATTTGTCTGAAATGCAAACAAATTTTAAGTTTGGTTAAAACAATGGTGCTAAATATGCAAAACATTACAATGCACACACAGAGGTAACAATACAGCTGAAAATCGATGAGCGCACCACCGGCGCTATGTTTGCACCAGCGCATACAAGGAAAGCAACGCGGCTGAAAACACTGCAACTCCATCCGCAAAAAGAGAAAGAACTGAAACTAGTCCTAATGCAGCTCATGGAACAGAAATATCGCCAGACACCAAGAGGAGAAGAAGAGAATCATAAAGAAAAATGGCAGGAAATGCAAAGTAGAAAGAAGCCGGAAATAAAAGGAAGACCCGCGGCTCACTTTCCCGTGTTCCGATGTGAAAGACAGGACATGCTTCGCGCTATCAAATCGAACGCTATGCTAAGCGGATTCGGCGATAAAGTTAGGACAATGAGACCTACGCAAAAGGGAGGGATAGAGCTCAAAAGAAACAAGGACAGCGAATCATCTAGTTGTCAATCAGTTTTCACACTGGATGGTGTTGCAACAGTCCACCTAAAGACCCATTGCATCACACTGCAATGCAAGGGCCTGATAACAGTACTGAATTCAGAGGAAAAGTTGCTGGACACGATGGCAGATTAAGCTCAGATAAATCCGCCATCAAAAGTATGCATGCCACTTGCGGCGGTACCCAATCAGCCTACATTTCGTTGCACGCTGTGGAAGCCAAAAAGGTTATGGCGCTCGGTTCTCCTAAGGTGAGATGGGTACGCTGCCGGCTATCAGAGCTCATATCTCCAAAAAAATGTTATAGATGCTGGTCATACGATCATGTAGCGACAGTATGTAAATCACCTGATCGCACGAAACACTGCCGTCGTTGTGGTGAGGACTGCCACATGGCAGCGAGCTGTAGAAATGCAGAAAAATGCGCACTATGCGATGGAGCACACAAGACTGACAACACAAAATGCCCGCACTACCAAGAAGCGGTACGTAAAGTCGCGATGAGAATCCTGCAACTCAACACCCACCACTGCAGAGTTGCGCAGGACTTACTCAGGCAAACAGTCATCGAAGAGAAAGTAGACATCGCAATGCTTTCGGAACCCTTCGGAAGGGGGAAAATTGTAGAAGAAACGGTTGCAGCAATGGACCTCGTATTGCTCAACACTCCGGAGGTATATACGTTTGATTGCACTAGAGGGCGCTCTATAATTGACCTAGCATTTGCTGGTCGTACCAAAGCGAATCGAACAAAATGGAAATTGGACGAGTTAATTTATACTCATAGCGACCACCTGCCCATTGTAATGGACGCACCCACTGTAATGCCGAGGACTGCATCTAAGACAGCAAAACGATTTTAACGCAGTTGGGAAACCGGGGAAACCGAAAGTCAGCCTATTGGTGGACAGATGATATAGCTAAACTACGTAAGGACAGCAACTGTGCTAGAAGAAAAGCTCAAAGAGCGCGAGGTCGTACAAACTACGATGAAGGAGGAATATAAATGCCGAAAATTGTGGCTTAAAAACGCAATTCAAAAAAGCAAAAATCGTTGCTTTAAAAAGCTGCGAGAGCAAGCCGACAACGATCCTTGGGGATTAGCAAAAGGACTAAGAGCGCCACAGCTGACCTGTCGGGTGCTAATGGAAGAAACAGTTTCAGTACTCTTTCCCCTGCAGGAAGCAGGGGACTCACAAAATGGTGTAATAACAGAAATTGCAATGATTAAGGAGGATAAAGGATAGCAAAGCCCCCGGGTCTGACCGGATTCCCAATATAGCGGTAAAAGAAGCAATACGGTAAACTCCGAAAGTTCTCAGCAAGATGGAAAATACAACGTCTGGTTCTCCTGCTTAAACCGGGTAAACAACCCGATCCACCTCTGTCATACAGACCCCTACGTCTGCTGGACACAGTGAGAAAGCTATTGGAACGCATTATCTGCGAACGACTTCAGGAGTATCTGAAAGGCTCGACAGGTCTCTCAGATAACCAATTCGGCTTCCGGAAAGCTAGATCTACGGTGGACGCAATAAAAACGGTGGTGGAAATAGCACGCAGAGCTATAAGTGCGGGCAAATCGGCAAGATAGTTCTGCGCTGGGATCACCCTAGATGTTACAAATGCTTTTAACTTGGCAAACTGGCCTAGCATCATCACGGCTCTCAAAGGTTTCAATGTACCAGCCTACCCCTACCTTGTCCGCATTATCAGCAGTTAACAAAGTGACCGCATTCTGCGATATGAAACTGAAAATGGCCAAAAAACGTACAAGGTCCCCGTTGGTGTACCACAAGGATCAGTGCTGGGACCAACTTTGTAGAACATCATGTACGATGCAGTCCTGGAGGTGAAGCTTTCGCCAAACGCTGAAATTGTGGGATCCGCCGATGATATTGCCCTGGTAGTTGATAGGAAACTTGACCACTTATAGGAAAAGTGCAGCGAGAGTGGAACGATGGATTAACGAGGCTAAGTTAGATTTAGCCGGTCACAAAACCGAAGCAGTTCTAATAAGTGATGTAGGGCGAAAATCGTTTGAGGTGAACATAGGTACACACCGTATAATCTCGAAAAAGGCGATCAAATATCTTGGGGTCTGGATCGACACAAGACGTTGTGACGCGACATCTCCCTAATATAGGAGGGCCCCAGGGAAATCGCAGACGACTACTGTCATTGGTTGCTGACTCTATAATTCTTTATGCAGCACCTATCTGGGCGGGGATCAAAAGTCTAATCTACGGGAAATCACCCAGACATACAGGCAAGGCGCAGCGTGTAGCTGATGACGGTGTCTGATGATGCAATATGCGTAATAGCTAGAAAGATACCTCTAAACCTCTTAACAGATGAAACGTTTCGGCTCTATAACGGAAAAGGAGCGCGGCTCACCCAGGAAAAAAACCAGCGGAGCTACTGCTGACAATAGGCCGGTGGCAGCGGCGGTGGGATGAGTCACAAAGCGGACGTTGGACCTACAAACTCATACCACGTGTTGATGAGTGGTTGATGAGAAAACATGGAGACACCGACTATCACCTTTCGCAGTTGCTCAGCGGACATGGCTGTTTTCAGGAATACCTGCACCGTTTTAAGCTGGCAGTCAGCTCTTTCTGTCCAACCTGCCCGAATTCTGACGAAAACGCAGAGCACGTCATGTTTTATTGCGACCGAGGAGCGAGGAGCGAGCTATCCTGGAGCAAGCCCTGGGCCATCAACCGTCCTCCAGTACCCTCATACGAGATATGTGCGTAACCAACGGTAAGTGGGATGCAGCGCAAACGTTCGCAGGTAAGATTATGACGCGACTTCGCCATATTGATTGGGAACGCAAAGCGTTTCAGCAACAGAGAAGGCGGACAGTTTCTGACGAACCGACAACAAGCACAGACGTTTGAGGGAAACACTCAATACAATATCGTACAAGATCACAAGACGGTAGTGAGTTAAGATAACACTACTGCAAGTTTTCCGATGTCTCCTTTACTTTGGAACCACCTATAAACATAGTGGGAGTAATTGGGACTATCGACGGTGTATAGCCTTCATATGCCTACAGGAGAGGAACCTGGACGTAGGTTCCTGTTATGACTTCGGACATGAACGCGGCTCTACCCAGAAGTTATACTTTTGTGGTCCCAGGGTAGAATTAGCCGAGTTGAAGAATTGTTATAGTATTAGTGGGAGCGTGCCCCACATACTATTGGTGTGGCGGCACCTTTGAGATGTTTCTGACATTGTGATTTCAACCTCGTTATAAAAAAAAAAAAATTACAAGGACAATGTTTTTGATCAAAATTCGTTGACGCTAATCAAATTCCATGTGACTTACTTAACATAAAATGATAAAAATGTATGCTAAACTTAAGGCTGTAAAATTATATATCCAGCCGAAAAAGAAAATTCAATTCATAATTATTTTTAAAACAGGGAGGGTACATCCATGAAACGAGGATGTACCAGGCGGTAGTGAAATCCCTCACAAAGCAGTCGATCACCTCAAAGGTATACATAACATTAGCACATCTCTAAACGGGACTGAATCATTTCGCCCAACTGTACATTTGTGTTCCGGATGAACTAGCAATACCTGCCCCCAAATGAATAAACATACCGTGACAAAGATATAAGCCTAGAGACATCTACGCTACTTATTTTTGAGAAATTTGTACGAAAAGGGAACAAAACAAGTCTTGTGAATGGTTCACATCGGCTTTAGGAGGACAAGTTTTCCAAGCGACATCACAATTGGTTTTCAACCTGGGCGTATACCAGAGGGGATAGCTACTGCAACTCTCTACAATTATGATGTGCTATGAAGAGAGTGTCTTAACCGCGTAGGACCGTCGGTAGGGCTTGGAATCGAAACCTAAAAAACACCAAATAATGGAAACGAATTCTCCTAGTAGCAGTCGCCCTACAGCAGACTATAGTGAGTGTATTTGACATGAAGAAACTCATAAAAAACATCTACCATTCGGAGGAGACACTTAACTGTAGGTCACTCCAATTGTGGAACAACATCAATTCGAGCGCCAGAAATTGTAAAAGGATATCAACAAAATACTAAACAAAAGGATCAACGTGGCAAATAGAAATATATAATCGTAAAATGTGCAAACTTGGCTTTCATTGAGTTGCTACTGCCATCTTAGTATAATTTTTTATGCTGGGCCTAAAGGCAAAACCAAATGGAGACAAACAAAACAAGCCATATTTCCAGCATAGATATTGCTTGGGTGCCACAAAGCAAGTAACAATTAGTAATGATAAGTCGAGTAGATAAAGTTTAGTTTCGTTCGGATATAGATGTTGTTTATTTGTTGAAATTTTTGTCGTCTGGAGCCTTAAATGTATATAGTATGTGCATAATGGGCGCTTACACCCCTTTTGGGTGTTTGACCGAATACTTCCGCTTATTTGCGGTATGCGTATTGATATTATTCCACAAATGAAGGAACCGACACTTTCAAGCTGACTCCGAACGGCAGATATTTTTTATGACACAACAAACAGTTTTTTTCTAAAAGCGGTCGCCCCGCGGCAGGCAATGGCAAACTTCCGAGTGTATTTCTGCCATAAAAAAGCTCCTCAAAAAAAATATCTGCCGTTCGGAGTCGGCTTGAAACTGTAGGTCACTCCATTTGTGGAACAACATCAAGACGAACGCCACAAATAGGAGGAGGAGCTCGGCCAAATACCCAAAAAGTGTGTACCGCCAATTATATATATATATATTATATATAGATATAGGTATGTATATATTATTCACAGATTCATTGTTCTTACTTATAAGCTTCTATATGGTACATAATTGTTGTACGTATTCACCTGCAGACAAGCACTTTAGCTTCACGTGTCTTGTGTCGAAATATACTGATAATATGAACAAAAAATTAAAAAGGTTTCATCAGTTAATTATCACCGTCTCTAGTCCAGCTGTTATTCCGCCATTATTTGCAGAAAAAGTCTGCAATAAATGCATCAAAAGCCGTACAAAGTCATTTCTGAGACACCACGGTAAATTATATGGAAAAATCACACACTGACTTAAAAGGTATAAGTAAAATTTCAAAACTGTGAATTATACTGATCTTCTTCTGTTTAGATATGTATATGAAAGTATTTTCTGTACAAAAACTTGCAATTGTTTTTTATTTAATTTGTCAATTTTCATCAGACACTTCACTTTGACGATATTAAATTGACAGAAAGATGTAATGGGATACCCGAAGGTGGTATCAAAAATTCCACTGATAGCCAAGCGAATATTAAAAATATCGCACACCCTGGGACGAGGTGGTATGGGATTATTACGACATAGCGGAGAATTCAAAGATTGATGAGCTTGTGTGACTCAGACAAAACTTCACTATCGGCACTAGGAAAGCATTTTTAGCTCTCAGAAATGTGAGTATTTTCCGGTATTAATCGCGGGATCCCGAAATGAATGAAGTAAAACTTGTTTCCGACAAAAATTTAATGCTCGAAGAAATAAAGGGTAATAAATTTGTTTAAAAAGTTTTTGAAAAAGTTAAACAGGGTTGAACAATTCAGTCCGACGTTTCCTCTTTTCTAAATCTTTTTTGTGAAAAAGACTTAAATGGATGTACTCAAAGCGTTGCTAATGTGGACGAAAGAGAAAATTTAAGGAAAAGTTGCATAATTTATTAAATCAACCTACGCAAACATCACTTAATCGAAGAAATTATAATTTATTATGCCACAAAGGAGTTGAAATTGTTTTTGGTGGAGATCGATGTCAATATCTTCAAATGGTATAGGCAGTTAGGCCGACAAGTGTTGATGCTGAAAGATGTTTTTTATCAGTAAGATTTCTATGTTGCCAATTCGGTTCAAGGTTAGAAGGTCCCGCATTAGTGGCTTTCCTGTTCTTGCCTACACATTTAAATGAAATAATAATAACTATTTTTTGCTGGGATATTCTAACTTTTGAGGAATTCAACAGCTTCATCTCTCTCCTATAAAGCCATTAAGGTACATATTTATAAATACGAGACTCGATAAAATTAAAATTTTACTCTCTTTAAGTATAATTTTTAAAATTCATTATAGCCAAAGGCGCTCTAAACTTTAACGTGGCTAGCTCGCTGGGCGTAAGGGATAGAAGACATGCCTCCTTATCACCGCGGACGCTAATATAACAGAGAGGCTGTGACTGCCTTTAAAAATCGTACTTGGGTGTAAATTTAATTTCAACTTCGCCGTAGGAAGCTCCTGGAGTCCAATATCGTTCCATACATTGTCGGTTTTGCAATCTTCTCGTAGCGCTCATTATCATTATTTATGAAATTCCTTCAAGTGATTTAATCTGACTCAGTACGAGTATAAGTAAAACTGCCTTATATGAAGTCAGTTCAAAACTATTTTTTTATGCGGAATTTGGCATTTCCGTTGCCTCCCACTACTCAATAATCTTTTTTTTTTCAAAATCGTTAACTAATTGTCTATAGAAAGTCTGCCCACAAAACCACAACTTATTTGACTCTTTAATCCGAATTTAAAGACTCTTAATAAACAAAAACAATGCCAACAAAATTATGTATTTCCAAAACTCTGGCAATTAAGTTGCATCAGACAGTTCGAGGATTAGCTTACTAACTACTAAATTCAGTTTATCTGCAGATTGGGCGAACAAATAAATGCGAGTGCAAAAGTGTGCGGCTGACACACAAATTAGTTCAGTTCAAAAAACCACAAATGGCTTAAATTTTGTACAACGCAAAGACCACAGCAAAAGCACAGTAAAATATTTCGAAAGCTCATAAGTGGCAGAAAACTTGCAAATGTGCCAAACGACGAAATCTCTTTCCCGCGCAAAATACCAATGCGACAATATTACTGCTGCCAACTTCTAATCAACTGAAGACCACTAAAAATTTAGCTAATTTCGAGCACTGAAATATTAAGTATTTGTGTTTGTTTTTAAGTGTGAACTTTCTAAGCGAATTTCTACGCAGTTTGCCACCACAATTGCCTCGTGCTTTATTTATGTATGTGCAGAAGGGAACATCCCAGCAGAGATATCCGCGGGTTTGAAATTAATACTTTGCTAGAGAATCCACAGTCAACGATGCCTAAGGAAACACCAACGCTCTCTCAAGTTTAAAAAACGAAAGAGGTAAGAAAGGTAAGCATTTTACACACCATCTACTATATAGTTCATGCATAAAAATATGAGTTAAAATCCCCTATGCATATTGTAAAGTTCTTTCTGACTCTTTTTCTTTATAACTAACACCATAACACTGCTTTTCTCAAGGCAGCTGATGCCAAGTGCTTCCCTGTTTCATCTTCTAACATAGAGGAGTATTCCTTTACCGCTGCCAACCCTTACAGAATGATGTTTGATGAACGGTGTCATCATTAGGATTAACATATTTTATGCATTAATTACTAATTGCTTCTCAAAATATTACACTATTCTACTCTACCTTACTGAAGAATAGAGCTTATACAACTACAGTGTAAAAGTCCATCTCATAGCCGGGAATGATCGTCAGTGATGGTTTCAGATGGTTCAAAGAGTTCATAATAGATGACACCCTGATTTTTATTATGACAACAGCAACTGCAACTACAACGAGAAGCTACCAACGCGAAAATATCTGCTTTCCAAAGATGTCGGACTTCCAGCTGAAATTATTAGTCAAAATTCTTGATTGAGTGTTTAGAAAATTGGATTCGCAAATTTTGAGTCGACTTGTTGCACTTTGGCAAGTAAATAAACAGAAAATCGTTTACCACGAATCTGTATCGATCTCCCTTGACCAAAATAGCGTTTCCTGCAGCATTTTCGAAGAAAAATGTTCTTATGATTCCACCTCTCCAAAACATGTGCTAAACTGGTACTCTTTGAGGATGAATTAGCTTCTCGTCGATGTGCGGGGTTTCCGATTCCCATCGAATTAAAAATAAGCTTCCCCTGAAAATATTATTTCGACTTCTATTCAATAAATCCACTGTTTCGACTATACAACAATACTTTCCGATTGTATTTAATCGCAGCAGTTACTGCAAAATAAATAATTAAAAAAAAAACACCATGTAGGCACCCCTGAAAACTGTCTTGTCATTACTTAAAAAATCTTTTGAACCTTGCCCCATGCCCATATGTATATCAAAACTCTTACTTGTAACATTTTAATTAAACATGTGAGTAGAAGCACATCAATATTTACCTTATATGGAGAATAAGACTGCTTATTATACGATTTCTCTAGTTTTTAAAATTCAGCTTAATATCCAAGTTCAATGTGTCTATAATTTTTGGTAGATATTCTCATATAAAGGGTTGTCACTTTGTAGATGTCACTTTTGAAGCTGTCATTTTTTGATATTTGACAAGTAGAAACTACGCCATTAATAAAAATGAAAAATGGAACGATACACGCTTAAACAACGAATTATTGAAATTCACTATAAAAATGGTGAAAATTTGGCAGAGACGGGTCTGACATTTTTGGGTCAGCGTGAAGCACATTGTCGGACCGCAATACAGAAATTCGTGAAAAAATTCGAGCTGTTGGGACAAGTTAGTGATGTGAAGAATAAAACCCGTGCACGTCGCTCAAGAACTGTCGAAAATATTGTTGTTGTAGCCGAAAATGTTGTAAAAAACCCAGGTTTAATGTGTACATACTGTTAAATCTAATGCCATAGGGACCGACGGCATTTGTCTTAAATTTCTTAAAATTATTCTACCATTTGTAAAACCATCACTTACGCACATAATTAACTTTTCAATCACCTCATCTACATTTCCATATCTTTGGAAAATAGCAAATATAATACCTGTTCCAAAAATAAAATGCTCTACCGCTCCTCAGACCAATAAGCATTTTACCGGCCCTATCGAAAGTATTTGAAAAATTTTTGGCGCGACAAATTACCTGTTACTTGGACAAGAATAATCTGCTGAGTAATTCCCAGTCGGGTTTCAGAAGTCTGCATAGTTGCTCCACAGCTATGCTTAAAATTTTTGAAGATGTTCGCTCTGCTTATGATAAAAACTACCTAACAGTGCTAGTATTACTCGATTTTTCAACAGCATTTGATACTATTGATCACAACATTTTACTGCAAAAATTGTGCTATCACTATAAGTTTGGAGCATTTTCTCTGCAACTAATAAAAAGTTACCTTTCGAATCGGCTACAACAAGTTAAGTGTGGCGATGACTACTCAAGTCTAAAACCAATTACGTCAGGTGTGCCGCAGGGCTCTATTTTAGGTCCAATTTTATTTTGCATTTTCATTAATGATATTGCTGAGTGTTGCCAAAATTCGTCGACTCATCTCTATGCTGATGACACCCAGATCTACCTGTCAAGGCCAATAGGTCTTATTGAAGATTTGATAGCAAGGCTTAATGAAGACCTCACTAGTATTTCTAAATGGTCCAAATCTAACAACTTGAAATTAAATGAGTCAAAGACGAAGTCGATTGCTATTTCTCATTTAAAGTATGACCTTAGCTCTTTGCCGCCAATATTACTTAATGAAGTAAATATTAACTTTGATGGCATAGTAACTAACCTGGTTTTCAGAATAAATTCAAGATTATCATGCGTTGACCATGTAAACTTTGTTGTAAACAAGGTATATAATATTCTTAGAAAGCTATATTGTACTGCCTACTTACTGCCACGGCAAACTAAATTAAAACTTGTTAGATCACTTATTGTTCCTCATGTATCATACGCTGAATTAGTATATTGCAGGCTTGATAATAATTCGAAATAAAAATTGCAAACCGCTTTATATAATGCAGTGCGATTCGTGTTTGAAAAAAGGAAATATGACCATATATCTATCTACTCAAAACAGATTCTCGGTCATAACCTCGACTCGTATCTCAAAATACGCTCTCTTTTGTTCCTGCATAAATTAATATACACACAAAAACCATTGTACCTGTATAAAAACATTAAACAATGCCAGTGCACCCGAACATTGAATCTAATTGTTCCGGCTTACACTTACTTGGAATCAGAACGCATGTTCTTTGTTAGTGCTATAAAACTATGGAATTTATACCAACTACAATAAAACTTATAAAACAAGCAAGGTGTTTTAAAACTGCAGTTTCTAACTACTTCTAACCTTAAAACCCCCTTTCCTTCTCCCATTCCCACCATCTTTCTCTTCTTCTCACTTACTACTCTAAGTTTTAGTCTATAAGTTTAATAGTTAAAATAGTTTTAAATCTAAGTAATAATTAGCATTTCTATGTATACCATCCTCGTATTCTAGAATTATAAGAAGATGTACTACCACAAGACTCTGTCTTACTATGTACGAATCAAATCAAATAAATTCAATTGAATTGAATTGAATTTATCCATTCCTCATCGTTCTTTGGAATTAGGCATTGAAAATTACCCGGAATTCCATCGAAAAATCATCTTGAGTGATGAGGCCTATTTCCACCTCGCTGGCTTGGTCAACAAGCACAATTGTCGAATCTGGGGCTCAGAAAATCCAAGAGTTATGTTGAAAAGCCTCTCTATCCTGATTATATATTAACAAAAAAAAATTATTACAATAAAAACAACCAATATATTTGAAGCTGTTCTACGATATCTGGAGTATTTTAATTTTTCATTGAGAATTTTGAAATAATTATTATTTTCGGTTCCTGCCTTAGACCAAAAGTGGTTTAAGTACCAAGTTTTGATTAGATATTTCAATTTGCACTCGGAGTACTTTGTACTTACTTTATTTTCTTACACATTCTTTGTGGCCATTAAAAACAAAACCGGCTTACTAGGAATTGGGCTTACTATCGTTCACTTTCTACAACTTAGAATATTTTGAAAGTGGGAATTTACTTCAGCTTTTTTTCCTACAAGTGTTTACTTCTTCTTCAGATGGAGTTCATACCATTGAGCGATCCTAAAGGGATATTTTCCTCCTTCAAACACATCCAAGTATATATACAGACATATTACCACAAGCGAACTCATTAGAAACATTTTGAATGCGCGAAAACTTTAAAATACTTCAAACCAAACCGAAAAATATGTACAACAATAAAAAATTGTCATACCATCCGTTTTTATGTGAATGATAACAGAAATAATAGAATTAAGTTACTCGTGCGCTGGCAAATACAATTTCACAACTATAAATTGTTGGCGTAATTTAGAAAATATACCAAATGGCATCCACCACCGACTTTAACAATAAAATGTGAAAATTAAAAGCTGCACATACACATTTGAAAATGTACACAAAAAGCAAAATATTTCATTTTTGATACTAGTTTGAGTGGCTTGTAGAATTTTACCCCCGAAACTGAGTGAAATTAAAATGTTTAGTTTGAATTCAGAGTAAAAAGTTTACACCTAAAATGTTTGTGGTCTAACGCAGTCGAACATAAAATCTGGGTAGACCTTCTACGTGCAGATGTGCATACAAGTTATATGTACCAGTTTCGTAGGAAATTAAAAATAAGCAGCACTGTTTAATAATGAACTAATAGCATGGAAACTCGAAAAGTATTGCGCTAGCTTTCAGTGACTTTTATATCGAATTTCTGTAAAGCAGAAATACACTGCATAACTGAGACATAACTGTTTTAAGAAATATCTAAAAAACTGGTCCTAGATCTTGTACTGAAGAAATAAAGTGTTTTTCAACTAATAGTTATTTTCAAGGAGAAAAAGTTTTGATTTTTTAAAGGGTTGTTCTTTCTAAAAATAAAACATAAAAATTAGTAACGCATCCTGTTAACACAATTATCCCAGAGCTTGGTGACCGTTTCTGACCCTATCTCACGAATTACTGGTTGGATATTGGCCTGAAAAGCATGAATCGCTAATGAATTCGCTCTCAAAAAAGCCTAGTGAAATCAAATCGCAACTCCGTACTACATTGTCGCTCTCTACGGACGCATTGACTTTTCGACGATCATGTGCAACTCTTCTCCGCTGATGAGATGGTTTTACTTGTTAATACGAGGGGTGCCTTTTATATGTCGGGATTAGAGAACAAAAACAAATTTTAATCATCGAAAATCATTTATTGTTTTTCAAATTATTCTCCATGAAGATCTATACACTTTTGCATGCGTTTGAACCAATTTTCGAAGCACTTTTGCCACTCTGAATGAGGTACCTGCAAAACAAGCATTCTGAATGCCGCAACCGCTTCTTCAGGTGTCGAAAAACGATGACCTCTAAGTTTGTTTTTTACGTACGGGAATAAAAAGAAGTCATTCGGTGCCAAGTCAGAACTATACGGCGGATGACCCATTAATTCGATGTTTTGGGTGCTCAAAAATGCAGTTGTTTGAGCCGATGTGTGAGAGCTCGCATTGTCCTGGTGAAGAGTGATCCGTCTTTGGCGATTGGTTTTCCTAATTTCTTGGAAGACAACTGGCAAACAAATGGTTGTGTACCACTGATAATTTACTGTTCTGCGTTGTTCTGGTGGTACGGTTGCGACATGTCCAGTTTTTCCGAAAAAACAGGCGACCATTTGCTTGGAAGTGCTTCGTGCGCGAACTACTTTTGTTGGATTTGGCTCATCTTGAAACACCCATACAGTCGACTGCTGTTTACTTTCGGGCTCATACGCGTGAATCCATGATTCATCACCTGTCACGATGTCATAGACGTGTTTCGAAGGCCCGCGATCGTATTTTTTGAGCATTTCCTTCGACCAATCGACACGAGCCTTTTTTTGAGCGATTGACAAATTGTGTGTAATTCAACGCGAACAAATTGTTTTGACAGTCAAATGTTTATGCAATATGAATCTTTTAAGTTACTGTAAACAACACAAATAGCGCTGGTATTTCAAAACGTTCTGAGTACGTAAAAGCCAAAAAATGTCAAACTTTGCGATACAGCTGTCAGTTCCCAGATTGCAACACCAGGGTTGCCAAATCCCGACATATAAAAGGCACCCCTCGTATAGCCACCGATTTAACGATGTGCTTGGCCAGAAAAGAAGATTTTTTGAACACAATTGCTGTCGATTTCACGCTGAGAAACGTTAACGAATTGAATGGCCGGGTTTCTTCAATTGCTCAGTCAATTAAATCTTGCTGTTGGAGAATTCTTATATATTCTCAAAAGCAAATAATTCGGTTGCACTTACTCATTACCAAAGTCAAATACGTCATGGTAACTATGGTGGATTCTTCTTCTTCTTAATTGGCACGATAACCGCTTACGCGATTTTGGCCGAGTTCAACAAAGCGCGCCACTCGTTTCTTTCTCGTGTTAACCGGCGACAATAGGACAAACCAAGGGAAGCCAAGTCCTTCTCCACCTGATTTTTCCAACGCAGAGAAGGCCTTCCTTTTCCTCTGCTACCACCAGCTGGTACCGCATCGAATACTTTCAAAGCCGGAGCGTTTGTATCCATTCGGACGATATAACCCAGCCAACGTAGCCGCTGGATCTTTATTCGCTGCGCTATGTCTATGTCGTCGTAAAGCTCATACAGCTCATCGTTCCATCGCCTGTGATATTCGCCGTTGCCAACGTGCAAAGGTCCAAAAATCTTACGCACAATCTTTCTGTCAAACACTCCAAGCGTCGCTTCATCGGATGTAGTCATCGTCCAAGCTTCTGCGCCATGAAAAGGCTGCTCATAACAAATATCTGCCATTCGGAGTCGGCTTATGGTAACAGGTATCATATAAACAGCTTTCTAATTATCCCCGGGGCGTATGCGTAATGTGAAATTTGAAACGTGAAAAGTAAAATTGCTGCACATGCACGGCAACGGAAATGCTGGTAGAGTAAAGTGAAGTTCAGGCACAATAATTAAAAATGCAACCCACTCTAAATTAATTTATGACCAAACTTATTGTTTTCACTAATTTGCACTCAGGACCGGAGAAGCCATACACCTTCCACCTCACCTCTGTGCGATTTCATGTGTGCAGGCAGCCATAACTTTTCGGTCCATTGCCCATTTTCGTTTTTATAAATGTTCGCTTTACGTCGGTGTTGTACAATGAATATAGTATTTTTCATTCTTCTATACTCTTCTCACATATGTAAATAGCTCCCAGCGCGAAACCAGTGCACCAAAGGCAGCAGCGCAAAAACTTCTATTTAAAAAATAAAGGTCAGCCATAAAAGCGCTTCAGTTGAAAATTATAAGGCTACGCTGCATGCACTTCAACGCGCCACTTTAATGGCACTGTTTTATTTTTACACATTTGAACATTTTTATTGTGCGAGTGAGTACTGGCTAGTGCACACTACTACTCCTTATTTTTGGTTTAATAGTTTCGTTCGTAATTTATTTCACGTAGTTTTCTTCGCCTTGTTTATGGCTTCACCTCAGTTGCGCAGCTTCTCAGCTGTCCGAGTGCTCAACACATCTACAAGTCGCTCGAGTTCAGCTTTCAACTTATGCTCCTGTAGTTCAAAAGCCCGCGAGCGTGTAAACTGTCATTGCAAATTTAATTGTCACATGCAGCTTATGAGTACAACACCCAGCCGTCTCTTGTCATAATATTTTTGCTTGTCATCAGGCAGTCCAGGGGTGAACTATAGCTATTCACAGTAACATCCGGTCATTGCTATGCTCAAAAACTGTTCTCACACCCAACTAGGCACAATTCGAAATAACGGAAATGTGGAAAAAAGAAAATTTTACTGTGGAAAGTTAGTGGCATTTGCCACACCAATGTCTGCAACAACTATTTTTCATATGTTCGTAAAAGCGAGTGTGCTGTGTATTTGTGGGCATCATCAAGTAAATGACCAATGGGCATTTGTAAGGTGTCAACACGGACTGGCAAAAGTTTGCAATAAAACAACAAGTAGGTGTGCCTGAGGAGTGGATAAAACAAGTTAGGGGACAAATATTTAAATGTTTTGTTGAATTTGAATTTGAATTTGAATTTCATTTATTTGCGTATGTATTTTAATATTTTGGGAAACTGGATATAAGTGTCTTGCAGGATGAGGAAAAAACAACACTATGAAAACGTAAGCGAAACAAGATCATTTGCCATCTGTACTTTCCTTTGTATGTGAAACTTGTCGGCCAACATGGATGAATCTTCTGAGCCGGTGGCCTTCGTAGAATCAACCACATGCATGTAGGTATGTATATACGAGCATATAACACAGCATTACTCTAGTCGGGAAACAATGCTTCTTCGCTGGAAGTTTCTCTGGATCACTCTACCAGCCGCTTTATCAAATACTAGCAAACCCGGCCCCCTTCGCTGGGCACACTAAAATAGAATAGATATGGTTTAGAACAGAAAATATATGATTTTCATATTATTTATTTCTTTATTCTTTATTCAAGCGCTTTGGCATAAACAATATTTTTTGTTTTTCTATTTGTTTTTGAGTAAATATAAAATATAAATTGAAAATCAGGAAAAAAGAAGATTGTTTTTAAATTTCAAATCAACGCATATGAATAAACAATCGTCTTTTTTCCTGATCATCCATGAATTTTTCGATTCAATTTATATGTTTTATTAAACATTAGAGCTTTTTTAACCATTATCCATTTATATTTTTCAAAAAAAAAAAAACGAAAAAAATTGTTTTTTCCACGAACACATAATTTCATTCGGATTTCACATTAAATTCTCAAATTTCGTAAGAAATTATTCACTGTTCCAAAATCCACTCCAAAAAACTTCACAAACAATTTTTACATGTTGCACTTACGTTTTTTCCTTATGGCATCCAAATCAGAAAGAAATATTGACACATTGTAACTCACACTGTCAATTTGACAGTTCAGTTCCGCCCCAAGCGTTAAAAAAGTAAGCGACATTATGGCTGGTTCAAAAGAACACTGTACCCGTTGCCAGTGCTCCGAATTACAACCAAACTTTACGAAACCCATTTTCAATACTTACTTAACAATGTGCGTAAGTTTGGTTTAATTCGGTTTAAAGACATGGCGGGTCCACGTTATGGCATATATTTCGAGAGCCTAGTCATCAATAGGTATGAAAATTACCCCGTATTAAAGCACTTATCAACAGCTTTCATTTGATACCCATATTGTACATACACAACCAAAGGTTACCCGGGTCCACGTTTTGACCTATATCTCGAGACCCCAGTCACGGAGCGGCATGAAAAATACTCTGTACTAAAGCATTCACCAACAGCTTGAATTTGATATCCATATTGTACAAACACATTCTAGGGTCCACGTTTTGGTCTCTATCTCGAGACCCTAGTCACGGAGCGGCATGAAAAATACCCTGGACTAAAGCATTCACCAACAGCTTCCATTTGATACCCATATTGTACATACACATCCGAAGGTTACCCGGGTCCACGTGTTGACCTATATCTCGAGCCCTATTTCCAAAATAAAATATAATCCATGTTACTCGTGGATGATGCAGCTTTCGAATGGTGAAAGAATTTTTAAAATCGGTCCAGTAGTTTTTGAGCCTATTCATTACAACCAAACAAACAAAGTTTTCCTCTTTATAATATTAGTATAGATTATAGTTACTCGAACTTAATAAGAACGGTATGATGAAATTCCGAAAGTTTAGGCGCGATTACAGGTCGTCGTTAATTTCACAGTAAATGGTGGTTTCCCTGAATATGAGGTTCTCTGCTACCTCGATTTTAGAAATCGTAAACTGTGCCGTCGGGACCACAGCACTGGAGCAAATCAAATGATATAAGGTCAAACTTATGGTCAGGAAATAAATAATTTATTTTTAACTTGATTATTTTTTAAATTAATAAATAAGTACACTCTAAAGCTTACTTGACTGTCTGACTCAGTGACATATAAGTGCATTATACGCAACGTGATCACAACTTTAAAAATAAAGAAATGCTAAATAATTAAACCGAATGGGTTGATGCGTAACTACCAACTTCGTAGGTTCGAATATCCGTGCATGAAGCACCAAAATGATAGGAAAAGTGTTTTTTTTTACTAGCGATCAGCCCATGACAGGCAGTGGCGAAAATCATAATAAATATCTGCCGTTCGGAGTCAGTTTAAACTGTAGATGTCTCCATTTCGTCATATGAATTCAAAAAAATCCTAAGTTACAAAAAATTCAAAATCGACTTTTTAGTTGATTATCATGTACCGTATCATAATACATGTTCCTTTAAAATTTTATAATCCAACAACCAATAATGACGTTGGTATAAACAAAATTCGAAAACCCAAGCGTAACAAATTTGCCAACCAAAACTGTAACCTACGCCTTTAGAGAAATAATAAACAACTAACACAAGAAGGCATAGCATGCCATGCCATTGTGTATGTTCTTATTTATCAGTTTTTTATTTATCAGTTACTGACGAAAAATATTGAGATAAGGTTTTTTGCATCTCTGTATTAAGAGTTAGTTTTCTTTTGTATGTTTCTAAGAAGCTTTACTGAGTTGGAGTTTATTTAATTAAAACTAAAAATCTCTAAAAATGATTAACGAAACTAATTTTAATAAGTCAGTGTTAAAAAAAACGGTGAAAAAAACGTATTTAATTTACAATAACCGAATGGCCGGCAAAATTTATAAAGGTCTTAATAAGGGAATTGTGTGTGAAAAGAATTCTAGAAAAATGGGCTTAAGATGTCAGTCTAAATATTGTGAAAAAAGCACATTGCGTCATTGCTCCCAATATGATGAAAATATACGCCAAGATATATTTGATGGATTTTGGAACATGTCGTTGAAAGAAAAAAAGATTTATGTAATAAGTCAAGTAGAATTGGAAGAAAAAGCACGAAACCGTACCACATTTTCGAGGCGATCGCTATCTGAACGATATTATTTGAAAGCAAAAGCAACTCGTATCCAGGTTTGCCGGCAAATGTTTATGTCAACTGTTGGAATAAATGAAAAAATGATAAGAAATTGGGTAGATTCGAACATTTTAAAACACACGCAATTGGATATTGCTCCGCCAAAAGGATCGTCGAAAAATGCTAAAAAATATGAAAAGCGCCTTAACTTATTAAAGAAATGGTTAAACAGTATTCCAAAACTTGAATCCCATTACCGAAGACAATACAGTACAAAAAATTATTTACAAACAGATATTAAATCATACAACCAACTTTATAAACTATATTGTGAAGAATGCGATGGTAATAATGACGATGAAATTTTACCAGTATCGTATCCAAAATTTATGCTTACCATAAAACCACAAAATATTCCATTGTTTAAACCAAGGAACGATATGTGTGATATTTGTGTATCATTTGAGGCAAAAGACATAACTGAGGATCAATATAATAGTCATAGATCACAAATCAATGAAATGAGAAAAGAAAATGAAAACGATATCGAAAGAGCCAAGTCTGGACTGTGCTTATTATTATGCATAGATATGCAAGCAGTGAAACTGATTCCCCAAACAAATGCTAGTGCCTCATATTATAAAATGAAATTACAGGTGCATAATTTCACTATTTATAATATAATATCATTACTCACTAGTCTGATAATTACATTTGGGATGAGTCTGAAGGGAATCTTGTAGCGTCTACTACCGCCACATGTATTTATTTATTTATTTATTTATTTATTTATTTATTTATTGTCTTTGAATGGATACATTCTTACAGACTATATTAAGCTAATGTACAATAGTTTATTAGTTACTAAGAAAAGAACGATTTAAGATGATTGACTAAGATGCCATGCGGCCATGTAAAATCAGCACCAGAAGAATTGAAAAACATATTTAAATCTGAACATGCCCTAGGAATCGGAGCATTCATCCCATAGTTGGTTCTCGAGAAGCCAATTTTAAAGGTTTCGTACTGTCGGAGCCTCATATTGGGTATATTAAATTGAATTTTACTTAAGAGGGAAGGACAATCAATAGGTCCAGAAATAATACGAATAATAAATGAGCACGATAGAATAGACCGTCTGCTATCAAGTGGTTTTAAGTCAATTAGTAAACATCGAGAGCGGTACGATGGTACAGGTTCAGAAAAGTTTAAAGATCGGAGCGCAAAACGAAGAAAGACTTTCTGCACTCTCTCAATCCGATTAGACAGACCTATTTGGTACGGTCTCCAAATAATAGCGGCATACTCTAATCTTGATCTAACAAAAGCACAATACAATGTTTTGAGAGTGTGTGGGTTGGTAAATGCAGAACAATTTCGGCGAACGAATGCTAGCATCGCATATGATCGTCTTATGACGTGGTTAACATGGCTGGTGAAATTCAGCTTAGAGTCGAAAATAACGCCTAAGTCTTTAATTTCCTCAACGGATTGCAAGGGTAAGCCAGCAATATTATACGAAGTATGCAAAGTGTTGTTTGATTTAGCATATTTTACGTGAAAGCATTTGCTAATATTTAGTGACAGATGGTTTCAATAGCACCACTTCCGGACATTGTGCAAGTCGGTTTGCAACTTTTCAGAGTCCCTAACACTGTTAATCACCGCAAATATTTTAAGATCATCAGCATACAACAAGTGTTCTGCAAATGAAAAGCAAGAACCAATATCGTATTGTTAAATACTTAGAGAAGTGTTTACTTCAGTCACCAGATACGAGTATTAACCATGTCATAATATATTCTGATGGCTGCTTTTATCAAAACCGCCGTGTCATATTGTCAAGCGCATTGCCATCTTTATGCATTGAAAAAAAACATAACGATAGAGCATAAATATTTAATAGTTGGACACACTCAAATGGAGTGCGATTCAACACATTCGCTTATCCAAAGAAAAATTAACAATAAAAAAATTAATCTTCCGTCTGAATTTGTTCAGTATATTAAGGATTCTCGAAAGACTCCCTTTCCACTGAACACTCATCACCTTACTCATTCATATTTTCTTAATTACGACTCTCTTCCTAAGCGATACTCTTCTATTCGTCCAGGTAACATCATCAAAATCAACTTTCACGATCTACTTTTACAATAAAATGCGTTTTACAGGCTAACAAATTGGTGATCCTACCGTTAACAAAATTCGAGTACTGGCATATGATTCGCTTGGAATTATTTATTTTAAAACAAACATCAAAGACGAATATACTCTTCTTCCACACCGATGTGCCAAAAATTTTCATGACTCCCAACTTGCTCCATTACATACCAACAGATTAAACATTTCTAAAAAAAAAGTGAGAACATCTTAACGATCTTAAGTCCTTTATACCAGCAGATTGTCATAATTTTTATACTAATTTGCCCTATGAAAATGAATAGCAAGATTTATGTAAAGTTTTCATCTTTTTACGAATTTAATTTCTTTTTGAGAATTATTTTTTGTTTTGTTGGTTTGTTATCAAAATAAAAAATATATAATAATAAATTGGATAATATCCATTATAATATATTATGATATTATAATCAATTTAATGCAAGATATAAGGAAAATATTTTGAGAAAATTACCAAAAAACAAACTTTCTATTTGAGTTACGCCCTTTTCGATTTCAGAAAAAACTAATTGTAGAAGGAGTAAGTTTCATATATCTAAGTAATACGAAAAGTAATATTTTTTCTTCAAATACTGATTCTTTTATGAAAAATAATCTTAACTTGAGAAAATATTGAAAAATTTTGCCTTATTTTTCAATTTAAAAGGTTTTTTGCTTCTCCTGTAAAATTTTTAAAATGTAACTTAGGGCTTTTTTGATTTCATGTGACGATTTGTAGAACAACATCAAGACGTACACCACAAATAGGAGGAAGAGCTCGCCCAAAAACTCAAGAAGGGTTTAAGCGCCAATTATAGAAATAAAATAAAAAGAATGAGTAAAAATCCTAATGGATAGTCTTAATTTGATCGAAAAACTAATGCAGATCACCTTCGACTGCAGATCAATTCGTCTGATAAACGCACTAAATCATCTTCTAAAAGCATGCCTTTAACTCCCGGATAGAAAACCCCTTCTTTGGGTCAATTGAAATACCTTTTCAAAATTTTCCGGTTTTGAAGTTTTTCGGCTAAAACATTCACGATAAATTGTGAAATCCTTATTGCCATTTCGGTTAATTGTCCAACTGATAAAAGACAATTAGGAAAAATTTCATTGACATGAGCTAAATCTTGTGCACTCCTGTTTTTATCGAATACCTCAAATAAAGTGTTGCATATAACTCCGCAGTGTGAAGAGAGGATTTTTTAAATTTCTATTTTAAATTCCTTTGAAATTCTTTATGAAAAAGTATATGTTGAGTATTTTTTTTTTTTTGATAATAGAAAGTTTTGCACCGTTACATATTGGCCTACGAAATGTGTCCATGCACTTTATTAGAAAAAACTTTCTATTATTTGATATTTCATGCTCTGAGATTCGAACCCCTGCACTTCCGAATGGTAGTAATGGACCAACGCAGCTGTGCAGCTCTTTAGCTTATACAAATATAGGGCCCGCCATCTATCATTACGGATTTGAACTAGGTATTATTTGAAGAATGGTAACACTTAGCTGTCATCTGATTTGACAGAAAATTAGTTTTATTCTTTCGCTGATCGAAAATGATTGTGTATACGCTCAAAGAACGCTGGGAAATATTGCGACATTACATTGAAAATCATGGTAATGTTGCAGAATGTGTACGAAAATTACGTACGGCAATGGGAAGAAGAAAAGCACCGAATAAAGCGTATGTGCGTTACTTTGCTAAACAAGTAAGAGAAACTGGGTTGCTTATTGACAAATCAACGCGTGACCGACCAAAAACCGTGCGTACACCAGAAAATATTGCTGCTGTGGCCGAGAGTGTTCGTGAATCACCAGGAACATCAGTTCACCGTCGTTCTCAACAACAAAACGCGATGTCATAGCGGAAATACAGCCGCATACAATCGAAAATGTGTTGAAAAATTGGACCGATCGTATGGGACGGTGCATGGCTAGCCGAGGCAGCCATATGAATGAAGTTGTGTTCCATCATTAACCGAAAGGATTGTACTTCAAAATAAAAAAAACAGTTTGGAAAAATATTGAGTAGTTTCTTTTTTATAGCATTTTTAATTCTGTAAAGTTATATGGCGGACCCTGTATATGGTATGATTGACCAAAAATCCGCCACTTTGTTTTCTTTTACATCAACATTTTTATAAAAGACAAAATCGATTTTTGATAACTTCTTTATTTAGTATTTCGATTCATATTTTCACTGACCCACAGCTTCACATCAGAACAAATTGTACAGTTTAGTAATAAAACTATAACTTTTTACATGCTAACCGGCTTAAAGTTACAGAAAAAAGGAATATTTAATAGTTGGACTACTATTCGCAACAGTTAACAGTAACATAAGTCAAAGGTCTCAACAGCAATGTTGCAAAAGAAAGAAATTTAATGAAGCTGTAACACAATGCCTAAAATAAATTAATACTGCAGTAATTTTACAACTGAAAAGACAACTGGCACACCTACTGGACTGGTATTCCTATTAAACCTATTGCCACTTTGTCGCACTGCGACAATTGCCAACTTTTTAGATTTAAGGCCGGAACTAATGAGAAAAGTTTACGTAATTAAATTATCTCCTTACTGCAAGTATGCATCTGAGAATGATCTGAGACTGAAGCCACAAAGGCACTGCTTCGAAGTTGAATTTCACAGCAAAAATTGGAATCAGATAAATACAGAAATCAGTAAAGTTGAACTTTCTTTGCCGCAGTTTTAAATTTTTATATAATATATTTTTCTTAATTTGTGATCACAAATAACTACAACACATACCTAAATCTTGCATTAGTCTAATTTTAATCAAAAGTTAACCAAAGCAATAACTGGTATATTTAGCGATGCCAAACAATCAGTTTTGCTTTGCGAAACTCAGCTCTCGAAGTTTTGATACTGATAATGAAAATATTTCATCATAAGGGTAATAGAAATGCTTCATTTGCAAATAAAAAATTTAAATTTGGCACAGATAATTGTCGAAAAAAAATGATTTTTAAGAACATACACTCGCCTATCCGCTCAATAATAATATGCATACTTTATAAAGTACTTGCCACATTATTATTTTCTAACGTAAGCTTAAAAGCAATGCTATGAAATATTTTGTTCTTGAAGCTCACATAAATGTTTTCTTGTTATTTGCCATTTCTTGTATATTAAACAGGGATTTTACTTATACGAGTATAACATCTACTGTGGGCAAAAAGTAAGGTGAATTTATTTGTCAAACTTCGCGGGATTAAAATTTCGCTCTAGTTATTTTTTTCATGAGTTAGCAGCACTGTTAATAACGTCTGGGCCAACTTTCATATGAATGTCATTATCCGTAATATATTTACGCTTGTGTTTACCAAACGATCAAGAGTGCATTTTTCGGTTTTTACAATGTCTGATTTGATTGAGCAGAGAAGTACCATCAAATTTTGTTTACGGAATGAAATTTCGGCTGCGGAAACGTTTAGCATGTTGCAGAAGGCATTTGGTGATTCGACCATGTCGCAGAAAATTATTTATAAGTGGTACAAAGACTTCAAAGAGGGTCGAGAACGTGTTGATGACTTGGAGCGCTCCGGACGACCATCGACGTCAACAGATGACCAACACGTCAATAAAGTGAAGGAGTTAGTGCTCAAAAATCGTCGGTTGACTGTTAAAGACCTTACTGATATGATCGGAATATCAGAAGGATTTGTGAAAACCATTTTGAAAGACCATTTAGGCCTACGAAAAGTCAAATCTCGTTTGGTACCGAAAACTTTCAATTTCTTGGAAAAAAGTCGTCGCGTTGATGTGTGTGAAACAATGCTTTCAAACTATCAGGACAAGCTCAAATGCATCATTACGGGAGATGAGATTTGGATTTATGCTTACGACCCTGAACCAACCGACCTATCAAGCGAATATCGTGCTAAAGGCGAGGCCAGACCGAAAAGAGCACGTCAAAGTCGTTCAAAAATAAAGGTCATGATGACAGTTTTTTTCGATTTTCGAGGTGTCGTGCACTATGAATTCCTTCCACCTGGCCAAACTGTTAATAAGAAATATTATTTGAGCGCTATGCGTCGTTTACATGAAGCAATTCGTCTAAAAAGACCAGAATTATGGGCCAACAACTCTTAGTTTTTGCATCACGATAATGCACGGTCTCACATTGCACTCGTTCTTCGTGACCATTTCGCCAAAAATTCCATGCATATCGTTCCGCAACCACCGTATTCGCCTGATTTGGCTCCGGCTGATGGCTATACCGGAAATGGACTATTTGGCATGTTTCAGGGATTGGAAAAATCGTTGGCATAAGTGTATTTCATCGAGAGGGGATTATTTTGAAGTGAATGAAATTGATTTACAAGAATAAATAAAGATGTTTCATTTTACAACCAAATTCACCTTACTTTTTGCCCACAGTACGTTATCTCAAAATGCGTTCCATCTTGTTTGCAGATGCAAGTTGTAAAAAACTCGTTAAACACAGTGGCTCTTACCAACGAAAAAGTTAATTAAACTTAAAACTTAGAGAATATACTAACATATAATAAGATTAAATTATAAACCCTGGTAGATGACACTTTTTGTATCTATTGGCTATAAGGATTTTTGATATACCTGTATAAATAATAATACTAAAATAAAACTGAGCTTTTTAGTTCAGAAAAGTATTTGCCTGGCTTAGCCCTGTGTTCCTTCCGTCTATTCAATGAGATTAATAGCGAGCAAATGGTGTCACAGAACATATCTGAGAGATATGCAAATAAGTGAAGAACTAAACAATTTTAAAATTATAAGTAAAGTCATTTGATAATACGAGGGTTGCCTTTTGTATGTTGCATCTTTGTTTACATATTACATTTTCAGTAACGAGCTTTATTTGTTCTTATTGCAGTGAATTCAAAAACTCATCAACATTTAGTCGTCAAGAAGATTTGTCCTCGTTAGATACCGCATCATTTTCCAAGGCGAGCTTATTCCAAAAAAAGTTGTTTTTCGATGAATTACCTCAAAGCAAATGGTCGCTTGTTTTTTCGTAAAATCTGTTGTTTTTGGAGAATAAAGAAAAACCAACCGTCGAAGAATGAAAGAAGATAAAATGGGAACTCCTTTTATATTAGGTTAGTAAGTAGTTTTTCTTCTAGTGTATTAGATGTACGTACGATCCGAGGACCCAACATCGACTCGGATTACTACCTTGTTGCGGCCAAACTGCGCACACGCCTCTGTGCAGCAAAAAACGTGCATCTACCTACGCAAAGAATGTTCGACATCGAAAAGCTGCAATCACAACAGACAGCCAGAAGATTCGCCACTCGACTCTCACTCCTGCTATCAGAGAGTACTGCCCAACAAACCGGCATCCACGAACAATGGAGCAACATTTCTCGTTCTCTACGTACCGCCGCCGAAGAAGAAATCGGATTCCGGCGAGCCCGAAAAAACAATTGGTACGACGAGGAATGTCATGCTGCCGCAGAAAGAAAGGATGCCGCCTATAGAGCCACGCTGCGATCGGGCGCAACGCGAGCCATGTGGGATCGCTACAGAGAGCTGAAAAAGGAAGAGAGACGTATTATCCGAAAGAAGAAACGAGAGGCCGAAATACGTGAGTGCGAAGAGCTTGAGATGCTGGCCAACAGGAACAACGCCCGAAAATTCTATCAGAAAGTTCGGCGGCTTACAGAAGGTTTTAAGACCGGGGCGTTTTCCTGTAAGAACAAAGACGGCGAACTGGTGACTGACGTACAGAGCAATCTTAAATTTTGGAAGGAACACTTCTCGAACTTATTAAACAGTGACAGCTGCGCATGTCACCGAGAAAGTGAAGATCCCGATACCCCAATCGTTGACGATGGAATTGTCGTCCCGCTGCCCGATCATGACGAGGTGAGAATAGCGATAACGCGGCTAAAGAACAACAAAGCCGCGGGCGCCGACGGACTGCCGGCTGAGCTATTCAAACATGGCGGCGAGGAGCTGGTAAGGTGCATGCATCAGCTTCTATGCAAAATATGGTCGGATGAAAGCATGCCTGCCGATTGGAATTTAAGTGTACTCTGCCCAATCCATAAGAAGGGCGATCCTGCAATTTGTGCCAATTACCGCGGGATTAGTCTTCTAAATATCGCATATAAGGTTCTAGCGAGCGTATTGTGTGAAAGGCTGAAGCCCACCGTCAACCAACTGATTGGGCCTTATCAGTGTGGCTTCAGACCTGGAAGGTCTACCATCGACCAAATATTCTCAATACGCCAAATCTTGGAAAAGACCCATGAAAGGAGAATCGACACACACCATCTTTTCGTGGACTTCAAAGCTGCATTCGACAGTACGGAAAGGAGTTACCTGTATGCCGCGATGTCTGAATTTGGTATCCCCGCAAAACTAATACGGCTATGTAAGATAACGTTGCTCAACACCAGCAGCGCCGTCAGAATTGGGAAGGACCTCTCCGAGCCGTTTGATACCAAACGAGTTTTCAGACAGGGTGACTCGCTGTCGTGTGACTTCTTTAACCTGATGTTGGAGAGCATCGTGCGAGCCGCAGAACTTAATCGCTCAGGCACAATATTTTATAAGAGCGTACAATTGTTAGCGTATGCCGATGATATTGACATCATCGGCCTTAACAACCGCGCTGTTAGTTCTGGCTTCTCCAAACTGGATAAAGAGGCAAAGGGAATGGGTCTGGTGGTGACCGAAGACAAAACGAAGTACCTCCTGTCTTCAAACAAACAGTCGGCGCACTCGCGCATCGGCACCCACGTCACTGTTGACAGTTATAATGTCGAGGTTGTAAAAGATAACAACGTCAGCCTTGAAATCCAACGCAGAATCTCTCTTGCCCACAAGTGCTACTTTAGACTAAGTAGGCAACTGAGCAGTAAAGTCCTCTCTCGACGAACAAAACTAACACTCTACAAGACTCTCATCATGCCCGTCCTAACGTAAGGCGCAGAAGCTTGGACGATGACAACATCCGATGAAGCGACGCTTGGAGTGTTCGAGAGAAAGATTCTGCGTAAGATTTTTGGACCTTTGCACGTTGGCAATGGCGAATATCGCAGACGATGGAACGATGAGCTGTATGAGCTTTACGACGACATAGACATAGCGCAGCGAATAAAGATCCAGCGGCTACGTTGGCTGGGTCATGTCGTCCGAATGGATACAAACGCTCCGGCTTTGAAAGTATTCGATGCGGTACCAGCTGGTGGTAGCAGAGGAAGGGGGCGGCCTCCTCTGCGTTGGAAAGATCAGGTGGAGAAGGACTTGGCTTCACTTGGTGTGTCCAACTGGCGCCGGTTAGCACGGGAAAGAAACGACTGGCGCGCTTTGCTAAACTCGGCCAAAATCGCGTAAGCGGTTATAGCGCCAATTAGGAAGAGAGAAGTAGTTTTTCTTATAAGCATTGCAATTTTACTTTAGGTTTCGTATATAAGAAGCAGCGTTCAATCATTTTTTCTTTGCGAATTTCAGAAATTATCTAAATTCCTAACTTGAAAATTTTCCAAACTTTTTCGCGTACAAGGAAGGAATATGGTTTTTTTTCAATACAGCACTGCTAAAAATAGTTTCCCACACAGCTAATATTTACGAAGTGTTATATACACATGCATACCTATGTGTGTTTTTTGCGTGCATAACAAACAAACAACAATGCATTTAAACCACGCGTGAAATATTTACCACTAAAATCCGATTGTATTATTTCCCGAACTCTGGCTCCTACTGAACTTCCTATCAACTGCGGTCACAATCGATGTTGCGTATTGCTACACACCAGTGTAGCACCATAAATATACACATACCGTATCGTGAACATACAGTTGTGTAAATGTGTTCAATGCGCATCAAAAAATTTTTGAATTTGTGGAAATTGAGCTCACTTTTTATTAAAACTCCAACTCAACACATTGCCATTCGTTGCAATACTCGTATATTATTAAAAACTTATGTAGCAAGCAAATTTTCACATGTCAACCTCAACTTGAATGAATTAAATCGGATTTCACACCTGTATCGCTTTTGCTTAATCACAAACAGTCATTCACAGGAAATAAGTAACAAAAAAGGCTTGAAATATTACACCACTCTTCTCTGTTCATGAAGTATACTCGTACATACATACACATATGTGCGTAGGTGCTATGTACATACAAATCCATGTCGACATGCACGTGTGTGCACAAACGCTCTTCTGGCAATTAATGACACTGCAGGGATAGTACATAACGTGGTGGCTTACCATGTACCAGCGTTGAAAGCTTCAATGCTGTCAATTAATTATGAAAACGCACAGTTTGATGGAGAAAAAAGTAAAAACTAAAAGCAGAGCGTAATTGGAGAAAGGGATAATATTTGCTCTTTAATGTAATATTTCTTCTGCGCATGTGGTGTATTATATTTCCTACCGACAGTTGCGGCCATGCCAGAATGCTCTGGGTAAGTGGGATGCTTCATACCGTGTGACACCTTATATTAATTCGAGAGAATAAAAAGTACACCTAGTGTGCCGAAACACTATTCGTTTGTAATGGGTGCAAAGGTCCACTTGAGTGATCCTCATCAATCAGTCGAAAGCAGCAGAGACCAACAAATTTCAGTTAACCGTTAAAAATCTAGTTATACATATTTATGATATATAGGTATGATTGGCCCCTTACATTGTTCGTGGGGGCTTGGTCGAGCTCCTGCTCGAATTCGTGGCGTTCCACAACTGAAGGGGTCTACAGTTTACATTTCCTCCAAGTGACGAGAGTGTTTTTATCGGCAGCTTTTTCAAGGCAGAACTACGTTTAAAATTTGTTTTCATAATCTATCAGTGAATTCCAGATTAGATGGCATTTTATCGATGCTTTGCAAGCCGTACGCTACATTTTACAGTATCAACAGCTCTGGCTGACTCTACATAGATATGTGCTTGTGAGAGGTCTCATAATGGTATCGAAACGGCGCTTTAGTGATACTTAGGGAGTGATACCAGGGTGGTACTTCAATTTCACCTGCCTATCTACTGGAGGTAAGGAACATTATTTTTCTGACCATTGTCCACTTGCAAATAGGAACGGTTAGTAAATAATAGGTATCATGTCCGGACTACATGGGGAAAGCATTGGAGCCTCCCTATAGAATGTCCCGAGTTTCTGATTAGTCTCTATCAATGTTCTGGAGATGATATCTTTCACTGATAGCCAGGCGTCGATGAAATCCCTCACAAAGCAGTCGACAACTTCCAAGGTAGCAATAAAATACCGTAAATCTCTTAAAGAGTTGGCTAAGTCATTTTACTTAAAAGTAACATGGGTTCCTGACCATTGTGACATTGAGGGTAACTGTAGAGCCGACGAACTAGCGACGCTCACCACCAATTTGGCCGATAAAGGCAAAGACAATTCCATAGGCATACCCTTTGTAAGATACTTACCTTTGAGGAAATCTTAAGAGCAGCAGAGTGTTTCTACAATTGTGGCCGACTCTCAATGCTTAAGCACAGAACCTCTGCTAAGTCAAAAAAGGCACAGTCTTAGCACACGGATTTCAGTTATTACGGAGCACTGCTTAATAGGTAGGCACGCCCTGAGGATGAGTGTGCAAGCACATGACTTCTGCAGAAGAGGAAGCGACGATCTGGCAGCTTCTGTGACGTTGTTCTGATCTATCCAGATATAGGTTTACCATTTTAGGTAGACAATTTTTTAATGAATTGCGAAATTTCAGTTCTGCGGAAATCAGAGATCTTCTAAAATTTTTGAAAAGTACACACTGGTTTTAGGAGAACCTGAGCGTATACCACAGGACAATCCCTCCAACCTAACATTACCTAGCCTCTATCAGTGATTTTGATGTGGATTTCTTTTAATCAATTACAATTCCCCTACTAAAGACCAAAGCTTGCTACTTCTGAGAGACTGCTTGTTCCAAACGGAACAAATCTGCTTGTTGCAGATAATATCGGGCGTTTTTTAGCTGTTTGAGAACTATCAGCCAGATTCATTAAAAAAAGTTTTCAAAAATTGGACTACCATTGGATCAAATGGACCACGTAACTCGTAGCCGCGGCGGATATATGTCGGATATCATATTTCAAAAAAAAAATGCCATGGAATTATTTACAAAATTATAATAAAAAAATCGTTCCAATAATATTTATTAATAATATATTTAATAATAATATTATCATTTCAATTTCTCAAGCTCTTCAAAAAACACCTGACATAATTATGAATTCGGAATTTAGCTGTAAAGGAATAGCTCAACTTACTGACCGTCAACGTTTTCGCTTGATGTTACCGTAGGGGACTCATTTTCTATTACCAGGGACAATCCATGGTATCTCTTTGGCATCGAAATTGCCGAAATAGAATCATGGAAACTAAAATGGCCTGATGCCATACTCAGGATCATAAAAACTATTCACAACACTGTCAGCCGCCTGCCTTCAGTTGTCGACTTCATCGAAAAAAACTGGAACTAATGGTATATTTTGTCTTTGTGTGATGTCCATTCTGGAAGTGTCCTCAAACAATACGGAAGTATTCTCAATCAATCACAAAACTGTCACAAATATTGCTTAAAGCAAAGGCGTATTTTTACAAAGCGTACTACGCTTCACATTTGTTTCACTTGTAATTCTATGTTAAATCCGCGCGATAGCCTATTGCCAAATCATCTCATCTCACCCACACGTCAGGTACAAGGATTAACTAATGTGGAACATGTTCAGCCCTATCATAGAATCCGTTGTAGACTGTTTTTCGTAGAAACTAAGAAATTCTAATCATACAATTCGAATAGCTCCGAACGCACACTCGAAATTCGTAGAGTAGCATTCACTGAATACACTCGTAACGTCAAATCTTACCGTTTCGTAAAAAAATTAGAAGTAGTAATAAAAAGAAAATTTAAAAGGAGAAAAATAAGAAAGCTGTGAAATGTAAGTACTATATTAACTAAACTATAAACAAAAAGGAATTTTTTAAGCATATGTACTTTTATTTGATTTTTACAGGTATAAAGTTGTAACAACACGTCAGCAGTATGCCAGTTTGTTGGAGCTAATAAAGGAGAAGCCAGAAATTGCTCAGGGGTTCTCCAAATGCTCGAAGGAAGAGGTAACCGTGTTTTGGCAAAATGTTGCGAAACAGCTTAACAGTATAGGCCCACCAACCAAAGATGTATCAAACTGGAAAAAGGTAATAAAGGGCTGTATATAAGAACATTAACCGTTTGCACAACATATTTTTATTTCAGGTGTGGTTAGATTGGAAGGCTTATATAAAGCGAAAATTGTCCGAAAACAAGAGGGAGCAAACAACAACTGGCGGTGCCCGATATAAGCAGCACCACTTTAATGAGATGAAAGAAGAAGTCATCAGACTGACCACTTTAGAGACCAGCACGCACGGTATCACAGGCACAGTAAGTGTAGGACTACCTGCTACTGTCGAGGCAGAGAATAGTGGACCCGATCCGGACGTATCCATGCTGTCGGATAACTGCCTAAGTCCTTCTTTCACGAGACGCGCATCAACTGTCCAAAAGCGAGTCGGTACAAGTACTGCAGATCTTATTAAAGAGCAGCCAGCGCTTCAAAACGACTTCCAAGCGAAGAGTCTGCAGCATTTTGAACAGCAAGATATGAAGCTAGACAATCTCGCTTCGACTATGCAGAGAATGTGTTCGGCACTGGAAAAAATGTGCGACCTGAAAGCAGCCGACTTGGAAGAAACGCGTAGGCACCATGAAAACATGGAGTGCTTGAATGCGGCCAAAAATCAAATAAAACAACAAATGTTAGAAGTAGAAAATAAGAGCCTCGAAGCGTTGTCAAAAAAAAAAAAATTAATACACATTTTTTATTGAAAACTACAAATGTTTACTGTGCCTTACTTGTGTGTATATATGTATATATATCGTATTTACTAGGTATGGCTAGACTGGAAGGCGTATATTAAAAGGAAGCTAGCGGAAAACAAAAAATAACAGACATACATATAATACATAATACATATAAGTCTTGCTATTTTTTAATTGAATATTATAGTCGTGTTAACACTAGAACTACGAACCGGTCAAAATGACCGGTTGGAACATTTATTTCCCATTTCCTCTTAAATATTCCAATTACATTTTTTCCGATAATGTCATGATTTTTATTAAATTTGTGTATAGAATAATATTATAGATTATTTGGTTCTTACGCTTCCAATTTTCGGAGTTAACTATGTGTTATACCTAAATATACGAACCGGTCATTTTGATCGGTCATAAAAATATCATGAATACTTTTTGTATATTCTTGAAATATTCTTTTTGAATATGGACAATTCCCGGAATTCAAAGATTTTGCGTTTTCCATATATTATGCCAAAATTTGTATAACTGTAATATGGTATATACAGTTATACTAAATCCGTAATATGAATACAATTTCTACAGTCAGTCTGTAACCCCTATACTGATAAGTTATAAATCGTAGCATATAAACATTTCAATTTAGTATTCTTACTTACCGTGTATAGTTGCAAATGACAATAAATTGAATATTTTTTATATTTCTTTATAATCTCACATTATTCTTGCATACATTGTAAGTGGTTTCTGATTGAATATTTTTTTCATTATTAGAAAGGGAAATAAAATTATAGTTTTCAGTTAGAAGTTATTACCCTGAAAATGGCGTCACATTCGAAAAAAACAAAATTTCTTGAAGATATAACAAATATATGCGAAGATATATCCGAAGTTGTCTGCAAATCAACAAATATTTCAGCGGTCCAGTATGATAAAGAGAAAGTCTATGTATCCAGAGATAGTGAAGAGGAGAACATACTCAAGGTATGTAAAAGAAAAAGTGTAAGATTTCCGTCCTATTCCGATGAGAGTGAAGATCAGCAAACTGAAATTGCTAATGGAACTATTTGGAATGAAATCAAAGCTGGATCCTATCCAGGGAGAAAACCAAAACATACCATTTTCAAACAAAAAGTAGGACCTACAGGATATGCAAAAAAAAAAATTGTAAAGAATGTTGTGAGTAGTGCTTTCTCATTACTAATTAATCGAGATATTATACATCATATCATAACATGCACAAAACAAGAAGGTTTACGAGTTACTGCTGAAGAATTGGATTTATCAGAAGAAAAATTCAACGCTTTTCTGGCCATTTTATTTGCGCGTGGCGCTTATGAAGCCAAGAACTTAAAATTATTTTATTTATGGTCCCAGAAATTGGGGCCTGCCTTTTTTTCAAAAACTATGCCAAGGGATGACTTCACTAATATTTTACGTTTTATCCGATTTGATAAAAAGATGAAAGATGAAAGAAGTCAGCGATTACAAACAAATAAATTTGCATGAAGACTCATCGGAACTGGAATACTTGAACAACCCCTTGAAGAGTCCTGAAAATTTGAGCATACGAAAAACTTGTCAAATAGGTTTATGCAATGAGAATAAATCCGCAAATATCTGTGCTCGTTGCCAAAAGTATGTTTGTGGCAAATGTACTTTTAAAAAACTTTTAATATGTAAAAATTGTAGTACATAGAATCTCTATGTTATGTAATTTTGTTTTTTATGTTATGTAATTACAATAAATGAATAAAATATGTTTCGTTTGCTTGAAAATTTAATTATCTTATGCATTTTTAGTTTTATTTCTAAATTTCTACTGTTTTGTGTAGTTAAACAAAAAAACCGGTCAAAATGACCGGTTAGTTGAAATAGGTATATGGTAAATCTTCGTAGTTCTAGTGTTAATGTTGAAAATATAGATTCCCTTATCCGAATAGCTGCATCAGTATACGTTGAAGGAGAAGGTTCATACGTTTGATTAAAATGGTTTTCTTCAACATTTTCTGAAAAATCATCAACCACGCGATAATGGATACAAATATTGTGCAATGCTGCGGCAACGTTCACTATTTGGCAAACCTTCATGGGTTCATAATAAAGCTCACGAGCACCCAGAAAGCATATGAATCGGTTCTTAAATACACCTATGGTCCTTTCTATAGTATTTCTGTATTTTATTGTAGTTTCCTTTGGCGCTTCCTGTTGTAGGTGAACGAAAAGGTGTCATTAACCATGGCTCTGGAGCATATCCAGCGTCTCCTGTGGAATAAATAAAATCATTTTAGCAAAAAATTATTCAAACGGTCTGTATGTGTATGCACATACCCAAAAGCCAAGAGCTTCGTTCGCCGTTAAGGTATTTATTTTCAAAAAAATTTCGCGCGCTGCTTACGTTCCAAATATGAGCATCGTGGTTGCTGCCAGGATACTGCGCATTCACGTAACGAATTCTCATTTTATTATCGCATATCTGCAATAAATAAAAAATTAGAAAGATATTTGAAATATTAGTTTTTGCAAGACTTACAATCATAGCATTGATGCTATAGTACCCTTTACGATTAAAATACAGGAATTTGTCTTTAGCTGGCGCAACAATTTTAATGTGTGTTCTGTCTACACATAAAATCACACCAGGAAATCCATACTTTTGATAAAAGTCCATCTTTGCTTGTCTTTTTTCTTCGTTGCTTAAATCAAGATTCACCCACACGTATTTTAATACGCCACAAAATGTGGATTGAGCCATGGGAATGTCAAAGTCCTTTCCCACTTCGTGCTGGTACCCACCCTCCGCAAGAAAACGTAATACGGAAGACAAACGCTGGAGCGAAGAGACGGAGCACGACCTCATTGAGCGTGCATTTCCATCTAGGACACTTAAGACGTACAAAAACGCCGCCTCATTCAAGCGGTAATTTTTAGTAAACCTGTTTCATAAAATAAAGTTAATCTATGAAGTTATGAAGTTATTCCTATACTTACATTGTGTCCTCGACATCGAGCGGATTGCTTGCGTCCCTTAATATTTTTCGTTCAGTTTTCATATTCGATCTACTTCTTTCACCTTCCGCCTCCACCAACATTATAGAAAATATCAACGAATAATCCATAACACTTAAAAGCTTTGTTTTTCCAATATATATTTCAGTCTAATAAAATTTATTTACGCTTGTCTTTATTGAAATTTCAATTTATTGCAAAACATTTGATTTCGAAACGTCAAAATTTAAAATATGCTTATGGCAACAACTTTTTCGAATTCACATGGGTTGCATGATAAAAAATTGCTCCGATTCGGAGCGGACATTTACATTCGGAGATTTGCTTCGATGGATTATGTGATAGTGTGATATCAGAGGAGCGAAAAATATCCTAAACCTAGACTTTTACTCTGGCTTTTATTTAAAACAGAAGTCTTGAAGGTCATTCTGAAAATAATATCTTTCTTGAAAACTGTTTTCGCCGGGCTGTTGCTCCCCAAAGCTGCTCTAATACGAGTAGTATGGAAATAATAAAATCATTGAGTAAAAAACATAGATCTCCAATTACTAAGCTTCACTGGCAACTCACTCTGGGATCCTCTAACAATCTGGTACACGTTGATTTTGGAAATGTAGTTCAAAAATTCTAAACTAATAATTGCATTCACGCATACCAAAGCCCAAAGGTGATTTGGCTTTTCCCATTCTTTCCCTCCATATTTGTCGACTCCCCTATCTTGCAAAAGTGGCAAACCTTAAAATAAAATCGCACTTTCGCGCCAAAGGCAATTTCATTCACATCCAGTGCGCTTCACATTTGTGTTTTGAAGAAAGTTCCACGAAATTGCCTACGCTTAAATTACAATGCCACACAGCCATAAACACACACACACCTTAATTGTAGTGAAATTCCACTTCAACTTTCAGCTCCCACCGGCGAAGCATTTTGACTCGCGCGATAAAATGCCAAAAGCTTAACGCTTCACTGCACTCAGTGAAATAACAGCTTTAGCAAAAGCAACAGCAATAGTGCTTTAGCTGGAGCTTATGGGAAGAGAAACGCGGAGAATTTGCATAAGAGTGTCTGCAAGCAAATTGAGCATGCGTTCCGTAGGGTTTAGCATACCAAAAAGGCACAGTGCTGTACAAAAATTCGAAGCAAAAGTAGAAAAATAATGCCGTAGAAAAATGCAGCGATGCTCAAGTAGATGTAGGCATGAGTATATATATTTAGAGGTATTTGGGAGACTAAACGTACTTGGTGTGGATGTGTTTGCAGAATCATGAAACTACGTTCACATATGCACGTTTATATTTGTGTGAACTAAATACACATCCACTGCATCGCGATCAACACAAATTCTCAAAGGTAGCACCATGAAATTCCCACAATTAATTTAATGGCACATAAAATTTTCGCCTTTTCAAAACGGATTAAGGCCAAGTGAAAATTAAAAAAGAAAGTTCTTTTGGAAGGAAGGCTTGAATAAGGACACTCATTTATTGTGATGGTAAAGCGCAGAAAACAAATAGAGGTCGAGTCGAAGCATCAGCTTACTGATTAATATTAATTTTCATATGTCGTATCTAAAACTGTTAAAAGAAATGCTAGAAAATAAACGTTCATTAAAAAGAGTTTCCACATTTCTTTGTTGAATTTGGAATGAATTCATAAAAAAATATATTAACAGAATGCAGGTTTTGTACGGACTCCTCTTTTAAAAACAGGCAATGCATTTGAATTTTGAAATTAAATAAAGCAAGTTATTTAAATGGCATTGACTCATGTATTTCCTTTATTTCAAAATGGACGACGCAACTCCATTTTTTGATGACATCTTCACATAAATGCGGTTTAATTTGATTAAAAACGTCGGTTATATTGGTGTTAAAGGCGGCAATCACTGATGTTTTCCCTACGTAGACCAACGATTCCGCGTAGTTCCACACAAATCGGTCTGACTACGTTAAGGCGCACGAGCTTGGTGGCCAGCGACTAACGCCACCACGCGACTTAAGCAAACTTAAACTTCTCCTTCAATAAACTCACGGCTTCCCGTGCAGTGTGGCGAGCGGTGTCATTCTCTGGAAACCACACGTTTCTGAGATCGATATCACCCATCCTAGGCTTAGGAATGTATAAAGTTTGTTATGATCTTTCAGTGTCACACACGATTGACATAAAGCGAAAGAAATAAGAAAACAGTAATGTAATGAATGTTTCGTGTACTATATTATTGCTTTACGAACGCAACTTACCTGAAGATACAATGAAGATGCAATAATTTTTTCTCCAAAATGATATTCGAACCACCTCTGCAAAATTCCCAACATTTGGGTAGTATATTTTGACATTATTTGTTATCTTAACAGAGAGAGAGAGAGAGAAAAGCAATACTAAGTTTTAGACCTTGCAATAAATATTTGTAGATAAAAGCATTTTTTTAGATGTAATTACGAGATATATTGTAAACACTAGACCTTTCAAATCAAGTTCTGTGTTTTTCTTAATCATGTTTCCTTTATATGGAGCAATTTCCTAGATAAGAAGCGGACCCTTAAAGATTCCATGTTGCTTAAAGATTCTATACTCATTAGCATATCGTCAATCATCTTAGAAACTTTAGAAACGCTGTTTGAGATGCATGCTCGCTGGGGAGTCTGATGGTTTGAACCATACAGCATACGCATATCACAGGTCGCTCCACAAAGTCTATAACATGTCAGATCGTTCGATGTGCTGCTTTCTTGGATATGAGAAAAGTTTTCAACATTTTTTCTTAGAAGTAATGGAACTGTCTTTTATCAATTTCTCGTTTAAACGTTTAATTATTGACTGGATCTCATTCGCTTTGAGACTACAATCATTGGTGCAAAGGTAGTTAATGGCGATGATATCACACGTCCATGCAGAGGGACCTTAAAAGGAAGTGCCTTATAGCGCCTGTTACGGCTCTACGTAATGAAAAACATTATTTTAATGCTCAATAAGGTTGGATTTATATACTATTATGCTCCGCCGATCCTACAAAAAGCACTAAAAGAGTTGAGTTCATGACCAGGAGTTTTTTGTATTGACGTAAATCACATAAAGATTGAAGCACTTCTTTTTCCTGGTAAGAGAAATATTCATAACTTCAATGTTCTTCTATAAATATTCAGTGACTTTTTCTCTAGACTCTTGCTAAATGGAAACAAAAACTATGGTGTTCTTTAATTTTGTAAAATAATGTTCGAGAAGAAACCAGCAATTATTTCATACGGCTCATGGGCTTATTGACATTGGGAAGGAATTCGTAATATAATATATCTCTGAAATGATAGGAGGGTGCAAAAATCTGCTGCATTGCGGCTAGGTTGATTGTACCACCGGTATATCTGTTTATCAAATCTATGAGGCTAAGAAAACTGGGATTTTGGAAGGGTCGGCTGCATAGGCATAGACATATTATATCTTCTTTCAAAGAGCGGAGAGTTCGAAGAGAATAGATGTCCTTCGATAAAAACTTTTAGAGTGTAGTAATATAGCAATGCTAAGCCTATTTATCGGATTCAAACATTTCCCGAAAGATAGCGCCAGAAGGTAGAAACATATCTGAAAAGCTTTCAATCAGTCATTTATACAATTTTTCAATTTTACAAAACTAAAGGCTTCAAGTAATTTTAAAAGTAAAATTTATTGCAAATGCATACTTATAAGCATACATACATAGCAAATGACTTAAACTACACAGGAAGTCTTCTTCAATGTAAATGAAAAATAATTCAGCATTCCCATATGAATTTCTATACTTAAATTAAGAATAAATATTGCGCAGTTTGCTGAAAAAAGGTTTCAAAAAGTTTCTATACCACTATACATACATCTCCACATGTACAAATGAGTACGGGAGAGTGTATGGTTGTGCTGTTGTTGCTCATACGCTCCGGTCCATGCTTTTATCTGATTAACAACGAACTAGCAAAAGTGGCAAAGTTTTCTACTTTACCTTCATAAATCATAACATAAAATAACGTAATAACTAAAATTTGCAAGTACAAAAATCGGAAATGAAAAAAATGTATTAAAAAATATAAGCAAACTGTAAAATCCGTATTAGAGTATATTGCTAGAAAAAATATTTTTATTAAATATAGTTTTACGAGTTAAGCTTTTATTGCATGGGAGTATCTGAAAGATAGCAAATATTGTTCATCCATTACTCTTTAAAAATAGTTTTTAGCAAATTTATAATGTGCTTTTTCCACTATTGAAAAAATATTTACACCCACACTGAGGTTAAGTTAACTTACGGTGGTGGCCATTCTCCGTGAGGTTGACAAAGGGTCCACTTAGACCTGGATGCCGATTGTGATATCACCATGGGTGCAAGGGTAATAGATTACCAGATTTCTCTATCAGCTGTGGTGAAAAACGAAATTGAGCCACGTCATCGGTGGCTCGGCAGCAGACTTCTGCCAGCTCATTTCACTCGTTGTTTAGACGGCAACGAAATAAGGCTGTCGTTCCCACGACAGTCGCTTCTACGTTACCGGAGCGACCCAGATTTATATCCGGCCAAGGACTGTCACTTCAGCAACATTCCCAATATATGTATGGGGAATGCTTATGCTGCTACAACAACAACAACAACCAGCGTAGACTGTGTTTTTCCTTTATCACCAACACAATCTCAGTGTTTCCGTAAACAAACCATTGTCATTATGTCAGCCAATTTGCCGATTCCTTCAATTGAAAATTCGTAAAGGCGTTATTAATTAGCTTGTTTAATTAATTTGACGAGACCTAATAATAACAATCAGAGGTAAATTCACCATTTATATAAAATGACGATAACACTGCGTTACAAAAACGAACTTTTTTTCTGTCCCATGAACCAAATATACTTTTTCGGAAAGGGGAGAAAAAATAAAAATACACGTGTATCGACGATTTTCATGTACACGTCAGAATTTTTGAAGTGAAAACTTCTTTAGAATCGTTGGGAGTGATTTGAGACTCGATGAAACGAAAAAGCGACACTACGAAGCGTTATATGTTGATATACGTATATGTGTGTGGCTGCGTACTGCTGAGCCACACTAGTATAGTGGGTATTGTAGTATGTATACTACACTGCCTATTACTTGCTTTGGCGTCATACGTATGTATGTTTGTATGTATGCTAGTACGTATGTGTGCGCGCCTGCGTATTACGGAGCCACGGTGAGCGAGAAGGCATTATGTATACCTATACTACACTACCTAATACTTGCTTAGACCAAGCGTCCTACGGGTGTATGTTAGTACGTCTGTGTAATATACGCCTTACGACGCTCATAATAGCAACCGTATTTTTATATTCGTAAATATTTTCATTTTAAAATATTTACCGCAATTGCAGGCGGTGTTGCAATATACCACAATCAAAATGACGGTGCTCGTATTGTAACTCCACAGATAGATCTGAATGCACAGCAACTAGAATCACTGTCTGTTCAGCTCTCTAAAGTGGGAGAAATATGTGCATGCGAAACCAGATTGCGCAATGGAAAAACAGTTTTAATTGTGGCAATTTATATTTCACCGAATCAATCAATAAATAGCATCACGGAATTCATTCACGAAAATTTAATAAAGTATACACCAGAAGTATCGCGGATACTTAGAAAAGATTATGATAAAGTTCCAATGATTTTAAGTGGCGATTTTAACGTAAATTTTGCATTGGACACAGCGGTTCCTCTAATTGACTTTCTCAATACAACATTCAATTTAAAAATGTGTAACACTCGCACTGAATCGACAACACGATCAAAAACAACAATTGACGCGGTATTTCAAAGATATGTTGACCACATCGAAACCAAAGCATTTGTATCATATTTTAGCTATCATAAGCCACTCGTATCATTTGTTGAAATTGAAAACATTGAGGATGAATAATAATAAAATGAAGAAAATAAAATATGAATTTTATAGCAATATAAATGAACCTATAATTATCGCGCTCCTAATGCTGCTTTCGTCTCATTCTCTCTCAGTTTGTTTTACGGAAGGTTTCGCTTCTATCGCGTCTAACCGTTAGACTGGTATTTTTGTTTTTTTATGTATAAAATATAGGCGGACGACGAGGCCTGTGTGAAAAACTTTGGATCAATTTTTAACCCTTTTTCCGTGATCCAATCGCGCTGAATTTCTGCAGGCAGACTCGTGGAAATGTTTTTATTTTGTAAAATTAAAAGAAAAAAAATTTATCAATTCTCAGATTTTCATGAATTTTTTTTTCTAAAAAAAAAAATTTTTTCTAAATTTTCGGCATAACTTGAAGGGACTCCAAATTTTTAAACAACTTATTAACCTTTAATTTATTGTTTCATACAATACACTCTGTGCCGTTTGTGTGTTTGTTACAGTTCCGGAAGTTCCGATCATCTGACAGTTGCGCTACTAGGAGACGTATACTTTGACAATCGTTTTAAGTTCTGTTGCGCAAAACGTCTTTCTGTATAAAATGCGAAAAATGCAGTGGCCGACTCGAAATAACTTTTGTTACGTTTGTGGCTTATTCGCATCAAGTAAAAATTTTAAAAATATTACAAAAGCAGTGGTTAATTCGTTTCAGAAAATATTCAAGACTGATTATGTTCCTTACTTGTGGTATACTCCGGAAGTCGTGTGCGACTATTGCTATAGAAATTTACGATGGAAGGTCAACAATAAAGTACTCTGTACCAACAATTTGGCTACTTGATTGGCGAATACTGTTGGTCTATTTGTCGCGATACTGACACAAATGCTTACAAACGCAAAAATAAAAGGTCTAAGTTTCTTTAAAAGCATTAAAATTTTTAATGCAACAATTTTTAATTTTAATATAATAAAATTAATAAAAAAATTTGGGGTTTTATAATATATCTCTGTTGTAATGCGGAGTGAAATACCTTTCTTTTGATACCCACATCGGCATATCTCATGCAATTTTTTTTTTTCGAACAGGTGGCAACCCTGTGAAACATTGTCCGTGGCAACACCTAGGTGAAAAGTCTAGAAATGTGATACACTATCTGTGTACCCAATTTCATTCAAATCCGTTAAGTTAATCCTGAGATCGTGTGGCTATACAGATATGCATACAAGAATTGCTCGTTTAAAGTTATAAAATACAAAAAAAAAAAAATTGTGACGTGTACATGAAAATCGCCGATACACGTGATTTTTATTTTTTATCCCCTTTCCGAAAAAGTATATTTGGTTCATAGGACAGAATGTGTGTAACGCGGTGTAATGGTTGTATGAAAGTTTTACGAGAGGAAAATTTCCTATTTATATTCTAACCCACTCGTGGTGTTTCGAAACCCCAGCACCTTCAGTGAATAAACGCTGTTCTGTCCTGTCAAGTTCGCAAACTGTTTATCCTAGTTCTGCGCAGTACAGTTAAAAGTCATTTGGTGCAATGAGATGCTCCTGCAAATTTTGCGCGACTGAGCCTCCAAATGAAATTTCGTAAATTTAGAAACCGTTGAGAGATACGACCCTTAATAAAACAGGAATCTCGTTTGCCCATCAATCGCTTCATTAGCATGTATGTTTTGGACCATACCGCATATCATGGTAATGCAATACCGACCAGATACACAGCTCGACGAAAATATTACATAGCCAGTAGAACGATTCCGTGTTAAGTAATAATTTTGGATGTTTGTTTGGATATAATATTAAATATTTCGGAAAATTGATTTATTTGTGAATTTGAGTATAATAAGAAGAAAACTGAAGCAATTTAAAAAAAATAGAATTTTGAGAGTCGTTTTCAGTGAAATATCTTCGGTTCTTTTTAACATCTTTATAACTTTTTTTTTTATTTTTCAGGAAAAAATGTTCCAAAAAATTTGTTTTGGCTGAACATTTTTGAGAAACACTTGGTTTTTTAACATTTGTGAAAAACTTGTTAGACAAAAAATAGTCAAGAGTTTTTTTTTTTTGTTTTTTGGGAAACACTTTTTACAAAGCATGTTTCTGAAGTCTGCTATTTGATCTCTAAAATCTTCTGATCCCATGCCTTTCTACAACACGCGACTACTTCTAACTGGCCTTCTACTTTTTGAAACGAGAAGTTTAATTCTTGCTTTCTTTCGTGTTTGGTACTACTATTGGAGCAATTGATTGTTCGTATTTACTTGAATGCATTATTTTTCTCTTGTCGCTGCGGACCTGGCGTTATCGCAATCCTTTATATGCGAAGAAGATATACACTTAGAGTCGATAAGTCTACGCTGCGTTTGAAAAAGCCACAGGAACAAAATTGATAAGTTTTTGAAATTTTTTTTTTTATTTTGACTATTAGACGACATTTAACTTATTAAGGGGGGAAGCTGGTCTAGAATTTTGAAAAAATCGAAAAATTTTTTTTTGTCTTAAAAGGTGCTTTAGGGTCTTAGAAATAATATACCAAATGAGGGATGCCAGCAAAAATGTCTAAATGCCCAAATTTTTCATTCGACGGCAGTGCCTCGCAGGTATGCCCCGAACGCTACTTACAACTTTAAACGCGTTTTTCTCGAAATCACTTTTTTTAAACTGGCCGAAGACATAACTCGAACAAATCTTTACCGATTCTTACGAAATTTTGACAATACATTCGAAATACCTTTCTCCGGAGACGTAAGTGGGATTTTTTATTTATATTACATAGTTTTTTTTTTAATCAACAATTTTATGTCGTTCTTTATAGTGAAAATTGTAACTTTTTGTTCAAACGTGCACCATTTCGCGAAAAAACAAAATATCGAAAAAATCCTACGTACGTCTCTTTCTGTTGTTATATAGAAACTAAAAAAAATTTATTTTTTGATCCAGGACAAAAATTAAGGAGTTTACGTCTTCGGCAATGGACCCACTAGAAAAAAAGGCGCCTTAGGAGAACTGCTGGACAGCGGCCATTTTGAAATTAATTCAGACGAAAAATTTTGTATTTGTACCATGAAAGCTATATTATTAAACCTATTTCACAGATTTTCGATTGATTCCTTTGTTGAGTCAAAATAAATTCATAAAATATGCCCATTTTTTGCGCTCTAGACCAGCTTCCCCCCTTAAATAAAGTGCATAACCTATGTCTTTTGGAGTGTGTCATTTTTGTGTGATCACACCATTTAATAAATAAATAACTGATTTTATTTGAAACGCAAAAATGACAAACTCCAAAAGCCTACATTCCATTATAAAAAAATTGAAGTATTCAAAAATATGCATTTTTTCAGTAGCTTGTCCGCTATCCACGGTGTTTCAGCACTTCCTTATATCTTTCAAGACCTCTTTGCTTGTAATTTGGTATTTTCTATATTTCTTTCCAGAAGCACCTATAAGTGTCCAGAAGTGTTTAAACCTTGCGATTAGAGCTGCTGCCAACAGCTTGGGACCTTTATAGAGAACCAGTACTCGTTTGACAGCCACAGCATCTCGGTGCTCAGATTTTCTTAACACAATTTTTTTCTTTTGATATGAACTTGCTTTCATCCAAAAAAATAACTTTGTTCCAAAATTCTGTAGGCGAAAGCAATGGTTCTTTGTAAATTTATTAGGAAAAAATGCATGGCTTTTTCCTAGCAATTCTTGCCCTCTAGCCGGCTTTTCTTAAGGCTATTTTCGCAGTTGAAGCACTAATAAATTTTTTAAACTTATTTCTTACTTCATCTTTCATTTTTGAAGCAGTTATCTTTAATTCTGGTATTTTTATTGTTTTGAATTACTGTCTGAACTGATGTTCATGCCCTGTCTGCTGTTCTTTCTTTTTTTCGATAGTTTTGGTACTCTTTCCACATATTCTGGTTTTCATATCGCCAGTGTAAATTTCTTTTAATTTCGTGTCCATAGTAAGAATGCACACAGAATTCTATTGAATACCGATAAACTAAAACCTTATTACATAAAAATAACACTTTTTCTCACTAAAAAATCGTCTAACAATATAAAAAGTCTATATGGAAATACTGAGCGTACACTTTTGACACTCACCTTACTGCGTATTACCGGAAATAAGTACCGCTAGAATCGGAGATGGCGAATTCCGCAGATACTTTTTAGACGCCAGCATGACTACTACGATAGTAAGCAACGAAGATGACTAATTTGATCTTTGACCTTTTCACAAATAGGAGGATCGTAGAATTATGGCACCTAGTGTATAGGCAATAGTGTATATACAAGGTGAAGTCCAAAATAAACAAGACTGAGCTAAAATAGAAACAACAGAAGCTTTGTTCAGATAATTTCAAGTTTATATATTCAAAATAATCCCCTCTGGCTTCTATACACTGTTTTGCGCGATCTAAAAGCTTTCCGAAAGACTGTTTCAGGTCTTTGACCGGAATGTCCTTCAGGATGTCGGTACAAGCTTCTTGGATGGTCTCTACGGACGAAAAATGTTTTCCTTTCATGGCCAAATGCAATTTTCCGAATAGATAGAAGTCACAGGGAGCCATATCAGGTGAATACGGTGAGTGATTGAAGGTTAAAATGCGATTTCTAGTCAAAAAATCAGTCACAAGAGTGGACCGATGAGATGGTGCATTATCATGCAAAAAGCGTCAGCTTTCTCCTTCGCGGTATTCAGGGCGAATTCGACGAGTGGAAGAGTTACGTAAAGTTCAAAACACCGAGATAGAAAATTGCGTTGGCGGTTTGGGCTGTTGGCACGAACTCCAATTCCCTTGGAATAGTAAAAAAAAATGAGCATCGACTTGATTTTTCACTTCTCCAAACGCGATTTTTTGGGTGGTAGCTCGTCTGAGGCCTTCCATTCCACACTTTGATGCTTAATTTCAGGCTCGTGTTGGAAACACCACGTTTCATCACCAGTTACAATGTTGTAAAAGAAGTTTTCGTATTTTCTCGCCTCTTTAATGAGGTCTTTCGAGTGTTGAATTCTTAGCAATTTTTGGTCCTCAGTTAACTTGTGCGGAATGAAACGTGCACAGACCTTTCGTAAGCCCAAATGATCAGTTTAAATGCGATAAATCAATGTTTTGGAGATATTCAACTCCGTTTCCATGAATTTCAATGATGCTTTCGGTTCATTTTTGATAAATTTACGAAAAATTTCGATGGAGTTTTCGGTGATTACACACTAATTTTGTTCATTGTAGTTTATATCCTCACAACTATCTCTGAAACGTATAAACCACTCATGAACTCTGGCACGAGATAGACAATCACCGCCATACACTTTTTTCATCAATTCAAATGTTTCGGTAAACGTTTTACCGATTTTAACACAAAATTCGATATTAGCTCTTTGTTCGAAACTCATTTTTGTACCGATGACGGGGAACCGAATGTTACCAAGCTTTCACTGAAAGTCAGCTAGAGATGAAACTTACAACGCACTAACTCACTAAAAAGATGGCGTCATCAAAAACATTTTTATGACGCCAATCTTCTTTATTTTGGACTTCACTTTGTATAATTGGCGCTATCACCCTTTGTTGGGTGCAAATTGATGTTTTTCCAAAAATGGGAGCTTAGAGTTTTGTGCCGGCTCCAAACGGCAGATGGTTTTTGATGAGTAGTTTTTTCATGACAGAAATACACTCGAAAGTTTTGCCATTGCCTGGCGGGCGGCGACCGCTATTAGCAAATACTTTTTCTATCATTTGGTGTTTGTCCGAGGTTTCGAACTTGACCGATATCGAATGGCCATCACGGTGGCCGATATGCAGCCAAGCCAGGCCTATTATTTTACGCTCCTTCCACGCAAGCATTTCGGCTGTTCAATGAGTTCTCGTTTTGTTTAAGAAATTGTTGGTTTTTATCAAAAGAACCGTCGCATGAACATAGTTTAGGAGCTGTTGAGCTAATGACTTATCTGACTATTTAAATTTGCCCAAAAGCGCAATAACTTGTGACTAAAAGTTGAAACAAAAGCCTACTAATCATCAAAATCATCAGAGACATAGGAAGCTGGACAACAAGGTCGTACGGTCACGGTAAGATCCTCCTACAGGGACCCACGCTGCTCAAAAACGGATCAGACTACACAATCCCCGACCTAAACTTCAAGAAAGGCTTTACGGTACGTTTTCCACCAAGAGCCGAGTGGAGCAAAGGAGAGGTGATTGGAAGATACGATATGGAAATTTATACCGATGGTTCTCAGATGAACTGTGGTGTGGGAGCTGGCTTCCATTCGGAGCCACTCAACCTCTCTCAATCAATTCGTCTTCCTGATTATGCCACCGTGTTCCAGGCAGAACTTTTAGCGATCAGAGAAGCATGCAAATCCCTAGAACTCTACAAAGAAGTTGGTGCAAGAGTAGCTATCTTCTCAGACAGTCAAGCAGCTATTAAGGCCTTAGACTCCAACTACATTTCATCCAAACTGGTTCTACAGTGTAGAGAGAAGCTGAAACTGCTCAGCCATTGGCTTGAAATTACCCTGATATGGGTTCCCGGTCATAGGAACATACGGGGCAATGAGATAGTGGGTGAGCTAGCAAGAAAGGGCTCGACACTAGACATAGCAGAGGCCGTGACAGTCTCCACCCCACTGAACACACTAAAAGCATCCATTGCTTCACACTATCATGTTTTAGCCGAAAGAAGATGGAAGCAAATACCTACATGTATTACAACAAAAAACACATGACCGTCATATAAAATCCAAAGGACGAATGACCTGCTAGGATGTTCTCGGCCAAACATTTCACGCATCACTGCAACCCTTACAGGTCGTTGGAAAGTAGGGGATCATGCAGCTACACTCAATCTACCCTTCAATCCTATCTGTAGAAGCTGTCAAGCGGAAGGGGCGAAGCCTTTTCCACTATTTATGTGAATGTCCGGGACTAGCCGAAAAAAAAAAAAAACATCATCATCACACGAGATAGTGGTAGTAAAACGGTGCTGGTCACTAATTAGGAGCATTTCAGCTCAGAAATGTTCAACCACCTCAACAACAACAACAACAATCATCAAAATTAAAGCGGTCGGAAGAACCAAAACCAAAAGAGCGCACCCAGCTCATTAAGTATTTCTTTCGACTATATTGGTTTATAAATAAATTGAGGTCATGCGACGTTTGCTTGAAGCAATACCAGAAGAATGTGCAGAGCTGTAGGAATCCAATGTTGGATATTACAATACTATAATGCAAAAACTCAGCTGCCGTTTTCACCTGACTAGGACTACAACGACTTATTCATGTTTCCAAAGCTGAAAAGACAAATGAAAGGATGGAAATTTATAGAGATGGAAGAGCCCAAGCTCATACCAAAAAGCGCCCATACTGGAAGTGTTTCGAGGATTGGCAAAAGCACAGAGAGATATAAAAACATTTATATACAGAAAATATACAAATATTTTTTCGAAAAATTAAACTTTAATATATTTATTTATTTACTCAATTAGGATGACTGATATCTGTTAATTGTGTAGTAAGATGTAACAAAAAAACCTAACAATTTTTATTTTTTTGATATTTTATACTACTTCTGAGTCACTATAAAATGAATATTCTGGTATGCGAATTATGCAAGAATAATACTTTAGCACTGGAAGTCAATAACTGCCAAGTGCAACTCAGCTCATTTTAACTTTTACCTGTATTCTCTTTAGCATCATCACATAAAACATTTCAAAACAACCAAAAAAACTCAACTTTCAACAAAAAATGCTGCTCATTATAAAAATTCATAAAAATCACATTAAAAAATCACAGCCAAAGCCAAAGTCCACGGACAAAAGAAAGCGCTTAAGAAATCATAAATGTGTGCAGAGATGATCACTGCCGCGTGCGATGCACAAACAAAGCGACTTACGTACGAGTACATACCTATTTATATACATACATCCATGCATACATACACATAAGTAGAATGCACCAATGCATAGTAACTCATGCAGCAAATGTCCTTCTTCAGTCATCTTAACTCAAGCAGCACAGCAAAAAAGGCAACAAGCGCTAACTGTTTAGTTAAAACCAAAAAAACAAAAACCAAAAAAACACTCAAGCCCATACCTTTTGCGTTTAATTTTCTCCTTTTTTATTCTTCGTCATTTTTTCTGCACTAAAGCTTTTTTGCACACGCTTGCATGCCGATGCGCAAATGTGTGCGTTAGGAGTTTGCAGCTTTTTTGCATATTTTTTCCCTGTTCTCTTTAGCGCTTGCATTTATATTTCATTTTCTTTTGTACGAGGAAGTTTCCTTTGTTTATTTTTAAATTCTGGTTTTTCGCCTCTGCTAACTATTACAGCTGTACATCATTTTGTATGCATTAAACTGGTTTAGCATTATCCTTCCTGAACGCTCACCTAAGCTGCCTTCACTCTCGGCCAGTCAGCAAACTCCACAACCCTGCCCACCGATTTTCACTGCATTTCACATCGTGGTGTCTGTTGCTTAATTTTTTTCCTAGATGCTTTTATTTTTTGTTGTAATTTCCTGTGCGGCATGTTGCATGCTAAACAATGCAGGAAAATGCTTTGAAAAAATTCCTTGTTTTGAATTATTATTACTGCTTTTGCTTTAAAACACTATCGTATTGGGTTTTTTTCCTTTTCACGCTGACGAGATTAAAAGTTGGAGCTCGTTTGCTATGTGCTGTGATACTCTATGCGCATTTAAATTACTGATTTATTTCTCTTACTCTTATTTGCGCAGCGATAGAATTTTTCCTCCCACAAATTCAAACAATATTTATGCAGAATTTGACTAAATTATTTCAAATTGGATTTTCGGTGCATATCACCATTTCAGTCGTGAAATATTTTAATTTGGTAAATTAGTTAATTTGATCTATTTGCGGTCATTATCAATGTAACTATCAACACTTAATCTCATACTTATGTATACATATATGTTCGGGAACTAATTAAATTTACTTTTAACCGCCTTGATATGCTTTGTACATATAGCACATACATACATACACGGTGCACAGAGTACAGAAGATGGTACCTTCCGAAAACCGCTACTTTATTTTTCGCGGTTTTGACAACCAATGACGGCAACACTGCAAATAAGCAAACCTTGGATATCTTTTTACTGAATAGTCAGTGAATGGCTTGGTGACCTGAGTAGCTGGGGCCACTGTTGTAATAGTCGGTGGGGTACATACGTACATATGTAAAGGGTCTCCATGTACTTTGCCCATAGAAAGTGGCCCGCCATCTGTGCCATGTGGCAGTGGTCCCTCTACTTAGTGACAGGAGGAACTTCGACAGTCGGTTGGACATGACAGGTAACATCAGTTTTGTTCGTCTGCAGCCTCCCCCAACCTGCCAAGCTCGCTTGTGGGTTAGAGTAACCTGTTTGCTAACCGTTTCTTTGATGGCTGCATAAGGGAGTGCCAGTACGGGCTCCGGCCAAAAAAGTTGGCCTCAAAGCCCAGTTTGGCTAAAGAGTCAGATATCTCATTTTCCGCGATACCCCCGTGTCACGGGACCCATGTTAGCATCAGGCTACTATGTCTACCGACATAGTTCAGCCTGGATTTACAGGACTCGACTACCTTTGAAGTGGTTGGGGGGCTATCTAAGGCTATGAGCGCAGCTTGGCTGTCGCTGCAGACACATATAGATTTGTCTCTCCATCTGTTTTCCACAACAAAGTTCATCGCTTCTTGAACAGCATACACCTCCGCTTAAAACACAGATGCAGGCATTCCAAGAGCAAAGTGCAGCTCTCTCTCGCTGGATTCCACGTATACCCCAAATCCGGAGCCGTGCTCGGTCCTGGAGCTATCCGTGATAATGCGAAAACTTTGTTTTCCGTGCTCATTTTCTGAGTTTGACCACAGTTGAGCCTCTGGCAGCACCACACTGTATCTCTTGTCAAGCACGACTCTGGATGGCATGGTGTAAAGGGGCATGGCAAGGACCGTTGAGTCGAAGTCCATGTCTACTTTGTTGTCCAGTGCCGTACAGGGGCCGTACCAATTCCCATTGTGTTTCAGCCTACAGATGGCCTTCAAGGCTTCTCAATGGATGAAAACATTAAGTGGTGGTAGACTAATCAGAACATCTAATGCCGGGCCTGAAGTAGTCGGAAAAGCTCCGGTGCAACAGTTGGACACAGTGCGTTGTAGTCTCGATAAGGTCCTCCTGACTCCCACAAGAGAGAGTCTACTCATCGAGACCACTGATGCATAGGCGATAATAGGTCTTCTCATAGCAGTGTAGATCCATAGAACCTTGCTAGGAGAAAGACCCCACGTTGCCAGAAAGCTGTCAGTGCTTTGGATGTCTTTGTTTCAACGTGTGATTTCCAAAGAAGTTTACTATCGAGGATTACTCCATGATATGGATTGTGACTCCCTTTAGCTTAGGCAGAACGAGTCCATCAAGCTTCCTCCTTCTAGAGGACAATACCAGTTTTGGGGGGGTTTGCAGATAGCCCATTCGCACAGCACCAAATGTCAATCATATCCAGAGTTTTCTGCACTTTTCTACGGATGTTCACTAGCGAAGGGCCCAGAGCAATAGAGATAGCACACCACCTTGGGGACAGCCTCTATTAGCCCCGGACGACACCAGCAGATCCTCCTCCGCCCGCACCGTGTCGATTCTTTGGGCTAGCATTGAACGAATCTAATTCACCAGCACCCGGTCAACACCATGTCTACTGGCAGAGCTGCACATACTGTCGAAAGTGGCATTATCAAAAGCCCCCTCCATATCCAAGAAGATGCCCATAGCGTAGTCCCTCCTGTCGATGGCCCGCTCTATCGGAGCAACAGACTTCGAGACTTTTCTGCATGAAAGAGGTCAAGGCAGTAAACTCATTCGGCCTGTGTAAATTAAATTTAATCAAGTAATATCACCAAATTTTAGTTACTTTAATATGAGGTTTAAAGCTAACCAAGGAGCTGACTTCATTGTAGCGAAACTGGTATCTCAAAACATCTCTTGAGAAAGAACATACGGAATACAAGTGATAAAAGAATTTATTATACTTCAGTGATAGATAAACAGCCTTTCTTTTCAGCTTTTCTAATTCAAAGTCTGACTTAACTGTTTACGATTAAAAGACACATTCAGTAGAACTTTGATGGTATAACTTCACGGATAAGAAAGAGATTTGAATTATTATTGGATGTTAGTTTTGGATGGTATTTATTAGGAACAGGCATCGCAGGTACACACATTGACACAAATTGGAGAGCATATGACCTTATAATATTTGTAAATCTTTCCGAAAGGGTGCCCGGTAGCTAGTTGCTTTGGAAGTGAATAGCTAATTGAAACAAGGAAATATACACATTTCCCGTAAATGTTTTGGTAAATGGTAATGTTGCTGCAGTGACAATCGTTGTCCTAAAAGAAAACTGTCTTAATGTTGAGCTTCGAGGTTGTTCGATAGAAGGATTCGACAGCGTCGGGCTCAGTTGCAGTCACAGGTACTGCAGGAATAGGCATTGACAATATAAGGCGTTTTTCAATAGATGCGCTTCAACTTTTTTCCGACGCAATATTTTTTATTTTTCGCATGTCATTTGTAAACTTCATTAGTATACATTTCATCATGGAACGCTACACACTTGAGCAACGCTTGCAAATCATTGAATTTTATTATAAAAATGCGTGTTCTGTTAAGAAAGTTTAAAGTCGAAAAATCATCTTCAGTGATGTGAGCTTCATGGCTCAATGGCTTTGTCAACAAGCAAAATATGCGTTACTGGGCAGAAAGCAATACACACGTGATTCATGAGGTACCGTTGCATCCCGAAAAAATCACTGTTTGGTGCGGTTTACATGCCGGCGGCGTATTTGGCCCATATTTTTTCGTTGACGAGAACGATCGCCACGTTACTGTGAATGGAAATCGATACCGCGACATGATAAACGATTATTTTTGGCCGCAATTGAATGGTATGGACTTAGACGACATGTGGTTTCAACAGGACGGGACCACAAGCCACACAGCACACGCTACAATTGATTTGTTGAAGAGTAAGTTCGATGAGCGCATTATTTCCAGAAATGGTCAGGTCGAATGGCCGCCGCGCTCGTGTGATTTGACGCCTCTAGACTATTTTCTTTGGGGTTATGTGAAGTGAGGGGGCTCATATCGTCGTAGTATAGTCGGTTAACTACAACTCTTCGAATCTACCGATGTACCTACCTACCTACATATGGTACTTCATGTATGGATACTATCTCTCACATAAAAAAGTATACCTATAATTTCCTTCTCACAACTAAACCTTTCCTTCTCTGTACTTAGTCCTGCCATAAGTTCTGTTACAAGTTAAGTTATGATATGAAATTATAATACTTTTTTCAATGAAGTCAGTTTTATTTAATCATGTAAATATTAAAAAACAGATTAAAATTTTCATTCAAAATGGCTGTCCTTTGCTTTTAAGCAAGCCATCACACGATGAGGCCATTCAGCTATTGCAGCACGCACGGTTCCCATAGATATTGACGTCGCTCCTCGAACCAAAGATTGTTTGAGCCGCTCCAAATTTCTGTTAGGCCTTCGGCAGGCCATGTTCTCCATTTCTGATCACAGCCTGTAGTCCAATGGATTCAGATCTGATCTTCCAGACGACCAATCTTTTGCGGCTATGAAACCAGGAATATTGTTTTTTAACCACTGCTAGGTGGTTTTGGCCTTATGGGCTGGAGTGGAATCTTGCTGGAACATCCAACGCTCTCCATTGAAGAGAGTACTATTTAGCTGATTCACCACGCCTTCTTAGACATCCTCTTGGTACACTTTTGCCCCGGTCTTAACCCCATTTTTACTGAAATGGAGAGATTTAACGTCTTTGCAAGACAGTACCCGCAAAACCATTACGGTGAGTGAATGGTGGCCACGCTGAACCCTTGGAACAACATTTTTTGCGTTTTTAAAAGTTTTAGCATAGATTTTATCGTTTTACTGGTTAACAACTTTTTCAACAGTGAAATTTTTCTCATCTGTGAAAATAATATTTTCATGGCTGTTGGAGTATAATTTATGAGTAGACAATGCACATGAACAAAGGCAAAAATAACGTAACTTTTTTCGGCCAATTTGTTTTCGCCGTATGCATTGTAAAATTTGTCACAGAATTTATGGCAAGACTAAGTATATACCTACCAAATGCAAACTACCAAAGTGGAATTGTAGCATCCTGTCGCTCCTGTAGCTCATTCCACGTACTTTTCACTGTTTACACTTCCTTCCACTATTCGCCATCTCTTCCCCATGAAAGCGAGAAGAGTCCAACTGCCATTTTTTCACTTTATCCACGTAGCAGCATATTTACGCAACGCAAGCACTTAAATTAATTTTATTAAATAATATGAAAAATATTTCATTTGCCCAGAATCTTTTTCTGTATTGCGCATTTTCTATCCCCCAACTTCTGGAACTGGTTGATGGTATTCCATTCTGGCGATGATTTATTTCATTACTTACTGTCCCCTAAAAACTTTTGCCAGTTCTCCGTACATCATATTTCAGGTAACGCGATGTGCAAGGTATGCACATTTAAATGTGTGTATATATTACGTACAATTACACTAATGAAATATGCATCGAAAGATAAAACGTCACATGTTCTGCAAAATTCGAGTAGGCGAATGAAATGTAGACTTTTAAGAAGATGAGTGGGATGACTAACTTTTACTGCTATAAATAGATTAAACTACATTTTTGTATTTAATATAAGTGGCTCTTTACTTTTTTAATCTGTCAAAAAACCAAACTTTATTAAGTTCAACTTGCTTATGCCCATACAATGTAGACACAAAGCAGTCGGACTTTAAATGCTCCAAACGCCCCTTATTTTCCACCTCCTTCAACAAAGACTTCAAAACTTTGTATTCACAGCTCATTGCACATCGCTGCACAGCTCAGTTTTTATACATGTGCCTGTATGACGTGCCTCCCCTGCTTCCGCCTTTTATTTCTCGTGTCATTATCATAAATTATTTAATTGATTTTTTCTGCCAAAGTAATTCATTTGACTTGCATATTATTGTTTGACTTCTAAATTTCACTCCACATCCCACGTCCGCCTTCGCCTGTTGTACTTTTTTACTTGCTCATCTTCTTCCTCTTAATTGGCGCGATAACCACTTACGCGATTTTGGCCGAGTTTGACAAACCGCGCATGTCGTTTCTTTTTCGTGCTAACTGACGCCAATTGGACACACCAAGTGAAGCCAAGTCCTTCTCCACCTCATCTTTCCAACGCAGAGGAGGCCCTCCTCTTCCTCTGCTACCACACGCTTGTACCGCATCGAATACTTTCAAAGCCGGAGCGTTTGTATCCATTCGGACGACATGACCCAGCCAACGTAGCCGCTGGATCTTTATTCGCTGCGCTATATCTATGTCGTCGTAAAGCTCATACAGCTCATCGTTCCATCGCCCGCAATATTTGCCGTTGCCATCGTGCAAAGATCCAAAAATCTTATGCAGAATCTTTCTCTCAAACACTCCAAGCGTCACTTCATCGGATGGTGTCATCGTCCAAGCTTCTGCACCATACGTTAGGACGGGCATGATGAGAGCCTTGTAGAGTGTTAGTTTTGTTCGTCGAGAGAGGACTTTATTACTCAATTGCCTAGTTTGTCCAAAGTAGCACTTGTCGGCAAGAGTGATTCTACGTTGGATTTCCAGGCTGACATTGTTATCGGTGTTAATGCTGGTTCCTAAATAAAATAAGTCTTTTACAACCTCGAAATCATAACTGTCAAACAATGACGTGAATGCAGACTGTTTGTTTTCATGACAGTAGGTTTTGTCTTCGTTCACCACCAGACCCATTCACTTTGCCTCTTTATCCAGTTTGGAGAAGGCAGAACAAACAGCGCGGTTGTTAAGGCCGATGTTGGCATACGCCAACAATTGTATGCTCTTATAAAATATTGTGCCTGAGCGGCTCGCACAACCTTTTCCAACATCAGGTTAAAGAAGTCACACGACAGCGAGTCACCTTGTCTGAAACCTCATTTGGTATCAAAAGGCTCGGGGAGGTCCTTCCCAGTTCTGACGGAGCTACTGGTGTTGAGCAACGTCATCTTGCATAGCCGTATTAGTTTTTCTGAGATACTAAATTCAGACATCGCGGCATACAGGTAACTCCTTTTCGTACTGTCGAATGCAGCTTTGAAGTCGACGAAAAGATGGTGTGTGTCGATTCTCCTTTCATGGGTATTTTCCAAGATTTGGCGTATTGTGAATATTTAGTCGATGGTAGACTTTCCAGCTCTAAAGCCACACTGATAAGGTCCAATCAGTTGGTTGACGGTGGGCTTCAGCCTTTCACACAATACGCTCGCTAGAACCTTATAGGCGATATTTAGAAGACTAATCCCGCCGTAATTGGCACAGATTGCAGGATCGCCCTTCTTATGGATTGGACAGAGCACACTTTAATTCCAATCGGCAGGCATGCTTTCATCCGACCATATTTTGCATAGGTGCTGGTGCATGCACCTTACCAGCTCCTCGCCGCCATGTTATAGCTCAGCCGGCAGTCAGCCGGAACCCGCGGCTTTGTTATTCTTTAACCGTGTTATTGCTATTCTTACCTCGTCATGGTCGGCTAGCGGAACGACAGTTCCGTCGTAGGCGATTGGAGTATCGGTATCTTCACATTCTCTGTGACATGCGCAGCTGTCACTATTTAATAGGTTCGAGAAGTGTTCCCTCCATAATTTAAGTATGCTCTGGATGTCAGTCACCAGATCGCCGACTTTGTTCTTACAAGAAAACACCCCGGTCTTGAAACCTTCTGTAAGCCGCCGAACTTTCTGATAAAATTTTCGGGAGTTGTTCCTATTGGCCAGCATCTCAAGCTCCTCGCACTCACGTATTTCGGCCTATCGTTTTTACTGACTGATAATACGTATCTCTTTTTTTCTTAGCTCTCGGTAGCGATCCCATATGGCTCGCGTTGTGCCCGATCGCAACGTGGCTCTATATGCAGTATCTTTTCTTCCTGCGGCAGCATGACAGTCCCCGTCTGTTTTCGACTGTTTTTTCGGGCTCGTCGGAAACCGATTTCTTCTTAGGCAGCGGTACTTAGAGAACAAAAAATATTGCTGAGTTTTCCGACTGTGGGACCAAAAATTCCCTCCTTGCCCACTCTGGCGTTGAAATAGCCAAGCACGATTTTTATGCGCTTATAGGAACGTTCCACGCGCTTATAGAAGGAATCTTTGGTCACATCATCCTTCTCTTCCGTCGGGGCGTGGGCGCAAATAAGCGAGATGTTAAAAAAACGGGCTTTGATATTTGAAGGGATTATTGAGAGACTCTCGTCCATCGGACGTTTTAAGTGGCGGGTCCCTAACCCAGCGCACAGAAAAAATGCTGCTTTTCTAATATTTTATATCCGAAAAATTGTAATCTTATCAACGACCATTATACAAAAATTAGCAGGTGCTCGCATAAGCAAACTTCAGCACAGTGGTCACCAGAAAAATATATATGGAGGGACCTACAGCCTTATGCCGACTTTTTCATGTCAGAAACACACTCGAAGTTTTGCCATTGCCTGCCGAGGGGTGACCACTAATAGAAAACATGTTTCCTTAATTTTGGTATTTCACCGAGATTCGAATCTTCGTTCTCTCTGTGAATTCCGAATGGTAGTCACGCACCAACCCATTCGCCTGCGACAGCCATCAGCAGCGAAATAAATTTCTCAAATTGTGGTTTCATGATAAACCCTTCTATGTTTGCCCTGAATATCGACCTACTGTATCGCGCACATAAAAATCATTAAACGCCAAGGAGCAAATATCATCCAGCTATACGTTTACTAAAACAGCTTTCGAATTGCCCTTAGCAAACACAAATTCAAACCAGAACATTCAGGACCGTTCGGCTACGATTTTGTGTACGTTTGTGTTAACTAATATAAACTGGCATAACCTTCTCCACATCTATTATTGTATTGAACTGCACTTTATCGCATTGGTTCTGCTTCTTCCGCCCCCGTTCCCTTTACCATTCAATTATGCGAATATCAAATGTGGTTGTTGTTCTTCAGCATAGCTCGTAATTTCGCGCAGAATACCTTTTCCAGCGCCATTGAAAGCAATCATTTCAGATGGGAATCCACTGAGTTGCATATTACAAGTAGCAGTATCTAGCAAGTGTGTGTTACTCGCACATGCCACATGCCACATGCCACATGCGACATGCCACGAATACATACATGCCACGTATCCATCGCTAACGTGATAACGTTTTACGCATTTTCTCATACTCACAGCCGTGCAAGGGCAAACGAAGAAAATAAGAATGGGTGAAAAGTAGAAAATGAAAGAAAATTGTTATTTCTACCATTGGCTATGCCAATTTTTCTTTGCTATTGTTGTTGTTTCAGCAGTTGCTTCTGCTGCTCAGCCTACTGCTGAATGCGTTTTAAATTATTTGATTACCGTTTTTCTCCCCAAGCGTCAGGCATTGAGCTGATTGCTATAGAATATTCCTTGCTAGGAATTTCACACAACCACACAACTCGTGGGAATATTTCACCTATTTTATCGCCCTGCAGCTTGGCAACTTTGTCTGTCATGATGATTTCCCATACCCAGAATTTCTGTGAAGCTGAAGCTCAGGAGTTCGCGCCAGCACTTGGCATTCGTTAACACTGCGAATTGGAGTCTACCCTGTTTCCCTTTATGTTTTCTACTGCAACAGTTGTCTGTAACAAGCAGTAGGTATCAGGCGATGCTGACAGTTCCATTTGAATGGCTACTTTGGCGTGGTACGTGCAGAAATGGCAATTAGTCACAGCTGGGAGAAGAGTGCGCTGAGGGCGCCTGTCTGCGAAATTAAGCCTCCTCGAATGAATTTAAGTATTCTACTAAGAGTTGCATTCACGTGTGAAAGGGTGGAAAAGAAAGAAATTTGTTGACGTGTTGGCTCTGACTTGTGTTTGAATCGCTCTGATCTAAAGAATTTGCTGGTATTTTCATTGTCTTCACGACATCATAAATTGGTAAGTTTATTAGTGCAATTTCTTTAGGCTAATTAATTCCAAGGGATGCCAAAGGCATGTGGACTCTAACTGTGGAATTGGTTGGCTTTAACTTTTGCGTTACTTTGTTATCCTAAGCGTCTGTTGGAAGTAGCAATGACTGTGTTACTCCATTTTCATCGATTTAAAGATTCAATTGTTTGGTCTTTCTGTACGAGTAGGTATTTATACTATAGTATAGCGCGAGAGTACTCCTCATACAATAAATAAAAAATAAATAATTGGCGCATACACTTCTGTTAGGTGTTTGGCCGAGCTCCTCCTCCTATTTGTGGTGTGCGTCTTGATGTTGTTCCACAAATGGAGGGACTTACAGTTTCAAGCCGACTCCGAACGGCAGATATTTTTATGAGGAGCTTTTTCATGGCAGAAATACACTCGGAGGTTTGCCATTGCCTGCCGAGGGGCGACCGCTATTAGAAAAATGTTTTTATTAATTTTGTTTTGAGCGAGATTCGAACCAACGACCTCTCTGTGAATTCCGAATGATAATCACGCCAACCCATTCGGCTACGGCGGCCGCCTCATACAACTCCGAGAAAGTTGATGTGTATGCGATACTTTAGCTCAACTATAGTAAATCACTACGTCAGGACCAAAAAGTTGCAGTACTACCCAAGATTTGAGAAATTATTATAAATCTATAAGGGTATTTGATGATAAAACAATGTGAACGGGACATAATAAAGGTTTTTAATTGCAATTATCATTACAAAGAACTAGGCAAAAAAACCGTTACAATTTGTATAAGTCAATATTCTAAAAAAATTTAAAAAAAAATATTCAATTTGCATCGATTTTAAAAATTCTACATATGGTCGATGCTATGTATGCCATTGGATATGCTACAATTTTACGGCAAATTTCAAAGCACAATTTCCAACTTCATCAACCAAGCGCTGATCCTCATATCATATTGGTGTCGTGCTGAAGCATTATCTAAAATCCTAGGAAGACAATCACTGTTCCTTTCGCCCACAAATTAAAATTGGGCCTTGGTGCAAGGGGCTGCTATAAGCTTTTCCATCGAAGAAAAATATCTTTTTTTTTTTGTCAAACGCCTAAGTTGGAACCGGTAATAGAAAACCATTAGAGCCATGTGGGCTTATCGAATGGCAGAACATGGAGTGTAGGCTCCAAAATTATTCATTGGATGCGTACCATGATGATTAGATCGATCATCACCTACCTATGCCCTGTTTGGGAGCCAATTTCAATCTGTGTGGGAATAAATCATATGCGGGGCAACAAGGGCGCACACATAGCTATATACTCATACATTCTGTGGAAGCGTAACTAGTGTGCGAATGCCTTAGGAAGCTTAACCAACTTAGTATAACAAATAAAACTGTACTTTTCTATGTTCCTGGTCATTCTGGAATAAAAACTAATGAAATTTCTGATGAACTCGCTAGGGCGGAGTTGGCAGCACGTAAATAGTTAGAAAAATACTCAAATAATTACCCATTGGGAAGTCACGCACGAACTTCGTCTAGCCAAAAGGCGTATAAGTCCTTTTACCTACAATAGCAAATTGCATTAGATACGTAAAAGAGACACCAGAGTCACTATTACTTAAATTACCATCTCTCGAAAATTCACATTGAGGGGGGAGCCTGGTTTATGAGGTCTAAAAATTGCATCTCTTTGCGATTTTTTTTTTAAGGAAAAAATTAATTTAGCACTGCAAAGTTTTTTCTATCTTTTAATAAACATTTAAAAAGTATAAAAAATTTTTGTACTGGTTAAAATAAGTTGACAAAAAGGTTTAACATAGAAATTAGTAGAGCGCTGCAACGCTGGAGTTTCCAACAGGCGTACAAGATACAGCTCGTAATTATTATCTAAAGCAAAAAATTCAAATGGATTTCTAATTATCATGATTTTTTTATTCTAGACGAACTAAGAAAACTGAGAGAAATTCCAAAATTTCAACTTTTTGGAGGTTTTAAAGAAAAAAATGCCTTTCTATAAAAAAAAAAAATTCACTTGAACTTGGTATAAAAATCTTGAAAATTTTTTGTTTATCTATTTTGTTAGTTCAAATAGAAGAGAATTTAATACTGAAGGGAACAAGCTATGATTCATTTCAAAAGGTCCATTAGTTATTTTTCCTTCATGTACGTCAGTTCAAGGAAATCATAAAAATGAAAAGTCGAGAAAAGAAGATAAAGTTTGTACTATAGCTTCCGGTCACAGCGTAACTACCTAACGCTCGCCTACCTTTGGCTTTGTATCTACGGAAATATTGAGAATTAGGTTCTGTAACTTTGTGTGAATATTCTGAAATATATTAGGAATCGCTTAAAACGAAAAAAAAATTGATTTTTTTGACCTTATAAACCAGGCTCCCCCCTTAAGATTGACACAGAGTGTAGACTCCGTCTGGAGGATGATGAAATCACAGAGCACATCTTGTGCAACTATTATTGTCTTGGCAGTGACAAGACTACTTATCTTTCATAGAGATCAAATGGATCCGAATGACATCGGGAATACTCCTATTGCAGATATTCCGAAATTTGTCCGCAAGGCTGAAAATTTACTGAAAGAATTTGGCTTTCAAACAATTCTCAGTCTGAGGCAGGGAATATCTAGTTTAAATAGAACCTGATGTCATACATTTAATGGTAGGAGTGCCAGCCAGCAAGATTAGCATTAATTACTTCTTAAGTCTGTAATAGGACACAAAATATCTTTTAGGTCGAAGTGTCGGTCATTGGGCACACTGCAGATTCTAAACTATTTCTTTTTGTTTTTACCTGGGGTCTATATAGATGCGAAGCCTGGACGTTAAAAACTGCAAGCATACACCGGCCGCCGTAGCGGAATGGGTTGGTGCGTGACTACCATTCGGAATTTACAGAGAGAACGTTGGTTCGAATCTCGATGAAACACCAAAATTAAGAAAACCATTTTTCTAATAGCGGTCGCCCCTCGGCAGGCAATGGCAAACCTCCAAGTGCATTTCTGCCATGAAAAAGCTCCTCATAAAAAAATCTGCCTTTCGGAGTCGGCTTGAAACTGTAGGCCGCTCCATTTGTGGGACAACATCAAGACGCACACCACAAATAGGAGGAGGAGTTCGGCCAAACACCCAAAAAGGGTATACGCGCCAATTATATATATATATATACACCGGCTAGGAGCCTTTAAAATCTGGTGCTATGGAAAAATTATGAGTAATAGTAAAAATATTTAAAAAAAAATGTATAAACGCATTTCTTGAATAAGAAAAATTAATAAAGATAGGATGCGAGATTAAATCAAACTAGTTTAAGGCACGGTGCCGAAGAAAAATTGTAAGAGTAACTTCGGCTGCCACCTCAAAGGGGGTTCGGGAGCTAAATTGTGCTCGGTTATTTTACATGTTTATACGCTACCCAATCAGTCGTGCATGCGACAACGAAATAGGATGAGCAATAGCTGTGTTGATTTTTGCTTAGATCTGAGATCTGATGATTTTACGCGAGTTCCCTTAGCGATTTTCAAAGTCGAATAGGATTAATTAGAAAATGTTGAGGCAATGAAAGAGTCTCAAATTGTAAACCGCCACATTTCTCAGTTTTCTAGTCTTTCCTTACGTTGTTATGGAATTGAAATATTTTCGGTTACATTTGACACCAACAACATTTAAATAAAAGTACATAAATATAAAAAAATTCACTTGTTGTCATACCTGGGTCATAGTTGATTTGACCGTTGATTTCTCATATAAATTTCTCTCACCAGCTATTCTACTGAATTCAATCTGACTGAAATACAAGTACAATTTTATGTTCAAAGCTAATAAAGCCCATCGTTAAAATGAAATTGTACCAATACTTTTCTTCCAATAAATTGTCTTTCAAAGCTGCATTTACAGATGAATGTGGAAAATGGAACCATCGACGTGGAAAACTAGCAATTTTGTGGTGTTTTTGGTTTTTGTTGTCAGCAAGTACACTTCAATACCGAATTCTTTTCTTATCAATAAAAATGGTAAAAACGTTTTGCTGGCAACATTTCATGCAACAATTGTAACTACAAGCGCACGACCCAAGAATAGGGCAAAGTATAAAGTAGAAAATTTATATTTGTATATTCCAATTTTACTATGTGCAACCAATTTCAAATCAATAAAATTTTCATAGATTCTTTTTTATGACATTTTACAAGTGCACTCAAATGGCTCATAGTCATACATACACACACCCGCACATTCTTTGATGTGTTCACGCTCATGCCAATAAAAGTGCAACATATGCAGCATCTCCTATTGATTGGATAGACCAATAGTGTACAACTGGCGACAATGTCAGTGCCATATGTATGTATGGGCATGTGTGAGAGTTGTCACATGCAAATAAAGGTTTATTGGATTATAAATATGTGAGTTTAATACGAGCACAATACAGAAAGGAAAGTTTCCTGCCCACTAGAACTATACGATATTTTAATCGATCGTTCAACGGGAGTTTATACAGTCCTGTGAAAAAAATATAGCTCATTACTGCATTCAAAATGATATTTCATGAAAAGAAATGGTGCACGAATTGAAAGTGTTATATTTTTTATTCATATGTATTCAAGTTAGAAAATCTTGAAGATCCAATTTTCTAGTTCTATAGTAATTAAATTCTTTTAAATACTGGCATTTTTCTAGTAAGTCGTGTATGTATTTGGAAAACAGAATTGACTGAAAGTTTTTCAGCCATTGCTTGGGTTATTTCTTTCCATTCGTCAGTTGAAAATCACGCTAATTGAGAAATATTGGCAAGATACTCAGCAGTATTACGATCTCCAAAAATAATCCAGCAAATCTCAATTAAATTATGATCCTGAGATGGTAGCGACTCTGGAATTTTATTAATTTGACTTCATTAGAAGTCTGGAGTGTAACGTAGAGTAGGTGGTAGTGCTTAGACCTTAAAATTATACCTTGCAAAGACATTTCTTCTTCAACTTCCAACAAAAATTTTTGGAGAGTTTCAACGTATTTTTTCTTGTTAGTCATATCGCCGGCATTGCATAGGTACAAGTATCAATATCAAGACAAGGCTCATACTGTAAATATGTGATTTCATTCCACCAAACCAATCCTGTGGGAGTTTTTTTGCATTTTTTTCTATGCAAAATCAGTGGTTTTTATAGCCCAGGTTCATACGGTTCAACTTTTCAACTTTTTTGAATAAAACACAAACGGTTTGACTTTTTTAACTAATTTTTTTTTTATTACCGAGTTTGAACATATACATTTAAGTAAGCACGTTTTACGAAGTCCAATCGTTGAACCCAATTTTCGACCACTCTTTTGCATAAATCGGCCGAAATTCCAGCAATTTCGCGGTCAATACTGGCTCTGAGCTCACAAATTGTCGCCGGCTTGTTACTGTAGACCAATGACTTCACATAACCCCAAAACGGGACGGCTTGTTAAATGGACCGTAAAATGGCCGTAATGCTCTTAAAGTAGCAGCAACAGAACGATTATTTTCATAAAAAATTTGCACGATTTGCAATCGTTGCTCAAGTGTGTAGCGTTCCATGATGAAATGTTTACTAATGAAGTTTACAAATGACAAGCGAAAAATAAAAAATATTGCGTCGTTCGCCCTCCCTATCGGAAAAAAGTTGAAGCGCACCTATTGAATAACCCTATAATTATATTACATATATGTATTACTATATTTTAACAAATTTGAGGAAGATTTCCTGGCTTGAGGAAAACCCATTTTATTTCATAATATGAATCATTCCGCCCACATCATGTTTTATAATTCTGGGTGACCCTCTTGTCCTCGGATTTGCTTTTACTGGCCTTTTTCATCGAATTCTTTGATATTTTGTGCACACGACTTACTTATTTGAAGGTTTTCGCTATCTCCCTTTGAGAATTATGTGATTGCTCTTCGTGCAGTGTCACAGACTGGTTTTTACTGGCTAACTATCGCTTCAATAACAGTAAAATATACTTAACCCATTCGCTCCCTCGTCTTTGGCAGGGAATCACGCTTTGCCGAGACGAGTATACTCGTCCTACTTTAAATATTATATATGTACTAGCAACCCGCCCGGCTTTGCGCGGGTATAAAATATATACCCTATGTCACTCACTGAAAAAATGATTAAAATCGATCCAGTAGTTTTGGCTTATTCGTTACTGCCCGTAGCCCGCTCGCGTTAAAGTTGGAGTAACACAATTCCCCTTTCTTTACAGCATGAAGATTTCCTGCTATCTTTGGACTATCTAAATTCATACCCTACACTTTTACATATTTACTTTTTGCATTTTTACGTATGTATTTATTTCATTTTTATATTACAGAATGTCTTTATATACAACGTTCATAGCCTTCTTGTCATTAGACAATACAAACATGTTTTCTCTAGAGGTTACTCTTGAAAGAGCGACATACAGTTGGCCATGTGAAAAACAGTCAACGCTCAAATCTAAGCCTGCAACGTTGAAGGTTTGACCCTGAGATTTTTTAATGGTCATTGCAAAAGATACCTTTACCGGAAATTGTAAGCGTCTAAATTGGAATGGTAGATCCGATGGTATCAGAGGGATTCGGGGAATCAATACATGCACTCTATTATGAAAGTTTTCAGTGATTTTACCAGCAAACGCGTGCCATTGCAAAGTTTATGTGGATTTAGGTTTCTTAATAAAATAACAGGACAACCTATTTTCAGCTCCATTTTGTGAGGAGGGAGTCCAGACGGGTTCAAAGAATTTAGAAATTCTGTAGAAAAATTAACAGCTTCTTCCAAATCGAGAACAGAATCGACCGAGTAGTATATTTTCGTCGGCGTATCAATCTTTGAAATAATCAAGTTATTTACTTTATCTACGTGTTCGTTAGTTGGTGACAGAATAGCTCTTTCTTTAAACCAAGATATTGTCTTATAACTTATGTTATCAATGTCTGGATAGACATTGTTGACTAACTCTTGGATGTTGTCTATCAAAACACAAAGGTATTCTAGGTTAATCCTTCCCTCACTTTGTGTTAATTCTCCATTGCCAACTTTTAGCAGCATCTCTGGAAATAGCCTGTTCTCACGTGAAGATGACGAAACCCTCATATTAGTTGTAAGCTCTAATTTATTGACATGCGACCAAAGGTGGGATCTTTTTAGCGAAGCATTTATTTCGTCAGCACGTGTTCCTCGAGTCACAACTGGTAGGATTTGACGGAAATCTCCTGAGAACAGAATTGTACATCCACCCATAGGTGCATTTTTGCTGCGCAAATCGCGCATTGTCCTATCCAGTGCTTCCACAGACGTCTTGTTTGACATGGTAGCTTCGCCCCAGACTATTAATGAGCAGTCACGCATCAATTTTCCTGTATTGCTCTGTCTAGAAACACTACAGACGCTGTTATCATCATCGGTGGCGATTTTCAGCGGGTGCTTCATTGTAGAGTGTGTGGTTCGGCCTCTTTCCAAAAGACTCTTTCCAAAAGAGTAGCGGCAATGCCGGATGACGCAACAGCTAACGCAATTTTTCCGGTAGATCTCAATTACTAATTACTGATGAAATATCTTGAAAAATATTGTTTTTAATTATATGCTGTAAAGAGCCATATACATAGATCTATATGAAAACAACAATGTATTTAAGGTATTTAATTGGATAAGGATTAATGTTGTACCCATTTGTTGAAATCGCTTCGAAAATAAGCTATTAGTTGTCGTAAAAAGTAAATGACAAAAAATGTTATTGTATGGAATCGATAGCAAACTAAACGCGCTCCGAATCAATAAAAACTATTCAAAAACTGTATTTTAATTATGTGCGATTTACTAATATAGAACCTGAAAATAGCGTTTTATTTCGCTGTAAAATTGTATGTACATATAATTACATGGAATTCAGTACATACATAGATACCATGATGCAAAGAATAATGAGATGGCGCCCATCGTGGTCCCGTTACTTTGCGCTCAGCGAATTTGACAACTAGTTACGTGATTTTAGCTCCAGTATGGCCAGATTACCATTTTCGTAACTTGATTTAGCATTTTTTTTTGTTATTTTTATTATTTTTTGTCTCGGAGTTTTAGTTCATTCCACATGACATTTTTCTAGCCTATTCTAATTAAAAGTAATGTTTATAATTTTGTAAAATATACATTTTTTAATAATTATTTAAATAATTCACTCAGTTTTATTTAGCTTTACCTTTTTTTAACATCTGGTGGCATTGCCCGCGAGTGCAGGTGTTGTTGGTGTTCTTCTGCTTTCGGCAGTCAAATCTCTCTCTCGCTACTGCAGTGTTGCCTAGCTTTGGATATAAAAACGCATTAAAATGCCCATTTAAAGAAAATAAAACACGAAATTTTTATTGAATCACTTAAAGAACTTTGTATGCGTGACAAATTGTCTTTAAAATGTGCGTTTTTTTAAATAAATATGTCATGCTTATGTACAATTTAATTTATGAGGTTTTTCTTAAACGAGACTCTTTTGTTAAGGGAACGACTTTTTTGCTATATTTGAAGTTATGTAACTAGATAAGGTACTCTTTTTGTAAAAATGTCAGTATGGTTTCTTTAGAATTTTCTGGTAGTTTGTGGCTTATTTTTACAATGAATACAACTCTTAGTGTCCTATGTCTCACTAAAGATTTATGACCGGAAGAAACAATTACACCTCTATGGTTTTAATTCGCATTCAATAAATTCAAAGGCTTTTTAAAATGTGTAAAAAGGTTTTCAATCTTAAGAAGAGTTGGGAGCGGGGCAAATAATATTTTTGCATAACCTTAAATGGAGCCAAAAATTAAATTTGCACTTTCAAATTATCAAATTTTATAAGAGTAAAAAAATTTTCATTAGCACTAAAATCTTCTCAGAGATCTGGTCACATTGCCCATGATTGCGGTTATTGTTGATGTTTATGAATATTCGTTTCTTCTTTGAAATGTGCGTTAATAAGAACAAACGGTAACAAACGTTTTAGTGAATATTTACGCAAAAATAAGATAATTCGTGAAAGTGTACTCGTATAAGAGAAAAATAAGAAAACATGAAATGTGCAGTGAAAAATTGTGCTAGTAAGAACCTCAATAAAGCGTGTGATATAAGCTTTTTTATATTATATTTCCAAAGGATGAGGCGCTCAGCAAACAGTGGATGCATTTCTGCCGGCGAGGAAATGCCTTCAATCGAAAAACGAGCTTTATATGTATGAAGCATTTTACTAGTGATAGCATTGAAGCATTCGGTAGCTTTAAATTAAACGCAAAAAGAAACAAACACGAAACTTCAAAATTTTCGCATTTTCGGTATAAAAAAGCACTAAATTTATTGCGAAGAGCAAATGGTTGGCAATACTGCACAACTCAGCAAACGTGACGACACGTACGCTCTGATGGGCGCAATCTTGTTTCTATCATTCTTGCATAGATACATACCATATGTACATATGTCCGAAATGAAATAATGCGAGCGATTCGTAAGTACATACATACATACGTCACCATACGATGTAATTCAACATTAATGAGGTGTGGTGAGATTATCGCTTAACGCCGGTTGCTTCATACGGTTGACAGCGAACAAACACACAAACAGCTTTTTTGGAAAAAGAGCTGCTTTTGTTTAAACAATTTTGGTTAAATAACAAATAAATCAATTATGGTTTTTGATGCAGAACGAAAGTAAATATTTCAAAGTTAAACTTCAAGAAAGTTTCATTTTAATTGGTTGATTCGTTTATGATTTATGGCCGTGAAAACAAAAAAATTATGTTTTTTTGCCACATTTTGACCGATTGCTACGCCCCCTTTATATATTTCTTCACATTATATAGATATAAACCTTCCTCTTCAATCAATCTATCTTTAAAAAAAACCGCATCAAAATCCGTTGCGTAGTTTTAAAGATTTAAGCGTATAAGGGGACATAGGGACAGAAAAAGCGACTTTGTTTTATAATATGTAGTGATTATAACATGCCGGCTTTTAAATTAGCAATATTTGTGTGACCACAAACATAATACTACAAATAAAATTCTTACAAAAATAATACTTTACTTCTTAAGGAGAATGTTCTTTTACGCAAAAATCAACTTCATCGTGTATTTTCATATTTACAATTTAATTTAAATTTTTTCAACATAAACACTTATAATACCTTCCTTATCTTTATGATAGGATTTATAACAAAGTCCAATACATAATGGAGGTTTATTGGGACACCTCGGACAGTAATATCGAGTCTTCTTCGAATGTTTTCCATTGCGCAAACTCTACATTTGCGAGGTGGGATTTCGTTTTTTTGTGGCGTAGGAGGAATAGCATCAAGAAAATGAAGGTAACTTTGTTCCTGGGGTATGATTGATGTAACTAGATTGATGAGATTGAATGACTGCAACTTGGCTTCCATTTAGCCAATATTGTATAACTTCTTCTCTAAATTGAAGAGATGCTTTATTTTCTGGATTTGGTTGCTGACAAAACAATATACATATGTAGGTATATGCATTATGCGCAGCCATTTCTATGATGTGTACACCTATTTTTTTATACCACCGAAGAGTTTTTCCCATAGCACTATAGTTGGACAGCATTTGATCCGAACGATCTACACCTGCCATATCTTTATGTAATCCCTTACAATATTTGGTTTGATGGAGACTTGTCTATTTCGGTTATCAACTTCAACCATCTCAGCTTTGTGCATATTTGATATGGTAAATAGGTACGTCTCTTTTATCTCTCCACTTACAAACAACGACCGATTCGGTTTGCTTCCAACTGTACTCGCCCGTCTTCAGTTTTTGTTTGACCAATTCTTTCGGATTACGGAAGTTCTACAAATATATGTTGAGCACAATGTTAGCTATACGGAGTTGTAAAAATTGTCCATATACAAAACATGACGAATATCTAGAAAGCCGTCCATAAGGGAAAGCACAACCGAAGTGCTGTCTGACCGAATCTCATACCCTGCGATTCGCATAATTCATATAATTTTACGCCGAATTTCTTTTATTTTTTATATATTGCCGAAAGTGAAGACGGACACGCCATAATACCAAAGACTCATCAATAACTAGATCTTTGCCAGAATTAGGTATATACAAAATTCATCACGTTATTAAAATGTTTAACAATCGGTTCGATCTTATAAGTGCAGAAACTGTAATAATATTTAAAAACGGTTTCGGAACTCATATGTCTCCAAAATGATAAATTATAAAAATGACCTTTATTCCAATAATGAGCAATGGTAGGCAGATTTAGGCTTCCCATGTGAAGAAGCAATGCCCTGAATTTTCGCATTTCTCCGCGATTAGTGGCTTCCCAATTATGAAATATTGATGATTTTCTCAGTATCCCTTTCCGTACTCATTAGCTGGCGGCCGCCGTAGCCGAATGGGTTGGTGCGTGAATACCATTCGGAACTCATAGAGAGAACGTTGGTTCGAATCTCGGTGAAACACCAAAATTAAGAAAAACATTTTTCTAATAGCGGTCGCTCCTCGGCAGGCTATGGCAAACCTCTGAGTGTATTTCTGCCATGGAAAAGCTCCTCATAAAAAATATCTGCCGTTCGGAGTCGGCTTGAAACTGTAGGTCCCTCCATTTTGTGGAACAACATCAAGACGCACACCACAGATAGGAGAAGGAACTCGGTCAAACACCCAAAAAGTGTGTACGCGCCAATTATATATATATATATATATATACCTGTATACTCATTAGTTTCTTGAACCAACATATCAATAAATTCTTCACAAATGAATATGTCAATTAGTTCGCGTTGAGTTCTTAGTTTTCTCGGAAGATTCAATCCGTATTACTTTCACACAATACGCTCGCTAGAACCTTATAGGTGATATTTAGAAGACTAATCCCGCGGTAATTGGCACAGATTGCAGGATCACCCTTCTTATGGATTGGACAGAGCACACTTTCATCCGACCATATTTTGCATAGAAGCTGATGAATGCACCTTACCAGCTCCTCGCCGCCATGTTTGAATAGCTCAGCCGGCAGTCCGTCGACGCCCGCGGCTTTGATGTTCTTTAGCCGTGATATTGCTATTCTCACCACGTCATGGTCGGGTAGCGGAACGACAATTCCGTCATCAACGATTGGGATATCGGGATCTTCACATTCTCTGTGACATGCGCAGCTGTCACTATTTAACAGGTTCGAGAAGTGTTCCCTAAATAATTTAAGTATGCTCTGTACGTCAGTCCGCCGAACTTTCTGGTAGAATTTTCGGGCGTTGTTCCTATTGGCCAGCATCTCAAGCTCTTCGCACTCACATATTTCGGCCTCTTGTTTCTTCTTTCGGATAATACGTCTCTCTTCCTTTTTTAGCTCTCTGTAGCGGTCCCACATGGCTCGCGTTGCGCCCGATCGCAGCGTGGCTCTAAAGGCGGCATCCTTTCTTTCAGCGGCAGCATTACATTCCTCGTCGTACCAACTGTTTTTTCGGGCTCGCCGGAATCCGATTTCTTCTTCTGCGGCGGTACGTAGAGAATGAGAATTGTTGCTCCATTGCTCGTGCATGCCGGTTTGTTGGACAGTACTCTCTGAGAGCAGGAGTGAGAGTCGAGTGGCGAATCTTCTGGCTGTCTGTTGTGATTAGGTCTGTGATAGGGTTGTTAGTCAAATAAAATCTCACCTAGTGAGAGTAAAGATAAAGCAATCTACTCGTGCTACGTGAGTAAATATTCATGGCACCAGAAATAATAAAACAGCAAACAAAACAAACATGTTGCCGTTGAATATCGAAATTATATTTCTACCGCCTATGTGTGGAATAGCCCATACGTTATCCGTGTTTGTCTATTGATGATATTTGAAAATGTTCTGCTGATATTGTTTTTTGCTTCTTTTTCACGTTGAAAATCCCTTATGAAGCGTACTTTTCACATTTCCACATAAAAGTGATGAGTGAATTGGAAAAGTAAATCCTTCAAAAAGTAGTGGAAACATTTTAATAATTTCGAAGTTTTTAATTAAACTTGAAAAAATTTGAGTTTTTATTATTTACTGCAATTTCCTTACTATCAGTAGACTAATATTTTTTTCCTTCTTTCCTTACACATTCCCTATGAGATTGGTAACCAATTGGCATTTTTTTTTTTCAATCTTAAACAATCAGTAGTTCAGTTCTATTGCAATCTGAGAGGAGAAGGAGCATATCAAGCAGTATTTGGCATCCACAATATTGAAGCGCACTGATGTTGAGTTGTGCAGCAACACAGGAAAGAAAACAGTTGCAATTCTAGGCAACAGCTCCTTTTCCCAGAAGTCAGCAACAGCGAACAAATGCAATTTCACGAGCAACACAAATAGTATTTATATATTTACATACATACATATGCATATACTTACATACGTGAGCACATCGCTGTGTATTGATTTAAGGGGCACCACAATACATATGGTCCGGGCATGCACTTTGTTATTTTACCCTTTATTTTTCCAGCAGATTCCCCTATGGAATATTACTCATACGCTATGTATTCCAACACAACCAAGTAAGGTTGGATACAATGGCGCCTGAAGCGAACGTTCCCTCCCATGCTACGAGTACAATTTTCGTATTGTTTACTTCTGTGTTGTCTCTTCTCCTTTATACTATGCTTGCTTCCGCTTTACTGCGCTGTTGCGCTGTGTGTTTTTCCTGGCCACGGCAGCAGGCACTTATCGTTTTGTCGAGCAGCAAGTGCAACAGATTACAACTTTGTTGGTTGTCATCTACTTTTGTTACTTTCTTTATTGGTTACTCCATGGTTGTTTTAGTATTTGTTGTGTTTTATGTTTCTCGTAGAATCGATTCCTTTGGCTATGTGATATGCTTTTTAACTGTTCAATGGTTACTTTATGTGAAATTGGAAAAGCATTTGGTTATGCCAGATCAGGGTGAGATTATAACTGGAACACCTCACATAGATCAATAAAAAAGCTTTACAGGAAGCACTAGAAAACTCTAAAGAGAGAAAATTTAATCCAAAACTAGAAAACACTATAGGGGAAGCGCGATAATACAATTTTCAAAATGCGAGGCGTACCCCAATTTATGAAGATATGGCAAAGTATGCCACAAAGTTTGTGGTCTCTTAAGACAAAAACAATTCTAAATGGCATTATGAGAAATGATTATATGATAAACAATCCCTCCTTGTACTCTTTTCAAATAAAGTACGCCACTCCTTTATTCTGTTTCATGTTAACTCGCGCCACTTAGAAACACCAATTAAAGCCAACTGCTTCATGTAGAAGAAACCTTTATCTTCATCTACCATTACCAATAAATACAGCATTAGACACTTACAAAAGAGCGTTCATTATTACGAAAAGGCCTGCCCAGCCAAAAAGGACATTTGTTACTCAATTAGGCACGTATTCCAAGAGATTCTTCGCTGAATTTAAAGGCAACATTTTGTCGGCATAAATGCTTCTCAAGTAAATGAAGTTACCTTCAATTCCAATTCCAATTCCGAAACGCGAACGTTGATGCATATGCCTTACCAGCTTCTCAACACCATACTTGATTAGCTTAGTTGTCAGTCCGCCTACTCATATAACTTTGTTGTTCCGTGCTGTTGGTGCTTCATCCCTGCAGGGTAGTCAGCCGTCAATGCCGTAGTCATCGGTTGGAGAAACGACTTCTCATCTTCTCTGCAACTTCCACTGTAAGTTCGAGATGTCCATAATGTAATGATGGCTTCAACACATGTCAGCCTTTTCTTATAAGAATCACCAGTTTAGTGAAATTTCTAGTATAATTTTCAGGAGCTATTCGTGTTACCCTGCTTTTCAATCGTATAGGGTTATTCAATAGGTACGCTTCAACTTTTTTCCGATAGGGAGGGCGAACGACGCAATATTTTTTATTTTTCGCTTGTCATTTGTAAACTTCATTAGCATACATTTCATCATGGAACGCTACACACTTGAGCAACGATTGCAAATCGTGCAAATTTTTTATGAAAATAATCGTTTTGTTGCTGCTACTTTAAGAGCATTACGGCTATTTTACGGTCCATTTAACAAGCCGTCCCGTTTTGGGGTTGTGTGAAGTCATTGGTCTACAGTAACAAGCCGGCGACAATTTGTGAGCTCAGAGCCAGTATTGAACGCGAAATTGCTGGAATTTCGGCCGATTTATGCAAAAGAGTGGTCGAAAATTGGGTTCAACGATTGGACTTCGTAAAACGTGCACGCGGTGGTCATGCAAAAGAAATCGAACTTCATACTTAAATGCATATGTTCAAACTCGATAATAAAAAAAAAATTAGTTAAAAAAGTCAAACCGTTTGCGTTTTATTCAAAAAAGTTCAAAAGTTGAAGCGCTCTTACTGAAAAACCCATTACTAACTCAATGTGTAACCTAGGTTATGATCCATAAAATATTAGCTGGACTCATCACCTACAACGAGTTGACAGGTCCGAAATTATTCTTGGGTTAGATACTGTGAACCACTATGTCGAAAGCATTGGAATGACTTCAGTAGAGTTTATTTTTAACTCACCCCCAAACTGATATGTAATATCTTCCTATTTACTTTATGCATCACCTAAGTTTACGAGGCATGTCTTTTAAATAACGAGACTGAATTCTTCTCTTTCTAACACCGTACCTCTTGCTTCTGTAAACAAATTAGTATAACCATAGCCTTCGAACCCATTTTTTTTTTGTTGTCTGCTTCACTGGACAAATATGTCCCAAAATAGTGCTTAAGCAATTTTTTCTGCTGACGGTATAAGATGTTTTTTCCATATAAGAAAATTGTATCGAAAAGAGAAAATGCGCAAAATGAACTTCCTAAAAAAAATGTCAAAAATCAGTGTAATTTTGAACGTACTTAAACTTGCACTTTATTATACCAAAATTCAATAATCTACAAAACTGTGTACCTGAAATTTTTCCATAAATTTCTAGTAAAAATTGTAACATTTTGCTAAACATTTGCAGAATTTTTATAAATTTTGTGTTAAGTTTGAAACCTTATTTTATATGAATTTTATTTTAGTACGAACCATATTTTTATAAACAAATAATTAAAATTATAAAATAAGTAAACAAATAGTAAAATCTTATCAATATGTGGTGTACACGCTTGAACAAAATTGGGAAATATTGAAAACTTATTTCCAAAGTGGTGAGTCTTCTTCTTCTTTTCCGATTTTCACATCGGTGGCTACGTCAGTAAGCAAAATTGTCGGATTTGGGGCTCAGAAAATCCACACGTTACTGTAGAGAAGCAACTGCATCCACAGCGAGTCACTGTTTGGTGCGGTTTTTGGTCTGGCGGCATCATCGGGCCATTTTTTTTTCGAAAATGAGCGAGGAGCCGCGGGTACAGTAAATGGCGAGCGTTACCGTGACATGCTCAACGAGTTTTTGTTTCCAAAAATTGAAGAGGATGACATGGACGATATTTGATTTCAACAGGACGGTGCAACTTGTCACACTGCCAAAGTTACACTCGAACTTTTGGCTACCGTTTTTGAATTCCGATATCAATTGGCCGCCTCGGAGCTATGATTTAAGCCCGTTGGACTATTTTTTGTAGGGAGCCGTTAAGGACAAATGCTATGCGAGCCATCCAGAGACGATTGATGCTTTAAAACACGAAATCGAAGTTGCCATTCATGAAATCGAAATGTGCTTAAAAATTAGGTTGATCGAATGGCCTACTGTAAAGCCAGTCGTGGCAGTCATTTGAACGATATTATTTTTCAAAATAAAAAAAAAGTTTGACAAAATATTGATTAGTTTTTTTATAGCAGATTCAAAAAGCAAATTTTACATGGCCCACTCTATATGAAGTATTCCTGAAGTATACTTGAATTGAACAAGACGCGAAAATGAAACTTAATTTTTTTCTAAAATTGCACAGCCATTGTTATTCTTCTCAAAAAAAATTTAACTTTTAAGAGTGGCAAAAACGATGTGTGCAATAGGGGCCGATCTCGAAGTTTTCTATTTTTTTCGAAGGAAAAAAAGAAAATATGTATTTTGTGACCAAAAGTTTAATTTCACAAAATCAGGGTGGACCAGGGTGGTAATTCTATAGTACCCAACCTAACCCTATTGTTTGCCTTGGTGAATATTCTTTTTAAATTTTTGCTGAAGGATTTCCAACCGACCTCTTCACTTTGTTTTATTTCTTAATGATACTAGTATCGGCTTTTCGTTTGCCAATTTTCTTCTGTTTGCCGATGATTTGAAAATATTTTCTGCAGTTAAGCGTAATGGGGATGGGAACAGCTCAAAGTTCTCAGATCCTTGCACTCTCAAATCAGTGTTCATTTCCTTCCCTCCCTTTGTATTAGAATATGCAACATTTATCTGGAAGCCTTGCCAACGCAATAACTTCACTTTCACTGGAGGTCAGCTAGGGATGTAACTTCCAACGAACTAACTCATTAAAAAGATGGCGCCATCAAAAACATTTTTATGACGCCAGTCTTTTTTATTTAGGACTCCACCTTATATATTTTGAACTAAAAGCATTTTTACTAAGAAAATCAGCAAGAACAAAAGCAACATGAATACGAGGGGTGCCTTGTTTATGTCGGGACTTGGCAACCCTGGTATTGCAATCTGGCAACTGACAGCTGTATCGCAAAGTTTGACATTTTTTGGCTTTTACGTACTCAGAACGTTTTGAAATACCAGCGCTATTTGTGCTGTTTAAAGTAACTCAAAAGATTCATCTCGGTCCAAAAATGGAATTAAATCGTGAACATTTTCGTGGGTTTATTTTTTACAACCTTCGACGTGATGAACTTAATTCATTTTTTGGCGATGAAGCTCCATCAAGGACCAGTGTTTATCGATGGTATGGTGAATTCAATCGTGGTCGTAGTTCACTCCAAGACGAATTTCGTGAAGGTCCGAAAACCATTGATGTTGTGCGCGAACTGATATTGCAAGATCGTCATATGACCTATCGTGAGATTGAGACAATCTTAGGCATTAGTGGGACCAGCATACATTCAATATTGCATAAACATTTGACTGTCAAAAAAATTTGTTCGCGTTGGATCCCACACAATTTGTCAATCGCTCAAAATAAGGATCGTCTCGATTGGTCGAAGAAAATGCTAAAAATACGATCGCGGGGCTTCGAAACACGTCTATGACATCGTGACAGGTGATGAATCATGGATTTATGCGTATGAGCCCGAAAGTAAACAGCAGTCGACTGTATGGGTGTTTCAAGATGAGCCAAATCCAACAAAAGTTGTTCGCGCACGAAGCACTTCCAAGCAAATGGTCGCCTGTTTTTTCGGAAAAACTGGACATGTCGCAACCGTACCACTAGAACAACGCAGAATAGTAAATTCTGAGTGGTACACAACCATTTGTTTGCCAGTTGTCTTCCAAGAAATTAGGAAAACCAATCGCCAAAGACGGATCACTCTTCACCAGGACAATGCGAGCTCTCACACATCGGCTCAAACAACTGCATTTTTGAGCACCCAAAACATCGAATTAATGGGTCATCCGCCGTATAGTCCTGACTTGGCACCGAATGACTTCTTTTTATTCCCGTACGTAAAAAACAAACTGAGAGGTCAACGTCTTTCGACACCTGAAGAAGCGGTTACGGCATTCAGAATGCATGTTTTGGAGGTACCTCATTCAGAGTGGCAAAAGTGCTTCGACAATTGGTTCAAACGCATGCAAAAGTGTATAGATCTTCATGGAGAATATTTTGAAAAACAATAAAGTGATTTTCGTTGATTAAAATTTGTTTTTGTTCTCTAATCCCGACATCTAAAAGGCACCCCTCGTATCATGATGAAAAAAAGCAACAACAACAAAAGCAACATAAATATCATGATGCAAAAAAAGAATGTCACGTGTTTCATAGCCTGTGTGACAGGGATTATCAGATAAAACCAAAATCATTTTTGAGACCCATCATTTTGGTCCGCCCGAATGCCGTGGTTTTTTCTGCAATTATTTTGAAAACCAAAAATTGCTCAAAATCAACTGGAGCATCAATTTTAGGACTAATTAAGAGGTTAATCAATTATAATTATAAGGCTAATTAATTTTCGCCTTAGATTGCAGTTTTTTTTTTTTTTGTTTTGAAAAACGGTCACGATTTTACATTTAATATGCATATTTCATTTCATAATACTGAGGTGTGAGTATCCAGACAACCTTTGATTTAAAAGTTAATTCATACTTGAAGCACCCTCAAGCAAATTTTGGAGATAAACGACAATCATCTTCTGCACGTAAATAGCAACAACACTCCCTTTGTTCTTGGCAAGCAGTAATATTATAGTTTTTGGTTTGCGATAGCTGAGTCAACAAAAAGCTGCCACAATTGTACGCAATTGTAATTTGTATTGAAAATGTTGCAACCGATTATCTGTTCGTGCAGCACCATTCTCAGTTTATCGCTTAAGCACATAAGTGTGCAGGATAAAAGCAACGCGGATGTGAATGTATGTACAAGGTGGCGTAAAATTAATCTTATCGAAAGATTTATAATTTTTGCAAATGACGTCCTACGTCAATTATATTTGGCACTTGTGGACTATACAGTTGCAGCATGCAAACAGATAAGCAAGGGAGCGGGTAAAGGTCAAAATTAAGATTTCCATCACTCAAAATAATTTTTTTACTATGTACAAAAGTTAAGCAAAAACAAAATCGGATGATAAACTTTTCACCACCTTGTTTTTAACAGGTGGCGCTGAAGTAATCCTCCTATCAGAAAATGCTATTAGTTTTGCGATTGGCCCCTAGTGTCAGTTCTGTTTTGACATTTTGTGTAGTAAACACATGCGAAATACACGTTAATAAACAATGTTACGCTACACTGCTCCAGAACGTGGAATATTGCTGACTATTTATTTGACCAATAATCGGTCGGTGACTTTGGCACAACGTGAATTTCGTCGCAGATTTCCTCGCCGTCCGACGCCTACTGGTGAAACACTGCGACGTTTAGCCGCTCGCCTCGAAGATACTGGCACAACACGAGATGCGGACAGGCGTGGCAGACCCCGGAGTAGCCGTTCTGCAGAGAATATTGCTGCTGTAGCCGAGGATGTCATGGAAGCGCCGTCGACATCGACCAGACGACGTGCCACGCAAATGGGTATCAGTCGACGGTCTTTACAGCGAATTTTGGTACAAGATTTGAAGATGTTTCCGTACAAAGTCCAGACGGTGCATCAGCTGTTAGCTGCTGACCGCCAATCGCGTCTAGCATACGCTCAAGCCATCCTTAATCACCACCAAGAGAAGATGATTTTTCATCAAAAATAATCATGAGTGATGAGGCCCATTTCCATCTTAGCGGGTACGTAAATAAGCAAAATTTACACTTCTGGGGCACTGAAAATCCGCGTGTAACCCACGAAGAGCCATTACACCCGCTCAAAGTCACTGTATGGTGTGCTGTTTTCGCTGGAGGAGTCATCGGACCTTTTTTCTTCGAAGAAGTCGTGGGCCAAACGGTTACTGTGAATGGTGAGCGCTACAGAGCAATGATGAACGAGTTCTTTTTGCCGCAACTTGATGAATTGGGATTGGAAAACATGTGGTTCCAACAGGACGGTGCAACGGCACACACTGCACATGCCACAACCGATATGCTGAAGGATGCATTTCCCGGGCGCCTAATCTCCCGTTTTGGCGATTTGCACTGGCCAGCAAGATCGCCTGATTTGACCGCTCCAGACTTCCTTTTGTGGGGCTTTTTGAAGTCGCGGGCTTTAAAAAAATTAGAAGAATCAAAGTTTTTCATTTTTTTTTTAAGTTACAGCCAAAAAACATCGCAAGGTTACTTTTGCGCCACCTTGTATATGCATTATTTGCACTACGGTGAGGGGTAAGCACATTCGGTGGTTTAGCTTCATATACCATATAAGAGTACTAAAGTTCATAGACTTGGCTTTAAGTCAGCTGATTAGGAGTTCCGCTGAATTTTGCACATTACAGATGTGGTTTCTATAGAAATTGTTTCGGTTGCCACACAGTTACAGGTTACAGTTCATATGTATGTGTGTATGTGCATATGTATAGCTGTTTGCATGGCTATCCTAAAATTCACCATTGTCTTCTGGTAATTAGCGATTTTAGCTTTTGTGGCAAGTAATTTGTTAAATTAATTGTGTTTTTTTTCTAATTCTACTAAAGGAGCAGTTGAAATGGTAGAGCCAAGTAAGCTCATTACACACAATAATAGTAATGGTGTTACGGCACCAAAAGCCAACTTTGCACATTTATATTCGTATACGTTTTGTGGCAATGCGGCAAGGAAATTTCTTTATTTCGCAGTTCACTGCTATCTCCGCACCGAAATGTTAAAGTTCAGCAATAAAAAGTGCAAACACGACAAAATCCAGTGGCTTGAAGGTGTACCAAGCTGTGTTGCATATGTTAGTGGGATTCATCTTCGTGACCGTGCGTACCCCTTTCAACCACAACTACTAAATAAGTGTATGTACGTATACGTGGCTGGAAAATGCAATGCGGTTTTTCAACGCTTCATTTTTTAACCATCTCACTACTCCACACCCTGTTGGGGGCACCTCGATATGCATAATGTTAGCATGCGCCACCTGCTCCATGCAAAAGTGACGTGCTGATTGTCGCCTATGCAGTAAGTTCGTAAAGCGGTATGAATGTGTGTACGTATTCTGGAAAATGCCACTGCAGTGATTGTGCGCTTAATTTTAGTAGAAACTATACACCTTTTGGTTTTTCACCTCACGTTTGCTTGGCTCACATGCTTATTCCCTAGTATTTGCTACATTTTTCCGCAGAATCACGTAAATGTGTTGCGAGAGTACCTGAATTTCGAGGTAGCGCAGACACATGTGTGTACTAAAAAAAGCCATGGATGAATATAAAGTACGTATCAATGTGGCTCACGGTTATGCATGTGTGTGTTTAATACTTAATCTTTAATGTGTATTTGGTTGAAAACAGCGCTGTAAAATGATTAAATCAATGGCGATTTAATTCACCCATAACTCACTACAAAAAAGGGACGCTTTGCCGTATACATAAACGGCAGTTTTCAAGCGCTTTGCAAATTTTCAATTCAGAAATCTTGTATTTGTTATTGAACAGAATAAACGCATTCACGAACGTAAATGTCACAGAATTATCATCCAGCAGTGTAACAAATGAACGCAATTAGTTACATCATTCAGTACTATTAGCACTGTATTATAACACTGCGTTACAAAAACGATTTTTTTTTCTGTCCTATGAACCAAATATACTTTTTCGGAAAGGGGAGAAAAAATAAAAATACACGTGTATCGGCGATTTTCATGGACACGTCACAATTTTTTTTTTTTAAATATAGAGCTCGTAGTCCGCCTGTGTGAAAAACTTTGGATCAATTTTTAACCCTTTTTCCGTGATCCAAACGCGCTGAATTTCTGCAGGCAGACTCGTGGAAATGTTTTTATTATGTAAAATTAAAAAAAGAAAATTTATCAATTCTCAGATTTTCTTGAATTTTTTTTTTCTAAAAAAAAAAAATGTTTCTAAATTTTCGGCATCACTTTCTGTTGCGCGAAAACGTCTTTCTGTATATTTCATCTTACGAAAAATGCAGTGCCCGACTCGAAATAACTTTTGTTACGTTTGTGGCTTATTCGCACCAAGTAAAAATTTTAAAAATATTACGAAAACATTAATTCGTTTCAGAAAATATTCAAGACTGCTTATGTTCCTTACTTGTGGTATACTCCGGAAGTCGTGTGCGACTATTGCTATAGAAATTTATGCAAGTTTACTGATGGAAGGTCAACAATAAAGTACTCTGTACCAACAATGTGGCTACCACGTACGGAGCACTGTGAACAGTGAACTGTGCTACTTTTGCGTAACTTTTACTCAAACTAAAGGGTACCAATACTTTCGCCGCAACAAAATTCGCTACGCTAATGTAGAATGCGGAGTGAAATACCTTTCTCTTGATACCCACATCGGCATATCTCATGCAATTTTTTTTTTAATTTCGAACAGATGGCAAGCCTGTGAAACATTGTCAGTGGCAACACCTAGGTGAAAAGTCTAGAAATGTGATACACTATCTGTGTGTCCAATTTAATTCAAATCCGTTAAGGTAATCCTGAGATCGTGTGGCTATACAGATATGCACACAAGAATTGCTCGTTCAAAGTTATAAAATAAAAAAAAAAAATTGCGACGTGTTCATGAAAATCGCCGATACACGTGTATTTTTATTTTTTATCCCCTTTCTGAAAAAGTATATTTGGTTCATAGGACAGAATGTGTGTAACGCGGTGTAATGAGTGGGCCAACTGTATGTTGAATTTCGAGCAACGTGTTATTAACCAGTGCGTTCGACAACACAAAAATTTGTAAGTGTTTATCCTAATTTTCGCAATTAACCATCACTCCATTGCCACTGCCACTTATTTGGTATATTTATGCATATATATAATTAACGCCTACGCTGTTTAATGGTTGCCGAGCTCCTTCTCCTGTTTGTGTTGTGCATCTTGATGTTTTTCCAATGGAGGTCCCTACAGCTTTAAACCAACCCGGACGGCAGATATTTTTTTTATGAGGCGCTTTTTCATGGCAAAAATATGTACACTCGAAGGTTTGCCATTGGCAGCCGAGGGACGACCGCTATTAGAAAAAAATTTTTCTTCATTTTGTTGTTTCTCAGAGATTTGAAGCAACGTTCCCCGAATTCAGAATGGTAATCATGCACCAATCAATTCGGCTACGGCGGCTGCCCAATACATATTTAAATAATTTTTGTTATGCCAATTCTCTAGCTCTTGACTAATCTCGTGTTAACTCTAAGGGCTAATACAGGAAAAACTTGACACATTTAAAAGCAGTATACATATTTCTTCACGTGTATAGATGCTGACAGAACTCATTGTATACGGGCAGAAAAATAAAGTTGCCTCCTGCTACACAACAACTAACAATCTCACTAATTGTTAAATGTGACGATTGTTTGACTAAGAATTAAAATATATCGACATGCTTTTGAGGTGGAACATATTCATTTTGTATTAACCCTAGTATGGTGGACATATCTTTTAGCCCTCTCTTGGTAAACATCGCCTATGAGGCAGCTTTTATAAAAACGCATTGTTTCGCCTTTATAAAAACAAAAATTTATTAAAGCAAAAGCAAAAACATATTTATTATATCTTTCGTAACAAAAACAAACAAAAATAATTCATTTCCTTAATATCGAAGGTACATTGCAGTCACATTAGTAGATCACATTTTTTAATCGATTATATGGAGATAGTTTGAAAAAAAATGTTGTTTTTAAATATTATTATTCAGCATTAAGCGTTTTCGCTTCTATTGACACGGGTATTCTGAATTTTATACTCCGTAGCTGCTTAGTCAATATATTCTTTAGTACTGAAAAATACATAATACGCCAATTCTGAAGTAAAAAGAGTTCAAAATACTACCAAGAATCTGCTACGCCCTTGGCTCCTTCCTATCCGATTCTCACCAGAAGGTTGTTCTCTATTTCGAGAAGAGCCTTTTATTGGATGCAACAATATTCCGTATGCCATCGCCTGAATATGCGACGTAAGTGAGACCAGCTACAGCGATGCCATTTCATTAGTTGCGCTTCAGAAGTAGTCATCTCAAAAAACTTAGGAAAATGGCCTTTATAGGTAACAACAACAAGAGACACTGTTTACCAACAAGGAAAATGGCCTTTATTGGTAAACAGTGCCTCATAGGCGATGCTTGCATGTATATTTCAGCAGCGCAACGGAGAAAAACAAAACACAACAGCACAAGCTAATACCTATTTAGGCTTTGATATGAGTGAGCAATCTTGAAATATGGCTAAACATAAAATATAATATATTGAGCAATTCGTAAACTCCCAACGCGATAGGGTTTATTTTACCGACCGTTCATACGAGAATTTGAGTTATCGATTGGCCACCAGGAGGCGGCACTCGCCACAGGTAAGGGCTTGGGCCGCTGTAACCGCAAATGGTCGCTCTCCAATCGTTTTCATCGAGTCTGGCGTCAAGGTAAATGCGAAATATTATCGCGAAAGTATTCTGGAGGTTGCTTTGAAGCCGTGGACAGACAAACATTTCGGTGGCAGATCATGAACGTTTCAACAGGACTCGGCATTGTCTCACAAAACTCAAGTGAACCAAGAATCGCTAAAAAACAACGTTTCGAAATTCATAACGTCCTCACAATGGCTCTCAAATTCAACATTGTTCACTTTAATCATCATTTATTCACTTTTGGCCATTTTGAAGAGCGAGATCCGAACTAAAAGATTCGCCAGTCTCGTGGTGCTGAAAAAACCCATTGTTTGCGAGTGGGCCAAAATACCTGTAAGTCACATTCGGGCAGCTTGCGATTCGTTTCTGGACCGTCTGCAGGCCGTATTCAAGGCAAAAGGTGGTCATATCGAGCAGAAGTAAATCGATTCCTAATTTTGTATTATTTCCCACATTTTTTACTTTAAATTGAATAAAAGTAATTTTCCACACTAAATTTATGGCCTTTTTAATAGGTTACACTCGAGTGCCGGACCCTGTAGGCTTATTTTTATTTTTAAAGGCTTCCATTTTCCATTAAGCCAGGCTAGATGTCTGTACTGAGCGGCGATTTAAAGGGGTATTGCGCTCCAAAGTTTTTTGAAAATTTTGTATTTAATGAGACCAGTTGTGTATACGCGGCCGCCGTAGCCGAATGGGTTGGTGCGTGACTACCATTCGGAATTCACAGAGAGAACGTAGGTTCGAATCTCGGTGAAAGACCTAAATAAAGACCTAGCGGTCGCTCCTCAGCAGGCAATGGCAAGCCTCCGAGTATATTTCTGCCATGAAAAAGCTCCTCATAAAAATATCTGTCGTTCGGAGTCGACTTAAAACTATAGGCCCCTCCATTTGTGGAACAACATCAAGACGCATACCACAAATAGGAGGAGGAGCTCGGCCAAACACCCAGAAAAGGGTGTACGCGCCAATTATATGTATATAGTTGTGTATTCTAAAATAAATAAGGATAAAAAATTAACCAATTCGATACATTTTTCAGTATCACTATAACCAAAGCTTTCGGAGTATGCGAAAAACAGTATCGAATGAACTATCAAAGCTGAGAGTGATTGCAAATATTCTATACAGGTAATATTGTCATCGAAATGAGGCATGCACTTGTAGATCAATCATCGAAAATATCGATACAATCATGGAAATTGCAAAAGCCGACCGGAATGGGATAATTTACTTCATTTCCCAGGATATGGAGATTAGCCAGAAAACCATTGGGAAAACTGGAAACCATCCATGCCAGCTATTCTTTGCTTAAATATGGTAAAATCGACACATTTTTGAAACAGATGGTAAATGGCGATGAAAGACTGGTCCAAGTAGAGACTGGCATACGAGAGATCGTGGTACAATCACAATGAGGCTGCGCAAACTATTGAAACGAGCGAATTAACGGCTGTGAAGGTTTAGGTGTGTGTTTGTTGGGATGAGATAGGAATAATCTACCACGAAACCTCAATTTCGACCTCTACCGCCATAAACTAACCAGATTAAATTGAGCGATCGACCAAAAACGGCCAGTATTGGGAGATGGGAAGGGTTTTGCATTCCACCAAGACAAGGCCTGGTCTCACATACCGTTGAGAATGCGCAAGAAGATGCGAGAGACTGGATTCGAAATTATATCCCCTGCGCCATATATTATATAAATAGTTCAGACTTGGCACAAAGCGACTATCACATTTTCAGACGTTTCTTAAATATTATTGATGGCGCAAAACTGGCCGCAAGAAAGTTGGTGAAAATGAGGCGTATATTTGATCTGCAACCAATAATCAAAACTATGTTAATTTCACCTTTCTTTTTATTTGCTCATAACAGTTATACTATAAATATATTATGTATGTACAAATGTCAATACTCCGTCAAGCATACCAGCACTAATTGAAGTGCATTACACAATCAATAATGCAGTATTTTGCTGGACACGCAGAGAACAAATAAACTCGACGCAGTGGCCATTTTCCAGAGCACGCGGCGTAATGTACTGTAGTATGCACTATATACGTAGCTATATACAAAGCCCTTTCGTGTGGCAAAACGCCTTATGCGGCAAGGATTTTATAATACGTTATGTGGCAGCTACTAAGACCGCAAACGGCAAATGCACAATGATGCAGCGTATAAACACCCGCCTTTATGGGAACACATGAATTGTGTATTTGCACTTCGCTGACCACTACTTGTGGCAATCAACGTATGAGTTATGGCATAATCGCAAATGTGCTTATGTGCGATGTAACAAGATTGAATTGCATGCTTCGCCAAAACACTAATTAGCAGTTGCTGGGTAAACAGGCAAGTATATTTATTTAGGTGTGTGCATATGTGTGGCAACAAGCAAGGAATTAGTGGTACGCAGGGCAAAATTTGTATTCCAGTGCAGCCAGCGAAAGTTAGGAAACGACTGAACTTTAGCTACATATAATCATCGTACTAATAGTGCAGGAATTCACAAAATTTATAGTAGCTTCAAAATGCCTACTAATTAATTTTTGCCTGCGTTGCATATGCCATGCGGCAAGTGTCAAAATTCAAATTCACTGTCACCATGGACACATGTTGCTAATGAATTTTGGCGGCTTCATGTCTAAAAGGACACTGTTTCATGTATTGCAGTGCACAAAAACACACCAACTTTACTACCAACTGCCGACAACTGCAGTGAAATGAGTTTGCAACAAACAGTTGCTAGGCAACAATAACTTTTATGCACCCTCAACCACGGCACATAGACGCGTCGACAATACTAAGCTTGTGCAAATGTTCGAATGGCAGTTAGTGTCAGAAAAACAGCAGCAAATGCAACCATTCAGACGAGGTTTTGTGCCTGCTACCTGCCACAATAAAGTTGGAGCTCATTTGTCATTCGACAACAAAGCAAATGCAATGTGAATGTTGTAAATTAACGAAATTTTACTGCCTTGTCTATGCAGCAGTCATTCATCATACGAGCTGCCTACAAGGTGGTGGGGAAGTGTTTGTTTGTTAGTCTGCGTTGTGGACAGAAAAATTCTTGTTCAAAATCAAGTAACAGACTCATGTGGAATGGCACCAACGTCCTACCCATTACGGAGTAATAATGTGCCAGCGTCGATGCAGTGAAGCAAAGTCTTCACTTGATATCCGTTTACACTTCAATTTACTAAATTCGTTTACACACTGAGATGCGTTTGTGTAAATAATTTCTTATAAATTTATCAGTTTTGTTACGAGACCGCTTTTTTAATATTTACTTGAGTTACGAGCCAGGCTAAGGTTGAAGGTGAATATTCTTTTAATTCATTATCCACCGAGCGGGGTAAGTTGTTAAACAACTTCTTTCACAAAATGTGCCCAGCTTCACAAAGCACCCAACCGTGTTTTTTTATCTCGTACGACTCAACAACAATAACTTACGAGCTTGTCATTTCCCATCTGGTCTTTCTTATACAGTAAATACCACACATTGTCTCTGCATAAGAATATTACTCTCGAATAGACTGACGTGCTGCAAGATTTTTCGAAAGTCCAAATCTATACAAAAATCTTATTTATTCTCACCGCAAGATGCTCTCGAAACGTTATTTATGTATGATGACCACTTTTAAAGGAGTTTTATATTACATATTATAATATTTCATTGAACCTCCTTCACCCTAGCCATGAATGTTTATGTTGATATTCCACATTTTTTACTTGATCAGTTATGTTACTATTCCCCTCTCAGGAGTGACTGAAGTTCAAAAGGATGGTCGTGGGCGGACTACTCCACCCAAAAGCTTTCTATCAACTTTGAGTTCATCCAAACTCCGAGCCTCTGCTAATCAGTTGCCATTTGCAATGAATAAATTGACGAATCTTGTCAAACTAACTCTAAATTTATACAATACTTTTGTGTGCATGTGAGTGGAGTGAAGGTGACAAATTGAGAAATATTTCCTTTTCCAGTTCCCAAAGTTTAACAAAAACTCCCACTACTTCCTGACTACATTAAGGGGGGAGCCTGGTTTATAAGGTCAAAAAAATCAATTTTTTTTTTTTCGTTTTAAGCTATTCCTAACATATTTCAGAATATTCACACAAAGTTACAGAGCCTAATTCTCAATATTTCCGTAGATACAAAGCTAAAGGTAGGCGAGCGTTAGGTAGTTACGCTGTGACTGGACAGCTCTAGTACAAACTTTATCTTCTTTTCTCGACTTTTCATTTTTATGATTTCTTTAAAAAAAAAAAAACGAATGAACCTTTTGAAATGAATCATAGCTTGTTCACTTCAGTATTAAATTATCTTCTATTTGAACTAACAAAATAGATAAAAAAAAATGTTTCAAGATTTTTATACCAAGTTGAAGTGAATTTTTTTTTATAGAAAGGCATTTTTTTCTTTAAAACCTCCAAAAAGTTGAAATTTTGGAATTTCTCTCAGTTTTCTTAGTTCATCTAGAATGAAAAATCATGATAATTAGAAATCCATTTGAATTTTTTGCTTTAGATAATAATTACGAGCTGTATCTTGTACGCCAGTTGGAATCTCCAGCGTTGCAGCGCTCTACTAATTTCTATGTTAAACTTTTTTTTCAACTTATTTTAACCAGTACAAAAATTTTTTATACTTTTTGAATGTTTATTAAAAGATAGAAAAAACTTTGCAGTGCTAAATTAATCTTTTCCTTAAAAAAAAAATCGCAAAGAGATGCAATTTCTAGATCTCATAAACCAGGCTCCCCCCTTAATGGCAAAAAGTGATTCATATTTCCTTTTTTATTGCACCAAACTTATATTTGCTTTATGTAAGTGCCAATCAGTGGATACTCTAATGTGTGAAACTGCACAGCTCGTGAGATGGTTATGTAGGAAGTCGATTTAATTATAGCCCGTAGAAAGAGAACATAAGATTTCCGTTAGCTATCTGTGTTTTGGTGCTGGAATCTTGGGCTATGTATCAATTCAGATAGCGCTAGACAAGAATAAAAGCTTGTTAGACCTCGACATCCTTCTGGTCACGCATGTACCGGTAGCGCTTAACAGAACTCCTACGGTCAACAAACTCTCGCTTGTTATGGGTTTCCTAACCGTTGCCTGCTAGACATCCATGTGGTGAGACCTCTAATTACTTCTAGTCCCTTTTACGGCGGAAATGGAATTATCTTTGGAGGCTGTTTCTTTTCGGGAAACTGAGTAACCAAGGTACAAGTGGCGGCCGCCGTAAACGCACGTGTTGGTGCGTGACTGTCATTTGGAAGTGGGCAAGTTCGAATCTCTGTGTATCAAACCCCAAATGATAGGAAAAGGGTTGTTCAAATAGCGGTGGCCCTTTAGCAACCAATGGTAAGTCCCCGAGCGTATTTCGGCCATGAAAAATCTTCTCATAAAAAAAGCGCGGCCAAACACTCAAAATGCGTCAAATATATCATATATATACGAGTACACATATATGGAGGTGCTTAAGAAAAGTCTTCTTCGTGAATGCGGAAAAAGTAAATTGGTTCATATGCACTGTGTGACTAGTTTGTTGCCACTGGCAAATTATTTCATATTAAACGTTTGTGGTCTAAGAAAAAGTGAAGCATACTGTGGGCAAAAAGTAAGGTGAATTTGGTTGTAAAATGAAAAATCTTTATTTATTCTTGTAAATCAATTTCATCCCCTTCAAAATAATCCCCTCTCGATGAAATACACTTATGCCAACGATTTTTCCAATCCCCGAAACATGCCAAATAGTCCATTTCCGGTATAGCCATCAGCACCTTCTTCGATTCAGCTTTTATCTCCTCAATCGACTCGAAACGCGTTCCCCGGAGTGGTCTCTTGAGTTTTGGGAATAGCCAGAAGTCACACGGAGCCAAATCAGGCGAATACGGTGGTTGCGGAACGATGTGCGTGAAATTTTTGGCGAAATGGTCACGAAGAACGAGTGCAGTGTGAGACGGTGCATTATCGTGATGCACAAATCAAGCGTTGTTGGCTCATAATTCTGGTCTTTTTAGACAAATTGCTTCACGTAAACGACGCATAACGCTCAAATAATATTCCTTATTAACAGTTTGGCCAGGTGGAAGGAATTCGTAGTGTGCCACACCACGAAAATCGAAATAAACTATCATCATGACCTTTATTTTTGAACGACTCTGACGTGCTCTTTTCGGTCTGGCCTCGCCTTTAGCACGATATTCGCTTGATTGGTCGGTTGTTTCAGGGTTGTAAGCATAAATCCAAGTCTCATCTCCCGTAATGTGCATTTGAGCTTGTCCTGATAGTCTGAAAGCATTGTTTCACACACATCAACGCGACGACTTTTTTCCAAGAAATTGAGAATTTTCGGTACCAAACGAGATTTGACTTTTTGTAGGCCCAAATGGTCTTTCAAATTGGTTTTCACAGATCCTTCTGATATTCCGATCATATCAGTAAGCTCTTTAACAGTCAACCGACTATTTTTGAGCACTAACTCATTCACTTTATTGACGTGTTGGTCATCTGTTGACGTCGATGGACGTCCGGAACGCTCCAAGTCATCAACACTTCTCGACCCTTTTTGAAGTCTTTGTACCACTTATAAACATTTTTCTGCGACATGGTCGAATCACCAAATGCCTTCTGCAACATGCCAAACGTTTCCGCAGCCGAAATTTCATTCCGCAAACAAAATTTGATGGCACTTCTCTGCTCAATCAAATCAGACATTGTAAAAATCGAAAAATCACTCTTAGTCGTTTGGTAAACACAAGCGTAAATATATTACTGATAATGACATTCACATGAAAGTTGACCCAGATGTTATTAACAGTGCTGCCAACTCATGGAAAAAATAACTAGAGCGAAATTTCGCAAAGTTTGACAAATAAATTCACCTTACTTTTTGCCGAACAGAAATATCTCTGCAAATTTCATTATTCTTCGAATAGAATTCATTCTGCTATTGTACTTATATAATTTGGTATAGAGGTGTTTTTTATACTTTATTTGGGCATTAAACACACAATTTTGTACAAATTTCGTCCTCATTTTAAGCAAAGCAGTACTAAAAGTAAAAGATATAAAAAAAAAGTATGCGGGTTGACACAACTGAACATAAACAATAACTGCAATTAAAGCCTCAAATGCCCCCGTTCTTGAGTTACGAGCGCCACATCCCAAAGGCAGCCAAATGCACATTAATTCGTTAGCAACGCGAAAGCAATTCACTTGCCACAAAATGACACCACTACTTGCAACTCCCTCTGGGCCAACCACTAGATGTAGTTAATTTACGTCAGCTGTCAGCTTTGCAGCAATGCACTTGCACTCATATATGTTCAAATGTATTTATGCATGTGTATGTAAATATTAGGGTGTTCCATAAAAACTAAAAAGTATTTTTCACAATTTATACATACCTCTTAATTTATCAAAAAAGAATTATAGTTTTGAGGGTTACTACTATTTTTAAGTTTAGACTTATTCAAATACATTGAAATTTAATTTAACAAACAAACATATATGCACTGTAAAGTTTAGTATATTAAATTTTACAGCAATTTCATTATTAAATACGCTTAAAGAACTAAAAAGCCGTCATTGGCTTAGAGTTATCACTTTAGGTTTAACAAACATTAAAGCAGACTTTTCAGAATTTGTATTGGTTGAAAATGCCTGACTAACAACAAAATGGTACATACATATCGTTTATGTTCTCTATCTGTTGTAGGTAGTTTATGGTATTTCTCCTTGAGTGCGACTCCATGGCTGGCTCAATAACCACATTGACTGCAGTAGCTGATGTGTTTTGTACATGTAAAAAAGGATTTATTTAATGAAGGTTTTCGCAAAATGTTTGAAGGTAAATCCATAATTAAAAAAAGTCTATGGTGCTTTTGACAAAATCTACTACTATCATACAATCCCACCAAGAGATTTAATCGCCGTTTAGCTATCAGAATAAATATGGATTTCTCTAAAGGTAGTCACATTATTGCCTAGCCTCATTAATGGCTAGAATTTCAGACAAATATTTTTTCTATTAGCCGCCGCTTCTCGCCAGGCAATGGCAGACCTCCGATTGTTTTTCTGCTATAAAACCTGTCACGCACCAAAAAATATCCACCACAAATTGGGCGAGATGCTCGGCCAAACAACCAACAAAGGATCTTAACGCCTGTTATATCCTAGCAAAATTGGAAATGTGAAAGTGGGCTTGTAAGTGTGGATGTTTGGGACTGGGAATGTTAGCGCACAGATAGTTCATGATATGATAGGCTACTTTTTTATGAGCAAGATAAGTGAAATTAAATTTAATGAACAAATTCAATTCAATATCAAATGCAAACAGATTTAGAAGAGCTTTATTCCGAAAATATTTCTGACGAAAGTTTGAAGTTGAAGTTGAAGTAAAAATAATAAAATGCATAAAATATAGAAATATGAGTGTTAGAGAGGAGATGTTTCAAAAATATTAATAGGTCTATTTATAAGTTCGTGCGGTTTTACAACAGATGGCGTAACTTGATTATTATTCCATCGATCCACATTTCCAAACATTCATTGGAGAGCTACTGTCGTAAGGCACAAACGTCAGTATAAGTTTTTTATTTGAAGCGTAAACAACAATATTTTTACCACACTTGAAAATGTCGAATTTCGTGCCAAATAATGTGTTTTTGCGGGGAATTCTTCTTCATTATTTTAATATGAAGAAAAAAGCAGCCGAAAGTCATCGTATCTTGGTGGAAGTTTATGGTGAGCATGCTCTATCTGAGCGAACGTGCCAGAAGTGGTTTGCACGCTTTAAAAGTGGTGATTTTGGCTTGGAAGACGAAGAACGCGAGGGTGCGCCGCCAAAGTTCATGGATACCGAATTGGAGGAATTGCTCGATCAAGATCCGGCTCAAACGCAAGAAGAGGTTGCAAAAACTTTGGGAGTTGATCAATCAACCATTTCCAAACGTTTAAAAGCCATGGGAATGATCCGAAAGGTAGGCCATTGGGTGCCGTATGAATTGAAGCCAAGAGACGTTGAACGCCGTTTTATGGCATGCGAACAACTGCTTCAACGGCACAAAAGAAAGGGTTTTTTGCATCGAATTGTGACTGGCGATGAAAAGTGGGTCCATTACGACAATCCAAAACGTCGGGCAACGTATGGATACCCTGGCCATGCTTCAACATCGACGTCGGCGCAGAATATTCATGGCCTGAAGGTTATGCTGTGTATCTGGTGGGACCAGCTGGGTGTTGTGTATTATGAGCTACTGAAACCGAATGAAACGATTACGGGGGATGTCTACCGACGACAATTGATGCGTTTGAGCCGAGCACTGCGAGAAAAACGGCCGCAATACGCCGATAGACACGACAAAGTTATTTTGCAACATGACAATGCTCGGCCACATGTTGCACAAGTGGTCAAAACATACTTAGAAACGCTCAAATGGGATGTCCTACCCCACCCGCCGTATAGTCCAGACCTTGCGCCATCCGATTACTATCTCTTCCGATCGATGCAACATGGCCTGGCTGACCAGCACTTCCGTAATTACGATGAAGTCAAAAAATGGATCGATTCGTGGATTGCGGCAAAACCGACCGAATTTTTCACAAAGGGAATCCGTGAATTGCCAGAAAGATGGGAAAAAGTAGTAGTAAGCGATGGACAATATTTTGAATATTAAATTTGTAACCATTTTACGTCAATAAAGTTTCAAATTTCGAAAAAAACCGCACGAACTTATTCATAGTCCTATTAACTTCGAATATATTCCGGAATAGAGTCACCTCCTGTTAAAAAATTAAGATGAATAAATTAAACAATTAATAATAAATAATATTGGGAGGTTGAATTAGTTTTAAAGGTGACACACAGATGGCGCTATTTATCACTTTATCGCGTTGGCAATACTGAATATATATTCATGACAAAGCCTCATCCCTGGGCTTTGTTTATCAGTATCTGTCATTTCGCTGAAGTATAAACAACGCAGTGTTTTCGTGCTCCGAGTATGTCAACTTTCGTGCCGTCGAAACGCAATTTGCGGGAAGCTTTGCTTTTCTTTGCAAGCGTCTAAAAGCGATGGGAATGATCCAAAAGCAAGGACTTTGGGTCCCGTACGAGTTGAAGCTGCGCGACGTCGAACGGCGACTTTTTACGTGCGAATTGCTGATCGAGCGACAAAATCGGAAGGGTTTTTTGCATCGGGTGGTGACTGGCGACGAAAAATGGATCCACTACGATAACCCAAAACGCAAAAAATCATGGGGTTTGCCCGGCCACGCATCAACGTCGACCAAGCAGAATATTCACGGCAAGAAAATCATGCTCTGCATTTGGTGGGATCAGGTCGGCGTCGTATATTTTGAGCTGCTCCAACCGGGCGAAACAATCACGGGGGATCGTTACCGACTGCAATTGATGCGTTTAAGCCGGACATTGAAAGAAAAACGGCCGGAAACGGTAAAAAGGCACGACAAGGTTATTTTGCAACATGACAACGCTCGGCCGCATGTTGCTCAACCTGTCAAAAAATACCTTGGAACGCTTGGCTGGGAAGTGTTACCCCACCCGCCGTATAGTCTAGACATAGCTCCCTCCGATTATCATTTGTTCCGGCATATGAGTCTCGATTTGGCGGACCAGCGGTTCTCCTCGTACGAGGCTACCAAAATATGGGTTGAGTCATGGATAGGCAAGCAGCGGCCAGAATCTTGGAGAAACGGCATCCGGAAATTGCCCGAAAGATGGGCGAAAGTTGTAGCTAGCGATGGCCAATACTTCGAATAAAATATTTTGTACCGTTTTTTCACAATAAAGCCCCAAATCTTCGAAAAAAACCTTTAAAACTAATTCAACCTCCCAATAAATAATCTAAATATTCCAGTATGTATGTCAAACACCGCGTTACACACATTCTGTCCTATGAACCAAATATACTTTTTCGGAAAGAGGATACAAAATAAAAATACACGTGTATCGGCGATTTTCATGTACACGTCACAATTTTTTTTTTTTTGCATTTTATAACTTTAAACGAGCAATTCTTGTATGCATATCTGTATAGCCACACGTTCTCAGGATCAGCTTAACGGATTTGAATGAAATTGGGCACACAGATAGTGTATCACATTTCTAGACTTTTCACCTAGGTGTTGCCACTGACAATGTTTCACAGGGTTGCCACCTGTTCGAAATTAAAAAAAAAAATTCCATGAGATATGCCGATGTGGATATCAAAAGAAAGGTATTTAACTCCACATTACAATAGAGATATAAAACCCCTAATCTTTTTATTAATTTTATTATATTAAAATTACTTTACTTTAATTACTTTACTTTATTACTTTAAGGCTGTTGACCGATGCATCGATGAAAAGTCGCCACTCCTCTGAAATATGAGGTTAACCAATTTTTTCTAACATCGAATCAATATCACAACAATAAACCAGGTTTTTTCCCCGATCTTCGTGCAATTTAAAAAATTCGACATATGGAATACTGCTACGCCGATCACGAGCGGCTGTTATTTTAAAATCAGCCGGCTCTAAATTCCACTGCTTAAAGCGTGATGCGAAGAGTTCGGCTGTTATCTTTCACAAATTTCCTTCCCGTACAAGAAGTCGGCTTGCGTTACTAAATGCGGCACTGCAGTCCCAAGTTCACTGGTTCTCCGCATCTCGCATTCGATGCAAGAAATGTTGATATCATTGTTGGTGCTACTGTTGGTTCTCCATCCCTTAATTCGGGAACATCCTCAAAAATCTCCATTGAAGCCGCTATACGTTCTTCTGGTGAGTACAGAACCGCTGGAATAACCGATTCTACATTAGCGTAGCGAATTTTGTTGCGGCGAAAGTATTGGTACCCTTTAGTTTGAGTAAAAGTTACGCAAAAGTAGCACAGTTCACTGCAGTGCTCCGTACGTTATAGCCAAATTGTTGGTACAGAGTACTTTATTGTTGTCCTTCCATCAGAAAACTTGCATAAATTTCTATAGCAATAGTCGCACACGACTTCCGGAGTATACCACAAGTAAGGAACATAAGCAGTCTTGAATATTTTCTGAAACGAATTAACCACTGTATTCGTAATATTTTTAAAATTCTTACTTGGTGCGAATAAGCCACAAACGTAACAAAAGTTATTTCGAGTCGGGCACTGCATTTTTCGTAAGATGAAATATACAGAAAGACGTTTTCGCGCAACAGAACTTAAAACAATTGTCAAAGTAGATATATGTCTCCTAGTAGCGCAACTGTCAGATGATCGGAACTTCCGCAACTGGAACAAACACACAAACGGCACAGAGTGTGTTGTATGAAACAATAAATTAAAGGTTAATAAGTTGTTTAAAAATTTGGAGTGCCTTCAAGTTATGTCGAAAATTTTGAAAATTTTTTTTTTAGAAAAAAAATTCAAGAAAATCTGAGAATTGATAAAATTTTTTTTTTTTTTAATTTTACATAATAAAAACATTTCCACGAGTCTGCCTGCAGAAATTCAGCGCGATTGGATCACGGAAAAAGGGTTAAAAATTGATCCAAAATTTTTCACACAGGCGGACTACGAGCTCTATATTTTATACATAAAAAAACAAAAGTTTGACGTGTACATGAAAATCGCCGATACACGTGCATTTTTATTTTTCCTCCCCTTTCCGAAAAAGTATATTTGGTTCATTGGACAGAAAAAAAGTTCGTTTTTGTAACGCAGTGAAATGATAGAGGGATTTAAGAAAGCTTATTTTAGAAAAAGTTGTAGAGATGGTTGCCACCTGTTTGAAAGGGTTGTTAATTTTGATTTTTAAACACGTTAACTAAAATACTACAACATACGTTCTAAACGAAAGAAGTATGAAAAAATCTTTATTTTGAATATATTATTGTATAGGGTTGCCAACTGCTAAACAACTAATTTCGGTAAATGCTGCTAATACTAAATGCTAATTAATAATATTCGGAGGTCCCAAATTACTCAAAGAACTCCATGTATTATGTATAAAAAAAACATTATTAAGTTCTCCGACGCACCCAAGAGCCCCTTGAACAATAATACATTCCACAGTACACAAATATGCGCAAAATGAAACTTTTTTCTCGGTTTTGCTTACATTTTTTTTAATATTCAACAAACTTCAGGTTACCCCACTATTTATGACTAATTTACATGAGTCGTCATTTGAAGTTAAAATAATAAAGACTAAAAATAGACTAATGTATTTTGTTTTGGTTGACTGGCTTATTTTGATATTTAAATAAAATATATTTTGAAATGTGCTATGCCAACTATGTTTATAAGAAATACTATTTTTTGTTTGGAGCTATTGAAATTACGAGACGTGTTCAAAAAGTGTCGCGAATTTTGTGTTTTTTTTTTTTAATTATTTATTTATTCATTAATATCTATTTTGTCCCCTTCAAAGTAGTGCCCATGAGATATTATGGACTTGTGCCAACGTTTTTTCCAATCTTCGAAGCACTTCAAAAAATCATTTTTTTTTATCTTGTTCAGCTCCCACTTCGATGCCGTCTTAATCTCGTCAATCGTAGCGTAGCGTCGTCCTTTCATGGGCCTCTTCAGTTTCGGGAACAAGAAAAAGTCCCAGGGAGCCAGATTTGGGAAATACGGTGGCTGTGGCATCACTAGTATGTTGTTTTTGGCGAAAAAGTGGCGCACAAGCAACGATGTGTGAGCAGAGCGTTATCATGATGCAAGAGCCAATTTTTGTTCGGGCGTTTCTGGCGTAAATTGCGCATAACTTGCAGGTAATATTCCTTATGACCGTTTTACCCTGCGGCAAGTACTCATGATGCACAGCGCCCCTGCAATCGAAGAAAACGGTAAGCAAAACTTTTACATTTGACCGAACTTGACGCGCTTTTTTCGGTCTTGGTTCGTGCGGCAGCTTCCATTGAGATGATTGAGCTTTGGTTTCTACGTCATAACCATAAACCCACGATTCGTCACGAGTTATGACCCTCTGGAGCAAATTTGGGTCGTCGCGGATAGAGGCCAACATCTCATTAGCAATGTTCATGCGTTGCTGCTTTTGGTCGAAATTGAGCAGTTTTGGTACGAATTTTGCGGCGACCCGTCTCATGCCCATTCATTGAAAAAAATCGAATGGCACGAGCCAATCGATATGTTTAGGTCCCCAGCAAACTCTCTAACGTGATTCGATGATTGGCCAATACCATTTTTTTCACTCCATCAATTTTTTCGTCTGTTGTTGAAGTGCTCGGGCGTCCGGCACGCTTTTCGTCGTTCACATCTACTCGGCTTTCTGAGAACATTTTGTACCACCGATAAACGTTGCTTTGGTCAAAAGTAGCTTCTCCGTATGACACAGTCAACATTCGGAATGCATCCGCGCACTTAATTTCGTTTTTCCCACACAATTTGATACAGGTTCTTTCATCCATCTTTTTGAATAGATAAAAATCGAAGACGAGCCGAAACACGTGCATGCAAAACAGCTGTCAACAATTAACTGAACATTCCAAATGGCCGAACTCGTCGTCATGAGTGAGATACATGAGTACCAACATATCGCTACAAAAAAATCGGAATTCGAATATAAGGAAGTTGCGAAATTTCAAAATTCGCGATACTTTTTATGTATAATTGGCGCGTACACCCCTTTTGGATGTTTGGCTGAGCTCCTCCTCCTATTTGTAGAGTGCGCCTTGATGTTGTTCCACAAGTAGAGCGACCTACAATTTTAAGTCGGATCCAAACGGCAGATAATTTTTTATGAAAAGGTTTCTAATGGCGGAAATACACTCGGAGGGGCGACCACTATTAGAAAAATACTTTTTATATCATATTGTTTTTCATGCATGGAGATTCGAACCTACGCACTTCCGAGTGGGTAGTCAATTCTAAAATGTCGATAGCGAAATTTTGACAAATAAAATTTTTTAATTTGGCAAAATCTTGGAAACGACTTTTGAAACTTGTCTTAAAAATTTTAGATTTTCGTGAAACTCTTTACTTTGCCAAATAAGTGGGTGCTTCATTCGAAATGGTGGGCCCTAATAAATAGACTTAAACATATATGTATATGTTTGTAAAATGCGTGCGAAATATTACTGTATGAGCGTTTTCGCAAGCCCTGTAGGAAGCAGGAAATACTGAAATACGGAAAATGCAAAAAAGCGAGGTGGTTACATATTTAGAAGGGACTGGATAATACTTATATATCTTCTTAGAAATCTGCTAGTTGCGAACAGTACTGCTCTTGAGAATTCGGAACCGCCTTTCCTTCTTCCTCTGCGACCATTTCTCTACACTTTTTATAGCAGAATTTCCCTCTGGGGCTATATGTACGACACACACATACATACGTATGCACTCACTCGCTTTATTCATATAACGTGCCAGCAGACTCATAATATCGTTCAGATATGTATGTAGGTATATCAATCAAAGACAAATGCCAACGCAAGTGTTTGGTATATTTGTTGTAGTACTACTTTGTTGCATTGATGCATCAAAAGCGTGGTTATGCTCCTGCAACAATTCAACAGTTTCTGCCCCTGGTGCAGCTTTTGTTTTATTATTGCTCTTGTCACTTTTGGCACTGCCGCTTTATAGATGGATAGCATTTGCTGTTTTTGTTGCTATTACTGTTGATGGCAGTTGGCAGATGCCACACGTTAACTGCCTGCCACCACTGACAGTTATGTCAAAAATCTTCGCAAAGGCGATTTTAAGTGAGATGGATTATTGTCACTTTACAGTCAGTCAGCCACAATACAACTGCACGCATACATTTACACACACATGCGCACCTAGGCACACACGCAAGAATATTTCTTCAGCGTGTCATTCTCTTTACAAGTATCAGGCGCAAATCTGTAAAATTACATTTTAATAAGATAATTACACCTAAGTTGCTGGATATTGAGATGGATCGTAAACAGCAAACTTCAGAGTTCCTTAAATTAGCGCGTTCATAAGAAACACATAAAGACGACAGTTAAAAGTGATGAGGCAAGCGAGCGTGTTGCTGGTTTGTACTAGGGGAGGATTTCCAAAGGTTTTCAGTTTTTAATAGTTTGAAAATTATATTTCATGAAGTATATTGGTAGCGCTCTATTCTTGCTCTCTACGTTTCAACTTCTAATTCTGCACTAATGCTGGAAACCTAATAATGTTAAAATAATAAAAAGACATCAGTTGTCAGGTATTATTGTACTCGTATGAGCGGATGCCAGTAAGAGATGAGAGCTCTCGGGTAATAACCTAGCAGAGTCGTATCTGTAGTTGAGCAGCTATCCAGCAGATTTCAAAATTCTTCAAATTCAACCTGATGATAGGACATATATGAATGTAAACGGTGATTTTTGAAGAGCTATAGGAAAGTTTTTCAAAAAAACACACGTAAAATTCAGAAAAATCCATAAAATTTTTATTTAAATCGATAGTACAGTCCATATAATTTAATGTTTGAAGATTATTTCATGCAAATGTTGACCGCAACTCCGCTTCAAATGGTCCATCCGCTTAGTTCAATTTTGGCATACTCTTTCCAATGTTTCGACCGGTATCTCACATATAAATGCTTTAATGTTGTCTTCCAATGCGTTAATACAAGCAGGCTTGTCTGAATAGGCATGAGCTTTAACATAGCCACGAACTCGGTGGCCAATTGACAGGTCCCGAACGTGAAATAAAATGTTCACCGAACTCGGCTCTCAACAAGTCCATTGTTACGCGTGCTGTGTGGCATGTGGCACCGACTTGCTTAAACCACATGTCATGCAAGTCACGCTCTTGCATTTTGGGCAAAAAAAAGTTGGATATCATTTCACGGTAGCGCTCACCATTCACAGTTACGTTCCGATTCGCAGCATCTTTGAAGAAGTACGGTCCAATGATACCTCCAGCCCATAAACCGTACCAAACTGTGACCTTTAAAAACGTGTGATTAACCTTATGAAATGCTTTTGAAAAGTCTGTGTTCACAGAGCCGACTTCAACGTTATTTTGAATAGCTGGTATACAATATTCACAAAACACTGCATGATTTAAAATAATTGATCTACCTTCCATGAAACCACAACAGAGATTAAACGATTAACTACAAAATAAATTTTTTCTTTCGCAATAAATTCAAATAATTTTAAACCGATATTGGTCTCTCTCGCATGTTTTCAATGTTTTTAAAAGCGATATGGATTGCCCCTTTCTGCTTCAACGTACTAATTTTCTTACACCTCCCGGAATTTTTCTCTTCCTTTTCCTTCGTTTCGCTCTTCCTTTCTATTTAAATAAGTTTGATACAAATTATGCTCGCAATGATCCTACTCAACGCGCTCGTCGTGTTTTTTTTTTAAAGAAGATCTCCAGCTAGACTTCTCATTTTCTAAGAAAGAATTTTCTGTACTAATGAACTTTATCTTTTAGTTAGTTAGAGGTAAGTTTGTATATTTTAAATAGATGTACAGGATGAACGATATGAAGTGTTACCAACTTCACACTGCTTGTATCTCTAAAACAGCTCACGACGTCAACGTCAAAATTGTTCTAGTTCAGTTCAATATATTGTTTATAAGCCATCAAAAGCATTTGCGTCTCAGTTTTGTTGAATTTTTTTTTTCTGTGATGGAACTCAAACGTAGTAGTGTGATTGCGTTATATTTGGCTGGAAAATCACAACCTCCCATTGTTCGTGAGCTCAGTCACCTCAAAGTGAATAAAATGCTTGTGTATCGCACTATAAAACGTTACAATAATACTGGTAACATTGCAAAACGCTATGGAGGTGGACCAAAAAAAACCGCAACAACGCCAGAAATGGTTCGGAAAGTGAAGGCTCGACTAGAACGAAATCTACGTGGAAGTGGAAGAAAAATGGCCAAAGAACTGAAAATATCGCAAGACAGCATTCGACGCATATTGAAAAATGAGCTCACGGTCAAGGCTTACAAGTACCAAAAAGCACACGATCTTTTACCCCAGCAACAAAGAGTTCGGTGCGAAAGAGCAAAGGAGTTGTTGCGCTTGCACGAACGTGGCGAATTTCCTAACATTCTGATGAAAAAAATTTCCCAATTGAGCAGTTCATAAACACTCAAAACGATCGTGTTTACTTGAGCGAATGCTCATACGAAAATAAGAGCCTACGTATGGCCACTCGAAGCAATTTCCCATCGCAAGTAATGGTTTGGGTAATGGCCGCAGTGACCGCTGATGGACGCTCTCAAATCGTTTTTATCGAGCCTGGTGAATGCGACTTATTATCGTAAAAATGTTTTAGAAGCTGCTTTAGAGCCGTGGACACGCAAACATTTCGGTCGTAGACCGTGGACGTTCCAACAGGACTCGGCACCGTCTCATAAAGCTTGTGTGAACCAAGAACCAGAAGAACCACACTTCATTTCGTCCACACAATGGCTTTCGAATTCACAAGACGCAAATCCGATGGACTATTCCATCTGGTCCATTTTGAAGAGCAAGGTGAGGACTAAAAAATATGCCAGTATGGATACGCTCAAAAAAGCGGTTATACGAGAATGGGCTAAAATACCTCAAGATGACATTCGTGCAGCATGCAACTCATTTTTTGACCGTTTGAAGGCTATAGTCAAGGCAAAAGGTGGTCATATCGAGCCAAAGTGAATATATGTTAAAATTGTAATCATTTTTGAACAATTTTGTCTTTGAAATCAATAAAAACTAATTTCACACAAAAAAGTTATGGTGTTTTGAATAGGTAACACATCATGTCGTTCCCCTTGTAAGTTTGTAATTGAATTTGTATAATATATATTTTCATTATTCTTTAGTTTTAGTAGTCAGTCTGAAATAATGTTTTCTTGGCTTCTTCAAATAAATAAAATAATATAAATAATTCGGAATATTATTCTTATCGCAACTTTTGAATGCTGAATTTCTAGTTGTTACTTTCCAGGCATCTATGAACTCTTCTCGTTCAAGGAATTTATTGAACATTAATAAAAGTGAATAGGCAATTGCAGAACAATTATAAAACTATACGAAGATGAACGCTTGCACTTGTTGGAAAAATTCTGCAGATCGGACGGTCTCAGACCCTTCTTTGTGTTTTCTGCGTTTTGCTATATGTAGATTCTGCATCGCCGTTTGATGCTTCCAATTTACGGCGAACCTTATGAGGGAATGAACGTGCGCACTTAGGAAAATTAGAAATTTCTAATTCGGTTCAAGTTCCACATCCAGCGACGTTAACTGCATGTCTCTTCATTTCTAGAATTGCGTTGTTCTCCATGCCTTATCTGCAAAAGAGCAAAAAGAATAGTAATGGTTTCGAGAAGTCATAGCATGTCTTCAACTACTATATGCACCCTGTATAAGATACATTTTACGAGTATGTGCACATTCATATGCTAAGAAATTCATAATTACCTAAAATAACGCTCACCATAGATATGTACCTACGTAAAGTAGACACATATTGCTGATTGCTAAAATCCAAGCGTCATTTTATTTAATTTTCATGCGAAGGATGTTCTGAATTTTCTGAATATTTTCTGCCCTAGACATGAAGATAAAATTATTTCAAATTAAATTTCTTTCCTTTCTACATTCAAATATATATGTTTTTGCAGTTTGCTTTGCTAATTTTGCATTTTGAGCACATGAAATATATAAGTATGTATGTCTATGTATGTCCCGCTTTTGAAAACATTCGCACTCGCACGCACAGTTGTGCTCTTCCCGCAGATATAGAAGATTACCTGATTTTCTACGCTTGGGCTTATGTAGGAGGCAATATTCAAGAAAAATTGTACGCGACGAGAATCAAGTGCGCGTAAATTCGAAAATAAGAAAAATAAAGGGCGAAATGAAACCATTCAACTTGAATTGATGTCAAGTGGAGCTGCACGTAATAAGCGAAAGCAGAATGTTACGCATACAAGTAACTCTGTCGCGTCATCATTTGCGAATTTAATGAGGTGCAAATGAGGTTGTTCCGCACATTGAGGGCGGCGAAACGACACAGAGGCATCATGAAGCGCAATGCAAAGAACTCCGCCATTTTTGAGGCGAAAGCTATAGCACTCACGCATCAACACGCACCACGCCCGTATGAATCAGTGGGAAAGAAGGGAGCTACAAGTGGTCCTCACTTGTGTTAGTCGATCCCATATACCATATATACATATATGGGCAGATATAGGTAGATTTGTACAACTAACTTAGAAAGGCATGAGTTAATGCGGGTTAGGGAGAAATCACGAAAGCAGCACCAAATTTTAGTAGCAACAGTGGAGCTACAGCATGAAAGCATGAGTAAGGCAAATTTACAGGTGCACGTATTTATATGTATAAACTGCACTAGGATACTTTGGATAATCTGAGTGAAGAAGTGCTAAGCAATTCTGCTTCCAGGACATCTTCAGCGCAGGTATACAGCTCTTCATAGACACCTTAGCACGTGGGGGCGTGTAAGTGACTTAATGTCACAATCAAAGGTCTGTATGAGCGCAAGCAATAGCGGCATGTACAAATTTACATACGCATATTTAAACACACATACACATTCTCTCAGTTAACATATGTATGCTTCTGCCTTACCTCCTATGGAGATGCCACGCATGTGTCATGTCGTATGAGCAACTTTCCGCGACATTTAAACCAGCACGTCATTTATTCCCCAAACATGTTTGCTTACGTGTAAACATTGACATAAAATAAAGCAGTCTTACAGATATAGGTATATACGGGTATGTTACGGGTTAAATGTCACTTCAGGGTACCCACTGTGAATGCAAAATTATGTTAATCAGCAAGAAATTATACAGTTGCAAATAAAGCGATAAATTGTAGGTGGCAATGAATTGTCGCCAAACTTAACAGCTTCTTATTGTCTTACCGTAGCCAGTGATTGTGAACATTTATGTGAAACAGTAGCTACAAAGCAGTACTAGAGACATATGTAAAGTGAGAGGGCGTTGCTACATCTCAGTTTGACATTTATAAATGCCAGATTGCAATAAAAGCTCGCGACATATGTTAACATAAAACAATAAAGCTAACATTATTACATGTATGTATATTAATACAATACAATATGGTTCAAATGGGTATGCAGTTGTGTGTTTGTAAAGCCGCATGTATCAGCTATCGTATCTGTGTAAGTATGTATATTACAGATGTGCACTATTGCAAATGTGGGTGTTATATCTTTGGTTTACCTCTTGGGCCACGTAATAAATACTACGTAGAAGCAATTCTTATACTGGTATACAAAAATTACTTGGTAGCAAACTATTCATACATACTCATATGTTTATTAGGTACAAACCCAATCTATATACAATGTATAAAAATGAAATGATGTTCGTTTGTACGCAATTTTTTGGGCCGAAACGAGACCAATTTTATTCGTTCTTTTTTCATATTATAGGGATCCACTAGGGGAAGGTTTTTAGCAAAAAAAAAATTGTTTTTTAAATATTTTCTTCATATAAAAAAAGAAAAAATCAAAATATTGTACAAAACAAAACTTGCTCGATTCTTAGATTATAGTAAGTTTCGAATCGACATTCATTTTATGTGTACAACTTTTTTTGAATTTTTCGTTATTGTGAAACGATTTGTAATTTTCTATATAGAAATGAATGCGTTTGCAAACGATGTTTTCGGCTATGAACAAATGTTGGAATCGAATGAAAAAGGAAAGAAACGCGAAATGATAAAAAAAATTCTTGGAAAATTTAAAATGAATGGTGCTTCATTGGAAAAATTCAAAGGACATACACAAGATAAAGATAAAGTTAGAATTTGAATTTTTAGATTTATTTTATTTATTTCTCATTTTTTCAGAAGCATACCACACAACAACTCATTCCAACTCTGATTTTGAAATCTTGTTGGAATTGGTGATTGATAATTTTGTGACTATAATGGTCAATGAAAATTTGCGTGTATCAGACCCTGCATATTATTTACCATATCAACTTTTTATGGAACATATGGACCAAATGAACACAAAAAAATTATTTAGTTTTGTTTTGATTTTTTGCAACATTTTGATTTTCAGTTAATACAATAAAAACAAAACTGTTTTTTCGTGAACACAAATGAACACAAAATTCTAAATTTATTACGTTGTTTGTTTAGTATTTTTTTAGAAAAAAAGTAAATTTTTTGGTTTTGAGGTAATTTGTTTATTGTTGCTATTTGTGAAAGCGTAGATATTTGTAAGTATTTGACTATACTCCTAAAAGTTAATGGAATACCACTATGACACATAGACAACATTTTTTCGAGGGGGTGTTTTTCAAAGCGGAAAAAAATCTTTTTTAACAAATCAATTTAAACTTTTACAAAAGTATGAAATTTTTTCAAGAACAAAATTTTCTCAAAACCGTTAAATTAAAAAAAAAATAGTTTTTTCAAAATATTTAATTTTCAGCAATTAACTGAGAAGAAATTTGTTAGAGCGAAGTGTTTTTCAAAACTTAAAAAAACACTTTTTAACCAAAAAAATAAACCTTTTTTCAAAAACAAAATTTTCACAAAAATATATTACAAAAAGAATATTATAGTTTTTCAAAAAAATTTCATTTTCAACTATTAACAAAGAAGACATTTCATTTAGGTTCAATTGAATTCACGTTGAACAAAAATTTGCATTTGTGTGCATCGACAACAATACATACATATTTGCTGTGAATTATCTTCGCTGTTGCTTTGTGAGATTACATTAATGGACTATTCAATATTTTCGTTATTGTAGTATTTATTGATGCTTTTTAATGTTCCTTATTGCGAACAGGTGCACATTTTGAAAGTGTGGTTTTCGACGATTTTTAAAAATGCCGGAACGATCTGATCTTGGCCGTAAATCGCGCAATACACGTAATCATGCTGCAAGGAGAAATGAAGAGACTGCAGAGCGACGAAGTCAGCATAATGAGTAAAGTAGACAACGTATGGACAGATCACGTTCTGCTCATTCGAATGAAAAACGGGAAACACGTAATAATATTGATCGTGAAAGAATGAGAAGAAATCGTGCAGTGCAAGGTCAACAAAATACGAACATGAATCAGCGTATTAGGAGACAGAGGTCAATTGTACAAAATCTCAACAGAGCAGCGCTTGCATATAATCATTTGTATGACTATAGTTTGCACAATTCTGTTGTAATTGGAACCATGACTAATGTTTACAAACATTGTAAGGCACTGAAATTTCAAAATGAAACCGATGGTCTTTGTTGTTCTGGTCGAAAAGTTAAACTACCGGAATTAAAACTTCCCCCTGAACCATTACGTTCATTTGTATCGGGAACAACACCGTTATCAAGGCATTTTTTGGACAAAATTCAAACGTATAATTCCTGTTTTCAAATGACATCGTTTGGTGCTTTGAAAATAATCACAGATAATTTCATGCCAACATTCAAGGTAATTTGTCTTTATAATACGGAAATTTACAATTTTGCAAATTCTTCCACACAGATTCAAGGACAAATTTACCATCAAGTCGGATCTTTATTACCATTCGCGGATGCAAATTATCAGTTTTTACAAATTTATTTTATTGGTAATACCGAAGATGAAATTGATCGACGCTGTACAATTGCCACTAATGCTCGACGAGCAATAGTTGGAGAACTGACAGAATTTTTCCGTGCACATAATTTATTGGTTCGATTGTTCAAAACAGCGATGGATCGAATGCCATCCGACAACGATAAAATTGTGATTCGTCCAGACAAAGATGATATTTTACGCCAAATGCGTCGAGCTACTGCAAATTATGAGTTGGAATTCACTTTGGAAATTTACAATGAAGCATTGATAAGGATTAACGACATTTGTCTGTCGATGTCAAACAAATCGTTAGTACAATTTGGCATGCCAGCAGCAAATCGTCCAGTGCATGATATGTTCAATCGAGAACTGGAGCATGAATACCATTATGATTGTAATGAACTAAACACATTTGTAACATCAAATTTAACGAAATTGAATGACCAACAGCAACGTGTTTATGATACAATCATGAATAATGTTAGCCATGGAACTGGTGGATTGTTTGTGGATGCTCCTGGGGGAACAGGAAAGACCTTTCTGATCTCGCTTCTTCCGGAATTGCGGCTACATTACTGGAAGGCGGTCGCACAGCACATTCTGCATTAAAGTTACCTTTGAATATGCAGGTAAATGAAACACCAACATGTAATATTTCGAAAACATCTGGAATGGCAAAAGTTCTTAAAGTATGTAAGCTCATCGTATGGGACGAGTGTACTATGGCACACAAAAAATCCTTGGAAGCACTTGATAGAACTTTGAAAGATCTACGAGGAAGGCAAACATTACCTGTGATCCCAAAATCTACGGCTGCAGATGAAATCAATGCATGTTTAAAATCATCGTATTTATGAAGACATGTAAACACGCTTACACTTGCTACAAACGTACAGTTTCAACTACAGAACGATCCGTCAGCAGCTGAATTTTCACACCAATTACTGAAAATCGGAAATGGCCAAATGTCTGTCGATCCAACAGGAATGATTACATTGCCTAACAATTTCTGCACTTTTGCCCAGTCTAAAGAGGCATTGACACAGAGTGTATTTCCAAACATAGTTCAACATTACAAAAACCATGATTGGCTCAGCGAAATAGCAATTTTAGCTGGGAAAAATAAGGACGTCAATGATATAAATTCAGCTATTTTAGATCAAATACCTGGTGACATAGTTGCGTATAAGTCAATGGACACTATCACTGATCAAGATGATGTCGGAAATTATCCAACTGAATTCTTAAACTCACTCGATTTGCCATGTCTACCACCTCATAATTTACGATTAAAAATTGGAGCGCCGATTATTATGCTGCGCAACAGTAATGTGCCACGACTTTGCAACGGTACCAGACTCGCTGTGAAGAAGCTAATGGGTAACGTTATCGAAGCAACAATTTTGAAAGGAAAGTGCAAAGGAGAAGACGTTTTGATACCCTGAATTCCACTGATTCAGACGGATTTACCATTCGATTTCAAACGTTTGCAGTTCCCTATTCGCCTTGCCTTTGCTATGACAATTAATAAGGCCCAAGGACAGTCTCCACAAATGTGCGGTATTAATTCAGAATACCCAATTTTTTCTCACGGACAATTGTATGTATGTAGCTTGCTCACGAGTAGGCAAACCATCGTCATTATTCATTTACGCGAAAGATGGAAAAACCAAAAACGTTGTCTACCAAAAAGTGTTACAATAAAGTTCGAATGAAATTGTATCAAAGAATTTGCTTTGTTTCGTATTAATTTTATTCTCTTTCAGCAAATCATTGAATTTTTCGCCTAGCGAAGCGGGCGAGGGTACGCTAGTTTATTTATAAAACTAAAATAATTCAAAAATGAGTTACTTCAATGTAAAGGTCCCGTGTATGCAGGCAATCAAGCGGAAACTCAAAAGGAATAATTATGTTCAAATAAGAAAAAATTAAGGTCAAATAAAAGAATTGCAATCTTTCAGCTAACTCACACTTTTATGCATGATGCCCACTGTGGCCTGTTCGATCCGCAGCAGTAACTTTCAAGTAGTGTCATCCTTTGTCAAGCGTCGAAAACTTATTCGTAGTAGGTGTATATTAGGCCGGGTCGGTTTGTGGGGAGGCAAAAAAATCGCCCATTGCTCTGTGAAAATCATATTCAAGGGATCAAAATAAGAAACTTTGCCGAAGGAACCATACCTCTAAAACGAATTCTGATGTCCCCCAATTTGGGTCAAACTTTTAGTGTTTTTTGTGGGGGCAAAAAAATCGCCCATTGCTCTGTGAAAATCATATTCTAGGGATCTAAATAAGAAACTTTGCCGAAGGAACCATACCTCTAACACGAATTCTGATGTCCCCCAATTTGGGTCGAACGAAAAATCCCACTTTGACCCATTTAGAGTGCTCCAATCGAGTCCAAATGTATGACCGACGCCCACTAACTTTTAATTCGGGATTAGAGAACAAAAACAAATTTTAATAATCGAAAATCACTTTATTGCTTTTCAAAATATTCTCCATGAAGATCTATACACTTTTGCATGCGTTTGAACCAATTGTCGAAGCACTTTTGCCACTCTGAATGAGGTACCTCCAAAACATGCATTCTGAATGCCGCAACCGCTTCTTCAGGTGTCGAAAAACGTTGACCTCTCAGTTTGTTTTTTACGTATGGGAATAAAAAGAAGTCATTGGGGCCAAGACAGGACTATACGGCGGATGACCCATTAATTCGATGTTTTGAGTGCTCAAAAATGCAGTTGTTTGAGCCGATGTGTGAGAGCTCGCATTGTCCTGGTGAAGAGTGATCCGTCTTTGGCGATTGGTTTTCCTAATTTCTTGGAAGACAACTGGCAAACAAATGGTTGTGTACCACTCAGAATTTACTGTTCTGCACGAAATTCGTCTTGGAGTGAACTACGACCACGATTGAATTCACCATACCATCGATAAACACTGGTCCTTGATGGATCTTCATCGCCAAAAAATGAATTAAGTTCATCCATGCAATGTTGCTGAGTTAATCCACGTCGATAGTTGTAAAAAATAATCCCACAAAAATGTTCACGAATTAATTCCATTTTTGGACCGAGATGAATCTTTTAAGTTACTGTAAACAACACAAATAGCGCTGGTATTTCAAAACGCTGGTATGTCAAACTTTGCGATACAGCTGTCAGTTGCCAGATTGCAACACCAGGGTTGCCAAATCCCGAAATGTAAAAGGCACCCCTCCTATAACACTTTCTGTTACAGCTACTCTGTTAAATGCGACTGTTAAAAAGCCCTATTTCATTTTGAATACATCTTTGACAGTCATATTTCATTAAGACAATGTAAATATAAAGAACTTAATCCAACTTTGTAATATCTATATGCTCTTTTGAATCTGAATATCTTTCCTGAATACGAGTATTATTAACGTAGTTATCTTCAAACGTATGGACGTTGTTTACCCGCCGCACTTTTGTACAAAGGGATAGAATAACAGACTTTACCATTTGAACGCACAAAGAGCAAACAAGATGTAAGAAAAATTGTGTATTGTAGTGCATACAGTTGCGGTCATTAAACTCCGCATCGATATTTGGCTAATGTATCTAGATTCAGACACAGATATAGAGAACGCACTTGTTATCATTATTTAGTAATTTTTCTCTAAAAAATGTAATGAAAGTTCAGTCACGACACAACTTAAGGAAAATTACCAATAAAAAAAGAGCAAAATTTAATATCTAGTATTGAAACAAGTCTACCGTTCGAAATATATGAGAAAAAATGACTTTAAAGTGGTCAACGGGCCTAAGGAACTACGAAAAGGAAACAAATTAAATGATCGTTTGAAACCTTTAAGCTTCATATGCCACAAATATATAGAGGAAAGTTCAAGGTAACGAAATTATCACGATATCTTGCTACTTTAGCTAAAACAATTCGTCAAAACAGCGATAAAAAAAATTTAAAATTTAATTCAACTTCATTGGCAGAAAGCTACTTATATACCCAACTCCTTTTGTACATGGCAGATACGTTTCTTAGAGGATTTCGCAGAAAAAACATAGTGTCCAAAAATTCATGCGGCAACTTTAAAAAAATTGTGTAAAATGAAAAACTCTAAAAAGTTTCCCAACAATCGTGGAAAAGAAGTTATAATACAAGCCATATTACATAAGTATTTATAAAACAAAAACAATTCAATTCTATTAAAAAAAATGTAATTAGTGTTTAGCGAAAATTCAATCCATAAGTACAAAATATAAAAATTGAAATTGAAATTAGGAATAAAAATCTACTTTGTAACTATGCATCGCTACTTGAAAGCAATCATGCACATTTATTACGGTCTGGATCAAAAATGCTATCTTCAGTAAACACAATGTGGGAAATACTACGTCAGATATGTCCAGCCCAATACCTTCAGAGCCGGAGCGTTTGTTCAGTGGATTCGATCTTTATTCACTGCGCTATGTCTATGTCGTCGTAAAACTCATACAGCTCATCGTTCCATCGCCTGCGATATTCGCCGTTGCCAACATTCAAAATCTTCCGCAAAATCTTTCTCTCAAACACTCCAAGGGACGCTTCATCGGATGTTGTCATCGTCCAAACTTCTGCACCATACGTTAGGATGGGCATGATGATAGCCTTATAGAGTGTTAGTTTTGTTCGTCGAGAGAGGACTTTACTGCTCAGTTGCCTACTTAGTCCAAAGTAACGTTTGTTGGTGGTAATGCTGGTTCCTAAAGAAACGAAGTCTCTTACAGCCTCGAAATCATAACTCTCAACAGTGATGTGGGTGCCGATAAGCGATTGCGCCAACTGTTCGTTTGATGACAGGAGGTACTTCGTTTTATCCTCGTTCACCACCAGACAAATTCGCTTTGCCCCTTATTCAGCTTGGAAAAGGCACACTTGCAACACGGTCGATGATCTCAATATCACCCGTACTTTCGTTCATAATCTGCAACGATGCAAGACGTAAAAAACACGAGGAAGGTTTTGACACTGTTCGATCCACGTTTAGAAAATCTAAGAGGAACACACATCCAATAAGGCAGTGTCAAATCTGCTCATCTGTTCACTGCTCTTATTACTTCACCTGTATAATTCCACCAAGGTTCGTCTGAGAGTCCCGGTAAAACTTTATGAGCTTCACAATGATAAAAATTAAAACCTTCAACCTAAGCATTACGCATCGCAAATTTTTCATATTTAAGCAACGATATTAAGATGAGAGTTCAGTTCCATTTAATTTTCTTTAACAATGTTTCAAAAGTCTCACACATTCAGCTGAAAAAATTCTAAAACCCAGAGATTTGAGTGTCAGCCACTGTATGTGTTTAAATGCAGAATTTGTATTTAGTAGAGCATTGAATTGCTGCGAGCTGAGTTGAGCATAAGCAGAGCGGCTGTCAGTTGGCAAGTAACTTGTCACCCCCTTTGAGACAACAAAAATAAACAAAATGCAAAATAACAACACATGGTAACATGCCCTAGCGCACACACACAGACACATGTTTGATACTCAGATATAAAAAAGTCGGAATTTCACAAGAAAAAGGCGTTGGAGCTTGTCGTTCAAACTTAGTTGTTATCTAGACTACCCTCGTTCGCTGGCAGAATGTGCAATACTTAAGGAGGTCGCTCAGCAGTCCACAAAGCTAAATACTAAAGCAATCCCCCAGTAAACCACCTAATTTTTTTCTTTATGAAAATCCGACAACTTTGTTGTGCAATTTTGCGGTCCAGAGAATTGTATAAAATAATAACACACACACGCAAGTAAGTCCATAAAAGAATATGTTCTGTGTGAAATACACTTTTACAGTTGGAAATGCAAGCTGACATGCTTGTGTCTAATAAACATAGAATGCAAAGAGCGATTTTAATATTTCAAAATTGTATTCAACAGTTGGAGGGTAACAGACAAGGGATGAGATGGGGCAAAATTATGGAAAAATTAACACAGCAGTATCTAGTGACCACTAATCACTAAGGGACTACAGATTTCTGTAAAAAGCTCGGAAAAAATATTTTTAACCCATAATTGCTGTATATTTATATAATAATTAATTTAATTTAAATAAAAATGCTTCAAATTAAATATCAGTCAAGAGGCTTCTATATACCTCTCTTCACTCTAACCCTTATATTTTACAAATTTATTTGTCTTTGAAATATTTATGTAGTAACTTTGTTACAAAACTCTGTGGCTAAAAATATTCGTGCAGGTACTCATACTCGTAGAGCTGTCTCTGGTAGCAATAGTAGTCATATACCTTATGACGCATTGTGTGCGACATCAAACTTCCTTCAGTAGATCTGCAGGCAAAACACGCCGCTAGAAGCGCGAAAATGAGGCTCAACACTTAAAAGATGGATCGGCATTTCAGCCCAGAATCGGCCAATAATTGTAACCGACTCTGAACACCAAACGCACAGAATCCCTGCTGAGCCAAAATACGCATAGCCTTAGCACACTGAGATGAAGAAGAAAAAGACAGCTCTTTGCCACTATCCTGCTCTATTCAGACGAAGATTCAATCCGTAAACATTTCTTTAATGAGTTGGAAGATCTCAGCACAATGAAAATTAGGGATCTTCTAAAGGTTTTGAAAAGCTCACATTGGTTTTAAGGCGATCATAAAAGTTGCTCATCTGGCATCACAATGGGCTAAAATCTAGCCGAACCGTGTGAATACCGGCACTAATTTTATCTGTAAGTAAAAATATTTACGAGTCGTGAAACTATAAAGATTTTCAGTAAGAGGTGAGTCAAAATTTAACAAAATATGCAATGTGCAAGGTATTACGTTCCAATAAATGTTTATTGAGAGAACCTGTCAACTAAAAGAAGCAATTAACAATTTAATTCTGTGTCATACATAAGAATAGCACTGAAGTTGGTCATAAGACATATATGTCGCTATATATTAATATTTATTATTATATTATTTCTTCTTCATGTATATATAATTATTAATTGAACTTTACAAATCTTTATACGCTTTTCGGTCTAGCCACCCAAGCAGTACAAAGCTTTTGTAGGGCATGAAATGTATAAAACGACGCTGCCATTGACACTGCTAATTAATTCTCCATGCGATGGTGATGCAATCTGTGTAATAACTGGAAAGCTCCCTCTGGACCTCTTAGCAGACGAAATGAACCGGCTGTATAACAGGCAAGGACGGTGGCACCAGCGGCAGATTCAATCGCAAAACGGGCGTTGGATCTACAAACTCATTTCATGTGTTGATGAGTGAAGAAAACACGGAGACACGGACTATCACGTTTCGCAGTTGCTCAGCGGGCATGACTGTTTTCACGAATTTTTGCAACTTTTTAAGCTGGTAGACTGCCCTTTCTATACAAACTTCTTTTCTCGAACAAGCCCTGAGTCATCAACCATCCCCCAACACCCTCATTCGAGATATTTATGCGATCGTGATTCTGTCATATTTATTAGGAACGGAAGGCGATGCAGCCACAGCAATGAAAGCGGGCGACTTATGACGAAACCGACGGCAGCCACAGACTTTTGAGTGAAACACTCACTAAAATATCACAAGACGGCCGTGGGTTAATATAACACTATTCCAACTTTCCCGATGTCTCTTCTACTTTAGAACACAGTGGATGTAATTGGGACTATCGATGGCGTATAGCCTTCATAAGCCTGTAGGAAATGAACTTGGATGCAAGTACCTGTTGTGTCTTCAGACATAAACGCGACCCCAGGCAGAATTTAGCTGAGGTAAGAGGATTTTTATAGTATTAGTAAATGGTATTGTATCATTGATGTGTCACTTTTGAGACGTTTCTGACGTTTTGATTTAAAACTCCTTCAAAACAACAAATCCTCAGGCTGAGTACTGCAATTCAAAAAATTAAGCACATGGAACAGAATAATTGAGAATCTACTTCTTGCAGAGTTAAGTTCTCGACTTACGGATTTGTAGGAAGACAATGTTAAAGTTCAAAGCATTTATTAAATACATCAGCTGACTTAGCAATACTGATGATGTTAATACAGTAAAATACCTGCAACAAAAATTAAGCTTTACCCTGCGCGCTTATAAAAGAAGTTGAACTGTTTTGTAGTGCTGAAAATAGGATCATTATCTTATAACTGCCTTTTGGCAGTTAAGCCCCCAAGTGTTGAGGCCGAAAGTTGTTCTTTATTAGCAGATTTTGTATAGTTGAGAAGGAGATTAGATTAAGTTAAGTCAAATTTTAGTTAATCTTGTTTTTTCTTTAATATATTTTTTTATATTAAATTTTACTTTCAGAAAAACCGTGTATTAACATTCTTATTTATGATATAAACATTCCTGTTTTTTGTTTTTTTTTTTTGTAACATAACATAGCATAAGTACCTCAGTACTAATAATCAAACTATTTATTTTTATCATCAGAAACTCTTCAGCGCTATTCATCATACTCCTCATTTTTCTAACACAAACTCCTGATAATAATAATTAAATTACTCATTATTATCATTACAAACTATTCCGTTGCCACTGCGTGGAGCAGTTGCGCTAGCATAATTAAAAGAAAGGCACCCGTGTTGCCACAAGACCAACAATAACACAATAATTTCAGCGGAAAATCTAATTTTCACTAAAGAAATATGTGATTTTGAAAATACTTATGCACAACTTTATGTTATATTTACGAGGGGTGCCTTTTATATTTCGGGATTAGAGAACAAAAACAAATTTTAATCATCGAAAATCACTTTATTGTTTTTCAAAATACTCATGAAGATCATGAAGATACACTTTTGCATGCGTTTGAAGCAATTGTCGAAGCACTTTTGCCACTCTGAATGAGGTACCTCCAAAACATGCATTCTGAATGCCGCAACCGCTTCTTCAGGTGTCGAAAAACGTTGACCTCTCAGTTTGTTTTTTACGTACGGGAATAAAAAGAAGTCATTCGGTGCAAAGTCAGGACTATACGGCAGATGACCCATTAATTCGATGTTTTGGGTGCTCAAAAATGCAGTTGTTTGAGCCGATGTGTGAGAGCTCGCATTGTCCTGGTGAAGAGTGATCCGTCTTTGGCGATTGGTTTTTTTAATTTCTTGGAAGACAACTGGCAAACAAATGGTTGGGTACCACTCAGAATTTACTGTTCTGCGTTGTTCTAGTGGTACGGTTGCGACATGTCCAGTTTTTCCGAAAAAACAGGCGACCATTTGCTTGGAAGTGCTTCGTGCGCGAACTACTTTTTTTGGATTTGGCTCATCTTGAAACACCCATACAGTCTGTTTACTTTCGTGCTCATACGCGTAAATCCATGATTCATCACCTGTCACGATGTCATAGACGTGTTTCGAAGCCCCGCGATGTATTTTTTGAGCATTTCCTTCGACCAATCGACACGAGCCTCTTTTTGAGCGATTGACAAATTGTGGGGGATCCAACGCGAACAAATTTTTTTGACAGTCAAATGTTTATGCAATATTGAATGTATGCTGGTCCCACTAAAGCCTAAGATTGCCTCAATCTCACGATAGGTCACATGACGATCTTGGAATATCAGTTCGCGCACAGCATCAATGGTTTTCGGAACAACAACTGATTTTGGACGACCTTCACGAAATTCGTCTTGGAATGAACTACGACCACGATTGAATTCACCATACCATCGATAAACACTGGTCCTTGATGGAGCTTCATCGCCAAAAAATGAATTAAGTTCATCCATGCAATGTTGCTGAGTTAATCCACGTCGAAAGTTGTAAAAAATTATCGCACGAAAATGTTCACGATTTAGTTCCATTTTTGGACCGAGATGAATCTTTTAAGTTACTGTAAACAACACAAATAGCGCTGGTATTTCAAAACGTTCTGAGTACGTAAAAGCCAAAAAATGTCAAACTTTGCGATACAGCTGTCAGTTGCCAGATTGCAACACCAGGGTTGCCAAATCCTGCGAAATAAAAGGCACTCCTCGTATATTTGGCGCCGGGAAATAATTATTTCACGAGAAACCAAATTTTCACAAACGATTTTTAAATTTTTTTTTTCAATGCTTATAAATATTCTACCACAGCTGGTTAGAGATCTGTCACAGTTTTCATTATCAAACTACCACTAATTTAGTTTACGAAATGGTAACACTGCTAGCATCTCAGTAGTGCTGTTAACACCACGAAACACATGAGACTACTGGATCAGACTAAAAGTTTATTAGACGGCACAGATGGAGCAAGTCAACATTTCAATCCCATTTTGCTGTTTCAACACCGTCGGTTTCGATGCTTGGGAAGTTTGACTAGCTCTTTCAAACACCTTCGCAGCTGACAGTAATAATGCTTTTTGGTAAATAAATTAAGAAGCCCCAAAATTAGCAGAACAAGCAACCACAAACCTGAACCTTAAATGAATACAGTTTGTTGAAGTTGTTGATTATCAGCGGTGCACCAGAACCGACGTATAAAACTATATATTTACCCAAAAGAAAGTTTCGTTCGCGAATACTATGTTTGCCTAATTCCGTTCTGAAATTACCTTAGAACATTCAAGTCTTTTTTCAATGTGTGATATTGAGACCGGTGAGTTTTTCAACGTGTTCTGGAATTTGAGGTCTTCTGCACATAGGTAAACACCCTAGAATGGTGAATTTTCTTCCACTTTCCACTTTTCTTTAAAACTTCTTCAGATAACAATAAGTTCGGCTCTGTCACAATCAAATCAAAGACCTTCTGATTTTGCTTTGCGCATGTATTTTCCTTGGGCCCCATCTGAGGAAGTCGTCAACGTTTTTAACTTAGGTATACCGTTGCACCCCTTTATTTGTGAACGCCTTCGACTTTTTCAAATAATTTGCTGCCGATGCACGTGAAATTTTTCGACTCTTAGGGTGTGTACATAGGAACACTGCCTCAAATCGTTTCTCATACGCTGAACTCGTTTTGCGTCTGGCGAATTCGAAAGCCATTGTGTGGACGAAATGAAGTGTGGAACATGATTTTTTAACCATTCCTGGCTCACACGTGCTTTATGAGACGGTGCCGAGTCCTGTTGGAACGTCCATGGTCTACGACCGAAATGTTTGTGTGTCCACGGCTCTAAAGCAGTTTCTAAAACATTTTCCCGATAATAAGTCGCATTCACTTTGACACCAGGCTCGATAAAAACGATTGCAGAGCGTCCATCAGCGGTCACTACGGCCCAAACCATTACTTGCGATGGGAAATTGCTTCGAGTGGCCATACGTAGGCTCAAATTCTCGTATAAGCGTTCGGTCAAGTAAACACGATCGTTTTGAGTGTTTATGAACTGCTCAATTGGGAAATTTTTTTCATCAGAAAACACAATGTTAGGAAATTCGCCACGTTCGTGCAAGCGCAACAACTCCTTTGCTCTTTCGCACCGAACTTTTTTTGCTGTGGTGAAAGATCGTGTGCTTTTTGGAACTTGTAAGCCTTGACTTTGAGCTCATTTTTCAATATGCGTCGAATACTGTCTTGCGATATTTTCAGTTCTTTGGCCATTTTTCTTCCATTGGATTTCGTCCAAGTCGAGCCTTCACTTTCCGAACCAGTTCTGGCGTTGTTGCGGTTTTTTTTGGTCCACCTCCATAGCGGTTTGCAATGCTACCAGTATCATTGTAACGTTTTATAGTGCGAAACACAAACATTTTATTCACTTTGAGGTGACTGAGCTCACGAACAATGGCTGGTTGTGATTTTCCAGCCAAATATAACGGAATCACACTATTACATTTTAATTCCATCACAGAAAAAAAAATCAAAAAAACTGAGACGCAAATGCTTTTGATGGCTTATAAACAATATATTGAACTGAACTAGAACAATTTTGACATTGACGTCGTGAGCTATTTTACAGATACAAGCAGTGTGGAGTTGGCAACACTTCATATCGTTCACCCTGTATACCTATGTACCGAACTAGTTTTTATCCACTTCAGTCTTTCACCAATTTGAAGCGGTGACGTTATAAACTTGGTAAAAATCCGGGAATGGTACTTGCCAGTAACCCCAGTAGACGAAAATGCACACAGGATATTTTCAGTGGTAGACCTCGAACCCTTCTAGTACAGTTTTCGAAAGTAGCTGCTACTGAAACCAATTTTTCAACTTCCCCATGTCATGTGGTTAAATTTCCTTCAAATAAATATTTCATAATTGAAAATTAACACGACAGCTAAAATAACGTAGTGATATGTATGTAGACCCAATGCTTCCGAATATAAATTCACTCCTTTCATATATACATACCTTACGTAAGTACACATATGAGTTCGAGACTGGTAATATAATTTAACCTAAACGCAAGCCATTTCCCGCTATTTTAGTGAAGTAGAAGTTTCGAAGCAGCAAAACTCCAAACACTTACACAAAATTTAGGTAGCTCAGCGCGATCCGAGTGACAACGGCATGCAGCGGGTGACAAATTGCTGAGCAACGTTGCATGAGCCCAAGAACTATCGAACGCGAGTTTGTGTGCGTGATTTATGTATAACTCTGTGTTAGTATCTGCAGGCGACACAACCATCGCAGCAATAACTCACCTTACCCAAAACTGCAGACAACCAAACGCTCTTCATTTAGCGACATCCTCGTAGTTGTTGGCATTTTCTTTGAGCAATTGCCCGAATGGCTTGAGCAATAAAGTCGATCTATCGTCGATGCTGCAACCGTTGACTGCTTACTACTATCTACTTGCCACACTCATTGATAAATGTGCAAGTGCAAATGTGACAATAAGTTAAGAATTGTGGCAAAAATATCATCTGCGGGAGGAGGGCGCTTTCTAGAATTTGTGTTGATATATTCTCGCATGTCACGATGATGTTTTATCAATAAAGTCGCTATGATGAAAAACCGCTATTGGATTTTTAATTAATCGCAGCACATCGTTTACAATAGCAAACTCAAACAAAACAATTTCCGTATAAACCACTACCCAGTTTTAAACCAATTTATTACATATCAATTTATTCACGCAAAATTTCCAAACTAGAAGAAAGAAATTAAATTTTATCCATTAAATCTAGTCCCTTATAGTCTCTTGGACATATAGCCGAATCGCTATCCCACATACGGGGGAAAGAGAAGAAAGATGTGATCCAAAACCTCTTAGAAGTATTTGGAAAAATGGCCTTGTCATGTTATTTAAATCTGGTTAAGTAATTTCCACACCAAGATGACAATGGAATAGCATAGAAGTTTAGCTTCTACCTCGACTAAACCCTATCCCTTGGTCTAAATCACATCGACTTTACTGGAGCTGAAATACCAAGGGGTGACAGTCGCGAAAAACTTTTTATGATGACTGTGTCATACACGAAAATCCCAAGTACACTTGACTCCTTATGTTTACGATATTATCTCCGTACAAATCTCAAGCGAAGAAAAAACGCAAGAAATTCTCGACCTTAAAATAATGCAATTTAAGTTGCATGCTGGCTTATTTGTTAACTTGCACTTACTCTTGGACAGCATGACTAAATATTTAGAAGCATTAAGAGTTGCCGGCCTAACCAAATGCGTTGATGCGTTATTCGTAGTGCGCGACTCGAAACCCCAGGCATAAAGCACCATCTGGTTAGTAAACAATTTTCTAATAGCAGTAGCCCCTCAGCAGGCAATGGCGAATCTCTGAGTGTATTTCTAACCCGAAAAAGGTCCTCATAAAAAACATCTGCCCTTGGGAGATGACATAAAACCGTACCATGTACTGTTTTAAGTTTGCCCCATTTGGACAGTTGCAATATGAACAGATTTTCTGAAAAAACAGGAGATCAGTCGTTTTCCGCGTGCAACTTTTGTTGGATTAAGGTCTTCTTTACGGCAGCTGAATTTTTCGAGCATTTCTTTACATCAATCGGAATTAGTTCCTTTTTAGACAATTGCCCAATTAGGCGATATCCAATGAGAACAAATGTTCTGACGACCAAATATGCATGCAATATTGAGCGTATGTTGGTCCCACTAATGCCCAAGGATGCCTCTGCTTCGAAGTACTCTTATGTCACTTGATGATCTTGCATTTACAATTGCACAGCATCGAAATATTGAAAAGCTGAATACGACTGCTCTTTGCAGAAGGAATTTGTGAATTTCGTACAAAGTTTGAGGCTTTAATATATGAGTTTTTTTTAAATGAAGTATGTTTTCAAACTTATATTTTTAGATAATAGGACTATCAATAAGTTCGTGCGGTTTTACAACAGATGGCGTAACTTGATTATTATTCCATCGATCCACATTTCCAAACATTCATTGGAGAGCTACTGTCGTAAGGCACAAACGTCAGTATAAGTTTTTTATTTGAAGCGTAAACAACAATATTTTTACCACACTTGAAAATGTCGAATTTCGTGCCAAATAATGTGTTTTTGCGGGGAATTCTTCTTCATTATTTTAATATGAAGAAAAAAGCAGCCGAAAGTCATCGTATCTTGGTGGAAGTTTATGGTGAGCATGCTCTATCTGAGCGAACGTGCCAGAAGTGGTTTGCACGCTTTAAAAGTGGTGATTTTGGCTTGGAAGACGAAGAACGCGAGGGTGCGCCGCCAAAGTTCATGGATACCGAATTGGAGGAATTGCTCGATCAAGATCCGGCTCAAACGCAAGAAGAGGTTGCAAAAACTTTGGGAGTTGATCAATCAACCATTTCCAAACGTTTAAAAGCCATGGGAATGATCCGAAAGGTAGGCCATTGGGTGCCGTATGAATTGAAGCCAAGAGACGTTGAACGCCGTTTTATGGCATGCGAACAACTGCTTCAACGGCACAAAAGAAAGGGTTTTTTGCATCGAATTGTGACTGGCGATGAAAAGTGGGTCCATTACGACAATCCAAAACGTCGGGCAACGTATGGATACCCTGGCCATGCTTCAACATCGACGTCGGCGCAGAATATTCATGGCCTGAAGGTTATGCTGTGTATCTGGTGGGACCAGCTGGGTGTTGTGTATTATGAGCTACTGAAACCGAATGAAACGATTACGGGGGATGTCTACCGACGACAATTGATGCGTTTGAGCCGAGCACTGCGAGAAAAACGGCCGCAATACGCCGATAGACACGACAAAGTTATTTTGCAACATGACAATGCTCGGCCACATGTTGCACAAGTGGTCAAAACATACTTAGAAACGCTCAAATGGGATGTCCTACCCCACCCGCTGTATAGTCCAGACCTTGCGCCATCCGATTACTATCTCTTCCGATCGATGCAACATGGCCTGGCTGACCAGCACTTCCGTAATTACGATGAAGTCAAAAAATGGATCGATTCGTGGATTGCGGCAAAACCGACCGAATTTTTCACAAAGGGAATCCGTGAATTGCCAGAAAGATGGGAAAAAGTAGTAGTAAGCGATGGACAATATTTTGAATATTAAATTTGTAACCATTTTACGTCAATAAAGTTTCAAATTTCGAAAAAAAACCGCACGAACTTATTGATAGTCCTATTAAAAAACTGTTTATTTAAAATATTGTTCATTGTTACAAAACATTTAGCATGAAAAATATTGCGAGTATTGATAAAAATCTGAAGCGACTTAATATAAATATGTAAGTATTCCGATCAGCTGCTTGGTTTACAGAATCCTTGTTTGTAAATATTCAGTGAACGACTTTTGTTATTTGCCTGCACAAGGCATCAAAATATGTGTGAGAGAACGCCTTAGCAGGAAAATGAGAGGTACTCACATCTACATATTTTCAGATAGCCAAGCGGCTCTAAAAGCCCTTCTATCAACAACTATCACCTCTAAATTGGTAAATGATTGCCTAAACCTTCTCAACACGTTAGGAAACCTCAACATAGTAACACTAGGCTGGATTCCGGGACATAAAGGACATGAGGGAAATTAAATGGCTGATGACCTTGCAAAACAAGGAGCAAATATGCAACTTACTGGTCCTGAGCCTTGCTGTGGACTCACAAAAGGCCACATTAATGAATTCCTTAGGAAATGGGAAGAAAGAAAATTTGCTGCACACTGGCTAAACTGTGCCGGTCAGCGTCAAGCCAAACTATTCCTAAGTCCCAACAAAGGAATATCTGACAAGCTTCTCTCACTAAGCAGAGTAGATCTAGGACATAGAAAGCTCAGAACATGTGCTTTGTGAATGTCCTGCGTTGGGCAGACAGAGACTTCCATAGTATCTCCATGCAATCTTTGAAACAACAAACCCAAAATTGTGCTAAAATTTTTAAAAAGCCTAAAACTCTAGGGTTACAAAAATAGGTCTTTCACAATAGATCAGCTCTGGTCGCAGTGCGTAATGGCCTTCTAATAGTAATAATAATATTTAAATTGAACAAAAAAATTATTACTCATCCTTCTGTTTCTAAATCTACACCGTTGACGTCACAGCAAATTCGGAAGTCGCAATCTTATATTCTATAATTTTTGGATCAGCTGGAATTTATTGGAACGATGTTTTAGCCGGCAATGTTGTATAAACTAATACAAACAAACAAAAAAATTCTGAATTTGAGTCTGGAAATCTAAAGGAAATCCGCCATTGCTTGAAACCATTCAATTAAAGCAGTTGAAAGAACATTCTGATTATGACAAAGGATTTTTTAAGGGGGTAGTATGGTTAATTCGGTGTAAAACAAGCATATTTTTCGAAATTTTTTTTGTCGACACAGTTGATTTATTCAAAATTTTAAAATTACTTCATTATAAAGTCATATTTAAAGAATATTGTGTGAAATTTTCATTGATTTTTATGAAGAAATGAGTTGGTGGCAGCGAATCTTCGCGGACGTCTCATAAAAAAGTTTTATTGCGGTGTCCCTCAGAACTCATTACTGGATCAACTAAAATCAAAAAACCAAATTGATTTCATCAGCTAATAAAGTTTCGCAGGTAACAACTTCGAATTTTTTTTTTTTTTTTTTAATTTTTTAAAGCGCTTTGAAGTCATAAAAAAAACTTGAAAACTTTGTTGTTTTAAAATATGACAAAATTTAAAAAAAAAAACTCGACGTCATTACCTCGTGAATAAAGTAAAGAAACAAAAAAACCAAATTTGAAAAGAATCGGTGCAGTAGATATGAATCTACAGTGGACACCGACCGTAAAAAAGGCAAGTGTGAGAAAAACGCGTTTAAAGATTTTCGGCAGCGTGAAATCCGGTTGGAGAGGTAGATACTTAATCCTTTGTGTCTTTGTCAATTTTTCTCTAATGCACTTCAAACTTTCACACAATAATCTTAAGATGTTATAGAATAATTTAAAAAACAAAAAAAAAAAAAAAAATTAAAAAAAAAAAAATACCATACTACCCCCTTAATAAAAACATAACCCATCTTGAGCTAATTTGATTCTAAGGTACTTTCGTAAAATTCGCAAAATGCATATGGACCGAGAGATTTGGCTCATTTTGAGTAAAGTACAGCTTGCGATGTTTTCAGTACTTCAACCTGTGTGTTTTCTCACATCAAATTAACATTCAGCTCACCGAAAACGTCTGGTGGAGCGACTGTTACGTTCAAGGAATGCGCTTTGATAGAAATAAACCATGAATAACGTCTTAACGTTGCCAGATATTCAAAATATATGCGCATGTATTGAATTACAAAATTGACATAAATATATTCTAAATAAAGGGTGGTTAAATTTCAGTGACCGATGTTGAATGTGAACCACACCTACACGTCAACGACACCTTTCTTTGGGGTTATTTGAAAGAAAAGCTATACGTCGATAAGCCAGCAACAATTCAAGAACTAAAGGATGAGATAATTCGGCACATTAACGGCATAGAACCTCAATTATGTCTCAGCGTCATCGAAAATTTGGACCATCGGATGGTGGTTTGCCGCCGAGGCCGCGGCGGCCATTTGGCCGATATTTTATTGTAATTGTATTTTATTAAAAATCAACACCGGCCCTTAAAAATTCACCACCCTTTATATTAAACATTACTGTGCAAAGCGATTTTTTTTAAGAATTATCCATATGGCGGCCGTCGTGTCCGAGTTTGTTGGTGCGCGACTACCATCCGAAAGCACACGGGATCAAAACAGGTTCTATCGAATGATAGAAATGTTTTTTTAATGATAATACAAACCCCCGACAGTGTTTCCTAAAAAAAAAACCGTTCGGAGTCGGATTAAAAATGTAGGTCCCTCCATTTGTGGGCCATGCAGCATCAAGACGCACACCACAATTAACAGGAGAAATGGTTTTCCTCGAGGAATAGGGTAGAAACCAGCCAAATTTTTCGAAAGTTTTCTACAAACTATAATAAGAGAATCCAAAAATAATGGTTTGTGAGCAAATAATTCTATTTTTTACGGACTGTTAAATTTATATAAAAAAAATTATGTGCAGCATCGTACACGTGGTAGAAGTGAAACTTCTGTGTGTGAATGAGTGTGAATAAGAGAGAGAGAGAGAGAGAGAGAGAGAGAGTGAGAGAGAGCGAGAGAAGAAGAGAAGGAGACAGGGATAATTTCAAAATAAATACAACAGTATAAAATTTGTGTAACCAAAATTCGATTTTATTAACTATATATGCATTATGCTATCATCTGTTGGTGGTTCAATTGGTAATACTGATAATCGTATAATTGGTTTGTGATAGCTGAAATATGAAATATATGTACGTGATTCAATATTTTCTAGATAACGTGTGAAAATTGCATCTAGTGTAGTTCCGGATTTTGTTGTTGATTCTTTAGGGTTATTGTTTATCTGCAAACTGAATGTTTCTCGAAGAAATTGAATCAACGGCAAAGAATCATTGGATCCGAAATTTACGTTGAAATCTCCCCCGAGAATCAATGGAATTTTGTCTTCGCCTCTTCCAAGTGCATTTGCACCTGCGTGGCTGTAAACCAGTAGTGAGCGGTGAATGAAATATATTATGTCATCAAGATTTTGGTTCGGTGAGATATAGATGGCGGCTATGACAATAGTTTTTCCATTCAGCGTTTGACATTCTGCAATGCAAGCATCGCCAACTGGTGTGACTGTTGATGAATATGACAAAACTGCCTTGCAGTCATTTCCATGTTTGGTGTGACAATATTTACGCTATCATCTTGATTGTGGTAGATTGCCACACCGCCAGCTCTAACATTTAGTCGCTTATATTTGATGACGCAATTGCAATTTGGTATACTAATATCCTCGTTATCGTTTAACCAAGTTTCGGACAAAAGTACTATACTCGATTTGCGGATGACAGAGTCTGTTAAATCTGCGGAATGTGCTCGTAGGCTCTGACAATTAAGAGTATATACAGAGTTATGAAATCGATTATTTGTTTATCCACAGTTTCCAGTCTATTTAACGATAGTCTCCGGAACTCATCTTGTAAATGAGACATACTGGCTGATGGTCGTCAACCATGGTAGAATCTAAAATCATTTCCGTTCGTTATAATCCACAAGACTTCAATACAAGTGTCTCGTGATAAAGCAACGTAAACTAATGATTGCGAATGTTTTTTATCATATTCGTAAACAACTTCAGAATACGTGCTTCCCTGAGACTTGTGAATGGTCGTCGCACAAGCACAACACATTTATCGTTTAGCGTTAATCGTTTTGTTGTTGTTAAGCGGGATTGTTGATGTGCCCGATTGGTACCGCTGTTTTACTGATATTATGCGCTGCAACATGCGCTGTATAGCTCTCCTTCTCTTTCTCTCTATGTTATATATCTGTATACTCTGTCTTACAACGAAGCCTGTCTGTTAGGTATAGAAAATGTATAGCTCTCTTTCTCCTTCTTTCTACGTTGTATCTTTTTTTCTCTCTCGCGTAACGAAATCTCTAAACGTTACATTTTTTCCAATTCGCTCTCCATTCTCGCTCAAATATCAAACCGCCGCTAAAGAAGTTTCACTTCAAAAATAGCTGTGAAATAATTTATAATTATAGAAAATGCAAAAATTTATAGATCGTTTAAAAAATCGTCTTCACATGCAAAGTATGTACATGTGTATGGTTGTGCGTTAGGTTACTTGCCGATGCCGGTTATCGAATTTAGATTCATCGCAACAAAATCAATCAACTTAGAAAAATTTAGTTGTCTCAAAAAGATAAATTAATTCAAAGCACCGCTGAAGCTCGAACTATTTCAAAATGAAATACCAGAATTTGTCTTCTACAGCGCACGCGGAACAGCCACATCCAATTGCTAAATGCTTTCAATGCAAAAAAAATTGTTCGCCTCTCCACCACATTTATTTGTGCTGTCAAAACACCAGCACTTCCTCAATAAGTTACCTAGTAACCTTGCAACCGAAGAAACCGAAGAAACCAACCGTTCAAATGAAAGACAAGCAATCAGCAGCATTCGTGTGGTCAGCGCAATGTATCATCATCAGCTTCAACCAACCAACGAAGCAGCCATCAGTAACGTCAATTGCGTTGCATCATTTCTTCTTCGTATCCTATGTGAGAAGCACATGAAACCGAAGCATGCCACACGAAACACAGAGTTTGCAGCAAGCGACATCCATAGTCGCGGCGTGGGAGATAAATTACCCCAGCGCCATTTTCACTTAAATGAATTGCAGCTGTTGCTTCTCTTTAAAGCGAACAAAATACAAATGCATTGTAAAGAAGTTAAATGATGCTTGTCACCAACACTCTCGTGCAGCGGCACGACGCACCTTAGTATTTATACAACATCCATACCTACTCGTATAAGTTACATACATACATACTTGTATGGACTCGTATATGAAACACTGAAAAGCACTGAACGATGTTGGCGTTGCAAGTGATACATGTGGTTGGTGCGGGGGGAGAGTTGGTGTGGATATAATGGGTAACGAAAGGATTGCCACAATGGCTTTCACTTAAATTATGTTAATGGCACTGACGATGATGAGAAATCTGGCACTAGGTTGATGATGTGTCGTTTATGATTCTACTGATGGTGGTACTCATTTTGCCCGCCACGATATGACGGCAGTTGCTAATGATAACAATAATGATGAAATGGTTTTGAATAGACTGGGTTATATCTTTATTAAGATCCAGTTAATGTCAGGAGTCAGGTTCCTGCTTATAATTAAAGAAACTAAATTGTTTATCTTAAACAAGGTGTACAAGCTAATTATTGGTGTTCGCGTTTGGAACAATAATAAAAAATTGTAATACTGGATCGTACATGCAGGAATTCACATAGAAAAATAAAGTTTTATTCGCTGGACTAGGTAGGTATCATTGAAATGGAAAGAATGATTTTACGGCACAGCTTCGTTGCTACTGAATTGCTTCGATGCTATTTTATTTCATTTGCTGTGGCTATACTTTGGGCTGCAAAAATTGAAGCTGTCACAGTGAAAGCAAAGCAATACAAAAGCGAAACCAAAGCTGTGCTGCCGCTTTCCTACGAAGAATGTTACAACACGGTAATTTAGAAAAAGCAAACGGTTTGCTGTAACTTTTGCTTCCCGAAGGATTCGCCATCATAAGTGCTAATGTCTTATTTTTAAGTTACAAGATTACCACATTCATCGGAAGTCAAGTATCTTGGTGTAATACTTGACCCCAAGCTCCACTGGAAGCTGCACATAGAACATCGAGTTAAGAAGGCCAATATAGCCTTCTACGCCTGTAAATCTATGTTCGGCAAAAAATGGGGTCTCAAGCCACGTGTCATACTTTGGATGTACAACTTAGTGGTTCTGCCAATTTATACATACGGTTGCCTAGTTTGGTGGGTAGCTCTTCAGAAGGGCTACAACTCCACTAAATTAGAGAGAGTGCAGAGAACTGCATGTGTTGGCATCACTGGTGCCTGTAGAACATGTCCCACCGCTGCCCTCAACGTTATTCTCCACTTAATTCCTGTGGATCTGCAGGTTAAATACATTGCTGCTCAGAATGCTATTAAGCTGAAGGAGTTTGGCCTTTGGAAACAACTTCCTGTAGGACATAGCAGCATCTTGAAGCAGATCTCCTCTTCCTTCTCTGATATTCGCACCGACCTCTCCATCCGCAAACTGTGCTTTGAGGGTTGTGCTAGGGCTATCTTTCCGAGCAGGCAAGACTGGAAAGAGGGGAGAGTTGGTGCGGATATAGATGCATCTGTTTTCCCTGACGGATCCAAAATGGAGTCTGGAGTGGGAGCGAGGGTCTACTCTAAATCAGCCAACATCTCGGTCTCCTTTAAACTGCCGGAGACAGGCGGCGTTTTTCAAGCAGAGGTCTTCGCAATCCTGCAGGCATGCAAAGTGCTTCGGGACCGCTGTTGGGAGGGAGACATTAATATTTTTTCCTATAGCCAAGCTGCAATCAAGGCACTGTCGTCGCCGTATTGCAGCTCTCTTCTCGTGAACTCCTGTAAGGAGGAACTTAAACGTCTCGGACGTGCAGGAAACATTTCCCTCATCTGGGTTCCTGGGCACAGGAATATAGAAGGAAATGAAATTGCCGATGAGCTTGCCAGGAAGGGGGCGGCAGAACCGGATCCAGCTGCCCCCTTCTCAGACATCGGTATCCCCTTGGCCGTCGTTAAAGGGAAACTACACAACTTCTTTCTAAGAAAAGCGCAGGACAGATGGAGGTCTGTCTCATCGTGTGCCATTTCAAAAGCACTGTGGCCTCAATACGATATAAACAGAACGATTAAGGTGATGGGAACCCCCCGCCATTCAATTTCCAAACTCATTGCGGTGATTACTGGTCACTGGGTGGTCGGCACTCATGCGGAGAAGCTTGGAATTCCGTACAACCCCCATTGCAGAAGCTGTGGGGATCCTGCAGAGAAAGAAACTGTGGAACACTTTCTCTGCAAATGTCCGGCTCTGGCGGCTAGGCGCTTGAGATTCCTCAGCGTCCCCTTTGGGGATGACTTGATGAAATTCTCCAGCCTAGATCCCTTTTCTCTCCTCCGCTACATCAACAGCACTGGATGGCTGTAGACGGTTTTATCTCCTCCCTTAATCCTTTCACAGGTAGTGGTCCACATTATGGTATCAAAACGGCATGTAAGTGCTACTTGTAGTGTACCTGGGGTACTCTTGCCACAGATGTTGTTTAGGCCCAGCAGGTAGTAAATCTCATAGTTTTAAAGAGTTTTAGGGTTCGAGTTACTGCACTCAATTTTTTTAGAGTTTCTCCGTCCTGTGCTGTCATTTCTCCGCCTCTAAAGCCACAATATATTCATACGAGTGAAAATTTTAAAATGTGTTGTGCTGTTTTAAATAGTGCAGTTGATGCTAAGCGATAATTTTATTTGCAATGTGCTGCAGCTTCGGCTGTTCAAATGTGCGCAGCAAAGCAAAGTCAAAATTGTATTCAGAAAATTGTTGGTTTCGCAGCACAGCCACATCATATTTTTGAGTGCTGCAGTTATTGTGCAGGCAATTTGTCAAATTCTGGTTGACTTCTCGATTACCGTCTAAAATCTTACCACAAATGTTTATGTTATTCAATATATGGATGACGGCCTAATGCAACTGAATTACGGCTGTCGGCTGTGTTAATCGCATATGTAATATCAAGGCCTGTTATATCAGCAACCATGGCAATGAAATGAGCGCCAAGATGCCTAACATTAGTCCGCCACACCTACAGCTAACGAAAAGGTGCTGATATGATTATACCTCATCCCACATACAGCTATGGCAAAAATTACCCGAAGTAATGCCGAGCCTCTCAACATTAATACGTCGCAGACAATCTCTTGCAAGAGTAACCACAAATTTCGGAGCTGAGACTTTGTTAACCTTAGAAGCATCCTCAAGCGGTCATACAAGTTTGTATACTTGCCCAGAGCTGGCTGCATTGAGGCCCACCTCTCCAGAAGCAGACCGCATATTCTATAATTTACTTATTCAATTCTTATTTTTAACCCTTTCCGGGCACTGGTATGAAAGCTATACTACCTATATTGAAAAAACAATGTATTTAGTATAAATGTTGTATGCTAAAAGTGTTACCCGTTATTTTTCATATTTTGCCAATAAAAATGCGTGCAATATCGATCATCATTTTCAAAAATAATGTTACTGGCGCAGTGAAATCAAAACAAGAAAAATCGTTGAATTGGTAAGTGTTTAAAGTTACACCTCTGCGCATAATATCATAGATAGACACACTGCATTATATAGGTATTTACTGCATTACAAATACCAATAATCAGTAAAACTTTACTGACAATGAAATTTAATTTGCACTACCAGTAAACTTTTACTGATTACTGAAATATTTTTTTACGATTACTGGATTCAAATTTCAGTAGAAATATTTTTTTACTGATTACGGAAAGAAATTGCAGTAAAAATACTGATAATGTAATTTCATTTGTACTAGCAGTAAAATATTTACTCTTTTTTGAAATTAGTTACTGGTAGTTACAAATCAATACCCAACCACTAAATCCAATGAATTATTTCTTAAAATACTAACATTTTCTTATACTTGTTATTCGCTTTTACCTTTTTTTTGAAACAAGCACAAAAGCAATTTGCATCGCTGAGTTTTTGCCCTTTAATACACGTAGCCCAATGCTTATTTAGACAACTTGTTGTTTCATCTCGTTCGGACACGTATAAAAGAGTTGCCTGAAGATAATGTCCCGAGTCAGTGGAACTACACTGTGTGCTAATATATATTTAAGTAAATATAAGCCTAATTTAAGCTCTCAAGAGAGAGCTCTACTTCTCAATTTATGTTTTAAAGTCAGTCACAGAAATAGCGGCAATAACAGCATCCCAGGCTGAATCAGGAAGTACTTCTCAATTCTCTGCTTCTTCACACAATTCTTTTGTTTGGATTGTACGGCTGTAACAGTTATGAGGTGATGATTTTGTTATATCGTACACGAAATACAAAGAGTCGCAACTCAAGTTTTTCAACCTTGGTTTTCTGTGTATGAATTCATAATTCATATCTAAAGTCACAATCCAAATTTGTTTTAAAATTATGTTTCACGCAAGATGGACTTTCTTTATAAATGATCTCAATCCGTTCATACTATTAAATACTTTTATATTATTTTTATTTCAGCCTTTGCTGAATATTTTCGATTTTAAGTTTTGACTCTTTTGTATTTAATTAGTTCCTTTGAGGCAAAACTGATCATATTTATTGAGTACATAAATGAGATTGCATCTATATTGGCTACCAATAAATAGTAAATATTTTACTGATAATGCAAATCAAATTATAACACCAATACTTTTAGTGCAATTTCTTTTATTAACAAGTAAAAAATATATTTACTGCAATTTTTTTCCAGTAATCAGAAAAAAAAATTTTTACTGCATTTTTTTTCCAGTAATCAGTGAATACACGGAAAACATCCACATATAGTTAACAATGTCAACATAGATCAGCAAAACACATATACGTGGGTAAGAAAAGGAGATCTACAAGCAGAAACAGAAAAATTCATCATTGGAATACAGGACCACATCATAGCCACAAAAAACTACAGAAAATACGTAATAAAAGATTGAACCATAACATCCGACAGATGCCGTAAATGTAACATATATACATAAACTATAGACCATATAACAGCAGGATGCCCAATCCTCGCTGGGACAAAATACACACAAAGACACAATACAGTAGCCAAAATCATCCACAAGGAAATAGCCACATTTCTCAACTTAACCAATGACACAGCACCATGTTATGAATATACACCTGAAACCATACTAGAAAACGAAGACTTTAAACTATACTGGGACAGAATCATATACACTGATAAGACAATAATATGCAATAGACCAGATATAACAATAATAGATAAGAAAGAAAAAAGCACACAGTTAATTGAAATAAGTGTCCCTAATGACGTTAATATACACAGCAAATATACAGAAAAAATTGAAAAATACATAGAGCTTGCGCAAGAAATCAAAAACATATGGAAACATGGAACACATGGAAATTGATTTAGCAGATGTTCTTTCAGACGCTGATTTAAACGTCGACTGCGTTGAGATATTCGGAGAACAAAACATTCCGGAACCATTCGATTCGATTGCGTCGGAAAAAAGGCAAAGAATGCTGTCATAATTTCGAAAACGCTGACCTTTCACTTCGAAATGCTGCAAAACAGGCCCGTGTGTCGAAAGAATACGTCCAAGAAGTGTGCAAGAGTGACGTGTGCGAAATTTATACAGTCAAGATATTCATAATTATGACAATGAAACATACGTCAAAGCAGACTTTAAATAGATTTCGGACGCTGAGTTTTACCTATACTGTAACGAAGAGAGGAGGAGTCTCAGGTGCCTCTAAGTTAAAAATGTTGGAGAAGTGCCCTACAAAATGTTTGGTTTGCCAAGTCATCTGCCAGTGTGCTATGAAGAGCAAAACATTCATTACATATACATATATATAGGCGCTTACACCCTTTTTGGGTGTTTGGCAGAGCTGCTCCTTCTATGTGTCAAGCCGACTCCGAACGGCAGATATTTTCATGAGGAGCTTTTTCATGGCAGAAATACACTCAGAGGTTTGCCATTGCCTGCCGAGGGGTGACCGCTATTAGAAAAATGTTTTTCTTAATTTTGGTGTTTCACCGAGATTCGAACCAACGTTCTCTCTGTGAATTCCGAATGGTAGTCACGCACCAACCCATTCGGCTACGGCGGCCGCCAAGAGAGCAGTAGATACCGTAGCAAAAACTGATGACCATCGTCCAATGAGAGGAGTCAAATCTAAATTGCGCCATTTTGTTTATGACAAAGAAAATTGATATGAGCTTTTCTTAACATAGCACGCTTAATGAAGAAAAATTGTTGAAGCTCTTATAGCTGCGTTAAAAAGTATGCATGAATTGCTTGTCCCACCCAAATGGCGTAAGAAAAATTCGATAGATCCACCTGAAGTATTTGCTGGTGTGAAACAGGGTTCTCCTGATACTATCGAAAAATGCCATCTCACAGCAATTTTTCAATTTTCCATTCATACTTTACGTCTGAAATTATGGACCAAATCGCATCTCAAACTAATTTGTACACTCAACAATCCTATGAATAAACTGACCTCAGACCAATTATGATGACTACTTGCAATGACTCAGGTATTTTGCTTCAAGGTATTTCATAAATAAGCCACACATATTGTACGAGAGAAACAAAATTAAATTTTACTTTTTAGCGTTTCCCTGCGGTGAACCAGAACGAGTTAAATAAATTGCAACTCTATTCTTTTTTAAACTTTTCTATATTAAAACTCTATTTAACATCTGCTGTTTCAGTGATTCTCTTTTAAATACGTTTGTCCTCAATTGGTGGAAAAGAAAATATGGAAGGAAAAGGAATGGAATTTATCGCAGGTCTAAATTGACAGCCATTGAAACTTAATTTGGCTTAGGGAAGAATTTACGCATTAAGTACTTCCCACCGTTCTACAATAATTGAATTTAGTCATTTAACGTCATTCTTTTCGACTTCGTGTAGATTTTTGGAATGAAATATTCAAGTGGACAGTATTTTTTGTTTGAGAACATAATTTTAAGGAGCACAGATCTAATTCAGAATGGAGGAGATCTTAATTAGGTTTGGTTGAAGTTTAAAGTTGATAGCGTTTTGGTTACTTGTATGTGTGTTTTTTGAAAATCACTTTTTTAGAGGTGTCATTGTTAATACTTAGCTTTTGTTATATTCACAAATTGAATTTCGACACCTCGTATGACATATACAGGTATTTATGGTGTCATGAGCCACTACTCAACTTCTTATTGACGTAGGTAGGTAGGTAGGTGAAATGGTTGAAGTGCCAGTCTGGCACTCCCCAAGTAGCACTGAAGCGCCGGTTTGATACCATTATGATACCTTCAGCAGGCAGTTATCTACAGCCATAAAGAGCTCTTGATATAATGGAGAAGATTGATGGAAATTAGGCTGTCAAAGAAAGGATCACCCAGTGACCTTAATCGTCTAGCTGCGAATCCCGGACATTTACAACAGTTTCCTTCTCTGAAAGGACCACAGCTTCTGTAATGGGGGTAAAATGTTATCCCTAGCTTTTTCGCGTGTGTGCCGATCGTCTAGTGACCGGTAAACACAGCTACGAGTTTGGAAATTGAATGGCGAGCAGGCCAAAGTACTTCCTGAGTGCTTTGTACATTGTACTGGGGCCAAAGGATTTTCGAAATAGCACATGAAGAAATGGACCTCCATCTTTTCTGCGCTTTCCTGAGAAATAATTTGTGCAGTTCATCTTTAACAACTGTCAGAGAGATCCCGATGACTGAGTAGGAGGTATCTGACGCCAATTCAGTCCCCTTCCTAGCAAGCTCATCAGCAATTTCATGTCCTTCTATGTTCCTATGTCCTGGCACCCAGGTCAGAGAAATGTTACCTGCACTCCCAAGAGATTTGATCTCCTCCTTACAGGAGTCTACTAACTTCGATCTGCACCATGGCGTCGTCAGGGCCTTAATCGCGGCTTGACTATGTGCAAGCAGATTAATATCTCCCTCGCTGCCAAGTCCCCTAAGCATTTTGCATGCCTGCAGGCTCGTAAAGACTTCTGCCGGAAAAAAACTAGCAGTATTCGGCAGTTTCAAGGAAATAAATAAATTGACTGATTTAGAGAAACCCCTGCTTTGACTCCCGATTCCATCTTGGAACCGTCAGTGAAGACAGAGATGCAAGCTTCGGTGCGGATTTTCCCCTGGATCCAATACTGCCTATTAGGAAAGATTGCCCTAGCACGACCCTCAAATTTGAATTTGCGGATAGCAGATCTCTCTATTCGAAGTTCGGCGAAATATAATATAGTATTAATTGCCCGAAAAGGCTACCATAGCCCTTAAAAGATTGCCTCCAGAGGCCAACCTGCTTTAACCTGATGGCACTTTGAGCTGCGATGGAAATAACGTAAAAGTCGATGGGAAGTAAGTGCAAACGACATTCAGAGCAGCGCTGGGGCACGTTTTACATGCTCCGGTGATGCAAATGCATGCATTCCTTTGCACCCTCCCCAGTTTAGTGATATTATAGCCCTTCAGAAGAGCTTCCAACCAGACCAGGCATCCATTCGTTAAAATTGGCACCACCAGTGCATTGTACATCCACAGCATAACCTGTGGCTTGAGTCCCCATTTTTTACCGAACATTGACGTATCCGCAAAACAAATCATACGAATATTTAACGCCAATACTCGCATACAAATCATTGCAGAAGTCGTCTTTTATGTCGTCACATTCGATTTAACTTTTCTCTTCTTTTCTACCACAATATTTCTCATTCTAATTCTTGTAGGCAGACGACAAAGTGCACACTTTAAATTGTAAACAACCACTTGACACATTACTGCCCCAACAGCAATGGCCGCAGGAGGTGTGAAAAAAGTGATAAGCTTATGTTTGTGTCAACTCTTATGCTGAGTGAGCTACCGAGCTGGTTGGATTGAAAAAGGAATGATTGTCTCTGCATTGTCAGCAGTGTTCTGACTCTTGTCTGAGGAAGCTGCTACCGCTGCTGCCGTTGCAATATTCACATTTGGGAAATCAAAATAAATCAAACAACAAAACAATGTGGCAATCAAGCAACGCTTAAAGACAAAAGGCCGCAAAATCAAAATAGAACAACTGGAATTGAAAGCTGTAAGCAATACGAACAGGAACAGAAATCATTTTAGAACTCCTGCTGTGAAAGACAGAATTTCTTATTGGTAAAATGGGAAAAAATGGCAAACATTGGACGCCAATCGGTTGATCTATTGCTCTTTAGAAATTTGCAACTTAATTGAAGGAATTACCAATTAGTGCATGTTATGCAAAATGTTGGGGATACGGGAGGTAGCGAGATAAAAATATTCGATCCGAATCAACCAGTCTGAACTTACATGTGCATATTTTTTTCTGAAGAGTAATGATTCGGCCGTCGTAGTCGAATGGGTTGGTGTATGATTACTATTCGGAGAACGTAGGTTCGAATCTCCGTGAAGCACCAAAATGCAGAAAAAGTTTTTTCTAATAGCGTTTGCCCATCGGCAGGCAATGGCAAACTTCCAAGTGTATTTCTGCCTTAAAAAAAATTCTTATAAAAAATATCTGCCGTTCGAGATCGGGTTGAAGCTGTAGGTCCATCCATTTGTGGATAAACATCAAGACCCTTGCAACAAATAGGAGAAAGAGCTCGGCCAAGCCCCCAAAAAGGATGTGAGCACCAATTATATATACACATACTCAGTCCTGCCATAAGTTCTGTTACAAGTTAAGTCCGTTATAGATATGATGCTGTAATACTTTTTTTAATGAAGTTAGTTTTATTAATCATGTAATGGTCTCCTTTTGGTTTTACATCCACAGGCCATTCAGCTCTTGCAGCTCGCACGGTTTCCATGGATATTGACGTCGCTGCTCGAAAGATTGTTTAAGCCTCTCCAAATTTCTGTGAGATTTTCGAAGGCCATGTTCTCCAATTCTGACCATATAGTGTAGCAAAATGTATTCAGACCTGGACTTCCAGACGGCCAATCTTCTGCGGTTATGAAACCAGGAATATTGTAGGTACTTTTAGCCACTGCCTGGTTCTTCCTAACGGGCTGGAGCGGAATCTTACTGGAATATCCCACCACGCCTTCAAAGACATCCTTCTGGTACACCTCTGCCCCGGAGATCATCATGTGAAGATTATCTCTAATTAGTCTTGATATGGATCTGGTCGATATATTAATTTCCCCGGACATAATTTTCTGCTTTCCAAGGGGAATTCTGCAGGTTTTTTTCGCACGGCTTTTAAGGCTGAACTGGTTCGAACCACGCGAGGACGACCACTTCGTTTTCTGTCTTACGTCAAATTAGCAACTAATAAATCTAATATTTTGTTTTCTTCTATTCCTCTGAATCAAGTATGCCCAGCGCTTGAGTTCGCGATCGAAAACAGCTTTTGTGATTTCAGCATCAGTTGTCTGCCAGTTGGCTAAATGACAGTCCAGAGTATTGTTTACAAGTGTGCGAAGGCATTTTGCCGAGAGTAAACGCGAAAAAAGAAAATCAGTAATGGATTTCAAACGTAATAGTGGGATTGCATTATATTTGGCTGGAAAATCAGAACCAGCGATTGTTTGTGAGCTCGAGCACCTTAAAGTAAATAAAGTTTCGGTTTATCGTACCATTGCTCGTTACAATGATACTGGCAGGATCGCGAAACGTAATGGAAGTGGTCATCAAAAGGCTGCAACGTCACGTGAAATGGTTCAAAAAGGGAAGAAGCGACTTGAGCGAAATCCCCGACGAAGTGCCAAACAAATGGCAAAAGAACTGAAAATATCTGACCGTAGCATCCGCCGCATACTGAAAAATGATTTCAAAGTCTAGCCTTACAAGATCCAAAAGCAGCAACCTGACAGAGACTTGAGAGAGCGAAAGAGTTGCTTCGCTTGGCCAAAAGCGGTCAGTGTTCGAACATTGTGTTTTCTTGTGTTATTTGTAAGCTCCCAAAACGAAAGTATTTATTTGGCCGATCGTTTATACGAGGATTTGAATTATCGATTGGCCACCAGGCGGCAGCACCCGCCACAGGTAATGGTTTGGGCCGCTGTAACCGCAGATAGTCGCTCTCCAATCGTTTTCATCGAGTCTGACGCAAGGTTAAAGCGAAATATAATCGGGGAAGTATTGTGAAGGTTGCTTTGAAGCCTGGGGCAGACAAGCATGGACGTTTCAACAGGACTCGGCACCGTCTCACAAAGTTCGAGTGAACCAAGAGTGGCTAAAAACAACGTTCCGAACTTCATAACGTCCACACAATGGCTCTCAATTTCGCTAGGCGCAACTAAACCGAACTAAAAGATTCAGTCTAAAGTAATTTTCCAAACTAAATGTATGGCCTTTTTATTTGGTTATACTTCGAGTGCCTGACCCAAATGACCGTCGTTTGCGTTTTTCCTGATTGGGCTCATTTAGATTTATTAATTAGATTTATTGGAAAACAGTAGTCAAAAATTAGACTGATCAAATGGACCAAGTAACTCATAGCGTCGGCAGGTATATGTCAGATATCAAATACCAGATTATAATAAAAAGAATTAATTCCAACAATATTCTCTCAATATTTTGTATTATCACTTTAAGTTTTCCAGCTCTTAAAAAACACCCGATACAACCGCAAACAGTGCCAATAATAAGCTTTTACACCGAACCACCGCATTTGCAAAAATTGTATACATTGGTATTGGTTATAGCTGCTCTAAATAAACAGCCGTTGATTTTTTTGTCGGCATCGAAGGAATTCCGCTCACTTAAGTCCAAGTGAAAAGTAATAAAACAGGATTTCTGGAAATGGGTTGGTTACGTCAAAAAAACACCACTCCCAGCCAAACATCTACTGTTATACAGCTTCACATTAGGTACACTCTCTTGACCTATGACTTCCTCTTGACAGGGAAGCCCAAAAGCAAATGCCTGCGGTGCTGATCACTTTTCGCGGCAAACCACCTACTAAATGAACACCGGAGCAATCAAGGCCACAAAATCGAAATATTTAAGAACTTCAAACCGACCGCATACCTTGGAAAACCCTCTTTAGACAATATTAACAGAATATATAACTTTCGAAAGAATGCCGGTCATTAAAATTTATCTCATTTCATTCATACTTATTCCAATTAATGGGTCGTAAGCTCTGGCATTTAGTATGCTTACTCCCACATCTTGGCCAACCGCAGCCAGAAGAAATGCACATACGCTCATCCCAACCCAACTCTATCCTGAGGTTCAAAAAGGAAGTGGATCTGGATGAGGTACTATTATGAGTAAAGGGTACAAAAGTCCATGAAGTGAAAGTGGAAACCTCATAAAGAATCTACATATCTAACTATGTTAGCAAAACATGTCAACCCTAACAGATAAAAACTGAAATGTTATTGAAGTATCTACGTTTTTAATTCAACGTATGAAATACTTACATATACGAGTATATATGTATTTGCATAAGCCAACACCAAGTCTTCAACAGAACTACATACTACACATAAATGCAAAAAGGAATTTAACAAAGTTTGATTGAATTTGACAGTTCACTCATAAAAAAATGCTAAAATGTATATAGTACATATGTACACAAGTAGAAGCCGAAAAGGAAATACAAGACTTTATGAAAATTCTAAAAAAAAATCTCTTAAAATTTTAATTAAATTTATTTTAAAACAAATAATTATAAATATATAAAGACAACACTTCTCAACACAATACAGACACAACTACGATAAGCTGGGAGAGAGATGGTAACAGGTACCGGCTATCGTCTTTTTATATGGCACACGGACATCCAGTACCGTTGGCGCTGCTAAAAGAGCTGATACTGGACAGCGAAGCTTGCGGCAACAAATTAATAATGGGAGGCGACGCAAACGCCCATCACACTACTTGGGGTAGTTCAGATATTAACGAACGAGGTGAGTTACTCTTTAATTTTATTATGGGAACCAAATTATTGCTCTGCAATCGCGGTAGTGAGCCGAGTCAAATCTCATCTAATCTTACGTTGGAGAGAGGAGGGGTCTCGGCAAATATCACGCAATTTTTTTCTGATTGAAACAAAAAAATTGTACATGCTTAAGATTTAATCTCAAGCGTAATCGTAGTATGATTAAGATCATTCACTAATTCGTTCGAAAGAAAATAATTTCATTCATACTTCGACGTTATACATTACTACTGTCAAACCACCATATTTGTTTTATACCAAATAGCTCAATTTAATCTGAATTTGCGGTACAGTGTAGCCCGTCGGTTGTTTTCGCGCCACTATGAGCCGAACGCCCTATCACTCAGGTTGACGTTTGACAATTCCGGACTTTAAAGAACATGACGGAAAATCATTTGCTCCATTTCTAATACGCGTACCGATTCAACCGCTGAATGCCTTTATCAGCACGCCTATTGATCTCTATTGCCCAAGTATACGTGATGATTTAGAGAAAATATGCTGCAGTACATGCGGTATTTACTTCGCATCTATCACAAGAGCTGCAGAGCACAGGCGAGCAGCTCACATTGCACCAGCTAAGCAAGCGCGTATGTTCCGCAAAGTGCGACCCTCACGGATTGTCACAAGACGAGCTAATGAGTTACTGTGCGCAAGCGTCAACGTCTTAGAGTGGCTAGATTAGAACGAAGTTGAAGGAGCACATGATTTTACAGAAAACCATATGGACATGTTGGTCCCAATAGTCTCTCTATAAACCGCGTATGATTCTCCATGGACTGAATTAGAGTAGATATTCTTTTTTTAATCGCAGTAGTTACGATTTAAGTCTTCTATTGTTAAATTTTTATTACACTTATAACTCTCAGCAATATTGATTACTAGTCTTAACTAGTCGTAAATAAAAGCACGAAGCAATTTTTTTTTTCTTTTTACAATAACAATCTAACGCGTTTACATAAGAAACCCACATTTTGAAAAATCTCACGTGAGATTGGGGGATGGGGGAGGGGGTTGAATAAAATCTCACGACATCTCACCAGGGTGGGAGGGAGGTTCAGAAAATTGAAAAAAACACCTCACGTAATTTATAGACGCCCATTAAGAAAGAAATAAGGAAAGCAAAACGGTCTTAATGGAGAACTTTTTGTGGGGAGATCGAGACCACGGTAGAGGCATCTCGACTGAGAAAAATCCTAACCAAGTCTGCTCAACTCATAGGGTATCTTCAGAAGCCAGACTCCAGCTGGACAGAATCCAGCGAAGAATCATTAGACTTACTACTAAATACTCACTTTCCAGGAAATTTAGAGGAAGCGATAACCGCCAATATTCCAACTTGGGATGCGGTACTAGGTTCCGGCATCCTCAACATTGTCACAGAAGCCAAGATAACTTAGGCTGTAGAAAACTTCCAGCCATATAAAACACCAGGACCAGATGGGATAGTCCCTACGCAACTACAACAGACATTGGGCAACATTATGAAATGGCTGATAACCATATTCAGAGCAACATTACGACTAAATTACGTCCCCCTAAGATGGATGGAAGTCAGAGTCGTTTTCATAACATAGGCTGGTAGGAGCTCGCATACGAAACCTAAAAACTTCAGACATATTAGCCTTTCCTCATTTCTATTAAAGACGTTAGACGGATTAATAGACGCCTTTTTAAGTGAAACCTTGACACTCGCTCGATATCACAGCATGCATCATCTACCTCTAAAGGTAGATCCACAGAGACAGCATTAAATTCACTAGTTTCAGAGATAGAGCAATCAATAGAGAATAAAGAATATTCTCTGGTAGCCTTGCTAGACATAGAAGGCGCTTTCAACAACATCTTACCGGAGGCCATAACAAGCGCGATGACTGATTTTAGTATCGCCGAGGGCCTTGTGAAATTTACGGAACAGTTGCTACTAGGCAGGTTCGTAATTTCAACGTTGGGTCCCTCGACGATACGCAGATCAATCAAGAGGGGCACCCCTTAGGGCGGTGTACTTTCCCCTCTGTTGTGGATTCTGGCAATGAATGAATTGTAGAAGAATCTAGAGGAAAGGAGGATAAACGTAGTGGCATACGCAGACGATGTTGCAATATTAATAAGAGGACCATACGCAGATACCCTCTGCAACATAATGCAAAATGCTTTGAACGATGTAAGCCGGTGGGCTGCATCGAGTGGTCTTGGGGTAAACCCCAAAAAAACAGAACTAATCATGTTCACCAGGAAATACAGGATACCTGTTCTAAACCCCCCTACCCTTGAGGGAATCACACTGTCAATTGGGGAAGAGGCGAGCTACCTAGGATTAGTATTAGATAGGAAGCTCTCGTTGAAAAAAGCGATTAATAATACAGTAAAAAAGCAGCCACAGCACTCTATACATGCAAAAGAATTGTTGGGGCAAAATGGAGCCTAACCCCAAAAATAGTAAACTTGCTATATACAGCAGTGGTACGGCCTATCATGACATACGGTGTCTTAGTTTGGTGGCCAATACTTGAGAAAAGAACAACAGTAAAACGCTTTGAAAGTATTCAAAGGGGTGGTAGTCTCTGCATAATCGGGGCACTAAGATTGGCAACGAGAGAAGATTGGGACAATGGGGTAATGGACAATAGAAGCGGAATCAGCATCTATACTGATGGTTTCAAACTAAATGATCAAGTAGGTGGAGGCCTTCATTCTGAAGGAATGAATGCCAACATCTCATTCCGGTCACCGGATCACTGCAGTGTATTTCAAGCTGAAATTTTTGCTATCAGAGAAGGCCTGCTAGCCCTAAATAAAAGTGTCCTCCCCACAAGAGGTATAACCAAATATTTAGGTAGCCAATCTGCCCTGAAAGCTTTAAAATCGCCTAATACTAACTCGAAGACAGTAAAAGAATGTATCGACGTTCTGACAGAACTCTCACAGTACTTTGTAATAAACCTGCTCTGGGTGCCGCGTCATAGAGACATAGAAGGCAACTGCAAAGCAGATGAACTAGCGGGATTAATCCAAACAGACAAAGCAAACATACCTATACCTTTAGCAACTTGTAAAATTCTTATAGATAAACACACTATCAGTGCTGCCAACAGGCTATGGTCTCAGTTCCTGACCTGTGCAACTAGTAGAATGACGTGGTCGGAATGGAATATGAGCCGCACAAACCGGCTGTTGAAACTTAACAGAAAAAATATGAGAAATCTTCTCGTATGCCAGTAGACTGGGAGCACCCTATAACGACTATTGCAGAAGTTGTAACGACATTGAAGAGGAAGAGACTATAGAACACTTTCTATGCAGCTGCATGGCTCTGGATAGAAGGAGGTTCAACATTTTAGGAAAAAGTTCCCTGAATAACTTGGCAGAAGTAGCCAATATAAAAATAACAAGTCTTGTTAGATATACTAAAGCCAGTCACAGGTTGGTTCAATGAGGCCAATGTAGAGGGAGGAGAGGGAGCAGCCCTGGTCGTATCACAATGGGCCTTCAGCAGGGCTATGCGTGTCAACCGACAACCACTATACCTACCAACGTAACACTTCTCAATTAACGTAAAAACAAACTGTTTTCGACAGTTATTTTTGGTGCTTCATTTCTGGCAGCCCGCCATTTTGTGTAACAGCTTTGCATCAGCGATTGGCTGTGCTGTCAAGTACAAAAGAGTTCCTGGATGCGCTCTCACATAAAATGAGATGGTTCCGTATCTTCAGATGACTAATATGCGTGGCGAAAAGATTTTTAGAGGTGTACAACGTAGCAGACATTACTCGGCTCTGAGTGAATTTGACAGAATCAGCTGAGGGGATGTGTTTAACAAAATTTATCTTGTGTTAGTGATAGACGAAAAAAATCGTCACAACCAATGATGATGCTATGGCAAGGGATACGGTGAATACAAATGTGCGAAACAGCGTAATTTTATTGTGCGTTATTTAGTGCGCGGTTTTAAATTCTGGTGGCGTAAAAACCGTAGGTAACCAATCTTTAAGCCAGTAGTAACACACTAACATTTAGTCACATTTAGCCCTTGCACATATAGCTCTTGCATGTATCTCTTGCATGTATATAACTGCAAAACGCACGAATTATGCTGTTTTTCTTTTTTTTCCTAAATTTAATTTAAAACACACAACTTTTCAAAATTTCACAATTTGCTAACCACGTTTTTTTTTTGTTTGGTATTCAACTAACCATACTTTACACATTTCGTTATGCATTTAGTTTTCATTTCCTTCCCCTCCCCCAAATGACGTGGCAGCCAAAGTTCCCCTAACAATTTTTTTCACCATCGGTATGAAGCATATCTTGTAAATCTATCATCCTTGACTAATATGTAACATGAGCGGAGGCTGCGTTGATTTCTTCTTATATCACCAACACAATCTCAGTTTTGGCCGACCCCTGTTGCAAAGAAACCCCATGATACATCAGCAAATCAGTTGATTCCTTCAAAATCGCTGAGAACCGGTTAACGGTCTGATGTTGACCACACCTTCTGAATTCTCTCCACGGTGACCAATAAATGGTTACGTGAGTAGTGGAATTTAAGCGAAGCAAATGAGAGAGGCGGCCGCCGTAGCCGAATGGGTTGGTGCGTGATTACCATTCGGAATTCATAGAGAGGTCGTTGGATCGAATCTCGCTGAAAGCAAAATTAATAAAAACATTTTTCTAATAGCGGTTGCCCCTCGGCAGGCAATGGTAAACCTCCGAGTGTATTTCTGCCATGAAAAAGCTCCTCATAAAAAATATCTGCCGTTCGGAATCGGCTTGAAACTGTAGGTCCCTCCATTTGTGGAACAACATCAAGAACGCACACCACAAATAGGAGGAGGAGCTCGGCCAAACTCCTAACAGAAGTGTACGCGCCAATTATTTATTTATTTTATGAGAGCTGCCGCAGCGTTCCAACGAATGAGGTGTGGCAATGAATGAAATTAGAACTTATCGTTGGAATATATCCTTCAAATTAATTAAGGTTCAAATTGCTTCCTCATGCGCCCTTTTTGTCAAGTTAACCTATTCTCATTTCTGTTACGAAGTTATGGTTAGACGGTAACTGACTATATCCTACAGCTGCTTCTTTCGATTTGTATGCTGCTTCTGTTGAATTGGATTATAATATTAATGTCCCTGTATTTTCCAAAGTTAACTGTTTTTGTTATTAAATGCACACCGAAAACCACTGAAAATATCTTATTAATATGTATATTAAATCATTCGTTCCAGGGGTAAAGTTGTAAACAAGCTTAATTCAATTAAAATTGCAAGAACAGTATTCCTACAAAAGAGTTCATACGAATATTTTGCAAAATATATAAGCGCATTGACATCCAAGCTTGTAACCAAACCAGTTCACCGAAAACAGCAATAACGTTTCCAACAGCATACAACCCAAGACCTACATACATGTGGAGTAACAAGCACTTGTGGCAAGTACTCGAGGCCGACAACAATCAATCTAAAGTCGAGCAGATTGGCTTCGAGGAGTGCAACTTCTTTAGTTATCAACTGTGTTGAGTTTTTCATTTTTTGAAACTCTCCAGAAAATGTTAACAAAACAGATAAAAAGGACAAAAGGTAAATAAAAACGCCAACCAAAAAAGTGAATATGCTTTAGGGAAGTATTGAATCCGGAAGGATTGTTCGGCCAGCAGCACTAAAAAGATAAAAAGTTGCTTCCTTCTTTGCTCTTTCTATATGTAACCACTCATGTCCTCAACAACAAAACAACAACAACGAAATGCAATGGGTACAAGTGACGAATTTCGAATGTGCACTCCAAACTATTTCTTTCTCATTTTTTCATTACAATTCTTTTTTATGCGAACGTCAAGAGCTCTGAAGAGAGTTGAAAAGAAAGCAAGAGAATAAATGTGTAAAAAAACTGAAAAACTGAGGAGCAACGGCGCAACGGCGCACCGCAATGGAACAAAGCTGCCTGGAAGCACTTTTGCCGATTCAAATTCAATTTGCTAGCAAGTGGCTGTTTGGATGTTGAGCTGGCCAACTGAGGAGTAGAGGAGGAGAGGAGCCAGGGACTGAGAGGCTGGCTGGCATTCATGTAGTTGCAACTATGTTGTTGATTCATTTAGAACTGCTTTGTCCTCTTCCCCTCTCTGTTGTTATCTTGTTTGACAACTTGTCACACATAGCCATATTTGACATATGTGTCGTCAGTTTGACATCAGACAATCCACCAACTATGCGCATTCGAGTTATATTTTTCGTTGCTGTCTAATTCGACTGACGTCTTTGTCAAACTACATTGAACGGAGCTGTTGAAGTAATTTTGAGCGTGGCTGGAAAACTAGGAAGTGTAATTTTTGTTTTTTAATTAAATTGAAAGAACTTTTTTGAGCTTACCCAGAAAAAAACAAAACTAACAATATTTATGAAATTTAAAAATAAAATTTATTGAAATATAACAAATTTATAAAATTATGGAAAGAAATTTACTTCGTGAGATAACGCACATAAAAATAGCAGTAGTAGTCATTTTAGTACTTGGTTCAACAAGACAAGCAGAAGGACAAAGTAGCCACCAATCGCAAGTGGCCTAATTTGGACATTCACAGAGTACATGAAGCTAACAAAAACAAATATGAGGCTTCCCAAAATAACAGGTAGAGCTCATTTAGCACCTTCTGTGTGACTGGCCCTCACTTCAAAGTATTTGCTTCAGAATTCTGAGGAACTTTTACGAGCGTAATATTCTAATAACTACTACTTTTTTACGAGCGTAAAAAATATGCCATGAAAAAAGCTCTTAATAAAAAACAACATCTGCCGTTATTCTATCTGGATAAAATCGCTTAATTATGTGAACCCAAGTGTGATTTGAAATTTGAAAGCGATTTTTAACGTTTTAATGAACTCATTTTTTTTTACTTTTATTAACTTTTTTTCGACCATACGTTCTCTAGCCTTGACACTGTGTTGGAGCTGACTTTCGTTGCCAACTCGTATAAGTGAACTGAAAAGAGAACGATCCAATTCTGATTTCCGATCTAGTTTTAAAGTTGTACCCCTACCACTTAGCAAGGCTCGGATTTCACTCCTCATATAAAATTATAAAGGATTTTGTTTTTACTGTTATTTATGCACTATATATACTTTTACTATTTATTAATGCTGCTTTAATTGCAATAAATTAATTTCGAAGTGTGAAAACATTTTATTTAACTGTTCCTATACGAGCTATGAGCTACGAGCTAAAAAATGTAAATAAATATGTACAAGTTTCCTTTTTTCACTCATGAGAGTGACTCGGCAAGCTAAGGCCTTCTTCACGGTTTCTGACCCATCTTATGGTACAAATGGGTCAGCAGCATCCAAATTCACCCCACACCCTATACTTCTAGCACCCCGTGACTTTTTACCTTTTTTTCAAATTTAAAAAAGAAGCTGCGGATTGAAGGCGAACATAGAAAACCATTTTAAAGAAAATTCTAAGAGTAAATTTTCCCGGTTTCTAACCTTGTCTTACAGAGGGCTTGGAAGTACCTAAATTGGACATACGGATGGATGGACATTATACTGAAATCAACTAATCCATACCCATTTTCTAATATTTAACCAATAGAAAGTCGGCAGAAAAAATAGATAAATGATACCACCAATCCAAAACCATCACCGCATCATCACACTACGGATGAATTGGTTTCTCAAAAATTACGTGGCACAGTTTTGTTTGTTTGTTTATAATATTCCGATATCTTTATAATAATAATGTGATATATTTACATAATTTCAATGTTCAATTTACAATTCATCTCAACATTCATTATTTTCAAAAGAAGTCTGGCTATGTATGTATATTGGGAGGTGGTTTATGGGGAATGCCATATCCACAATTGGAGGCAAAAGGATTAATTGAAAACGCAATTGATATTTATGTACATATGTGCACACATAAGCACTCTATGATCATACACATACGTATTTATATGCCGATGTGTAGTTTGTGTTCTCTTACCTTTTCTCTGCTCACAAAGAACTAACCACTTTCCCCGCAAAGAAATTCATTGGTACCGAAATTGCTCGCTTCTACAGAGATGGGCATTATGACTAATTCGCTTTCGTTTCCCGTTCCATGTATATACATATATATTGGGTAGTCGAAAAAGTCTTTTCGTATTTCTAATCAAACTTCAACTCATTTTTTTTATATTTATAATGAACTTTATTACCACCTTTTGCCATTATTCGATCAGTTCATTTTGACATTATTCCATCAGTGTAAAACTTTTGTGGTTTCTCGGCGAAAAACTGCGACAAGTAATTTTCACAGGATTCTCTTGAAGCCAACTTTACTCCATTAAGGGAGTTCTGCATTGACCGAAACAAATGGTAGTCCGATGGTGCAAGGTCAGAGCTATATGGTGGATGCATCAAAACTTCCCAGCCAAGCTCTCCCAGTTTTTGCCGAGTCATCAAAGATGTGTGTGGCCTAGCGTTGTCCTGATGGAAGACCACGCCCTTTCTGCTGATCAGTTCTGGCCGTTTTTTTCAATTCCTGGCTTCAATCTCATCACTTGTTGACAGTAAAGTCTAGAATCAATCGTTCGAGCAGGCTGGAGCAGCTCATAGGGGATGATTCCTTTCCAATCCCACCAAACACACAGCATAACCTTTCGAGGCGTCAACCCTGGCTTTGCGACCATTTGTTGAGCTTCACCAGCCTTGCACCACGATCTTTTTCGCACATTATTGTCGTATTTGATCCACTTTTCATCTCCTGTTATCATTCGCTTCAGAAATGGTTCGATTTCATTTCGTTTCAGCAAAGAATCGCCGATGTTAATTCGGTCCATTAAATTTTTCACAGACAATTTATGTGGTACCCAAACATCGAGCTTCTTTTCGTAACCAGCCTTTTTTAAATGGTTCAAAACCTTTTGATGATGAATGTTTAGTGCCTTGGCGCTGTCATGGCAGCTTTTGTGACGGTCCTGGTCAATCTTTTCCATAATTTCATCGACTTTTTCAACGATAGGTCGACCGGAGGGAGGTGCATCTTTCACATCGAAATTTCCACAGCGGAAGCGAGCGAACCATTGTTGTGCTACACAAATTGATACAGCATCGACTCCGTAAATTTCACAAATTTCATTGGTGGCTTGTGTGGCATTCTTCCCTTTTTTATACAAAAATTTCAAAATATAGCGAATTTCTTCATTATTTTCACTCATTTTTTAACAGCTATAACTTTTTTTCAACTTCTCCGAATTTAATTTTTGTTTGGTTAAATGAAGCTTAAAATGTCACCTTTCTAGCACCATATGATATGACTCAATGTGATTAGTAGCACTGGAGATAGATGACTCCAACGACATCTTTTGACAAAATACGAAAAGACTTTTTCGACTACCCAATATAATTGGCGCGTACGCTCTTTTTGGGTGTTCCTCCTGTGACGTGGGTCTTGGCCGACTCCGAACGGCAGATACTTCTTATGAGGAAATTTTTTATAGCAGAAATACAGAAATACCTACCGCTATTAGAAAAAACTGTTTCTTCATTTTGGTCTGTCACCAGATTCTAACCTCCGTTCTTTGTGAATTCCGATTGCTAGTCACACACCAACCCATTCGGCTACGGCGGTCGTTTCATACAAATACTCGTATATTACACGATCAGGTCTTGAAAGTATCAATAAACCCTTTTTTGATAGTTCAAAACTGGTACTATGTTCGACAAATGAGATCTGGTACGCCCAGCATTTATTTTTCAATCATGAAAGTGATTCCGAAACAGTGCTAAATTCAAAGAATTATATCTACGATAAATAAAGCTGCGTTCAAACTGGCACTGCAGGTGCTCTTCCTATAGTCCATGGAGTGAAACACTCATTGGGTTCGGGGTTCGCTAAAGATCCAGACAAGACGAAATATTTTCAGTGTTTTTGTAAGTTATTAAATTTACACTTTATTACTAACACGCAGACTTACTTACTTTCTTTGTATTTAACATCGCATTATCACATTATCTTCCAGGCCGACTTCAACCAACAACTTACTACGCCAGAAACTCCGAGCATCATATAATGTCACGATCGTCTCTGTAAGTAGGACAATTTTTTATATTTACTTTCCTGTTCTGGCACTGCTAAGCTCTGATGACGACTGCCGCTACTCTTAACATGAGTATCGAACTAGTTCTGAACCAGAGCTTCGTTTAGCTACATAGTTCAGGTTTTCTCTGCAGAGTCAGCACTAATTACATTTGTAAATTTTGCAAACCGAAAAGCTACTTTCTTTCAAAATGCCCGACTCCAATCAAACTGAGGTTAAGGTTCAACGCTTATCCACATACTCGAGTCGCACGTTACTGCCCCACAAGCTTTTGCAAACATGTGCTTATAGGTATGTATGTGAGTACTCGTAATATTGGTCAGTTTGTTGGCTTTGCACGTGCCTTGAGAATTTATTTTAGAAAACAAGAGTCTTTGCGGTATTTAAATTGATTTTATGGCCAAATTACCTTAGTTAAATAACGTAAATGCTGCAAATGAAAAGAGAGAATTATACATTTCTGCAGTAATATGTGTATGTATGTATATTTCTTTCCACTATAAGGATTTGTATTCAATGGGTTGTCAATGCAAACATTTTAGATAAGTCTAAAAAATCAATAGGCATTTGTTGTTGAGTATTGACATTTGTTGCTCAACCTGCAAACTATTAGAAAAGCAATATTATATATGTATATAAGGCGTTTTTCAATAGGTGCGCCTTAACTTTTTTCCGATAGGGAGGGCGAACGACGCAATATTTTTTATTTTTCGCTTGTCATTTGTAAACTTCATTAGTATACATTTCATCATGGAACGCTACACACTTGAGCAACGATTGCAAATCGTGCAAATTTTTTATGAAAATAATCGTTCTGTTGCTGCTACTTTAAGAGCATTACGGCCATTTTACGGTCCATTTAACAAGCCGTCCCGTTTTGGGGTTATGTGAAGTCATTGGTCTACAGTAACAAGCCGGCGACGATTTGTGAGCTCAGAGCCAATATAGAACGCGAAATTGCTGGAATTTCGGCCGAGTTATGCAAAAGAGTGGTCGAAAATTGGGTTCAACGATTGGACTTCGTAAAACGTGCACGCGGTGGTCATGCAAAAGAAATCGAATTTCATACTTAAATGTATATGCTCAAACTCGATAATAAAAAAAAATTAGTTGAAAAAATCAAACCGTTTGTGTTTTATTCAAAAAAAAAAGTTGAAGCGCTCTAACTGAAAAACGCTTTATATACTTTATATGTCGGCGCTTACGTATCCATACACCCTTTGTTGGATGTTTGGCTAAGCTCCTCCTTGAATTTGTGTTATGCGTCTTACTATTTCTACATGCAGAATTTTTTCTGAGAACCAGGCAGAGAGGCAGAATCACACTCAGAAATGTACAATTCCCATGCGAGGAACAACAGGTATTAGAAAACACCTTTTATTATCAATTCGTGTTTCATACCCAGAGTGGGTTTCGAACCCATGCCGTATAGCATCGTAGCTGCAACCAAACCATTCACTCCGATGACCGAAAGAATATTAATATTAATATTATTCATACAGCTTTTTGTTAAATAGTTATTGAAACTATATGGTGGCCAGATAAGAACGGAAAATATATTTAAATGGTACTAAAGGCATTGATGCTGCTTCTTGAATTAAATTAGAAAAATGTTTTTGAATGGTGTAAAGATAATGTACAAATTTTTAACACACCATTTAAAGAACTTAGAAAAATAAGTTTCATAAAAAGTTTGGATTTTTTTATTTATTCCGTTTATTCAGTCTACAAATAATTCTTACAGACTATATTAGATAATTTTTAATTATTAGTTAAAGATTATAAACAATTGTTGCCTAAAATTATATAAACTTAGTCTAAAGTCGAGGCTAGGATAATTGTTGCAGAATCGAATGCATCTCACCAATGGTTCATTGAGGGCATAGTTAGTTCTATACCGTATCTAATTAAACTCTGTAACTCACAACAATTTATATTGAAATTTAAAAGATTATACACGAAGAGAATCGAAAAGTAGATTCGTCTGTCCTCAAGGCTTTGCAGTCCAATCAATTTGCGTCTGCCTATATAACTAGGGAGCCCTTTAGGCCAGCGCAGCTTACACAACGCATATTTGGTAAAGACTTTTTGGACTCTTTCAATCTTATTTATATGACATTGGTAGAATGGGTTCCATGTTAGAGAACAATAATCTAGTCGGCTTGGAATTAAGGAGACGTAGAGTGCTTTCAAAGTCAAGGGATCTCAAAAGTCTTCCGTATTACGACGTAAAAATCCAATCATGGAAAAAGCTTTAGAGATAATATAATCAATATGTTTCGAGAACGTAAGTCCTGAATCGAAGATTATGCCCAAGTCTTTGATTTCCTCTTTCCTACTAAGTATAGTATTGTTCAAAAAGTAATTATAGATGAATGGATTAGATTTCTTCCTGTATGAAACCACGCAGCATTTGTCGATATTCAAGAGTAGGTGGTTCATGGTACACCAATCTTGAAGAAGTTTGAGATCCTTTTGAAGATTGGAACAATCTGCAATACAGCTGATTTGTAAAAATAACTTAACATCGTCTGCAAACATTAAGCATTTTACATATTGAAATATTTTAGGTAAGTCGTTTATGAATATTAGGAAAAGAATTGGCCCACAGTGAGTCCCTTGGGGTATTCCAGAACAAGCATTAATTAATAATGTAGATTTAGACGATGCTATTTTAACGAATAATTTCCTTCCCGTAAGGTAGCTTAAAAAGAATTTTAAAAGTGTTCCCTTAATACCGCATGCACTCAGCTTCTTAATGAGGATAGAGTGGTCGACTTTATTGAATGCCTTTGAGAAATCCGTGTAAACCACATCTAGTTGTGCGCGATTTGCAAAAGCGTTAATAATATTGTTTGTGACTAGTGCCAAATTAGTACAAGTGGATTTTAAGGGGACAAAGCCAAGCTGGTACTCGCAGATAAGATCACTAATACGACTTAACATTTTAAATTTGAGAATAGAATAAAATAATTTCGAAATTGAGCTTTGTTTAACTATTGGGCGATAGTTGCATACGTCATTTCGGCTTCCTGACTTATAAATTGACGTGATTGAGCATATTTTCCAACCATCTAAGAAAATCGATTTGTTTAGACATTTATTGAAGAGAATTGAGATCGGTTTCGCTATTGAGGTGGAGACGAGTTTAAAAAATACGGGGCAGAAACCTTCATGATCGGTAGATGAGCTATTATTCAGTTTTGAAGCTGCTTGTATAACATCATTGGTTGAAACAGTAAAGTCATCATAAGAGTCAGAAGAGGATACATTAAAGTTAAAAGTGTCTAATTTGTCAAATTTTTCATAAACTTTTTGGAAAAATTTTGCAAAGAGGTCGCACGAGTCTTGTTCATTATCCGAAACAATGCCATCATAATTATTTATCCAATGATCTAAATTATTTTGAATTATATTGAACCAAGCGAAAGCCAAACAAATCTTTCCAGTATCTGGTTTTCATAATGGCGAAACTGCAAATTCCGTTTCAGATGATACCAATCTTTTCGCTGATCTTTTTGTGGCTAAATGTGGATGAGGATATACTCGACGATGCTGAGTCTGCTATTTTAATTGCTATTGATTATTGTATCGAAAGTGTGCCTTATGAGCAATGGATTTTGGCCATAAAAATATTATTGAAGGCATACAAAATCTCAGATGGTCATTCGTGGTTCTGCTCATAACTGTCCTATACGAGTAATAGAGTCTATGGAAAAATAATTTTTTTGAGTCAGGCATTTTCATTGACGCCACCCAGATTGTCCGATCTAACGCCTATGAACTTTTTCTTTTGAGGTACCTCTAAAATAAAGTCTATGAAACAAACCCAAAGAAAATATTCGCGAGGTTAATAGATTCCCCATATCACTTCTGCAGCGAGTACGACGGAGTACCGACGCCAGATTCTAAGAGTGTATCCGCAGTAACGGTAAACATTTAGAGGAAATAATTTTTGTAAAATAAAATCCGCACTTATCTTCTTTGTAATGGTTATTGAAATAAACGTCTATCATTAGTAATTCTTTTGAATTGTTAATTTTGCTTTTAATTCCTAATTCTGTACGCGGATAAGGACAGAGAGCGTACAGACACTGAACACTAATTTACTGGATCAGTCACGAAGGCAGTGGCCATTGATACCACGGATACGTGGATACGCGAAATGTTCTTACTGTTGTAATATTGTAATGTACAGACGTGGAATCTAGTTTTCTTTAAATTTTTTTTTCAAATTAAAAAAAAGTTACAGGATCAATGGTGCCATAGAAAACCACTTTGAAGAGAAATCTAAGGAATATTTTTTCAGAGGCACAAAGACCTTATGTTCACGTTGGATAAAGTGTTTTTGATTTAACCCTGCTACTATGTTAGAAAAAAATACACATGTTATGTTCGGGTCTTATTTTGACCCCACATTTTTTTATTGAGAAAATTCAAGTTTGTACAGTTCAAAAATATTTTTAAGGCTTGTGATCAATGCAATATGTCGTCGTTAGAGTGGTTGTGTGTCGGTGTGACGGACAAATAGGTTTTTTTCAAGTTATTCACTCAGTAAAGGTCTTTTTTTCCTTTTTCGACGGGCAAAATTTGCACCTTTTCCGTTCACTAGCGCATTTTCGTTTTGGAGAAGGCGAATTCGTAGATGGTGATGCACTGTTTTCTTCTCGAATTCTTCGTACCAATGATGCAGAGGCTTCTGCGCGAGGAAGCCGACTACGCCTCTTGATATGTTCTTGAGCTAAAACTTCACCGAGTTGCTCTAAAAAAAAGGCGCCTTTTATGCAATTTATTTTTTTGCCATTCAGGATATATTTCGGTCCATATTATAAAAGCGTTTAGAGCAGAAATATGTAATAAATTAGAAAACAGGGCAACTGGGCACCGATTGGTTTTCCTTTTGCACGAATATGTACGAACCATTTGGCCCAATGAGTCGACTCCACCTTTTGTCGAATTGTAGTATTCAATTATTTCCGGAATTTTTTTGGATGATCTTCCAAAATGTTGCTATTATGGTGAAGGGTGCTAAGCAAATAAATCATTCTGTATTTTTTAGACACATACAAAACTACTGTTTCTTTTTCATGAAAAAAAAATTTACTTGAGTGTATTGGAAGCCTACGCAATTCTTGTGATGTTGCATGAACCGACAGAAAACGTTTGTTGTTCCTTACTGTGCCAACAATAATAATTTTCTGCTTTAGCCGTTCTAATGCAAGGTTATGACTCGTAAAAAAATTATCGGTAGTCACATTTCGCCCACGGTATGAAGACACTAAGTCTAGAACAACCCGTTTGCCTTGATTCCTTTCAGCATTGTCTCCTACTTTGCCCAAGTATATTTGGAACTGTAAGCAAAATGCGGTGTCACAATCCGCTGCTATCCACGCTTTCATGCTATATTTCCCATGTTTACTTGGAATGTATACTTTGAAAGGACATCTACCTCGGAACGGAATAAGCTGTTCGTCAATCGTTATGTTAGCACTTGGAACGTAAAGCAGCTGCAAGTTTTGAATCCATTGCTCATAAAATGTGCGAATAGGAGCAAGTTTATCTCCTCTTTGTTCTGATCTTCTTCTTTGCCTATCGTCAAATGCTAGTACACGAGAAAAATTGCTAAATCGCTCCAAAGGCATGATTGCTCTCAAAAACGGACGTCCATGAAACTCGTTCCACAGGGAATTAAGACTTTCACCGTATGACCGGTAGACTCCTAAAAGAATAATATGTCTGTTATACAATTATAATAGGAAAAATATATTGTAAATAAATACCAATAAGTCTAAGAAGTCCCAGGTAAGCATCGAACTCAGTAGCATCTATAGCTTGAAAATTTTCGAAAACAGCACTTCCTTGCAAATTGCTGTAGTGAATTATATCCCTTTTCATAGCTTCTGTAAGACATACATCAAAAGTATCACGAATTTTTGAAAGAAGAATATTTTCACTTGCTGCACGACTTAGACATTGCAAAGAAGGTATTGTTGTCCACTTTATCATCCGATCTTTATCAAAAAGTTCTGTGCTATTAGTTACGGTCAATGAAGTGAAGGCCTCTGTGCCACTGGAAATGGATTGTTCTGAAGATAAACACTCGTCTTCCTCAAGTACAAAATTAACATCACAATCATCACTTGCATCGTCTTCAAGGTCACTCAAGAATGCACCAATATCATGCTCGGTCATTTGTCCACGCTGACACTATGGCCAAGTAAATACAACATCGAATTTTACCGTATAAATACTAGTATGAATATAGAAAAAAAATGTAGATTATATATACTTACAGTATGTCTAGATTCCATGTTTTATCAAAAACTATCGTCTATAAACTTAGATTTACAATAGCAACTGATCACTACAATATTTAGCACAGAACTGAAAGTATTTGGTTTCGTTGTTATTGAATACAAAAATTATAACTGTAAACGCATTCCAGCATTCACAACAGAGAGGTGTTCCAGACGATGACTCTGTCCCAAATGAGGGGACATCAGAATTTGTTTTAGAGGTATGGTTCCTTCGGCAAAGTTTCTTATTTTGATCCCTAGAATACGATTTTCACAGAGCAATGAGCGATTTTTAAATCGACCCGCCCTAATATATGTATATATATAATTGGAGCGTACACCCGTTTTGTGTGTTTGGCCGAGCTCCTCTTCTTATTTGTGGCGTGCGTCTTGATGTTGTTCCACAAATGAAGGGACCTACAGTTCCAAATGGAGGTACTTACAGTTTCAAGCCGATTCCGAACGGCAGATATTTTTATGCGAAGCTTTTTCATGGCAGAAATATACTCGGAGGTTTTGCCATTGACTGCCGAGAGGCGACCGCTATTAGAAAAATGTTTTTCTTAATTTTGGTGTTTCACCGAGATTCGAACCAACGTTCTCTCTGTGAATTCCGAATGGTAGTCACGTACCAACCCATTCGGCTACGGCGGCCGTCCAATTTGCACTTTTAAAGAATTAAAAAATACCTTCATTTTAATAAAAGACATAATTCATTTATGTCTAAACAATGTAGTCAAATATCAATGGTTAAAATGAATTCATCTTTGAAAATTACACAGGGGTTAACAGGCACTTTAGTGGCAATCGGCCTACGGGCTGGTTTCTGCACAGCGGCCTTAGTCAAATTTAATGTAATGCAAGCATTGCCTGCGCGCAATTTCTGAGACCGAAACGTTGGTAACCTTAGTAAGTATAAATCGTTATGACGCTTGTAAATATGTACTACAGCTACTATGTATGCATACTCCACTTTTAGGAAGCCACACTATGAAAACAATTATGGCGCCTGCACTTCGAAAATAGCATCGGTTGTGACCATAAAGCCTCCCCCACCACCAATAGTTCCGTACCAGTGCGAGCATGAATGAAAAACGATTTGTTAGACAACTTCTGTTGTTGCAGCTGTAGTTAGTGGAGCAGATAGCAAAAGACAATAGAGCATTGTCCATTGATTGCTTTTGACTAAATTGATTGTAAAATCGGAAAATACTCGCAATGCAGCAGAAACACTTGCAACAAAATTACTCAATAGTCCACAAATAAATATAGGTTGTGAATATGTACGGTTGTGTTAAACCTGGCAAAGGATATGATGGGGTTAAATTAGAAAAGGAATCCTGTTAGACCAACATTTTTTCCTCCTCTTGGACAAAATGATTCGAAAATCGGATTAAATAAGTGAATACTTGTACATAGAGACGCTCATGCAGATATCTAGGTATTATGCGGCACATTTGAGGCATACAAATCTCTTCGTACCACAATTGCCACGTGATATATGTGTAGTATATATATATATATGTGCATTTCTGTGTATGTAAGTGGGCTTGCTCAAGCCAATACTTATAAATTGTGAGTCATTGTTCGATGGTGTTGGGACTGAATGGGATTGAAAATGTTCGTACTGCAAAAGATTTTTTTTAAATCCTTCATTCATTCCAATTGTATGCTTTGTCTTGTCTAATCTTTGCTGCATTGGCGAAATGCAATCTACTACAAAATATCTCACATAATTTGCTTCTTCTATTGATTTATCAATCGAAAATCTACATTTAATTGGAGAAGAAAATGTGATGTTGGTTTGCCAGATATTTAAAGGTGTCCTAGTCTACACACATTAGAACTGCAATTCAAAATACCTTACAGTAAATAAGACTGAGTGGTAACACGCCATACAGAACTAGAATAGATTTATGGGCGGACTTACTACTCTCACTGCTCTTTAATCCGTTAATCATCCCAAAGCAAATTATTAAATAACTTTTATTACACTTTTCTCTAAAGCGGACACCTGCAAAGCGTCGAAAAGATTTTATACGTTGTGTTGAGTAGGGAAATCCCGCGATAGTTTTTGTAGTTTAATTTATCGCGTTTCTTGTGAATGGGGAGTATTATTGCTGTGTTCCAGTCGCCTGGCAGTGTTTCATTGTTCCAGATCAATGTGGTCAGGGGAAGCATTCTTTCAATGTAACTAGTACTAGCGTTTTTCAGGAGCTCAGCTGTTATATTATCTTCTCCAGGCGCTTTGAAGTTTTTCATATAGTTGACTGCATCTAATATTTCTTGTAATGTACATAGGTGCTTACTCGTCAGGGTGGTCTAGAACTGTGTTATTGTTCGCATGAAGTATGTTAATATCTGTAAAAGCACCAATTTCACCAGCATTCAGCAGCTCTCTAAAGTACTCGACCCACCTATCTCCTGCTCTTCCGTAAGTATATCACCATTTTTGTTCTTGCATATATTTGCCCTTAGTTGAAATCCGCGCTTTTCTGTCTTAACTTTCCTATTAAATTTGCGGGTTTGCTTGTCGTTGAAATTTATGCACAGGTTCTCTATCTCCTTTTTCATGGAATCTCTTTTCTTTCTTTGGCACATTTGCGTTGCTGCGTGTCTTTTTTCAATGTATGTTTCTTCAGCGGCACGAGTTTTCTTCAGCAACCATTTCTTCCTCGCTTCATTTTTTAGGTCAATCATCCTCTTGCATTCTTTATCGAACCATTCTGAGTTTTTAATTTTAACTTCGCATCCAAGTATAGAATCCGCTACGGTTGTGATTGAGTTCTTTAAGCATTTCCATTCTTCTTCTATAGTGTCGGATGTTTTTTGTCCCCTTAGTTCTTTGTCAATTTCTGTCTGGAATGAAGTTTCGACATTGAGATTCGCTAGTTTATTAGTGTTCCATTTTATTCTTTTTGCTCCTTTAACTTTCATGACGTTCGAGAGCTTATATCGCATAATTATCCTTACTAAGTAATGGTCGCTGTCGCAATTTGGACCTCTAAGACTGCGGACATCAGATATGTTGCTTTTTCTTCGTAGGTTGATAAGAGCATGATCAATTTGATTTGCTTTGCTGCTTTGTGCTACCTTTGTGTATTTTTTTATGTGGAAGTGCGGTGCTCGCGATATACCTATGTTGTCGTGGAGCTTGCGAAATTGAAGAGGCGTCTGCCATTATCGGACGTTCCCTCGTGAAGCGAATACATACCAGCTACTTTCCTGTTGCAACTTTCGTTGCCTATTTTTGCATTAAAATCTCCTAAGAACAGCGTTGTGTCATGTTTACTTATTTTGTTGTATAATTCTACTAGATTCGTGTCAAATCTGTCCTTCTCATTTTCGCTTGCGTCTTCGGTTGGCGCATATGCTGATATTAACGTTAGGTTGTTGAAAGGTCTTTTGATGCGTAATTTGCAAAGTCTGTCGTTCACTGGTTCGAAACAAAGTATCTTACGTCTTATGTTTGCGTTGATCCAGAATCCTGTTTTCTGTGCTACTATACCATTCTTTTAGTATTCTTTTTTACTAATTTTCCCAGAGTCCTTCCACCTTATTTCCTGTAGGGCCACGATATCCATTCTACACTTTGCAAGTTCCGTCGCTATTTCGTTCATTTTGCCAGCCTGCAGCATGGTCCTTATATTCCAAGAGCCGAGTTTCAATTCATTTTTCCTTTTTCTATTTATCCGGTCGTCTACGTTGTTTTGGGTTGTTATCCGAGGCTTTTGTATAGCTTTCATGACAATAAGTTTCCGCTGAGTGGATTGTCAGCCCTACGTCAGTGAGGCTGGAGTTCAGCCAAGTGGTTATAGGGTTATACCGCCCATATTCGGTCATCAGTGCCTCGTTTGTTATCGACAGGATGTACCAGCGTGTAGGAGAGGTTAACTGTTGAATAGGAGAGGCTTTATAATCGCTTCACTACTCAACTACACTACTTTCTCTAAAAAAATTATCGATTGATATAGAACTCGAGACCTTATTTAATTCACCAAGTGCAGAATATTATAATTTATACGACCAATAACATAAAGGACAATGAGAGTACAGTTCTTCTAACTTCTAAGGTTCTAAAGCTTATTAGAGGCATACGAGAGTTATGAGAAGACGTAGGCACAGAAAAATTCAAAGGTCACAAAACAAAATGTGAAAATTGCAAAGAATTAGCTTAAAACAACTACCTACATCGTTAATAATTAAAACAAATAGTAATAGGCCTGAATACTACACTGAGGAACCCCGAAAAAACGCCAAGAAAGATTTCGGAGAAGTGCCAACAATGGTGTCAACACACAAAAATGAATGAAATCCAAAGTAAACTAATTTACTAACTAAGATATAGCAAGACACCGCTAAGTCAGAAACTGTATCTTTTGTTCAACAATATATTCAAGCACTTTAGAAATTGTTGAAAGCTTAGCATAGGTCCATAATTACAGACCTTATTTTTATTGTCTCTCTTAAATGAGGCAAGTGATTTATTAAAAACAATACGTAATGGAAAACCCAACGCTGGAATATTTTTAATTAAAAATATTTTAATCAAACTTGACACTTGAGCACTGTGAGTAGAAAAAATTTAGCTAAAAAAGTTGATAAAACGATTAATAATATCTGTTCGGTTACTAGAACCCTTTTCCTCGAGAAAGATTGCTGATGGTACCCTAGTGCTAGATTTTTTGGATTTGGCAAAACTCCAAAATGCCTTTGAATTAGCTTTAATATTCGTTTGGGTTGGTGCGGGGCTAACATTCGGAATTCACAGAGATAACGTTGGTTCGAATCTCGGTGAAAAACCCAAAATTAATAAAAAGATTTTTCTAATAGCGGTCGCTTCTCGGCAGGCAATGGCAAAGCTCCGAGTGTATTTCTGCCATGAAAAAGCTCCTCATAAAAATAACTGCCGTTCGGAGTCGGCTTGAAACTGTAGGTCCCTCCATTTGTGGAACAACATGAACACGGACACCACAAATAGGAGGAGGAGCTCGGCCAAACATCCAAAAAGGGTGTGCGCGCCAATTATATATATATACTATATACATATATAGAGGAGTTCATTCAAACAGTTAAACTCTTTGAAATATTTTGCAAAATGGGTTTGGCTTTTCGGTTCTTTAAGCCTTTTAGTTTGCAATTATTCAATGGCAATTTATAAGGCCTTTTATTAAAAATTGGATTGTTATTCTTACAAAATTCAAGAAGAACTGTTTTAAAAGTATGATGAAACATCAGAGGAGGCAATTTAGCAATAAAAAGTTACAAGATTTGCAATTAACTAAAATGTTGCCATGAAAAGCAGAGGACGGAAAGTTACAAAATATTATAATGTCCAGATGTATCTAAATATGTTTTTTAAGAGTGTAAGTATAAGCTGGTATTTTAACTGTTATTTTGCTGATGCATAGCCTGACAACTGACATTTCGTAAGACATCGCCACTTGCTAACATGAAAAAAGATAGAACCCACTGGAGTTGAGCTAAAAAGTAAACTGGCATATTCTTAGTTCACAACTGGTATTTTTGCCGGCAGGGCATCTGCTTGTTCAAGAGCTGTTCTGGTATGTGTTTTGTTGAAAGTGATTTCCTGATTCTGCATCAATTGGCTTAATTCCGGACTCTAAGCTTTTTGATGGCATAATACCTCGAAGCTAATGGCTTTTCAGTCGCAAATTTTCACGATAGTCAGTGCAGCGGAATAAATGATTGGAGGAGATAGTACGGTTGCCAGATCAGACGCTGTAATGGTGGATGAGAAAAATGCCCGTATCTTCTATCCGGGAATGTGAGCTCAGCTAAGTTCCTTCGCAAAGAAGAACAAACTTGAACTTAAGTGGAAGAAAAAAGATATATTTAAAGTGGTGATACTTACATAAACATAAATATTAAAATAACCTGCAAAGGAAAAGAAAAATAATAAGTTGAAAAGGAAAATAAACAAATTGACACTTTTAATTGTTATCGCTTATGTGAAGTAGTGACGAATTTATAGTGGCCTTTATATTTATAAAGTACTCAATATGCATTAAGGCCCTCGCCTCATTTGAAATGGGGTTTTTGGGTGTTTCCTTAAAAGTGTGAAAAACGGACACGAAATAAGATTTTTTATTTTTGTTTTCAGTGTTTTATTTTTTAATCTATTGTTAAACAATACAAAAAAATTTTCCCATATGGGGTTCGTTCAAAACATGGTCTTCCAAAAAAGGTATGTCGCTGGCGAAACGGATTCCGGGACTCACAGGTGTCTGAAATCAAAAAGGCAAAAAGGTTCTTTTTCAGTAAGAATGTCGTTATCGTGTGAACGACGATTTAAAAAAAAAATAAAATTTGACAAAAACCGTTTTTTGACCCTTTTTTTTACTTAAAAAAAAATGTTCCGAATGATTCACACGATAACGTCATCTATTCTACGCTTCATTTAAATTTAGTTCATCAAATTCGGTTCAGTAGAACCGGCTATATCTCTGTGCTCATTGTCCATTTGAAGACCATTTTTTTATTTTTGACAATGGATAAAAAAATAAAATGCTGAAAACATGAACAAAAAATCTTTTTTCGTTTCCGTTTTACACGCTTTTAAAGAAACACCCAAAAAACACCATTTCAAATAAGGAGAGTGCCTTAAGGGGGTAGTATGGTTAATTCGGTGTAAAACAAGCATATTTTTCGAAATTTTTTTTGTCGACACAGTTGATTTATTCAAAATTTTAAAATTACTTCATTATAAAGTCATATTTAAAGAATATTTTGTGAAATTTTCTTTGATTTTTATGAAGGAATGAGTTGGTGGCAGCGAATCTTCGCGGACGTCTCATAAAAAAGTTTTATTGCGGTGTCCCTCAGAACTCCTTACTGGATCAACTAAAATCAAAAAACCAAATTGATTTCATCAGCTAATAAAGTTTCGCAGGTAACAACGTCGAATTTTTTTTTTTTTTTTTTTTTAAATTTTTTAAAGCGCTTTGAAGTCAAAACACCGATTTTTCATAAAAAAAACTTGAAAACTTTGTTGTTTTAAAATATGACAAAATTTAAAAAAAAAAAAAAACTCGACGTCATTACCTCGTGAATAAAGTAAAGAAACAAAAAAACCAAATTTGAAAAGAATCGGTGCAGTAGATATGAATCTACAGTGGACACCGACCGTAAAAAAGGCAAGTGTGAGAAAAACGCGTTTAAAGATTTGTGAAGATTTTTACAGCGTGAAATCCGGTTGGAGAGGTAGATACTTAATCCTTTGTGTCTTTGTCAATTTTACTCTAATGCACTTCAAACTTTCACACAATAATCTTAAGATGTTATAGAATAATTTAAAAAAAAAAAATACCATACTACCCCCTTAAACGGTGTTTTTGGCACGCCCTCCACACTAAAATTGGCACAAGTAAATATTTTAGCTTTCTCTAAGTTCGCTGGATAAAAGCCTACAGTGCGCCTCTGAAGATCTTGCTGCTTTGAAGTCATTTTCGAGAATATTATAATGAATGAATCTTGCCCTAAACAAGGAATGGTCTACTTTTTATGACTCCTTTGTTGGCCTTGATGGGCGTAAATTCAGTCGGATGTTTGACCTTTCCTGTCGAGGAACGCCCACTAGTACAAACAATTTTTTTATCATTTGATATTTTGTCACACTGCGTATTGCAGAAGAGTAAGCAGATGACCATTATAAAGTATTCGATAAAAGAACATCCTACGGATAATTTATAGAGCTTTGCACGATTTACAAACGCCGCTCCATACGATCTATTATTGTGATTTACAATAGAAGTAAATTTATTTTTCTCAACCTATTTGAGTAGACATTGAATATCTCTAATTAAGGGTTTATACCTCGCAAGCAACAATACCTGAATCTGCTCGGCTATCTAAAATTTAAGAGCTAGCGCACATGCAACATTATCAGCACATAGAGACCACACGAAGGTCAACCGGCTGCTGCGTACTGCACATAAGTTTTGGATAGGCCGCGTGAACCGCCGAAGTACTCGCTCGTGGCACGTGGCTCGCAAAATTTCCACATAGACGCACATTTACTATCATTTATACAAACAAACAAAATATATGTACATATATGTGGGAACGTGCTATTCAACTGTCAGAATAACAAAGTGAAATTAACAGAAAGGTTATTGGTTGTGCCACGCGTGCCAAAATCTATACCATAAATACATAAAGCGGAAAATCAGTGATGCTTCTACGTTTGCGTTATTGTACTAAAAAAGTCGAAAAGTAAGAACCGGACAAAACAATGTGAATTTTTGAGTTCTGACATGTTCGTTTGGGCTTTAAAATATGCGTATATGTAGAAGTGTCTCTATATAACATATATAAATGTATATGTACTAGCGCATGATTATACTCACCGCTTCATTATACCCTTCCGCTTTGGAATTTTCCTTTTGTAAATATTTCTCTCTTTTTGTATATCAAATATTCCATCTGTGAAATAGCACTAAAACAAAGAAATGCCGAATAAACAACTGATGCACACATATACATACGTATGTATACATAAGTTATAAGGTGAATTCAGACATGGCAAGAAAAATTTGTTTTTCACTCACTTTTCTATCATTTGCTATCATCTGTGTTTTTACTCTCCCGCCATGTGAACAACTGAATGTTCTTCAGAACTTTTCGGCCATTTCGAAAAGTAAACTTGCATATCCTGTCCGCAAATCAATTTGGAAAGTTACTTTGCCTTGCACAAGCAAGCCTTTATCCTTCTAGAAAGTGCTGACAAACTATTCCAGGAGCTACGCTGTGACTTTGTGGACGAATTTGTAAAGTGTTGGCTAGGTTAGGTTAGGTTAGGTAGTAATGGTTGCCCAAAGAGTTGGGCCCACTTGGACGAAAAAGTTTGTGGACTATGAACGGTAATTAGTCTGCGGTTGTGTTAACCTCATTATACTGCTTATGAAGTTCATCAGATTTTTGTTATCAACACCTGCTATGAGAACCAAGATGCTTGAATCTTAGTCCCGCGAAGGCTGGCAGCTAAGGAGCAGGTGCTGAGATGATTCCACCTCATCCTCCATATAGCTGACACAAAAAGGACTCGAAGTAATTCCGAGCCTCACGGCATGTGTACCTCGCGGACAGTGCCCCGTGAGGATGCCCACGAAATTTGAGAGATGACATTTTGTCATCCCCAGGATATCCCACGAACGCCTCCTTTCCAAACGTGGCCAGAAGGACTTCGCGACCCTACACGTTTGTGTACTTGCCCAGCGCTCGCTGAGTTGGTGCAGATACCATCCTTCCAGGAGTAGACCGCAAGTTGTCAAGGGGATCCCAATCCTCGCCTTTCGCGGGCACATTATCTCACAGGTCCCTTGTCTGGCCAGCTCGTCGGCTTCGCAGTTTCCTGCAATGTCACTGTGACCAGGTACCCAAATTATCTTTATGTCGAAGAATTCTGAAGCAATCGAGAGTGAGACCAGGCATTCCCTGACCAGCTTCGAATGCACCATAATAGAGCCTAGGGCCCTAATGGCCGCTTGGCTATCGGAGCAAATATTTACCTCTTTACAGTTATTACGCAAGTAAGTAGCCAGTCAGCTGCTTCTTTAATTGCGGCCACCTCTGCTTGGAACACACTGCAGTGTTGGCTAAAATATCAAAAAAATAATTGATAAATTTATTACTCAAAAAATATTTAATTACTATGACTTTATTTATTTTGACATGATTTACACAAATTTTAGTAGTGAAGCAACACTGTGTTTACCTAATGCTTGGAGTATGGGCTATCGACTATTTTGACTTTCCCAGCTAAAATAACGTAAAAAAATCAGTTTATGAATAAACTTTTGAAAAAATGGATTACATTTTGCTTTAACAAGTTTGGACAATATTTCATTCGGACATCGAAAATCGACTAACTAGCTGTGACTGTGATGTAAATTGGCCGTCCATAAGCTGGGGCTTAACTCCGTTAGATTATTTTTTATAGAGCACCCTTTGGAATAAATGTTACGTCAACGTCATCGAGCAAAGATTTAAGAGTAGAAACATGAAATCGAAATTGCAGCCCAACTAATTTATTCTGTTGCTTTATCACAACTGGAATCATATTGATGAGAATTGATTTATTTTATAGCAAACTAGCTGACCCGGCGAACTTTGTTCCACCCTTTTTAATTAAATTAAGTAAATTTTTTTATTAATCAAGTATTTCAATGAAGCTTTAATAGATTGCACTCTTCAGTTAAGCACCTTGTGATACACGACATTTTTTGTTTTATTATCAGGTGCAAGAACAAACAACGCACATGGTTTTCCGACCCGTGAACATGCCACATATAATTGATCATGTGAGAAACATTGATTTTCTAGTTTCAGACCACAAAGTTTCAAGGATTGGCCTTGTGATTTGTTAATGGTCATGGCGAATGCAAGACGGATTGGAAATTGAAGTCTTTTAAACTCAAACGGAAGATCGGTTGGGATCATCGGGATCCTCGGAATGAGAACTTCTTCTCCTTAGAATTTTCCTTTGAGTATCGTCGCGTAAATCTCATTGTTCATCAATTTATTTACCACCAAACGCGTACTGTTGCAAAGTTTTGGTGGGCTTATGTTTCGAAGCATGATTACTACGGAGCCAACTTTTATGCGTAAATTGTGCGGTGTTAAGCCAGGCACATCCAAGGAGTTTAAAAATTCAATTGGATAGTTGGTGGCTTCATCTTCATTTGTTACACAGTCAATGGATTTGAATGAAAGCATTGTTCCAATGATATCATTTTGAATTATGTAGTTTAGGTCATCTACATCTTAATTCTTATTCAACTCACTCAACCATTCATTATTTTTGTAGTTATTAATGGTGTTTGGGAATACTTTATTGATAAGTGCGTCTTTCGATGAGACAAAGTTACAAAAATTCTGAGGAAATCAAATCAATCCGCTCGATTCGTCGACAGGTACTCGACCATTACCGATAGTCAGTAATTGCTCAGAGAAATCTTCAGTAGATGTATCATTAAGTAATGCAACTCTCATGTTTGTTGTCAGCTGAAGTTTTTTCACATAGCGCCATAGATTCGCTGATTTGAGGCAAGCGTTTATTTCGTCAGCAGCCGTTGATCTTGGAATTACTCACAGTGATTGGCGCAAGTCGCCAGACAATAAAATCATTGCGCCTCCAAAACTTATCGAGTCATTGCGTATATCTTTCAATGTTTGGTTAAGTGCTTCTAGTGCACGGACCATTGTGCATTCGTCCCAGATGATGGTTTTCGATGCTGATAAAACTTTGGCCATTGCTGAGTAATGCGCCACAATACTCGCAAACAACGTTCATTGGCCCAATGCAAACGCTAGGATGCAAGCAGTAATCAGTGTTGCAATCATATCGAAACGCTACTCGATTCAAATCAGCACTTGATAATTCTCTTATTGTGCGTCGAAAATGATCTACTTGTTGATCTCTGTTATTCGCTCGACGATTTCGCATTGCCAACCGAACCGTTTCACGGGCTGCCTCGCTTTGCTCTTGTGATTGAGAAGCACGAAGTCGAGCCATACTAACGCGGCGCTCTTCACGGGCAATTCCTTGTGCTTCTTCAGTCGTTTCATTCGCAATGTTTCGTATCCTTCTTGCATTACGGCTTTGTTGGGAAAGATTTCATCGTCTTGCTCGCGGCATTGATAATGAGGATTCAAAGAGAATACAAATTACAATGATTATATATTTCTGACAAAATTTATATTATCAAATTTTCTACTTAACCATAGACAAAATTACGTTCAGCTGTCATTCGCGTTTTGTTATTCCATATCTGATGCGTTTTTGTTATACCACATTTTAAAGTGACTTCACAAAAAAGCGTTCGAATGGGATAAAACGTATCCTATGCCCATCTTCTGGTTCTAAACTACCTCTCCACCAATTTTCAGCCAAATCGGTTCAGCCGTTCTCGAGTTATAAATAGTGTAACTAACATGACTTTCTTTTATATATAACATATAGATTATTTATATTATTTATTTTGAAGTTTTAATATCACTTCGACGGATAATAAATGAAAAACAACCTGTGTGGCCGCAGTTTAATTTCAAAACTAATTACCAGGAAAGGTTGATTACCGCAGAGTGAACTTCCAAACCGAATCTTGAAAAAGTAAAACTTAAAATCTCCTATTTGGAAATAAAAAACTTATTCTCGATAGATACTATCATGCAATTACTTTCAGAAATTCTTCTGTTTTGCATGCTTACTGAAAGCACCTTCCTTTCTAAGTCGCACCCCACCTATGTACCAGTACATATACATGTACCTCATGTTCACCTATACACATCTACGCTTGGACTACAAAGCTGCTTATGTATATGTATAAGTACATAAATGTGCTATAGTAAACATAAGCATGTATGTATTTACAATTTCGGCTGCAGTTACCGCTATTGAATTTTTCATACAGCATACAATTGCACGTACGCATTTATTGATCTCCAGGCAAATGGCTGCAAATCCATTGTGATTGCTCCGTCACTACCCACAAAAAATTTCGTTTAGCTGCAAAAAGCACCAGTACTGCTCTTTAATTTCGCTTAATGTTTTAACCCTCCGCATTTTATTGATGTTTTCGGGAGAACTGTGTGCACGTGACCAGGTTTCCAGACGAGCAAATCGACTAAATGAATGAATTGAATTAAATTTGTGAAAAATGAGCAATAAAGAAGGAACTTCATTTAAAGCTTAAAGCTTTGTTCAATATCAGCGTAAATTTCGTACTGGTAAAGTATGACAATTTGCTATGAAAGTGTATTTTTTGCCTAAGTTATTCATAGGTAATGTAGCGTCATTCGAGCTGTTCTCTCAAAAAATAATTGTTTTTTCTTGTTTTGACCAAATTTAAGCTGTAGTCTCTAATGGATTTTAAATCGATTTAAGTATTTGTAACAGGACAAATGAGGGCAGAGGGGGTAGACAAATGGAGGGTTTCCAACAAAAATTCTTTCTCGGATCACAGCTTGATCTTTTACGAGCTGGATCTGAGGGTGGACACACCCTTACCGTATCGAATCCCACTAAGAACTAATTGGAAAAAGTTCAAAAATGTAGTGAATAATAGGTTGGGAAAAATTCCGATCAGCCAAATTACTCTTACGGAAAACCTTAAGAGTACGGTTACAACACTGGATAAGGCATTCAGTAAGGCCTACAAAACGTCGTGTCCAATTAGATATAGCAAAAAGTCTTACCCTCCCTGGTGAAGCAATGAACGCTCGAAATTAAGGGAAGAAGCCAGATCAAAGTTTAATCTCAGCTATTCAACAGGTAATTGGCAACTGTACAGAGAAAGTCGGAGACAATACCAAAAGGCAACTAGGGCCGCCAAGAAGGAGAGCTGAAGAGATTTTTGTTCTTCGATCGAATCTACCAGAGATTATGCGAGGCTCAGCCGTATTTTGTCCAAAGATTATTCAATGGCTTCTTGGGTCAAGATACCACATGGCACTTGGACTTCTACTACAGATGAGTCTCTAGAACTTCTCTTAAATACTCATTTGCCGGGATGTAGCGCTCACGATAGCGATGTTGGGAGAATTCGGCGGAGCCGCTATGACCCACAGTATCTTGCCGATGTCATTCAATGGCTTCTTGGGTCAAGATGCTAGATGGCACTTGGACTTCTACGGCAGAAGAGTCTCTAGAACTTCTCTTAAATACTCATTTTCAGGGATGTAGCGCTCACGATAGCGATGTTAGGAGAATTCGGCGGAGCCGCTATGACCCACAGTATCTTGCCGATGTAATAATCACAAAAGAGAAGGTTGCATGGGCAATCAAATCATTTTCACCTTTCAAATCTCCAGGCCCTGACGAGATTTTTCCCAAGATGTTACAGGAAACTCTTGATAATATCCTACCATGGCTAATGGAAATTTTCAAAGCGTGTAAACATATGCATGTTATATTCCAAATAGCTGGAAACCTGTTAGAGTCGTCTTCATACCAAAGGTGGGCAAAAGAGGGCATGAATCAGCGAAGGACTTTCAGCCAATTAGTCTGTCGTCTTTCCTTTTAAAAACATTTTAACGGCTTTTAGGCATACACATTAGAAGCTCGCTGGAGAGCTCTGATATATCAATCGCACAACATGCTTACCTCAAAGGCAAATCGACAGAGACAGCGCTTCACGGGGTAATCCGAACAATAGAGGAGTATCTAGCAAGCAAACAGTACACCATGGCAGCTTTTCTTGGCATAGAAGGCGCATTTAATAACGTTAGCACTGATACTATCCAACGGGTGTTAATAGACTTAGGGGTGGAAAATTGTATCGACAATTCGATCATCTCTATGCTAGAAACCAGTATAAACAGAGCTAATATGGGTAATATCAATATAACTAAATGAGTCCACAGGGCACTCCACAGGGGGGAAGTATTATCTCCACTCCTCTGATTATGTGTTATTAGTAAAATCTTAATAAAACTTAATGGAGGTGGGATAAAAGTGGTCGCGTACGCTGATGATCAGGACTGTGTCCCAATACGATCAGTGGGATCATTCAAAGGGCGCTAGGCGAGCTTAACTCTTGAGCTACAGGCTGTGGCCTAAGTTTAAACGCGCGTAAAACACAACTCATGCTATTTACGACCAGATATAAGGTACCAATTTTTACTCTACCAAATATTAACGGACAAACCCTCTCACTTTCAACCAGCGCAAAGTACTTAGGAGTAATTCTGGACTCCAAACTTAGCTGGAAATTAAACATTGAAGAACGGGTAGAAAGAAGATGGGGCCTTCAACCCAAGTATACATTATGGTTGTATAAGGCGGTTATACGACCAATTTTAACGTATGGCTCGGTAGTTTGGTGGAAGCTCTAGAGAGAGAATACAACATCAAGTTACTTGGCAGAATACAAAGGTCAGCCTGTGCAATAACAGTCGGTGCAATCAGACCATGTCCTGGGGAGGCCCTGAACGCTCTGACACACGTTATTCCGATAGATCTACATATCAAGAAGGTGGCAACAATGAGTGCGTTTAGGTTAAATGAAGAGGGTTGCTGGAAGGAAAAAGCTCATGGTCATACCAGTCTATTACTGCGACAAACCCAGTATACCTCGAAGAGGACTGAATACATCGTCCCGACGGTAACATTCAGTGGAAATTTTGTCACTCTCTTTCCATCTAGGAGAGAATGAGAGAAGGGATTCTCACTAAACAACTTCGACATTACAGTCTATACAGATGGCAGTAAAATGGATTGTGGCGTTGGAGCTGGTATATATTCTCATAGACTTAAAATTGAAAAATCTGTGCGGCTCCCTAACGCTTGCAGTGTCTTTCAGGCGGAAGTACTGGCAATTGGGGAAGCTTGTAAGCTACATACTAATCGCAGATCCCTCTTTTAAGGGCAATATCGCTATTCTTTTGAATAGCCAAGCTACAATCCTGGGTTCGGCTACAACAACCTCTAAAGTGGTGGAACAAAGCAGGACTGGCCTTACCACCTTGAGCGAAAACCATGAAGTTACCTTAATCTGGGTCCCGGGACATCGGAGCATAGAAGGTATAGAAGGTAATGAAAAAGCGGATGAACTGGCAAGAAGGGGATCTGCCATGAATAACTCTCTTGTAGAATCAGTATTCACACTATTAGGTGCAGTCAAGAGTGCAATTTCTCTAAAATACCTCCGAATCGCAGATTGTAGATGGAGAGACCAGACTTAATGCAAAATTAGCAGAACGTTATGGCCCACCTACAACCTTAACCAATCGTCAACATTGATAAACACGAAACGACGGGACGCCTGGAGACTAACGGCAGTCATAACTGGCTTTTGGTCTGAGGCAGAACAAGCAGCCAAAACGGGCATCCCTCACAACACATACTGTCACAGTTGCAAACAACCGGAGAAAAAGAAAACAATCTTCCATTTCCTCTGCGAATGCCCTGCCCAATGGAAGGACAGAATGTTAACCCTGGGTAAACCGCTGTTCGAGAGTCTGGAACAGCTGTCTGTCATAGATGTCAATAACCTGATAAGGTTCCTCAACCGCACAGACTGGATATAGTCATGCTGTAAACAACAGGTAAACAAGTAGGTGGATGTGGCAACAAAATGGTGCGGAAGCGCTAGTTAGATTCTGGAAGAATCACCACTTAAACCAACCAACCAACCAACAGGACTAGTTCCTCCACTGCTACCAGGGAAGATATCATCAACCTCAATACAGTTTATTCTTCACATGCCAAGCATACAGTGAGGTGTCAGTGATGATATTTTGAGTACAATAGAACTTCCTTCAGCACAATTAACATTAAAAAATGCACGAATGAAATTTGTTCAATTATAGCAAATCTCAACATCAACAAGTTTTCTCAGTAAGAATTGGTTTGCTTTGTTATGGATGAAATGTTAAAATGAATATTTTGAAATTTTACAAAACGTCTTTGAGTAAGTTGAAAAAAATTGATTTTAAAAATGAAATTCTTACAACCATGCCAATTGTAAGCCCAAAATAAATCATTTTCGGGGAGAAAACAATGCATTTCCTTTGATATTAAAATTATTTTCATACACTGAAATACAAAAAACAAAACAAATTAATGCAGAATACAGAGCAATTGAAGATTCTTCGGAGATTTAAAAAGTGAAAAGTTTGCCAACAATAAGTGTATTTCTTCACCTATTTCTGATAGTCGAAGACGTTTTATCTCTATCTCATTCATCGAAGTGTGTTGAACGCATATTTTAGATAAATAAAATCTAGAAAAAGGATCGTAAATAAAACATGTGCCTCTTTTCCACATACAAAAGACTTAACTAAAAACAGCTTAACCAACTGTTTCAATTTTATTATTTATTTCAAGGTATGGTTGGTTGGTTGTCCTTAGTAAATATAATACTGTGGGCAAAAAGCAAGGTGAATTTATTTGTCAAACTTTTCGGGATTAAAATTTCGCTCCAGTTATTTTTTTCATGAGTTGGCAGCACTGTTAATAACATCTGGGCCAACTTTCATGTGAATGTCATTATCAGTAATATATTTACGCTTGTATTTACCAAACGACCAAGAGTGCACTTTTCAATTTTTACAATGTCTGATTTGATTGAGCAGAGAAGTGCCATCAAATTTTGTTTGCGGAATGAAATTTCGGTTGCGGAAACGTTTAGCATGTTGCAGAAGGCATTTGGTGATTCGACCATGTCGCAGAAAATTATTTATAAGTGGTACAAAGACTTCAAAGAGGGTCGAGAACGTGTTGATGACTTGGAGCGCTCCGGACGACCATCGACGTCAACAGATGACCAACACGTCAATAAAGTGAAGGAGTTAGTGCTCAAAAATCGTCGGTTGACTGTTAAAGACCTTACTGATATGATCGGAATATCAGAAGGATCTGTAAAACCATTTTGAAAGACCATTTGGGTCTACGAAAAGTCAAATCTCGTTTGGTACCAAAACTCTCAATTTCTTGAGATGAGACTTGGATTTATGCTTACGACCCTGAAACAACTGACCAATCAAGCGAATATCGTGCTAAAGGCGAGGCCAGACCGAAAAGAGCACGTCAAAGTCGTTCAAAAATAAAGGTCATGATGACAGTTTTTTTCGATTTTCGTGGCGTGGTGCACTATGAATTCCTTCCACCTGGCCAAACTGTTAATAAGGAATATTATTTGAGCGTTGTGCGTCGTTTACGTGAAGCAATTCGTCTAAAAAGACCAGAATTATGGGCCAATAACTCTTGGTTTTTGCATCACGATAATGCACCGTCTCACACTGCACTCGTTCTTCGTGACCATTTCGCCAAAAATTCCACGCATATCGTTCCGCAACCACCGTATTCGCCTGATTTGGCTCCGTGTGACTTCTGGCTATTCCCAAAACTCAAGAGACCACTCCGGGGAATGCGTTTCGAGTCGATTGAGGAGATAAAAGCTGAATCGAAGAAGGTGCTGACGGCTATACCGGAAATGGACTATTTGGCATGTTTCGGGGATTGGAAAAATCGTTGGCATAAGTGTATTTCATCGAGAGGGGATTATTTTGAAGGGGATGAAATTGATTTACAAGAACAAATAAAGATTTTTCATTTTACAACCAAATTCACCTTACTTTTTGCACAGTAGTAATTTAGCTTATGACGATTATGACGAAAATGGACTGGCTCACTAAGTCGAATTAGGCATTTGGGTCGACTATTCAGCTCGAAAAAGTACTTTTTGTTGGTGACTTTTTAAAGTTTAAAATGCAAGGTTTCTTTCAGAACACGAATAAACAAATGATCTAAATGAAAACTACTAAAATTTGTTTGGCATTCGAAATAGTAAGATTTGGCATTTATAAATGAGTAATGATATCAGATAAACGTCCACTAGATCACGTTTTCAGATGTCGATTGTGTCATTAAAATGTCCAATAATTTGGCGGATCTGTTACGTTAATCACGTCACAAATTGTGAGTATAGACTCTGTTTTTAATGATGTTAAATCGCATAACCGGGACGGCCAACTAGCAGTTGAATTTCGTGAAATTATGCGATCGAAAATAAAGGACTAAATTTCAGTTGCGACGGTTTAATTTATTGACAGCAGCCGCTTTTCCAGCCGAATTTTCGAAAAAAAAAAGCAATCACGCTTCCAGACCACAGAGCCCACCAAACAGTGAAACGTTAAGCATTCAAAAGTCTCTCAGAAATTTTTTTTGGATTAGAAGCACAGATATGGCAATTTTTCTGCCCAAATTCTTAATAGCAGACTCAGAAAAGCGCTTATATTGACCGAAAATATTAGGAATTTTACGAAATGTGACTTTTACATTCCCACCATTTTCTTAGTGAAGTTTTATTATACCTTCTACTCAAATATGAACGAGACGTTATCAATAAAACGGTCCGCGGATGACATATGGCAAAAATAAATTTTTTGTTTTTTGGTAGGACTGTTGTAAACTTACATGGCAAATTTCAGTGTGATATGTCACATAGTTTGTTTTCTGTGCTACTGTAAACAAGTCAAGCTCGAGTGTGTTCTTCGAATTTAACGATGGAAATTCAAGTTGAACAAAGAATTTGTTTGAAATTTTGTTATTCCAACAAAGAGGGCCCTCCCCGGAGGAGCCGAAACTCAAAAAACCACGCCAAAGTCGCTCAAAAATTAAGGTTATGCTGACTGTTTTTTTCGATTACGAAGGTGTGGTGCACTCGGAGTTCCTTCCGCAAGGCCGATCGGTTAACGCTGAATATTATTTAGACGTTTTAAAGCGTTTGCGCGAGAACGTTCGTCTTAAAAGGAGGGAATTGTGGGACAACAAGTCATGGTTCTTGCATCACGATAATGCACCAGCTCACACATCACGTCTTGTTCGCGATTATTTGAACAAAAATAATGTTAATATCGTTCCGCAAGCACCGTATTCGCTTAATATGGCTCCATGTGACTTTTTCCTGTTTCCCAAGCTCAAGTTTCCGCTTCGTGGAAAACATTTTGAGACAATTGAAGTCATAAAAGAGAATTCGAAGAACACACTCGAGCTTGACTTGTTTACAGTAGCACAGAAAACAAACTATGTGACATATCACGCTGAAATTTGCCATGTAAGCTTACAACAGTCCTACCTAAAAACAAAAAATTTATTTTTGCCATATGTCATCCGCGGACCGTTTTATTGATAATGTCTCGTTCATATTTGAGCAGAAGGTATGTATTCATCTATTTTCGAGCGGAATTGAATTCATTGTAATCACTGTCTAGAATCTTTGGCAGAGTCAAAACTATCAGTATATTAGACTTAGCCCCTTTTGAAGAACAAAATTCCTGTTAAAAGACAATTTTATCACTGAGCGGGCCCACTTTATTAAGAGAAAGAATTTTATATTGAATTGCGAAGCCGGATTGGTTCAGCTTTCAATGAGACAAGGAATGCGCTATCTCCACTTAAGTTGTGCGCATAGGAGAATACCCAAGTTTATAAGCTTCATTGTATACTTTGGTAATAAACTTAAAAGCATCATTAATTCTCAACCACGATTTCAGCTCTCGAGAACACTTTTTGTTTTAATATTAAGTATTGAGCCAAATATTTCACTGATAAGACATGTTTACTGAACTCATTGATTGAACATTTTAATGATTGAAGACAATCTTAATTATATTTTGATTACTTACAATTTATATAGAGATATTTATTGAAGCTAAGGTTATTTTATTTGTTTATTGCCAGGGCAAATGAAAGAATCAAAGCCTTGCATTAAGCAAAGAAAACATTATTTTTCTCTCAACCTTTCCTCGCCACTCAACAAGCTTATTCAACTCATCGCAAAAAATGTGAACAAATCCTCCGTCCACTATAAGGCAGACCAGACTTCACACATTAAATAGACGCCTCTTATCATATGTCTACCAATCTGGGTAGCTCTGTATGAAAGATTAATGACTTCGCCATATTTTCCACTCAACGCATTACAAATGCAAAAGAAACCACTAAAATTGTAAATAGCCAGTGAGTGAAAAGACGCAAACGATAATGGGAATGCCAATAACAGTCAATTTAATATTCAGAGTCAAAGAAAAAAATTATTGAATTAGTGGGAACAACCATCACCACATTCATACAGCAAATATGAAAAGCACTTACGGACATTTGCAGAGTTTATGTGTTTGTGTTTGTTTGAATTCAGCTGCTAATTGCTGCCGGGATTAGTGTGAACACTCATGGGCGTGCCATCAACTGAAGCACTAATGCATACGCAGCTCCAACAATCGTAGAAAAAATGATTATCCTGAATCGTCTGACCAAACCGAATGCGTGCTTAAGCTTCCCAAATCAATGCCCAGTCGGAAAATTAGTTATATAAATAGACATGAGAAGAAATGCCTTTTACCCGTCACGATACTTTACCAAAACCCAGTTGTCTTATGAAATCCAATAATTTTTTAGATAGCACTGCTTTTCCAACTCACATGGGTTTCTGGGCATGCTTCGCAGAATCGACTCGCTAGATTATATCTCGAAACTTTACAGATGGCTTCGCAGATTGCAGTTACCCTTGAGAATCCCGGTAAGTTTTCTCAATTTCATCGTGGAGGGTTTATAAGTTATTCATATTCTTAGTTAGTTTGGGACAGTTATTGGCTAAGAGGCGATTCAAGGATGCTTCCATAGGAGAAAAAATAGAGAATGAAAGATTTACGTTGTCATCGAATGCCATCAATTCAGATTTATATACAGGTATGCATGACTCGTAAACGATTATGTCTTTTAAGACTTCCATAGAGTTAAGTATAGTTCCATAGAGTTAAAAAAATAATTTGTAATTTGTCCTATTTTTAAATTTGCACTGCAAAACGCCTCGGTTATTTGAAACTTTTTAAACAGGTTCGCATTACCAGCTGGTTAATATTTTATGTTCCAGCAAATAATTACCATAAGAATAACACTTGCATGTTCTTGTTTTTACCCTAACTGAAGGGCCGCCAAATCCGAAGGGGTTGGTGCGTGACTACCATTAAGAAGTGCACAGGTGCAAATCTCTGGGCATGAAACAAATTTCAGGAAACGTTTTTTCTACTAGCTGTCGCCCCTCGACAGGCAATATCAAACATCATAAAGGCCCTAAGTTATTATGAGCAACATTCGATCTTCGACTGTAGTCGAAAGTGCTGATCGAACGAATTTTCATTTGGTATTATGGTGCTCATTCGTTGAAGAATAGGACTATTGTGAATTTCGATCGCTCGGCGCATTTACAATAGATAATTTTTTCTCAGCTGATACAGCATATCAAAATAAAAGAACAACCGATTGTGTTGAAATTCTTTGCTAACAACATTTTTAAAAGTTAAAAAAAGTATTTTTTGTGAAAATGAGTACAACGGAGTTGTGGTTCGACGATTCATCGGGCGATGAAAGAATAGTGGAACTAGCTAGAAGTAGAAAACAGTTGAGGGGCGCATCCAACCCCCTAGAAATGGCTTCCACTGAGTAAGTTTAGAATTTTCAAAATGTGTTGACGTACTTAATATTACAGAAATTTCCTTACAGATTTTTAAAGAACTTTATGAACCTACTGTCCAGTACAGAAAATCAGTTGCAGCAGTGCACCCGAGCCAAATCCATTCCAAATACAGGGTTGGCCATATTAAACTGACCCATTGAGTAACCCTATAACTTTTTACTGTAATTTCAGACCAGCTAATGACATACCGCGTTGGAAGCGTCAGTCGAAGGAGATTTATACCATGAAACAGTACACCCCAATAGAACGCGCTGAAATTGTTCAGCCGTACATTCAAAATTCCTTCTCGATTGTAAAAACGCAACGTGCGTGGAGAAAAAAAAATAAAGTGAAAAGTGCGCCGTCAAAGAACGCAATCAAGCAAATGCACAAAAGATTTTTGTCTTCCGGCACTGTGGCTAATACCCGACGACCAAATAAAAAGCGGCCAAGACGATCTAACGAAAATATCGCGGCCGTACGAGCCAGTATCGAGTCTTCGCCGCGAACGTCAGGTAATCGGCGTTCTGCTCAGTTGGACATCCCTCGGACCACTCTACGACGTATCATTCGTTTGGATTTGGGGATATTCCCGTACAAAATACAACTAAATCAACAACTGTTGCCGGCCGATAAGCCTCGTCGCTTGGAATATGCCAATTTTGTCGTCCGGATGGCCCAAACTGATGAGGATTTTTGGCATCAAATCATTATGAGTGATGAGGCCCATTTCTCCTTGAACGGGACCGTAAATAAGCAAAATTGCCGTTTCTACGCCACTGAAAACCCTCAAATTATTGAAGAAGTACCTCTCCACGACCAAAAAGTTACAGTCTGGTGTGGCATTTGCGCTGATATGGTCATTGGGCCGTTCTTCTTTGAAAATGGTCAACACCAACCATTGACCGTCAATCAAGAGCGTTATCGGGCCATGATAACCGATTTTGTGATGCCGATTGTTCGTGAAAATGGTATGGAGCACTTCTGGTTTCAGCAATATGGCGCACCACCACACACAGCACGAGCCACCGTCAACTTATTGAAGACTTTGTTCCCTGGCCGTTTGATATCAAAAAGCGGCGATTTTGACTGGCCGCCACGATCACCGGATTTGACGCCACCGGACTTTTTTCTTTGGGGCTATTTGAAATCTAAGGTTTACGTCAACAAGCCAAAGACACTAGGCGCACTTAAGGCCAATATCCGACGGGAAATAGCCGCCATATCGACCGAGACGCTGGCCAAAACTATGGAAAACGGGCACATTACGCTATACGAGCTAAGGGCGACCACTTGCGCGATATCATATTCAAAAAGTGATGTAAACGAATCTCCTTGAACTAAATTAAATGTTTTTCACAATGAAACACAAAAGAATGTTTCTTTTTCCATATTTTTTTAATAATCACATGGGTCAGTTTAATATGGCCAACCCTGTATGTTAAAGCTAGCCACAGTTCTGCGATTTTGTGCTCAGGGATCGTACCAATTGAGTATTGGTAATGAAGGTATGCTAGGACTTGCTCAACCCACTGTGTACGATGATGCTGAAGATATTGAAGTGGAGTCAAATAACAGAGAAGTAGAAAACATAAGAAATGAAATTCTTAGAATATTATAGAAAAATCTAAAAAGTATTAAATAGAAACCTTTACGCCACAGTTTCTCTTTTATTTTTGTTATAAATTTTCTTTATTCAATTATTCGTCATTCGAAAAAAATATGTATTTCAGTTCCTCTACGTATTTAAGCCCAAACCTGCCAAGGGAAAATAAAAATGTATTTCTATAAACATCACAAAAAAAAAACCATTATTAACCTTAATCCATTTTGCTGCCGTTCTAACTGGTGGTCCCAAGCAATTCAGCTCCGTTGTAAATTCCTCCCATTTTTTTGCTGCTTGAACTTTGGTGCAAATCCCTTTTGCGAATTGTGGACTCGACTTTCTAATTGTTGTTTGGTACTCACGACTTTCAACCTGCATAAAATTAACAAAATTAGTATATATTTATTATTTGGTTACTATAAATAATCGCAAACAACTTACATTTTAACAAGTTTTCCCACAATACGCTACACAATCGAAAGCAAAATTGCATTCGACTCTAAATTCGGTATACAACGAAAATTTCGACAGGGTTGCACCGCTCCTAATACCAAATTGACATTCGATTTTCGATCTTCGACAACCAACGAATATCGAAGATCAAATCCAACTCATAATAGGGGCCAAAAAGAATTTGCCGCCCGGAAGCGACAAAAACTTTTAGGTCCCTTATTTGGGAAAACATCAAGACGCCCACCACAGCCAAACACCATACGTACATACCTACATATAAAATTAAAATTTTCCATCTCAACATACCTAGAGTAAGATAGAGTAAAACATTGTATAAGCCTTTGCAATATCAACGGTAGCAAAGTCGAGATTTCTGGAACGGAAAATAAACTTTTTCTAAAATGAGGCAATCCTGGTGTATAATATTAATATGAGAGCATATCCAATTATAACTGATAGCAAAGCGCAATCCATGAGCCTCACGTTGGCTGACGAGAAATCAGAGATATTTCTAATAAGTAGTCGCCAATCTAAAGTGGAGGCATAAATACGCTTCATAAATGTATCGAATAATCGAAAGCTGCGGTCGATGTATCCAATCAGTTTACAAATCCTGTGCTTTAAGAGTTTGTTCTGTTTTTTCAGTCATCAAGACATCGAACCTAGTGTGGAATAATTTATTTTTCATTTTTTTTATTACCTCAGACACCTGTAGCAACAAATTTTAAATTATCATAGTCCAGAGTCTGCATCTTATTTTAATAAATTCCATATCTTATTATCTGAATAATCTCTACAGAGAGCTTATAATTAATAATGGACTGTGTTTGCATGGATACAACTTAGATAAAAATAATTATAAGAATGATAAAGCCAATCTCTTGTTAGACCTAACTTTTTCTATTAATATTTTGCAGCTTAATACCGCTTTCTATGAACATCGGTGTTTTTTTTTTGTAATTTTTTTTTTTTTTGGATTACCAAAAGTATTTTTGTAACGAAGGAACGATAGACGCCTAAACTACCGGCTATTAACCAGAAAGCCCAATGACGGCTTACATGCATGGCTACATAATCTCTTTCTTTTTACATTTCAATTGAGTTTGCTATACATTTACTGTTTTCTTTCATTTGAACACTTTAGAAAACCTACCCACCTACTCACCTATGCACACTACACAATCTTCAACCACATATAAAATTCCATTGCACTATTCATTTAGCCAATTAAAGTGTTGCTACATGAGAAATTATATACAAAAACTCAAAATATGTGATTTCATAAGTGTGAGAACAACAGGCCAACGCTCTCCTCAAACTCAACAACACCTCAACCTAAACAAAAACAAAGGAATAGAAAATGCTAAGCCAATGGTATGCACTTTAGTAGCATTTCGTATGAGTATGAAGTTACATAAAATATCAGAAAATAGTAGAAGTACCAACATATGTACGAGTATGTGGCATTAACAACAAGTTCCTCATTCGCTCACTCTACCCGAACAATGCACGAGAGCACTTAATAAGTGTGTGAGTGCTAGTAAATTGTATGTGGGTGTTTGAGTGATTGTGAAAAGCAAACTATGTAGAATTAATGGAATTATTACATTGTACCATTCGCAGTACTATAGATTACTTTTAAGAATCGATTCATTTGTGCTTACGTTAGTATGCCGCAGCATGTTTGAGCGTGTGTTAGTTTTGCACTTCTAAGCGCATTGTTTGATTATGAAAGTGCTTGTCGAGCCGCCGCCGTCTTTTCTTTCTGTACATTTCCTTTTTGCTATGACGTTAAAGCAAACAAAGTGCCAATTTCCCAAGGCAATTGAATTACTTCAATAACGATTCGCTTGCTTTAGCTTCAACGCCTTTGTTTATTTCCCAAAACTCATTTGCAGCGTTTACTTTCTACTCGTCTCTCTAACGCCCTCTACATTTTTTTTGTTTTTAATTTTCTTTTTTTTTTTTTTGTGGATGAGGTAGGGTTCAAAATGGCTTCGCACTTACAGCGACCATCGTCTACTACATCGCGCGGTGTGGCCACTAAACCGATTCCTTCTCTCCTTCTGGGGAGACACCCTTCCTGGAGCTACTTTCTATATTACTTCGAGATGGCCCAGAAAGGCATCCATAAAGGACCAATTCTAGCCAGCTTTCATGCTATAAGTTCGTCTTCTTGTGTCCCTATATGTGCGGCTTCGCTTTGTTGCACTGTGTCGTCGAGGTCAGCCTTTTTTGCTCGTTGTACGTTCTCGATGTATTTCTTTACCGCGTTCCAGCTGCCATCGCGTTCGAGCATTTTGCTGATTATGTTGCCCTCTAAAATGGCATATATGCATTTGCGTTTTATATTTTTATTAGTTGAAATCATTTGTATGACAAAATTAAGTCAAAGCGAATTTATGTTGGTATTTGAATTATAACTTAAGTGAAGCTTTGCCTCATTGAAAGATTGCAATTAACGAAATTCTGTAAACTTTTGTGCAATGAGCTTCTCTATTCTGTCTATTCCTTCTCTAATGCTGGATCAAATGCTTCAAGAATATTCTGCTCCCTTCATTTTTAAGTAATCAAATTTTTATACATTCGTGCAGAAATTATTAGCATAAAATTATCGAATACATTAACTACAATATTATCCATGTACATTCATGTAAGTGATAGGCAATTCTACGGATGATTTCTAGCTCGAAACAAAGTTAAAATTATTTTAGGTCTTGCTCTACCAGTTTAAGCTAAAATATTAAATCAAATTTAGTAAGCGCGGTAAACTAGGAACAATAGAGTAGCATCCTGATTCTGTGTTGAAAAACTTCTCAAAAAACTAAAAAACTTTGAAAACGATCTGCGGGTCCAACTAATTTTAGATTGCCAGAACATAAACTCAAAACAGCCGGGTTTTATATGCATCATCGATAGAAAACTTCTCGTTTCATTGTCGTCGTATAACTGTTAACAACCCGAGTCCCATTTGACCGAGAGCTGCCTTACAGTCTATGGTACACATCCTTGTATCTTCGCTATATTTCTATCAATGCTCAACTCAAATACATTAGCTGTGTTCTGAAGCGAGCTATGTTTATAATTTCATCACATAAGAGCTCAGCAGCTCATAATACACCGCAGCGAACTCTCAGTTAAATGCAAATAGCCCGACATTATGGCATTTGGAAATTATGTATTTTATTTTACTAAAACATTTTCTTATTATATTATTGAATCTTATTAGAAACTAATAATACGAAAATTCAAATTGATTGGACAGCCCTTATTATTCTTTTTTTCTAGAACCATTCATGACATTAATTTTTTAAAGATAGTCCCGTTTAGATGTTGGCCTCAACTACGCCGAAATTCGGTCATCCGTGAACACCATTTTCGAATGACTCGCTGCAGCACTTCGATCGGTATCTTGTAATGGTGAACCTTTAGTAGTGTAGGCTTTCAATACCTCAATCGAAGCTGGTTTCTCCAAAAACCATTTAGATTCTTCATCCCCCCACAAATAAAAGTCCAAAGGGGTGATATCACACGATCTTAGTGGCAATCCACTGGACCGAGACAAGACATAAATTGCTCACTGAAACGACGACACAGTAAATCCATTGTTTCGCGGGCTGTATGGCAAGTAGCGCCGTCTTGTTAGAACCAAATGTCGCGGGCTTTAATTTTCGGCATCAAAAAGTGAAGCGTTCGGCATTCTCTGTGACATTAGCGCCAGCCTCGTCTTTGCAGAAATATGGGCCGATGATTCTCCCAGCACATAGGCCGCCCCAAACGGTCGTTTTCAGCGGATGCCTCTTCGGGTTGCCCAAACACAACAATTTTACTTATTGGTCCCATAAGTTGGCCTGAGCGCGCGATGAACACATTTCACAGAGCGTCGATTTTCGTAATACAATTGTACGATTTGTAAACTTTGATTAGGCGTAAGTCTTTCCATGATGAAATATCAATGAATACTAAAAAAGCGAAATTAAACATCATATGGCCTAAGGTCAGATTAATAAGATCAAATCATATACTTAGGTATCTCTTTCCTGTCCATTGATTTAATAAATATGATAGTAAAAATTAGGTTTGACGCTGCGTATACGCTACAGATAAATACAGGGTGGCTGATGAAAGCCGCTACCAAAAAAAATTGAATAACTTTTTTTCTTTTTAAGTTATCTGTTCCATTTTTTTTTTAATTTGCAGATTGATCTTTAAAATTTATTAAAATGGATAACTGGGACACGCAAACAAGAATTTGGATAGTCCGCCGCTATCACGCACTGGAGTCCATAGTTTTGGTACAGAGAAAGTACAGGCGGATGTTTGGCGGCGATCCCCCGAGCAGATGGACCATAATGAGACTGGTGAATAATTTTGCTGAGCAAGGAACAGTCGCAAGAAGGTCTTATCATCGAAACCCACCAGTTCGGACGGAGGTAACGATCCCTGCTGTAGCTGCAGCTATACAAAGCAATCCAAGGGTTTCAACAAGAAGCTTATCTGCTCAACTTGGTGTCAGCCGACAGTCTTTGCAAACAATAATGCACAAAGATTTAGACTTATTTCCCTACAAAATTCAAATGGTTAACAAACTGAATGCAGCAGACTTGCCGATTCGCTTGGAATTTTGCCAGAAGATCCTGCAAATGGTGGAAGAAGACCAAAACATGTTAAACTGCCTTTTCATGTCTGATGAGGCCCATTTCGATTTAAACGGCAATGTGAACAAACAAAATTCTCGAATATGGAGTACTTCTAACCCACAGATACTCCACGAGACGGAATTGCATCCTCTTCGCGTGACAGTGTGGTGTGCGGTTTCTTCACGCTGTATTGTCGGGCCTTATTTTTTTGAAGAAAATGGTCACACCGTTACGGTTACTGGAGACCGTTATTTGAAAATGCTGAAAGAATTTTTCTATCCAGAACTACGCCGAAAGAGAATTCCTTTCAACTCTGTGTGGTTTCAACAAGATGGGGCAACGTCTCACATAGCCCAGACTGTTATGACAGAGTTGCGACGAAAATTTCCCAATAAACTGATTTCAAGAAACTCCGAATTTCGTTGGCCCCCCAGGTCGCCTGACCTTACTGCACCTGACTTTTTCTTGTGGGGTTTATGTAAACAAGAAGTTTATAAAACAAAGCCAACAAATTTGGATGAACTAAAACAATCCATTCGGGCAACAATTGCGGCTATTCCTGTCGCAACTCTCAAAGCAGCAATGAACAACTTTTTACTAAGATGCCGCACTTGTGTCAACGAGCATGGGGGGCATTTAAATTCAATTATTTTTAAAACTAGTTAAGCTACATTTAATAAAATTTAATTTGCTTCAACTTGAAAAAAAAATAAAAGAATTCCATACACTAAAAAAAAAGTTATTTGAGTTTTTTAATGCAGCAAAATTCATCAGCCACCCTGTACTTACGTGTTAAATACAGATACAAGTAGATTTGCCTACTCTTCAAGAACCTCTTCCCTCTTATTGCCTCAGCAAAGCTTAAACATATTTACACAAACCCGAGCAATAATAATCATTAAATCACTTTTCATGTCCTGCAATGCCCTTCTTTGGTTATTAAAAATTCTTTTACCTCATTAAGGTGATTTACATATACAAGTAATATAAGAGTGCCCACTCTTAGGTTGAAATGGCTCGCGCTTAATCAATATGCACACATGTGTGCTTGCTTTTTATAGCCAGAGTGTATACAATGTAAGTGGACTATGTGTAAACCTATTAGGAAAAATGGGCAAGCACATCTACTTGTATATGTATATGTAAGCATAAAAGTTATTTAACTACTCGGTCCGCCAGATTTTATTACTCATCCGGTCAATCAACTGGCCAGTGCTTTTAGTTGCCTAGAAATGCAATGAAGGAATACATTTTCGGTAAAGCTCGATATGCCGACCAATACAATTAACGATGCGGAGATGTAGATATGTAAGTGCAGATGCATGCTGAGCTTCATGTGAGAGCAATGTTCCCAAAAACTCATACGTCATACACATGCATATGTAAATGCAGAATAAATAAAATAATTCGACCTGACTTGCGAGATGCATTTGGTCTGTTACTTTAAAATTCATTAATTGGATCTGCGTATGTGGGACTAAAAGTAGTAAAAATTCTTCTCAAACTCCGCAACCATTGATAAAAGGGAGTACTTCCAGGGACTACGAGGGGTGCCTTTTATATGTCGGGATTAGAGAACAAAAACAAATTTTAATCATCGAAAATCACTTTATTGTTTTTCAAAATATTCTCCATGAAGATCTATACACTTTTGCATGCGTTTGAACCAATTGTCGAAGCATTTTTGCCACTCTGAATGAGGTACCTCCAAAACAAGCATTCTGAATGCCGCAACCGCTTCTTCAGGTGTCGAAAAACGTTGACCTCTCAGTTTGTTTTTCACGTACGTAAATAAAAAGAAGTCATTCGGTGCCAAGTCAGGACTATACGGCGGATGACCCATTAATTCGATGTTTTGGGTGCTCAAAAATGTAGTTGTTTGAACCGATGTGTGAGAGCTCGCATTGTCCTGGTGAAGAGTGATCCGTCTTTGGCGATTGGTTTTCCTAATTTCTTGGAAGACAACTGGCAAACAAATGGTTGTGTACCATTCAGAATTTACTGTTCTGCGTTGCTCTAGTGGTACGGTTGCGACATGTCCAGTTTTTCGGAAAAAAACAGGCGACCATTTCCTTGGAAGTGCTTCGTGTGCGAACAACTTTTGTTGGATTTGGCTCATCTTGAAACACCCATACAGTCGACTACTGTTTACTTTCGGGCTCATACGCGTAAATCCATGATTCATCACCTGTCACGATGTCATAGACGTGTTTCGAAGCCCCGCGATCGTATTTTTTGAGCATTTCCTTCGACCAATCGACACGAGCCTTTTTTTGAGCGATTGACAAATTGTGTGGGATCCAACGCGAACAAATTTTTTTGACAGTCAAATGTTTATGCAATATTGGATGTATGCTGGTCCCACTAATGCCTAAGATTGTCTCAATCTCACGATAGGTCACATGACGATCTTGCAATATCAGTTCGCGCACAGCATCAATGGTTTTCGGAACAACAACTGATTTTGGGCGACCTTCACGAAATTCGTCTTGGAGTGAACTACGACCACGATTGAATTCACCATACCATCGATAAACACTGGTCCTTGATGGAGCTTCATCGCCAAAAAATGAATTAAGTTCATCCATGCAATGTTGCTGAGTTAATCCACGTCGAAAGTTGTAAAAAATAATCGCACGAAAATGTTCACGATTTAATTCCATTTTTGGACCGAGATGAACCTTTTAAGTTACTGTAAACAACACAAATAGCGCTGGTATTTCTAAACGTTCTGAGTACGTAAAAGCCTGAAAATGTCAAACTTTGCGATACAGCTGTCAGTTGCCAGATTTCAACACCGGGTTGCCAAATCCTGACATATACAAGGCACCCCTCGTATGACCCAGCCTTAGCCCTTTTGCATCATTCGACGGAATAATCCGCAATAAATAATTTTTTTATTAAAGTTTGAAGAAAATAAACAATTTTGGCTATTCTGTAATAAACAGTAAAAGTCTTGCCGACGCAAGTTATTTTGACTGCATAGCGCATTTCGAGCGGTGATGCAAAAGGGTTAAGCGAGCTAAGTCTTTATGATACAGATACAAATCACGATATACAACGGTGATAATTGGGTTTCATCTGTAGCAGTGAAGGTCTTGCATTACCCAGTTTGGTAAATCGAGTGTATGCCCCTCTTATTTTCCCTCCTTGCTTTTACAGACCAGTTTTGCTAACAAATTTGAACGTAAGAGTGGGTGATTTGATAAAATTTTTGGGTAGTCGAAGAAGCTATGACGTAGTCGTTTCCCTCAATTCCGGAATAACATTCGTTTGATTTTGTTTGTTGCAGCAATGAGTGAATTTCTAATGAATAAAATAATCTTGTTCAAATTAAAAGATGGTAGCAAATCATGAAAAATTTGCCATGAAAAAATTTGCTAGTACGATTTTTAAGAATTCAGCAATGAAAATTGACACATTTGATCGATCAATGGACTTATAAACGGTAATTTAGACGAGCATGGAGCACACGGAAGTGCAGTAATGCTTGAGGAAACTGATTTGGAAATTTTATTGGACATTGATGAATTTAATAGTACGTCTGAAGGTCGTGGATATAAACGAAAATAAAATAATTTACACTTTATTTGAAGAAAACTCAGAAAGATATTTCTGAAATTATGATATAGCAGCATATAGATAGGAAAAAGCCAAGTCAAAGCATTCTCACTTCATATGGGCATGCATTTTATAATCAGAACTGTTTTTTTGTTTGAAAATTACTCATTCACGTCCGACTTGTTTTCTCAAATATCACTATTTTCATTATATTAAAAAATTTTAAATCTACTGAGCTGCATTTGGTTTTTTTATCCTAATTTTATTTATAAAAAACCCAATTTTTCGGGGAACTTTCCAGTCCAGTTCACGTAAGTCTTATAGTATTTCTGAAATATTTTGGCGCAAGTCTTAAATATAATAAATGAAAAAACAGTACTAATTGTTTCGTATGTGATGCACCCTCTCTTGTCATAAGTGCATCTGTACTTTTTTATTGTTGTAAATATGCTGTTGGGTTGCTGTACTCTTAATGTACATATTTATGGCTTGGCCATTTCAATGCCCATTCATTTCAAGTATTATATATTCAAGTATTTATTGGTATGTATGAATAAATTTTTCTGTTTGCCAATTTATTTAGGTTTGTCTGATAGTCACATATGTATTTCTGGCTTATTTATAAAAATAAATGGAGGAAATTGACATTCACTGCACACATTCTCTTGTAAATAAAATGTAACTACTAGGGGAGGTCACGTAATAAAAAAATTATTTTTAATCATTTATTTCCGGTTCAAAAATTTATCAAATTAAAGTAGGACTAATATTTTGAAGAAATAAAATTGTCGGCTAATTGTGGTGGATTATATTATACATCAGCTGGTCACACAAATATCAAAAAAATATATATGTGTTCAGTGATTTCAATTAATTTGTAATTTTTCAGTATTTAAATTAATAATGTTTAAGATTTAATCCAAAAAGTTATTTAATTATGTTTGGTAATTTAATCATTTTCATTTTCGCTTCTGCTCATCTCACTTTCTTCTCTTTTTGACTCACTGTCAGAGTCGCTGTCAGAGCTGTTTTTCACCATGTCTTCACTATTGTCATCTGTTTAAAAATACAAAAAATAATTTAGTATACATGTTTAACGTTACACGAATAAAATTTAAAAAAAATTCTTACCTTCTTCTAATTGAGTTATTTGATCAATGGATGTTGGTAACTGAGTATCAGAAAACCACATGAATTCATATCTGTTATCTATTTCTACACAGCCACAGTCAGAAGGCTCATTGATAGGTGGTACTTTCAGCTGTGCGTGAGACCAAATTTCCAAAATATAACATGTCCTCAGGAAATGATTATATAATTCCGTTTTGCACGGCGGAAGAGATGAGCCATCAATACCTTTCTTAGATAATCGAAACGAATTGTCATTATCAAGAAATTTGTATGACATTTGAAACAATGCTACTCTCGCCTCATTTATAAACTTTAATCGTTTCAAACTATATACATTACATACAAACTCTTGTATTTTGTCAAAAGAGTCAAGTCTTTTCTCTGATGGTTGTGACAATTGGATGAAACATTCAGTGAAGTCTTCAGATTCTGACATTACTGAAAATGGGCGTTCTCCCCCTTCTTAAAAAAGGCCGGGTTGTAATCTCACCCTGTGAATGTGTGGCGGTAAAGCCTTGAAGCGCTAAAATATAGAAAACCATCGGCATCTACAGATGCATCACTTCCTTTATCATTACCGCATGTATCTTGATTTCTTCATATTAAGCTTCATCAACGTAACACAATTACATAAAGCATTAGGAATAAATTTAAGTGCAGCGTTTTCTGCACTAAATAATTTTAACGGAGAAGTTGTTTTTTGACGTGATAAAGTCTTATAATTCGATTTAGCAGGCTGCACGCACGAAAAATGTGTCGTTATCTTGCTCAATCGCACGAACTTATGGACTGACCTGATATATTCACTTCTGAAATGTAATCACCCAACGCAATTAATTGTTCTCCCTGGTTCAAGTTTTCTTCCCGATTTACTTGTTTCTCCCTCATCAACTTAAGTTTACTACTTATATTGCATTCCTCCCCTCCTCGCTTCTTCTCCAACACTCTAATTCCGCGAACTTTTTAACCCCTCCTCGCGTTTTTTATATACAAATAAGTGCCAAGAAGTCAAAAAGTGAACATTGGCAATAGGCAAAGCCTAAGCAGACTCATAACCTTGGGTGTTCCTCAAAGTTCAGTTCGTGGTTCAGTTCATTTATTCAAGAAGAATCTCGCGTCAATTGTTTGTGATAGTATATGTTTCAAAGTATAATAGTTTATAATTTCAGGTATTTGGAAGTCTAAGTCGATCAAAATTTAAGGAGCAATATAATAATTTGAGGAAAGAAAAATCCATGATTTTCTCGGTAGATGACTGTAGCGATTGATATCTCGTAAAGTGTCGATCAAATAATTTAAAGTTTATGCTGTTGTCAAGGTAACATTTCACCCAAAAAAAAATCCTGTGCTGTTTTTTGTTTGTTCCATTCAAATGCGAGTTATAGGGTGTTAAGAACGGAAGTCAAAAAAGAGAAAATTCGGTACATTTCACAGTTTTTCTTTGATAAAGGCGAAAATGCAAACCTGAACGCTAAAATTGTGAATGGTGTTTATGGTGCCGATACTGTAACAGCTAATTGCATACAGTTTCGGTTTCGTCGGTTCTGTTCAGGCATTTTTGATATCAAAGAAAATGCAGATAATGTCGATAAAAACACTGAAATAATCGAAGTTGGCCGGCATGTTAGTAGTCGTAGTTGCGCCCAGGAGCTAAAGATCGGCCATAAACCCGTTTTAAAAATAATTCATTTCTGTTTTTAGTTTTATTATATATACGAATAAATGTGTGTTATTTCCAGTTACGCTAAAAAGGAAAAAAATTCACATTTGAGATTTGAGAAATGCTTTGAACTTTCATATTTAATGGCATTGAAAGTAAAGGAAAATAATCAAAGTCTCACTTACAGGATGCAACACGCACACTTGTGTTCCATTCTTTACTTCCGATAATATCTCATATTTTTATTTAGCTTTGACATGCTCTGGCCTTAGCGAAAGAGTGTTGCGAACAAATCGCATAATCAACATTAAGGACGTCAGTAAACGCGTCGATAAGAGCAACAAAATGAAGAAAAACATGACGTCGGCAACAAAATACTAAAAATTCAATCAAGTCGGTAAAGAAAAGGCAATGAAGAAACATGAAGCAGGGGCATCGAGCAAAAGAGCATAGACAAGCAACAAGGACGAATTCCTTGCAGAAACTGCAAGACTAGCAGTTGCAATTACAATAAAAAAAAACATAAAAAAACTGGAAGATTTCCTCCACCCACATTTTGGTCAATAGCAAAAACAACAACTTCTATCTACTTCTCAGACGCTTTTCCATATCAATTTCCGTTTACCAAGCAGCGAAGTCAAGCAGGCAAGCAGCCAAGCAAACGAACCCAAAGCACTTTCAGGCGGCATTTAATTTCCTTTATGCAATCAACGTTGGTCATGCTGCAACAATCGCTGCAATATTATATCGCCACACTTTATTTTCATTTTTTTTTTTCATTTTCTCAGTAATATTCAATACTACCCGTAGTGTTTTTGTTGGAACTGATTTCACTTACCTTTCCGCGGCAACCTTCGCTGTCGCTCTATGATGGCGCTTGCAGCTGATTTATTTCGTTGCACACTTTTGGACTATTTGATGCCGCAAAATGTCAGTAATAGAAAGTAAAAATGTGCTTTTAAGATTGGAGAAATTTGTTTGAAGTAATGGGATTTTTATAAAACTTCATGCGCAGATACTTACTAAGCATTGTGTAAAAGAAAACTAAGGAGCAGCAAATAAGCAATAAGCAATATGGAGGAGCAATCAAGAAAATTTGACTTACATATGTATTATCCGATATACAAATAAACTTATCAATTCTTGCCCATCGATATCTAAAAAGTATAATAGGCAATATTTTGAGCCAAAACCGAAATTCCCACTTTCTTTACAAGGCAGTTCTAAAGTATCTGGATTGATCTAAATAAATGGATTGATGATTTTTTTTTTGAGGTTTATTCATTTTCAAATTTAAAAAAATCGTATTTTTCATAGTGATGGCCTTGAAGGCGATTTCAAAAAAGTTCTAATCGAATTCACAGTCATTGAATTGCGCCGGAAAAATGCACTGTCGAATATAAAATACATATACAGTAGAAGCCCGATAAGTGCAATACCGATAACTGCAATTTCGCGGAAAGTACAATTCGATTTTGAGTCCATAGAAAACTCGAAAAGAGCAATAAAAAATTGCAATTTTCGGGCGCAAAAGAATTCTTGTTCGAAGAAATTTTTTACTTAATACGGCAATGTATTTTGCGTTCATCACGCGCGAAGACACAGCTTTATAGCTATGGACAGTTATGGTTCTCGGAATTATTGCGACGAAATACATTGTTCTCACGCTTTGTGATTTTTGATTTTTACGAATAACTGTAAAATTGTAGCGCTGATATCATAAAATATGGCATCGAATCGTTTGTGACATTCAACACGCGTTAGTTTCAAGCTGGTTCTTGAGAGTAAAACAATCGTTCGGAGTTTGAATCATTTTTTTTTGCTTTCATCAAATAAAATCATGGGAAAAGTGAAAAAGAATCTACATTTTCTTACATTGAAAGAAAGAGATGAGATTCTCCAAAAAATTAAAAAAGGCGTTAAACAACGAGATCTTGCATTCGAATACAAAGTTGATTGCGCAACGATTTGCCGAATAAAAAAACAAGCCCTTTCATTAAAAGAAAATGCATACAATTCATTTTCACTTGGAAATAAACGGAAAACTTTACGGTTTGGCAATCATCCAGAGCTCGAGAAGCGTTTGTACCAGTTTTTCGTGAATCAGCGGCGACGAAATGCTCCTGTTTCTAGCTTGATATTGAAAAGCAAAGCATTAAAAATATTTGATGAAATAAAAAAGGATGGAGAACAATTCAATGCAAGTGATGGATGGTTTTCGCGATTCAAGAAACGCTTCGGACTTCGCTATTTGACTGTGACTGGTGAATCATTATCTTGTGATCCAGAAGCCATTGAGCCATTTAAGGAAAAATTGACGGCGAAAATCGCTGAAAAAGGATATGTAACATCACAAATATATAATGCTGATGAAACGGGGCTCTTTTGGAAACTTTTGCCAAATAAAACCTACGTTTGGAAAGATGAAAAGAGTGCTCCAGGCAACAAAGTTTCAAAAGATCGAATCAGTGTTCTTTTGTGCGCAAATGGTGATGGCAGCCACAAAATAAAGCCATTAACGATCGGCAAATCTATGAATCCGCGTTGTTTTAAAAAATTTCGTTTACCGGTGAATTATGCTAGCAACAAGACTGCTTGGATGACGCGGGATATTTTCAAAAAGTGGTTCTTTGATAATTTTGTCGAAGGAGTGAAAAAATTCGCCAAAGAAAATGATGTTCCACCCAAAGCATTACTCTTGCTGGATCAAGCTCCATCTCATCCGCCCGAAGAAGAATTAGTTTGTGGTGAGATCAAAGTGATGTATTTTCCGGCCAATTGCACAGCAATTTTACAGCCAATGGATCAAGGTGTTATTAACTTGACAAAAATTCAATACAAAACATTGCTAATGGAAACCATAATTAGTGAAAAAGATTCTTCATTACATGAACTATTGAAGAAAATTGATTTGAAAACCGCCGTGATCATGTTGAGCCAAGCGTGGGGGAAATTGCTCCCTGAAACGATGGCTAAATGCTGGAAAAGCGTATTGGGTACAAGCCCAACAGTTGACGCGATTATTGAATCTAATCCAGACGATATGCCATTGGATATCAAAACTGACGACCCCCTTCTTGTTGGAGGATTACAACGGTTAAATGAGATGGTCGAAAACTATGTGGGTGAAGCAGACACAGATGAAATCCGCAATTGGATTTTGGAATTAGGAATAGATGAAGGTGATAGTGAAGCCAATGAACCCGAAGATACTACTCAAGAAGAAACAACCGAAAAGGTCCATCATGAATCGATTTTTGGCTGTGTCAATACAATTTTGAAATGGGGTGAACAACATCGTTCTGTACTGTCATTCAATCAGATCGCTTCTTTGCATGACATCCGATCAAAAGCACTTGAAAAGTGTTACGAGAAAACGCAATCGAAAATAACAAAGTTTTTTCAAAAAAAATAATTGAATTTTGGAGCACACACTCATATGTCCTTCCGCATTGATCTCTTTGTATTAATTTCAATAAATATGTGTTCATTTTTCTTGAGTATCGACCTTTTGAGCTCATTAATTGCATTGAATAGAGTTAAAATATGTTTCCCTAGGTATTCCTCGATCCACAGGAGAAATTCGCAAAAGTGCAATTTTTCGCTAAGTGCAATCATTGCTAAAATTTTCCAATTATACTTATCGGGCTTCTACTGTATACATATTTTTTTAACTGATATAGCAACTCTTCTGTTCTCAAAACAAATTTTAGCAGTTCGATGTCACAAGAGCGGCGGCATGGGACGGCACCATTTTATTTAAATTAAAACTTAACTCCCAAGGTGGAAAAATTTTTCGAAACATTCGAAATCAAATTACAGTTTTTTTTATGTTTTCAATGCTACAAAACGCCTTTATTTGTTTCACTTTGATTTGGATTTAATTTATTCTCATAAAAATATTTTTTGTTTGTTTTATTATTAACTTTATTTAAGTAGAGTAGCGAGCATAATTTACTGCATGACAATATTTTCTTTTAACAATTTTTCATTATTCAATCAAACTTTTAAACTTTATACAAATTCAAAAAAATGTCGTCTAACTTCCTTAGCAAAAGTTCATTGATTTTTGGTGTGTTTTATCTTAGCAGCGTTGGAGTGATAGGACCCGAGATCTGGTGGCGCGGTACTAGAACGGAGTGCTTAACCGAAAAACTTTGGAAGAAAAACAAACAATTTCTTCTTGAAATAAAGATATCGATAAATAAATATCGGCAATGTAAAAATACAGGAAAAATACTTTAAACTCAGGTATGTAGGTGAACATTTTTTTTTTTGTTTTGGCACAGTTTATCATCTATGCAAAGAAAAATGTTTACTTTGCTGTTATTGTCGTCTTCAAATCATATTGTGTCCGATTTGTTATTTTTTTTTTTTTAATATATCGGAAATTATGTACAAATACAGGGTAGCCAATATTCGACGTAACCATCTGGCAACCCTGTATCTTTTGACAGAGACGTCATACCGCATTGGAAGCGTCAGTCCAAGCAGATTTTTACCATGGAGCAGTACACGCCACGCGAGCGCTCCCAAATTATTGGAATTTACATTCAACAAAAGAAGTCAATTGTGAAAACTCAACGTGCGTATAACAAATTAAATAATGTGAAAAGTGCGCCTTCTAAGGACACCATTAAACGTTTGTACGAAAGGTACGATCAAGGTTTGTGCGACCAAGGCGATCGGATGAGAATATTGCTCTTGTACGGGACAGTAGAACGAACTGCCTTCATTTTTTTTTTTTTTTGTAGCAATTATAGTTATCGCATTGGTGTTTGAGAGTCATACAGGGACCATCCTTCCAAATAGGCAGGATTGGAACGAGAGAAAAATGTCTGTCTTTACTGACGGCTCCAAGATGGAATCCGAAGTCGGAGCAGGGATTTTCTCCACATAAACCAATTTATTTAGGGGGCGTCCATAAATTACGTGAGATGTTTAAGGGGGGAGGGGGTCGAGTCAAATCGCATCAAATCTTACGTTGGAGAGAGGGGGCGGTCTCGGCAAATATCACGTAATTTTTTTTCTGATTGAAATAAAAAAAAATTATACTATTTTGGTCCATTATCCAGATTGTACATGCTTAAGATTTAATCTTAAGCGTAATCGTAGTCATTTTCTAATTCGTTCGAAAGAAAATAATTTCATTCATACTTCGACGTTATACATTACTGCCGTCAAACCACCATATTTGTTTTATACCAAAAAGCTCAATTTAATCTGAATTTACGGTACAGTGTAGCTCGTCGTTTGTTTTCGCGCCACTATCAGCCGAACGCGCGACTCGATGAACAAGAGCGTACGAGCTGAGTGGCAGCGACACACGGCAGGTTCCAATCTACTTTGTTTAGAAAAAGCCAATATTTACTCTAGGTACATTGCAGTTGATTCATATCAAATTTTAATGCGTGCCTATTTAATTTTTTTTAGTTTTTTTAACGAGCGCGAATGTCAACAAATTTTTATTAAGAGTTACAAAGGGAAATTGTTTTTAATTTTTTTTTAGGTTGTGAAATGCGATGATCAGAACTGCTGCAGCCCACGCCGGAGTGATCTCCATACCCTATCACTTACTTAGGTTGATTGACGTTTGATAATTCCGGACTTTAAAGAACATGACGGAAAGTCATTTGCTCCATTTCTAATACGCCTACCGCTGAATGCCTTTATCAGCACGCCTATTGATCTCTATTGCCCAAGTATACGTGATAATTTAGAGAAAATATGCTGCAGTACATGCGGTATTTACTTCGCATCTATCACAAGAGCTGCATAGCACAGGCGAGCAACTCACATTCCACCAGCTAAGCAAGCGCGTATGTTCCGCAAAGTGCGACCCTCACGGATTGTCACAAGACGAGCTAATGAGTTACTGTGCGCAAGCGTCAACGGCTTAGAGTGGCTAGATCAGAACGCAGTTGAAGGAGCAGATGATTTTACTGAAAATCATATGGACATGTTGGTCCCAATAGTCTCTCTTGAAACCGCGCATGATTCTCCATGGACTGAATTAGAGTAGATATTCTTTTTTTAATCGCGGTAGTTACGATTTAAGTCTTCTATTGTTAAATTTTTATTACACTTATAACTCTCAGCAATATTGATTACTAGTCTTAACTAGTCGTAAATAAAAGCACGAAGCAATTTTTTTTCTTTTACAATAACAATCTAACGCGTTTACATAAGAAACCCACATTTTGAAAAATCTCACGTGAGATTGGGGGATAGGGGTTGCATAAAATCTCACGACATCTCATCAGGGGGGAGGGGGGGGACAGAAAATTTAAAAAACAACACCTCACGTAATTTCTGGACGCCCCCTTATTTCCTTGAAACTACCGAATACTGCTTGTGTTTTTTCGGAAGAAGTCTTTACGATCCTGCAGGCATACAAAATTCTTAAGGCTCTGAGGACGGCATGGTGCAAATCTAAACTGGTGAACTCATGTAAGGAGGAGATCAAATCTCTTGGGTGGGCAAGTAACATTCAGAACATAGGAACATAGGAGAAAATGAAATTGCTGATAAGGTTTCCAGGAAGGAGACGACTAAATTCGTCTCAGAGATCTCCTACCCGGTTATCGGAATTCCCCTGACTGTTGTTTATGTCAAATTGCATAACTTATTTCTCAGGCAAATACAGATCAGATAGAGCTCCATTTTTCCTCTGCTAATTCGAAAACCTTTTGGCCTCAATGCAAAAGGCGCAGGACGCAAGTCCTGAGGACTCCACGCCATTCAAATTCGTAGTTGTATTTACCGGTCTGATGTCCGACACCCACACAGGAAAACTAGGTTTACCATTTAATCCCATTGCAGAAGCTGTGGAGACATTTCAGAGAAGAAGACTGTTCAGCACTTTCGCTGTAAATTTCCGGGTTTAGCAGCTAGAAGATTAAAATCGCTGGGTGCTACTGTCTTCGACACCCTGGGGTAGTGCTCCAATTCAAATCCCATCAACCTTCTCCATTACATCAGCAGCTTTGTTTGGCTGTACTTATCTCTCTATTGGAGGTCTCATAATGGTATCAAAGGGCGCTTTAGTGCTACTCGGGGAATGCCAGAGAGGTTCTTCGGCCACTTCACCTACCTAAATTTATTGCACAACTATTTATACGAACTTACGTATGCACGTATGTACACAGATGCGCTAAAATCAGCTAAACAACGCCCCCTCACTTTTTGTGGTCAAAGCGAATTCATGCAAGGTGATTGCAGTTGCACACAAACAAAATTTACATGTATTTTTACTACTCGCGGGTTTCTCTTTTAAGGACAATATCGCTATTCTTTCACATAGCCAAGCTGCAATCCAGGCACCGGATTCGGCTACAACTACGTCTAAAGTAGTGGAATAAAATAGGAATAGTCTTACCTTCATGAGTGAAAACCATAAAGTTATCTTAATCCGGGTCAAGAGGCATCGGAACATTGGAGATAACGAAAAAGCAGATGGGCGTTCTTACATACAATTTCCTTAAAATACCTTCGAATCGCTAATTGTAGATTGAGAGATGTCAAATTAGCAAAACGTTATTGCAGACCTACAACGTCAAACAAACGTCATCATTGATAAACATCAAACAACGAATGGAAATTCACGGCAGTCATAACTGGCCTTTGGTCTGTCGGGGAACAACCAGCCAAAATGGGCATCCCTCACAACATACATTACCACAATTGTAAATAAGCAGAGAAAAAGGAAACGATGGTCCATTATCTCTGTGAATGCCCTGCCATATGGAAGAAGAAAGTCAACCCTTAGCAAACCACTGTTCGAGAGTCTCGAACAACAGTCTGGGTAAGACATCAACAACCTAATAAGATTCTTAAACCTGGATATAGTCATGATGTAAAACAATTTGGTTGCTAGTTGTATTCTGGATGAATCAGCTCTTTAACCAACCAACCAACCATTTAAGTTGTTACAATCACTGGTCTTTTTCACTTCATTTACTACTTGCTATAAGTGCATATCATTTACCCTAAGTTCTTATGTGCCAAAGTATGCACTTTTAAATTAGCTCCACCTTTGGTAAATAGATGAAATACCCGTATTGATCAGCACTTTTGCCTACCCCACACTTTTTTATTCCTTTCGAATTTTCATCTAGTATCCCTATTGTGTCTGGCAAGGTACCAATAAAAGCATAAAATTGGCATAAACGAGAGATTAACACATTCGTATGCAAATATTTTGCAACTTTTGTATCGCCATATGTGTGTATGAGTGGAAATTCATGCCACAGAGGTAGAGTGACAAGTTTATTTCAGCTATAAAAATGACTGCTATGAAAATTTCTTGCTCACACAAGTAAAAGTATGAAAGCACCCTGCAGGGAAAAGCCAGGCTAGTATAGAAAAAATGTGAGCCGTCATGGGACGCCTGGCAGATGTGAAACATCGTGTGTGTACAAGTAATATGTATAAAAGATAATATTATTACAGGAATCAAATATAGCCTAATGAAAAAATGGTAACTTTATTTAATAAACATTTATTTAAATGTGATATCAAAATTCGATATTAATATCAAGCCAAAATTTAAATATTTTCATCTGTGACTTCAGTAATAGTTATATTCGATGTTTCCTCTGCCGGTATTACTGTGACGATTGGTCGATGATAACTAAAGTACGTTACAAAAGTATTGGATGAAATATTATCAAGATATCTCACAAATACAGCATCTATTGTTGTTCCATATTTGGTAGTAGATTCTCTTGGATTGTTGTTGATTTGCAATTGAAAATCTTTTTGAAGTGTGCTTTGAGTGCTGAAATTTTTTGAATTTTCAGGTGGCGCAAAATTAATCATCCAGTTTTGTATTCGAAAATTATTAAATAAAATTAAAAAAATATTAAATAAAAAAATGATTTTGAGTGATGGAATTTTTGAATTTTCAGGTGGCGCATTTGTATTTGAAAATTATTAAATATAATTTAAAAAAATTAAATAAAAAAATGACTTTGAGTGCTGAAATTTTTTGAATTTTCAGGTGGCGCAAAATTAATCATCCAGTTTTGTATTTGAAAATTACTAAATAAAATTAAAAAAAAAATTAAATTAAAAAAATTACTTTGAGTGCTGAAATCTTTTGAATTTTCAGGTGGCGCAAAATTAATCATCCAGATTTGTATTTGAAAATTATTAAATAAAATTAAAAAAAAAATTAAATAAAAAAATGACTTTCAATGTGAAATTTTTTGAATTTTCAGGTGGCGCAAAATTAATCATCCAGTTTCGTATTTGAAAATTATTAAATAAAATTAAAAAAATAATAAATAAAGAAATGATTTTGAGTGATGGAATTTTTTGAAATTTCAGGTGGCGCAAAATTAATCATCCAGTTTCGTATTTGAAAATTATTAAATAAAATTAAAAAAATAATAAATAAAGAAATTATGTTGAGTGATGACTTTTGACCTTTACGATCGCCATTGCTTGTCTGTTTTTATACAGCAGCTCTACACTTCACAAATTTCAATTATGATTGACGTACTACACTATTTGTAAAAAATATAAATAATAATGATGAGATAGCATGATTAATTTTGTGTCACTTTGTATGATAATCAAAATGTGTCTTTAAAATATGCCTTCCTCCATAGGCTTAAACTTTTTATTCAATTTCAACTTTTGCTCATTACGAGCTGGCATATCTCGAATTTGCTATTAAATAGGTAAGTTTGCACTTTTCATTTCGAATTAATAAAGTAATAAATTTGGCATTGCAAAATAGTTCCACTTGGTTTAAATAATTGAGTAATGAAACTTCTTTCTGCTGTGGCTCTGCTTTCTGTGACCTTTTGATATTCTTCAACTAAAACACTGACCTTCGTCATTTCTTCGCACAGAGAGCGCGCCTCAAAGGTGCCCACTCTAGCCAGCCTTCCAGTTTCCCATGAATTCTTTGTAATCGAATTCCTATTATCTACATATCAAATTACCGAACACATTCGAAAATACATAACGCACCAACATTTACTAAGCACTCACGAGCATCCAACTTGCCGCTCTTTAGCAACTCTACATTTGTCTCTCTAACATGGCACATATACTAACACACTTTACCCACATCATTTGTGAGTTGTTCCTTTGAAATTGGCTTGGCACTTCTCATACTACTACACATAAATACTACTACACACGGCAAGCGTCGCCACGCCAACTATTCGGTTTACAAGTGAGCCAATAGATGTTTCACATCAAAATATTTTAACTCAGATACTGAAATTTAAAAGAAAAAATTTTACTATTTCGGCGTTGACTAGAATAATACCATAGTAAAATTATAAATTTGTCTAAACATTAGTTGATGTTTTTTAATTAATAATTTTTATTTTTGAACAATTATTTTACTTTCAATTATGTTTTTAAAGTAGCTTATTTTTTATTTCTTTATTAGTTTTTGTATACAATTTGTTTTGCTTTTTGCAAAATTTACTTTAGTGTATGATTGAATCTTAACGAGATGGCTGAGGCAATTCACCTAATGATAGCATGGGTTCCTGGCCATTGCGACATCGAGGGGAACTGTAGAGCCGATGAACTAGCGAAAATCGGTACCAAATTGACTGATCAGTACTACATAGTCAGTGATATAGGTATACCCTTGCAAACATGTAGACTACGTATTCGCGAGAAAATTGTAAGAGCAGCGAATGAAAGATGGCGTAACGAAGCCACTGGCAAAATAGCCCGACAGATGTGGCCGACTCTCAATGCTAAACGCACAGAACTTCTACTAAGAAGAGATAAGCTTAGTCTTAACATACTGATTTCAGTTATTACGGGGCACTGCCTAATCGGTAGGCACGCCCAGAGAATGGGGGTGCAAACACATGACTTCTGCAGAAGTTGTCTAGAAGAGGAAGAGAAAGAGACGATCCCGTACCTTCTGTGTCACTCTCCTGTTCTATCCAGATGTAGACTCGCCATTTTGGCCGGACATTTCTTTAACGAATTAGAATACCTCGGCTCTGTCGAAATTAAGGTTCGTGCGAAATTTTTGAATAGTACACATTGGTTTCAGGAGGATAAGGGCTAGTTCCCCACGCGACATTACAATGGGTCATAAGCCTGAGTGTGTCCTACAATGGACAACCGCTACAACCTAACCTTTGTTTGAACCAGGTTTTGATTGTTTAACGTTTTATTGTACCTGAAAGAAGTTTCTCTTAATTTTATGAAAAAACTGCCGAGCGGAATGGATGTATTTTATATTTTAACTGGTTCAAAACTGGATATTTTAGCAAAAAATTGGACTAGAATTTTTTGTTTGCTTGTATCTAATGGTATTTTGTTGATGCATGGCCAGACGATTGACGATTCGTAGGACATCGCCGTTTTAAAACTAACAATTGCTAAAATGGAAAAAATAGAACCCGAACTGGTTGAGCAGAAAAGTGAAAGTGTGGTATTCTAGTTCACAATGAGTATTTTTCTCTCGAGGGTATGTACTACTTCATGTTGATTGTATGTATACATAAGTAGATATGTGTCGTCTGCTTTGCTATGTTAAATTGTCGTCGCTCATACGCCACGTCTTTCCAAACCAAATTTCGGTTGAGCAATGCAAATTTATTTTTATACCCGCGCACGCTTTTTTCTAAGGTAGTAATAACTACATAACCACATAAATAATAGAAAATGGAATAAAACACAATATTCCGAAAGACGAGAGAAATTGATTAAGGCTGTTTTTTCTGCCCTTGCATCCATCAGTGCCTTCCTGCTCAAAACTCTCATCGAATTTTGACGCAAATATTCCCTCTGCTCTGAAATTAAAATGGGCGAAAACGGTGACGCGCCAACTACTCTCTGACACGGTGCTCAGCAACTAATAAAGAACCTTTCGAGGTCAAATTTGAATCAAGTAAATATGTCACAGAAAGGAATATGATTAAAAAAAAATTTAAGGAAATTTATCAATTTGTCCCAAACTCTCTCTATACGCTTTTGGAAGAAACCTTTTATTGCGCACTTTATGAAAATTCACTGAAACCGTGTAGTGGATACATAAAGTGGAGTTTGCTTCATATTTAGACACTATTTGTCTTTCCTATTTACATATTTTACTTGTTGCAAACGCCGCAAGTATAAGCAGTGCTGGCACATCATTGACATTGTGTACCATTGGCTTGAATACGCTGCACTTATGCCATGCCAACTGTTGCAAATCAGCCAGAGGAACATTTTATTATTATTCCCCTAAAATTTCTTAATTAAAGCAAAACAAAATTAAAATGAAAACAACTCAACAAAAATATTATGAAGACAATGCAATATATCAAATTTTTGTTTAGAACATTTTTATTTTCATGGCTCTGTGGCGCGCTCAGAAGAATAATACTCGTAACTGCAGTTTGTAGTTTTGTTTCGTGGGAATACGACTTTTATGTGTTTTCTGCTGTTCAAAATATACAGTTTTGTTTTATATTTTTACACACGTCGTAGTTATAGTAATTTATTTTACTGTTGTTATTTAAGTAAAGAGAAACAACTTTGCTTAGAGCAACACCTTTGTATGTGAGTTTATATGTTTGCTTAAAAGCTTACGCAGAAGTACTCCGGAGTGATGTGAAGTAAATGTAGTAAATCAGTAACCCCGTGATGCCATAGGAAACAGGTGAAGGAAAACTGAAAAACTTTCAAACAGATATTTTCATTATTTTATGAAAACTTAAACAAAAATCGTTATTAACTAAAATAGTATTGATGTGTGCTCACAAGTATACCAAACATTCTGCAAAAATAACAGACGTTAGTCTCTTAGCGCAAAGTTTCCATACAATCCGGCATCTCAATACACTGCGTTAAATAACTGTAGCTCCAGAATTTTGTCTTTGAATTTTCTTAGCACAAAAACAAATTTCAAGCATCCGCTGTATGGAGAAAATACACAAGAACGCCAACAAAATCAAATTCTCAAAAATTCTAAAATTTGCACTTTAGTATACCTAAATTTTATTCTTTATAAAACTGCACACCCGAAACTTTCTAAAATTTCTTACCAAAAAGTGCGAAATTTGATGGAACGTTGTTGATTTTTTTTTTAATTTGTACAAAGTATGAAACTTGGATTTATATGACCTTTTGAGGATAATGAAATAAATTTCCATTGAAAAATTATTAAAGTAAAACAAGCAACAAATAAATTGCTTAAACTTGTAAAAAATTTGGTGCTATAGTTATTTAAGGAGGGGAGCCTGGTTTATGAGGTCTAAAAATTGCATCTCTTTGCGTTTTTTTTAAGGAAAAAATTAATTTAGCACTGCAAAGTTTTTTCTATCTCTTAATGAACATTTAAAAAGTATAAAAAATGTTTGTACTGGTTAAAATAAGTTGAAAAACATGTTTAACGTAGAAATTAGTAGAGCGCTGCAACGCTGGAGTTTCCAACTGGCGTACAAAATACAGCTCGTAATTATTATCTAAAGCAAAAAATTCAAATGGATTTCTAATTATCATGACTTTTTATCCTAGATGAACTAAGAAAACTGAGAGAAATTCCAAAATTTCAACTTTTTGGAGGTTTTAAAGAAAAAAATGCCTTTCCGTAAAAAAAAATTCACTTCAACTTGCTATAAAAATCTTGAAAAATTTTTTTTTATCTATTTTGTTAGTTCAAATAGTAGAGAATTTAACACTGACGAGAACAAGCTATGATTCTTTTCAAAAGGTTCATTAGTTTTTTTCATTCATGTACGCCAATTCAAAGAAATCATAAAAATGAAAAGTCGAGAAAAGAAGATAAAGTTTGTACTATAGCTGTCCGGTCACAGCGTAACTACCTAACGCTCGCCTACCTTTGGCTTTGTATCTACGGAAATATTGGAAATTAGGCTCTGTAACTTTGTGTGAATTTCTGAAATATATTAGGAATCGCTTAAAACGAAAAAAAAAGTTTTTTGACCTTATAAGCCAGAGGAGCCTGGCAGTGTATACGTAGGCCCCATAATCCATATTTATGATATTTCTTGTATAGGGTGTTTTTTTTAGAGGTTAGGTTTTCAAGATGAAATAAAACGTATATAATTTAATGTTATGGCCAAGAATTTAGCTTTATTATAAAGATAAGGGTTTGCCATTATGTTTTAAAAATGATTTCGGGCAAGTGGCCGCCGCGGCTGGCTCGAATAAATTCCAGCCGAGAGGCCCAATTTTCGACCACTTTTTGCAGCAATTGGGACCGTATGTCAGCAATAACGCGCCGAATATTCTCTTCCAAGACGTCAATCGTCTCGGGCTTATCTGCGTAGACAAGCGACTTCACATAGCCCCACAAGAAATAGTCCAGCGGTGTTATATCGCACGATCTTGGAGGCCACGCCACAGGTCCACGGCGCGAGATAATGCGCTCACCAAAAGTTTCCTTCAATAGCGCCGTCTTGTTGGAACCAAAGGTCGTCCACATCAACATCGTCCAATTCAGGCACGAAAAAGTCATTAATCATGGCTCTATAGCGCTCTCCATTGACTGTAACATTATGGCCGGCTTCATTTTTAAGGAAATATGGACCAATGATTCCCTCTGCCCATAGAGCACACGAAACAGTGACTTTTTGAGGATGTAACGGCGTCTCAGCAATGGCTTGTGGATTATGTTCACTCCAAATGCGACAATTTTGCTTATTGACATACCCATTCAACCACAAGTGAGCTTCATCGCTGAACAAAATTTTCTTGTGAAAATCGGGATCGGTGGCCATCTCGTTTTGGGCCCAAATTTGCACGATTTGCAAATGTTATTCAGGTGTAAGTCTATTCATTATGAAATGGCAACCAAACTGAGCATAAATCAAGTGACAGCTGTCAAAAAGACCATCTACGAAAAAAGTAGTGCCAACTTGAAAACCTAACCTCTAAAAAAACACCCTTTACTATAAAAGCTCAGTTCATGATCTTATCGTACCAATAAATTGTTAAAAAAATAAATAAAATAAAGTTGTTACAGGAATAATCGGACCAGCATGGAGATAGATATGTTCTAGTTTTTGGGGTTTTTCTGCCAAAATTTTTAAGTTGCCATTTCTTTTGGTTAGCTTGGTGTGTTAAAGTGATTTTTGTTAGGTTTCTGTAATATCTGGAAACTATTTCTACTTTGTTTTTCAAAATTAAATTTTCAAATACTGTTTTTGAAAAATTGATTTCAAGGCAGAAAATTAAATAAAAGCCCAATTCAATATTTTTATTCCTTGAGTTTTGTTAACAATTTGAAAATAATTACACAAACTTTCTTGTGGCGCAAGTATTCTTTATGTAAAAGATCGTCTATTATTAAGGAGCCACTATTTATAAATGGAAATGAATATTTTTTTTCTTTTTAAGGTTTTTCTTTCATTTTAAAAAACGTATAGATATAGCCTTCAAATGTCCGCCACGATTTTGCAAGCATTCGGAGTTTGGAATTTGCGATAACACTGTCGGAAATTCCTCAATGGTATTAGCCAGCTTGCCTTTTTCAGACATTTTATGTATTTAATAAATAAAAACGCACAAATTTTCATTAATGTTTATTCCTATTTATTTGCTCTGAACTTAAGTTCTCTGTAAAAGACGGATAGAGCTTTACTTTTCTGGCGGGAGCGATTCGATGTAAAGGGTGGTTAAGTTTCAAGGGCCGGTGTTGATTTTGAATAAAATACAGTTGTTTAAGATTGTCATTTCTCTTTATTATGATAATATTGGTATGGTTCAATTACGTAGAGAACAAAATATCGGCCAAATGGCCGCCGCGGCCTCAGCGGCACACCTCCATCCGATGGTCCAAATTTTCGATGACGCTGAGGCATATTTGAGGTTCTATGCCGTTAATGTGCCGAATTATCTCATTCTTTAGCTCTTAAATTGTTGCTGGCTTATCGACGTACACCTTTTTTTTCAAATAACCCCAAAGAAAGAATGCCTACGGTGTCAAATCACATGATCTTGGCGGCCAATTGACATCGCCGCGACGTGAGATTATTCGGCTATCAAATTTTTCGCGCAAAAGAGCCATTGTTTCGTTAGCTGTGTGATAAGTGGCACCTTCTTGTTGAAACCACGTATCGTCCACATCCATATTTTCCAAATCGGGCCATAAAAAATTCGTTATCATCTCACGATAGCGAACACTATTCACAGTAACTGCCTGACCGGCCTCATTTTGGAACAAATACGGCCCAATGATGCCGCCGGCCCATAAACCGCACCAAACAGTCACTCTTTGTGGGTGCATTGGTTTTGCGGCAATCACTCTTGGATTATCATTCGCCCAAATGCGGCAGTTCTGCTTATTGACGAATCCACTGAGGTGAAAATGTGCCTCATCACTGAAGATGATTTTCTTCCCGAAGTGCGCGATATGCATTTTGATTTGAACGCCCGTTTTCATAATAAGCCTGAATAACTTTAACGCGTTGCTCGATTGTGTATCTTTTCATGGTTCAAATTGAGTTAGTCTGAAATCGAAAACTATCAAATGGAATGTAGTAAAAAGCTTGACGTTTGGGTGTGGTTCACATTCAACATCGGCCCTTGAAATTTAACCCCCCTTTACTATACAAACCACTTGTGTTTGCCTGCTGATTTGAATGATATCGTAGTTTTGTTACGTATTTTGCTTCACTTCTTTTTTTCTCAGCCTTAACCAAAAGTATTTCCAGATCTCGGCGAACATTTTCATCGCAAATATATTATGTCCTTAGGATTGAATAAATCAATGAATTATATATAAGTAGTTTGGTACCTAAGCTCAATGTCTTAATGTATCAAAAATTATATGACAATATTTAGCATGAAATATACTTTTTCTTAGCGGGGCGTCCCAAAGCGCTGCGGCTCCTATTAGTGAACAAAAATTACAAAATGGATGGAATTTACTCAAATTTCCCATAGTTCGCTGAATCCAAATATTAAATTTTGTTTCTCATAGCTTTTATATTTTCGATGGTAGTAAGGATAAGATGATGATTAAAAGTTTTTATTTCAGAAGCCTTCCAATACAAGTTACGTACACGTTTATTTGTCCAAGTTCCTTACCAGAATAGCTTTGGAGTAACTACTCAACCATCCCATTCTTTGTTCTCTGTGAAGCGTCCCAAAGTTCCTCTTTCACTGGTCTTTCCCGTTCAGCACTTTCTCTTTTACTAAGTAGTAGTAGTAGTAGTAAAGGGTTAAGGTATGAGCCTTTAGCACTGCGACCATATTGATATACTCTATGCTGTCTATTGACTGTTAAGTATGCTTATGAATTGTACCAGCTCCTTCTGAGGGAGTGATTGAAGGTCTTCATCTGTAATCATGAACTTGTTTAAAAACCTTTTCCTTCTATGCGTCAACCCCGGACATTCGATAATGAGATGTTCTATAGACTCCTCATCTTCGCAGCAAAATCTGCAGGTGCTTGTGTTAGTTATGCCTAATTTATGTAGTTGTTTGTTGCAGGTGAAGTGACCCGTGAGGGCGCCTGTCAGAGTGCGAATGCTCTTTTAGTTTAACGTGAGGGCCATGTTAGCTCTTTTAGCGTTGAAACTTAAGAACTGTTTGGAGTGTCTAAGACCCTCTACGTTGTTCCGATGCTGATTTATTAGAGTTTTGGCCCAGTATTTTACTTTTTTTTTAGGCTGTTTGTGTTAAATCCAAACATGGGACTAGGTCCGATGAAATTTACATCTGCCCCTTTTTTGGCTTGAAAGTCTGCCTTTTCGTTGCCGTCATATCCCTCATGTCCTGGTACCCAAATTAATGAGGCATTGTTTTTGGATGCCAGGTTATTGAGTACCTTGTGGCATTCTAAGAAAGTTTTTGAGTTGTAGGTATAGCTTTCTAGAGCTTTTAGAACTGATTGACTGTTCGAGAGTATTGTAATCCTTACTCTCTTGTGGTTTCTACGTTGCGTGATGTTTGCTGCTTCCATTATTGCGTATAATTCCGCTTGGAAGATGGTGTTGTCCCTGGTGAGAGTGAATGATTTGTGGATTCTGGGCCCCACTACTCCTGCTCCTACACCATAAGGTGTTTTTGATCCAGCAGTGTACCATTTTTGTGAATCATCATTCATTTATTTTGGGTTTGTTTTCCACTCGATCCTCTCAGGAAAGGTAACTGTGTATCGTTTTGTGAAACAGAGGGTTGGGTCAATGTGGTCTGAAACTTGAGCCATGCTTATGGTGTTTTTGATTTTATTTAGGATACTTAAATGACCGATGAGGTTGCCTAATTTGAAATTTTCTTTCATGTGTAGCATGAGTGCTTGCGTAGCTGCTTCCTCTTGGATTGCTATATGAAGTGGTGGGAGATTAAGGAGTGCTCCATGCCAGCTGTTGGGGTAGTTGTCATAGCCCCTATGATGTATAGGCAAGCAATCCTTTGTACTTTTCCCAGTTTGGTTATCGCTGTTTTTTGGATAGATTTGCTCCACCATGCTAGTGCCCCATACAGTATGATTGGTCGAACCATTTGGGTGTATATCCAGAGGGGCATACTAGGGCTGAAGCCCCAGGATCTCCCTAGTAATTGTTTGGTTGTCCACAAGGATTTCGTGACTTTTTTTGTTATATTATTTATATGTGATTCCCAAGTGAGTTTTTTATCTAAGGTTAAACCTAGATACTTGACCTCTTCTTTTACTAGGTTGCAGAGGAATTGTATTAAATTAAAAGAAAAGAAAAAAATATCTATATATAGGCTTATATCGTATAATAAAGTAGTATACGTTAGGACCAGAATAGAGAAAAAAAGTTTATTTAAGCCAGCTAGAACTTTTTTTGCAATTATTTTGCATTTCAGAATTTAAAAAATATTAGTTTGTACATAAAATTCCCTTTGTCATATTTATCGCTGCTTATCTTGCTTTCAATTCATGCACCGATCTGTAAAGCTCGCAGATGCACTGGCATCAGCCAAGCTAGAGCTTTTTAAAAGACATGGGTATGTGCCAAGATTAACCACTTGTTTTCACACGATTTTCTCTTTTCTGCTAATTTCATTTTTTTTTTTTTTGACATTTCAGTAACATTTAGTGATGCTGGTAGAATTTATAATTGTAGTAGTTGTATGTATAGTACTCTCCACTTTTCCGCAATTCAGTTACGGAAATAACTTTTTTTGCGACTTGATTTTGTTCCACAAATGGAGGGAGATATAGTTTTATGCCGACTCCTACTTTTTATGAGGAGCTTTTTCACTCGGAGGTTTGCCGAGGGGCAACCGCTATTAGAAAAAACTTGTTTTATCATTTGGTGTTTCGTGCCCGGGATTTCGAACCTCTGCACTTCCGAATGGTAGTCACACACCGACCCATTCGCTTATGGCGACCGCCTTGTATACCTTTACTATAAACGCAAAGTGGAAAAAAGAGTAAATTTTTTTCAGCGGATAATGTACGTATTTTCCCAATATTTTTTGTCTATGGAATTAAAAAAAAACATGATTTATTTTACATGAATTTTAGATTTACTCGATTAAACTTCATGATTATTTTTATTTTCAAAAAAATAAATTTACATTTAGAATATTGTGAATCTAAATTACAAAACTCATATTTTTTAAGTGGCTTAAAGCAATTCCAAATGAAAAACGGAGAATGTATTTTAACATCTCATAAGTTGTATTTTTGAAACTTTTCCGTGTAAGGAGATCTGACTAAAATATTTAGTTTGAAATTTGTCAACTTAAAGGGCTAGAAAACCAATGCCGTAGCCTCGGGAACGGATAAATTACCTTTTTAACAATGCCAAAAACGTCTAAACCATTGAAAGAGTCAACAATTTTAAGTAACTGGGATGAAACACAAATGAATATTGGAATTATACCACAGAAATAAAATCCAGAATAGAAATAAGACGTAATGCTTTTTTCAGATATGAGAACATACTAAGCAGCCTCGATATCTGCCTCAAAGCCAAAACGATTATAAAATCATACTCGTATGTTCGAGTTCTAGAAATACCGTGAACAAATAATAAGATTCCACAAGTAGTGGATTGTGATCGAAAGCTGTTAGTAACCATAAATGGAAGGAAGACATCATACTTGGAGAATACGAGTATTTGGCTGGAAGCAATTTACATGGCTACGTAACATTAGACAATGGACCGGAATATAAAATGTGGCAACCTAATTGGCGTGGCAAGGAACAAAGAGCAATACATAGAAATTGCCAAAAACTTGTAAAACTTTGTTTATATAGAAGGGGCATCATATAATCTGGCTCCAGATAACTTTTCCCTATTTCAAAGCTCAAAATATAGATGGACAACTCGCTTGATAACTTTGAAAAGCGTGCAAAATTGCGCACAGAAGTAGAAAAGTTAAAATATGGATTAATAAATAAATATATAATATAAGGATATTTATTGGAAGCAGCACCTGATTTACAGGATATAGTTTAATTATAGGTTAATTGTATAGTTTTAATATCATAATTTAGTATTGTAGTCTAATTTATAATATTGTAATATTTTTTACTCGTTACATCTGGTCACCCTAATTCTTTTACTTGAACTTGCATTATATTAATGCACATTATCCCATATTTGTCATTTTCTAACGTTCATATCGACTTACATTCTCATATACTATACATATACTGTGGGCAAAAAGTCAGGTGAATTTATTTGTCAAACTTCGCGGGATTAAAATTTCGCTCTAGTTATTTTTTTCATGAGTTGGCAGCACTGTTAATAACATCTGGGCCAACTTTCATGTGAATGTCATTATCAGTAATATATTTACGCTTGTGTTTACCAAACGACCAAGAGTGCATTTTTCGATTTTTACAATGTCTGATTTGATTGAGCAGAGAAGTGCCATCAAATTTTGTTTGCGGAATGAAACTTCGGCTGCGGAAATGTTTAGCATGTTGCAGAAGGTATTTGGAGATTCGACCATGTCGCAGAAAAATGTTTATAAGTGGTACAAAGACTTCAAAGAGGGTCGAGAACGTGTTGATGACTTGGAGCGCTCCGGACGACCATCGACGTCAACAGATGACCAACACGTCAATAAAGTGAAGGAGTTAGTGCTCGAAAATCGTCGGTTGACTGTTAAAGACCTTACTGATATGATCGGAATATCAGAAGGATTTGTGAAAACCATTTTGAAAGACCATTTGGGCCTACGAAAAGTCAAATCTCGTTTGGTACCGAAAACTCTCAATTTCTTGGAAAAAAGTCGTCGCGTTGATGTGTGTGAAACAATGCATCATTACGGGAGATGAGACTTGGATTTAGGTATGCTTACAACCCTAAAACAACCGACCAATCAAGCGAATATCGTGCTAAAGGCGAGGGCCAGACCGAAAAGAGCACGTCAAAGTCGTTCAAAAATAAAGGTCATGATGACAGTTTTTTTCGATTTTCGTGGTGTGGTGCACTATGAATTCCTTCCACCTGGCCAAACTGTTAATAAGGAATATTATTTGAGTGTTATGCGTCGTTTACGTGAAGCAATTCGTATAAAAAGACCAAAAGACCACCGTCTCACACTGCACTCGTTTTTCGTGACCATTTCGCCAAAAATCCCACGCATATCGTTCCGCAACCACCGTCGCCTGATTTGGCTCCGTGTGACTTCTGGCTATTCCCAAAACTCAAGAGACCACTTCGAGGAACGCGTTTCGAGTCGATTGAGGAGATAAAAGCTGAATCGAAGAAGGTGCTGATGGCTATACCGGAAATAGACTATTTGGCATGTTTCGGGGATTGGAAAAATCGTTGGCATAAGTGTATTTCATCGAGAAGGGATTATTTTGAAGGGGATGAAATTGATTTACGAGAATAAATAAAGATTTTTCATTTTACAACCAAGTTAACCTTACTTTTTGCCCACAGTAGTATATTATATATAAGCTGTGCTAAGCAAACATTTCGAGACTTGAATTTCGACATCAGCTGGGACCGGTAAAAAGAATAACAAACGCACGAACGCGTAAATTTTAAATCGGATAATAAATTATAAAGTTTTATTAAAATAAAAGTGTTTTTAATTAATTGAAAAACAAAGCTTGGTGGCCGAACAGATTCTCTTATCAGACATAGACTCAAAAAACTTTACATTTCCATTCCATCATTTTTTAAATTTCATTTTCACAGTCAAACTCTCGGCTAAAACCACACCGAAGCTCCTTTTCATACATGGTACACATTTTATCCAAAAATCGTTCTCCAAATTTTTCCTGCTATCCTTGGACGCCTTGTAGCGCACCCAATCTCTACCAACAACAGATCTGTATCAAGTGCCTGCAGCAAGAGCCACCATCACCATCATCATCACCTGCATGAGGTTACCTTCGACCTAATTATAATTAATTGCAACATGAAATACGATTTGTGGCAAGTGCCAGTGCTGCAAGCGAAGCAACATCATGCACTGAAAAGCCATTTAACCTCACATTCATAATACTACGGAGCTTATAATTTTACATGCCAACATCCCACAACATGTCAGCACAGCGGTAATTTCATGTTGCTAATATGGTTGCTCAGCAACATGTTGCAAGTGCTGTGAAAAAATAATATCTGACTAATGATGTGGTTTGTTGCATTATAACGCTAAAAAGTAAAAGCAACGCACTCTAAACTTTTACAACTTTGTCTTGTTGTTGCTTGATTTACCTGTTCTAGTTACCTGTTTGCTTTGCTAATTTTCATAGCGATTTCTTATTTTATATTTACATATATGTATGGCTGGATGTTGGAAAAGTGCAGACAGAGATGGATGTAGTTTAAGAATTTATCTTATTTAATAGAGTTGCCAACCTCATTAAAAGAAATGCAATGCTTTTCGGCTTTGTAGTGTCTAAGTCGAGTGACAAAAGTGAGTTGCCTCTTTTTTGACGAAGCTGTATTAGGATACCAAATTAGGAGCAATATTCGTGGCGTAACATATTCGTACTCTTCTTCTTCTCCAACTTTATTTAGCACTATGTCCTGTTTTGTAGTATAACAGCATTGGATTAGCAGTAAAAAGTATACCTTTTTTACATATGTATTTAAGAGGGTAAGACAGTCCCTCGGTGGAACGCCGAACTCTTATAGAACCTTCTGCAGTGAACTGAAGGAACGGAAGAGTTCAACGAAGTTATGCTAAGCTAGACTCACTGCTCAAACCAGATGGTACTTATACGGACTCAAAACCAGATGTGTACGATGTTCTCTTTTCAACACATTTCCCTGGCTCCAGCAATGTTGTTGGTCAAAGCTCTATCGATCAATCTGATAATGTCAATATAATTACCAGCAGACGCGATTGATTTATTGCATCCAGGATAGTTAGTGAGGAAACGATAAGGTTCGCCTTTTCGTCATTCGAAAACTTTACCCAATCATGCTCAAGCGGGGCAGAGCACAACTAATGAAGGCTTTGAAAAGAATCTTTACGGCATGTCTTGCGCACACTTATGTTCCACAATTGCGGCGTTTGGTGAAAGTTGTATTTGTCCCAAAGCCAGGCAAGGACAGCTACGCTTTACCAAAGAGCTTCAGACCTATAAGCCTGACATCGTTTATGCTGGAACGTATGGTGGAGAAGCACATTGGGACGAGGGTTCTAAGTCGAAACCCTCTCAACGTCAGAGTGGGAAATCTTGCGAATCGGTTCTGCACGAGCGCGTTAGCATAATCGAAAAAGGGCTGGAGACAAGAGAGTACACTCTTGGTGTGTTTGTGGACATTAAAGCAGCTTTCGACAACATTACCTTTGACTCCATGTGATCTTCTATCAGAAGTTATGGAATAGAAGAAATCATTGTCAGATGGATCCACTCTATGCTATCAAAAAGACCGCTTACCATGGATAGAGAACGCGATGAAGGAGTCAGGGTTGAGGTTAAGAAGGGCTGCCCACAAGACGGTGTACTCTCTTCCCTACTTTGGTGCTTTCTGGTGGACTCTCTTCTTAATGATCTGCAGAAAATTGGACACATCCAAGCCTACGCAGACGATGTGTGCGTATTAATCTCAGAACGATCACTTGAAGCTATATGTAATAAAATGCAGGTAGCTCTATATAAGATTGAGTATTGGTGCGAATTTTCACCAGGAAACGCAATATGGAAGGCCTGTTACTACGCACATTGAAAGGGGTAACACTGCAACTGTCTTCTGAGGCTAAATATTTAGGAGTAATCCTAGATAGTAAGCTTACCTGGAAGAAGCACGTCGAGCAGAAGGTCTCTCGAACACTAGAAGCCTTCTGGCAGTGTAAGAGAACTCTTGCCAAGACAATCGGGTGCCTGTCGTTAGCTTCGGTAGAAAGTATGATGTTTTGATCCCAGATAGAGATCAATGGTTAAGTCCAGAAAACCTATTAACGGGATATCAGCACACTTTCTACACCGACGGATACAAAACCAGTGATGGAAGCGGATCTGGATGGTACTTAGACGAAGACACTAAGTATTCCTATGCCACAGAACAGATGGCCACAATATTCCTTACGGAAGCAAAAAGCTTAAGAGATACGGAGTGATGCATGCCCGTAATGCAGTATTCCTCCTTTTCCGTATGCGTCGATGCTTGGTATATTAAACAGGCCAGTGGCATCCGCTCTGCAACAGTTAGGTCAAAGTGATTTTGCTATTTTAGACATTTGGATGCCTGAACAACTCCTTCTCGCCAGTCCAGGAAAATACAATTTAGTTCCACTTTGTATTAGATTAGATTTAGCCACCCTTTCATGCATTCCTTTTCAATAAAAAATTTGCTTAGCTTGGATTTAGTCAGAATTACCAGCACCAACTGATAGATAGGTTAAAGAAAGAAAGTATCTCTTCTTTATCGGTAATTTGATCTCTACTTTATACTCTCCTAGACGAGAAGCGTTCCTGAAGGCTTATATCGAAAATTGCGTGAGCCACTATTCCATGTTGCATGTATATTATTTATGATGTATGTATATTATCCATGTTGTATATATATTATTTATGATCGACCTGTGAAGGCCAAAGGGCATAACTCACAGCAAGCTTGACTACCTGAGCCTTACTACTGAGCACGCTACCATGCCTTTGAGGCGTAGATCTGGAGAGCCTGAGGTTCTGGATAAAATGTAAAGTCCTTGTGGAGCAAGATCTTACACTACACCTGCCGCTCTTTGTACTTAACTTAGTCTACTTGCATTACATTGCTTACTTAAGATAACAACAATGCAACTTCTCAGCGCTCTCTCTAGAATTTCACTAATATTAGGCTGTTGTTAGCTATACTCGTATAATAAGTTTTATAAAATAAACTATGCTATAGAAATACACTATCTTTAAATATGAGTCTTGACTTGAGTGTTTGTTCATAAAATCGAAATTGTTTTATTTGACTTTACTTAAAAATATAATATTATATTATATAGTATAAAGATACATGGCAACAACGGCATAAGCGAGGAAATGAACTTCATCTCCATTTTGACATAGAGGAATTCTTGAAGTTATTGCTGAACCGAGCATTTGTATTTTTATCTGAGTTCCTCGTTTCCTTTTTGCAAGTTAATTATTAGCTATTACTGCTATGAAGCTATTTCGACAATAGTTGTTGTATTATTTCCTTGCATTTTATTCTTTTTCTTGAATGGCGCGATAATCGTTTACGAGATTAACAAAGCGCGCCAGTCATATCTTTCTCGTGCTAACCGGCACTATGTCTATGTCGTGGTAAAGCTCATACAGCTCACTTTTCCCCGCCGTCATCAACGTGCAAAGGTCCAAAAATCTTTCGCAGAATCTTGCTCTCAAACACTCCAAGGGACGCCTCATCGTATGTTGTCATCGTCCTACGCCATACGTAAGGACGGGCATGATGAGAGCCTTGTAGAGTGTTAGATTTGTTTGCCGAGAGAGGACTTTTCTATTCAATTGCATATTTAGTCCAAAGACGCACTTGTTGTCAAGAGAGATGCTACGTTGGATTTCCAGGCTGACGTTGTTAACGGAGTTAATGTTGGTTCCTAAATAAACGAAGTCTCTTACAACCTCAAAATTATAACTGTCAACAATGACGTGGGTGCCGATACGTGAGTGTGCTGACTGTTTGTTCGAAGACATGAAGTACTTCGTTTTGTCCTCGTTCGTCACCAGACCCATTCAGTTTGCTTCTTTATCCAGTTTGGAAAAGGCAGAACTAACAGCGCGGTTGTTAAGGCCATCCCGACTAGAAATTTTGGTAAGGCGGTGATTAGGCGCAAATAAGGCAGACCGCATTCCAAATTTGTGCCTAATATGGCAACCAAACTAGGCCCAAGTCCCGAAAGGTATCGCCACACATCTGCCTCATTAGGCGCAGGTTCGAAAAACCGAACTTCGGTAATACTCCGGATGCCCTTCTACAAATCAGTTAGGGATTCCAATTTATGCCTAAGTGAGAGACTGTCACCGATTTTCGTGACCATAACCAAATTTGGTATTGTTCTGGCATGCCCATCTTTGCCTTGTCTAACGTGGGCCTGGTAAGGTAATAGTGAGGCGTGCCTCAGTAAGGCCTCCCTAATTCGGGCCTAACGGATTCTTCGGCATGCCTCACTGTAATTCTAGTCGGGATGATGCTGATATTGACATCATCGGCACACACCAACAATTGTACGCTCTTATAAAAAATTGTGCCTTTTATTTTGTTACTTTTGAGTATTATTGAGTATATTAGTCAAAATATTATATAATCGTACAATGCATAGTTTTTCTAAGTCACCTCACGATAAAAAGCAATAAAGACTCAAAGTGCGCCAATGTAGTAAATAATTGAAATAATTTGGATATTAACAAATAACTAACCGAATTACCAACATATTTTTTGTTCAACGATTAACCAAAACTAAATTATCTAGAACAGCGGAATGAACTCATACTAATTGTCCTCTATTAGTTCTATTTCACTTACACATTTGCACATATGCATATATGATGCAACTACACAAACATCAGCTCTCACTTGCATCGCCAAAAGCAATGAAAATAAATACCAGGATTAGTTCATGAAGCCATTTTTGACACATTTCGATAGATAGCAAGGCTATGAGGGTCATCCTCTTTTCAACATTTTGCTGCAAGTTGATGCTGCTACACGCTTATTTGGTTAAATGTAATTTCGCCCGAAAAGGTTTAAATGCGACATAAAACGGTTATCATTAGTGGCTAAGCGGTAATGCATTGAGCCAACAAAAAACAACAACTACAATTGATTGTTGTGCAATTAATTCAATTGAATTCAAAATGGAAACAAGGACTGGCAAATAAACTGATATATCAGGAACATGCGTTGGCGCAACCGCAAATAAACAAAACTGTAAAATTGCTGCATATGAATTGATTAAGCAATTACAGTAAAATTAGCGACAAGCTAGAATTTTGTTGGGCGAACACCAAGGGTTCTAAAATAAAGCCTAGATACAAGCTCAGTGATGAATAAAATATTTCTTGCACATTTATTGACAAATAATTTCAAAATAGCTATACATACATATGTACATATAAGTATGTAATATATATACATACGAATATATCCATTTTTAATGAAGCATGCAGCCAACAAATTGGTGGCATTTCAATCTAATCACTGAGACTTTAACGCCAAAACGTCACTTTAAGCATCTGCATATTTTCAGGTGCGAAATTAAGGAACTTAAGTTCGAAAATTTTTAGGAATTAATCCAAAAAGCTAGAGATAATCCTGGACATGGTCAGTTCAAATTTTTAACAGGTGGCGTTAAAGTAATCCTCCTATCAGAAAATGCTATAAATTTTGCGAATAAATCATGCGAAATACACGTTAATAAACAATGTTACGCTACACTGCTCCAGAACGCGGAATATTGCTGACTATTTATTTGACCAATAATCGGTCGGTGACTTTGGCACAACGTGAATTTCGTCGCAGATTTCCTCGCCGTCCAACGCCTACTGGTGAAGCACTGCGACGTTTAGCCGCTCGCCTCGAAGAGACTGGCACAACACGAGATGCTGCCAGGCGTGGCAGACCCCGGAGTATCCGTTCTGCAGAGAATATTGCTGCTGTAGCCGAGGATGTCATGGAAGCGCCGTCGACATCGACCAGACGACGTGCCACGCAAATGGGTATCAGTCGACGGTCTTTACAGCGAATTTTGGTATAATATTTGAAGATGTTTCCGTACAAAGTCCAGACGGTACATTAGCTGTTTGCTGCTGACCGCCAATCGCGTCTAACATGCACTCAAGCCATCCTTAATCACCGCCAAGAGGAAGATGATTTTTCATCAAAAATAATCATGAGTGATGAGGCCCATTTCCATCTTAGCGGGTACGTAAATAAGCAAAATTTACTCTTCTGGGGCACTGAAAGTCCGCGTGTAACCCACGAAGAGCCATTACACCCGCTCAAAGTCACTGTATGGTGTGCTGTTTTCGCTGGAGGAGTCATCGGACCTTTTTTCTTCGAAGACGTCGCGGGCCAAACGGTTACTGTGAATGGTGAGCGCTACAGAGCAATGATCAACGAGTTCTTTTTGCCGCAACTTGATGAATTGGGATTGGAAAAAATGGGATTCCAACAGGACGGTGCAACGGCACACACTGCACGTGCCACAACCGATATGCTGAAGGATGCATTTCCCGGGCGCCTAATCTTCCGTTTTGGCGATTTGCACTGGCCAGCAAGATCGCCTGATTTGACCTCTCCAGACTTCTTTTTGTGGGGTTTTTTGAAGTCGCAGGTATATGTCAACAAGCCTCAGACTCTTGCAGCTCTTAAAGACAATATCCGTCAAGAATGTGAGGACCTATCGCCGGAAGTTTTGGCCAAAGTGATGAAAAATGCCATAAAAAGGGCTCAAATGGCAATCAACTGTGGCGGCGGCCATTTACATGACATCATATTCTCGACTTGATGTAAAAAAAATTAAAAAACCAAATAAAAATAATCCACAAGAAGAATCAAAGTTTTTCTTTTTTTTTTAAATTACAGCCAAAAAACATCGCAAGGTTACTTTTGCGCCACCTTGTATAAAAGATATTCTATATTGCAATGAGATACAGAATATATCGTTTATTGCTAACAACACCAAAAACCATAACAATGGCCGGAAACTTCGTGTGCAAGACAACAGGAACATCTGTCGAATTGGAGCAGGGCCATCTTTCACTTTCGCGGTTAGTCTCTTGGTCTTGGTCAAAATTTTTTTGGTAAAAAAAAACCAAAGCATTCAATTTTCTGGAGTTACCGCCTCATTTGGACGTCCACTGTGTTGTGCATCATCGGTGTCTCTACGACCAGAGGGGTCTCTAAGTCAAAAAAGCACCGCTTTATTGTTGTTACTGATTGAGCGGAGTCCCCATAACACTTTTCAAGCCATTGCTTCGCTTGAACGGTATTTTCCCCCATCAAGACGTTGTGTAAAATTAAATCACGAAATTCTCTTTGAATCATTGTTTGAAAATAACAAAAGTAGCATAACTCTTAGCTTTAACAGCTGTCTTTTTAAGGTTAGTACTAACTGAAAAAGAGGTGAATGCAATAGAAATAGTGCCATCTATGTATTAGGCCCAGGACTTTTCGACACATGTGTTATATGTAGGTATATACTCTAATGAAAATGAGTTTCATCTAAACTGCCTGAGTTGTTGAGCAGAACGACCCCTTAATTTATATTTAAATAGGAAAGGATTCACAGAATTAATGATGAAGCAGTAAGATTTGTTATCTATGACCAATACACTCATACATTACATTATTTAGCACGCTGCGCTCTAAAGATTTCAGATTTATCAATAATTGCACAGAATATCGAAAAGCCTTTATCTTCATATAAATCTTTACTAGTCACCAATATTTTGCTACTTTGTCAAGTGCACAGCAGTGTAAGAATTTACTTGTACTTTTTCTTAATCAAATGTTATTATAGTTTCAAACAAATAATAATATGAACACAGGTTTCTAATTAATATCTTGTAATATATCTTGTATCGGTTTTCCTAAAACTCATTGTGATTTCCATGCCCTAACTAAGTTGCTGAAACCACTTAGATATTTTTAAGAAGGCAGCTAGTCCCTCCAGTGAGGCATTTTGCTAATCGCAACAGATATTTAGTACGGCTTCTTTGAAGTGCAGGACATTCACAGCGGAGGGGTTGTGAGGTACAGCCATTCTACTGGCTAGGCTGCCAATAGTGCAGTGACCCATTATAGTAGATGTGAGGACCCTGGTAATTGGGCCAGTAAGATTCAAATTGGGCAAGTGTGGGAGTCTAAAGGAGCAATTTAAGGATAACTGTTCCGAGTAAACTCCCGATCCAGTGCCATGGTCCATCTTTGAGCGAGTATAAATATGGTGTCCACTATCATCTGATATGACTCTGGTCTGTATTTGTTTAGATCTATCTTGGGAGCCAGATATTCTGTTTTCGATGCGTCTTACAAGTTTTCCACAGATAGTAGAACTCCCTTTAACATATATATCAATGGGTGGAACATATAGGGTCGCTCCAAGCGCCGCATGAGGCGTCGATCGAATCGCATCTGTTATTCCTACCTAAGCTAATGAGATTATGGACTTTTCAGATTGTTTAGGTACCCATTTCAATGATGATCGTCTTCTACGCCCCGTGATTGATATACGGTTTCAGACACCATTTTCCCCCAAATTTCTTCTTTCTTCATCCTTTCTTCGGTGTTCTTTTTCCAAGAAAACTTTGAGTCCATAATTAACTTGACGACACTTGGCTTCGTTCGATGGGGTTAATGTTACTCCATCTATAGACGGTAACTGAAAACGCCGTATCATATATCTTCTAGTGAACAGAACTTGTTCGGTATTGGCCGTTTGAGGTATCTCACTTACAGAGCTCCTTTAACGCTGATTTCATGAGCCCGCTGATAGTCTAGAGATCCTTTTTTTAGGATTAGGATTAATACATCGTCCGCATAACCAACTACCTTAATCCTTTTCTCGCTCGTGGCAATGAACAACAACGCGTTAAACTTATTTGAACTTATTATAAAACTGGTCGATCTTTAAGAAAGATACATCGCAAAATTCGTGGTTTTTTTGGTGAAAATAATAGTCTGAATGAGTCGAAAATGCAAAGGTCGGTGGGAAAATTGTAAGAAACTGGTTCTGTTGAGGAGAGAAAAGCACTGGCAGGCCAAAAACAGTTCTGTTGAGAATATTGTTGTTGTAGCGCAAAGTGTTGCTGAACAACATTCAACAACGATATCTCGACGTTCTGAACCATTAGACATTCATGAATCGTAAATATTAACATAAATATATTGCATGCTATAAAAATTTAACTGTGTTTTGCATCGAAAACGAGTGTTCCGAAAATTTGCATACTTTTTAAAGCCATAATAATGGTTAATGGTTGTAAAGGGTTAAGGTGTGGCCCTTTAGCACTGCGACCATATTGATCTATTGTGCACCCTATGCTGTCTATTGACTGTTAAGTAAGCTTATGAATTGTACCAGCTCCTTCTGAGGGAGTGATTGAAGGTCCTCATCTGTAAGCATGAACTTGTTTAAAAACCTTTTCCTTCTATGCGTCAACCCCGGACATTCGATAATGAGATGTTCTATAGACTCCTCGTCTTCGCAGCAAAATCTGCAGGTGCTGGTGTGTTAGTTATGCCTAATTTATGTAAGTGTTTGTTGCAGGTGAAGTGACCCGTGAGGGCGCCTGTGAGAGTGCGAATGCTCTTTTTGTTTAACGTGAGGGCCATGTTAGCTCTTTTAGCGCTGAAACTTAAGAACTTTTTGGAGTGTCTAAGACCCTCTACATTGTTCCAATGCTGATTTAATAGAGTTTTGGCCCAGTATTTTACTTTTTGTTTTAGGTTGTTTTTGTTCAATCCGAACATAGGACTAGGTCCGATGAAGATTTCATCTGCCCCTTTTTTGCCTTGAAAGTCTGCCTTTTCGTTGCCGTCATATCCCTCATGTCCCGGTACCCAAATTAATGAAACATTGTTTTTGGATGCCAGATTATTGAGTGCCTTGTGGCATTCTAAGAAGGTTTTTGAGTTGTATGTATAGCTATCTAAAGCTTTTAGAACTGATTGACTGTCCGAGAGTATTTTAATCTTTACTCTCTTGTGGTTTCTGCGTTGCATGATGTTTACTGCTTCCATTATTGCGTATAGTTCCGCTTGGAAGATAGTGGTGTCCCTGGTGAGAGTGTATGATTTGTGGATTCTGGGCCCCACTACACCTGCTCCTACACCATAAGGTGTTTTTGATCCATCAGTGTACCATTTTTGTGAATCATCATTCATCCATTTCGGGTTTGCTTTCCACTCGATCCTCTCAGGAAAGGTAAATGTGTTAAAGCCATAATAAGATGAATTACATTTTTCTTTTACTTCGCACAGCCCGAGTAAGATGATTTTAGGCGAGTGCCTATGCACTCCACTGTTGCTGCAGGAAAAATGCGTTCTTTAGCACAAAATGTTATCGATCATATTAGTGGAGGCGAAGCATGGGTCTATGAACAGGACATCGTAACAAACCAGACAAGTTAAATCACAAAAGGCCACAACCAAGAAGATCCAAAGGCCTTTTTATTTGAGTAACGAAGGAATACAGAGGACGGAATTTTTGCAAAACAACTCGAGGTGAGCGCCGTACCTCGTATCTCTCAACTTGTACGGGACTATTTGAACAATAATAACACACACGAAATAAGTTAAAAATTTATGAAGCGCGGTTTGCGGTGGTTGAGATGAAAATGAAGATTCGCACTAGGAACTGAAGCGATTCAAACACAGCTCAATGACAAGACCCATTCGAAATCTATTATTTAATATCTTTTGCTTGCTTATGCAAAAGCTGTCGTCATTGCCATTGAAATTATTGCATTCAATATTTCCACGGTTGGTAGAATTGGTTAGCATTTTAATAAGCAATCAATCACGCCATTAGCTAGTTGCCGTTGAAAACAAACAAAGATATATTTGCCATTAGTATTAGTGGGTATATAAAGATACAAGTACTATTTAATACCCAACTTTGTCATTAAATTTTTTTGCAGGCAAAACAAGTTGCAACAGGGTGATTCTCTTTCTGTTAATCTGTTATTGAGTTTAAAAGTCTGTTATTGAGTGTGTAAAAGTTGGCGTGCAAGAGCATCACCTAGTCTTTAGTGGCAGAGTTTTTCTGGTAAAGACTGGTAATAGTATTGTGATCACTGGCTCCATTCTCACAGGAATGGACCTGGCAGCTAAAAATCGATATATTATACAATCTAAGCATTCCAATTTCAACGCAATTAATTTCATATTAAGCTTATGGAACCTATCAAAAAATCCATGCCGTCACAATTTTAAACTGAGTCATCTTCAAAATTTCTCAACTGACTCCGAGCTGCAATTAGTAAACAAATATTTATAAAAAATATTTTTCGTCGCCGCACCCACAGTTATTTTCTGCGGTGTAGAGATAAATATATTCAAGGGAATGCACAAATAAAGCACAACCAATGGAGCGACCTCACACTTAAGTCTTAATAAAGAATATATTTATATGAATATAAAAAAACCAATGAAACAAAGCCTGAAGAAAATAATCTTTTAAGCTTTATTCCATAGAAACTCGTACAAAACCGGCGCGGACCGCCCCTGCCGCCCACCGCTCACAACAGCTGATGCCAGCAGCAGCAGAAAGCAAGACGGATGAAGCCGCATAGCAGGCAAATCGCAGCTGGCAGTAGTGAAAAACGGAGATGCTGCGGTGCGGTTAGCGTGAGGAATGGTGCAATGCAAAGGGGATTTCATTAATAAGCAAGCGGATAGGCATGGATAAGTGTGCATTTGTATAGGTATGTGAGCGTACCGCTTCGAAATATGACAGTCACCGCGAAAGTGCAATTAACACAAATTCGCCAACGAACGTCGGAGCGGCGGAGAACAGTCAAAGTGGATAACCGGTTCCAACGCGCCCGCGGAGCACAAACAAACATATATTTTTGTTGCTTTCAGGCAATACAATGCATAAGTAGAGCGGCGGAAAAAAATTATATATTTGTGTTAAGAAAAACGTGTAGCTAGAAAAAGAATGCATGAGAAGAATGCTAGAAGAAACTACCAAATGTACTTCAGCAGCACTACTTGAAATATAAATAAAATATAGAAACCACTTAAAACGTTGTTATTCGCATATGCCCTCATATTCATATAAGTAGGTATATATGTATGTGGAAGCAATGAATGCGAAAGTGAAAAAAACTTACAGAAACTTGCGAATTCGGAATAGAAAAGCGAAAACATTTTTGCATTACAAATTTTTAGAATTGAGTTCATATTGCAACAGCACGCCGCGCGCAAACGAAGCCGGGAGCATATCGATTGCAAGAACAGTGTAAATTTCAACGCTTGTACACTCAATAAGTCATACGAGCAGTCAACCAATCAAATAGTTATTATTTATTATGGGCACTCACTACCTTCGGACTGCAAGTCGAAGTTCTGATTGCAATTGCGCTAAAATCGCTTAAATTGAAGTACAATAAGCGTAGCGAATTAAAATGTGCGGAGAGGGTGGTTGAGATGTCTGAGCTCATGTACAAGTACATATACTAAGAGAGATTAAGCTCAGTATATGGGAGTCGATCAAAAGTGATACATTCGTTTGGCGATTGTTTGAACGCGCTCGCGCAATCGTGCTGCCGCTTGTGCTATAATCAACGTCTTCGTCGTTGGCTGGTGCTTATCATATCATATCAGTAAGAGCAAAAACAAAAAAAACATGATGAAAAGAGCAGCGCCTCACATACCAATTGGCTGTATAAATAAAGGCGCTCATCACAGCAACTGAAACACCGCAACTAGTGGGGCTGTTGTATAGATAACCACAAAAAGGAAAATATGCGTTGACGCTCAATGCTCAACGCGCTGTCACCGCCACAGATCTGCTGCCGCTACCGCTAACGCAAAGGAAACACAGCCAGTGTCTTTCACATAACCACTACTGTTCATATTTTTCGACGCTGTCGCTTCTCTAGCAATCGAAAGCATAGCAGCGCATTCGTCTTCGCTTTGTCCGACCCGGCAGCGCTATGAGACTGGTAAGCAATTACCGCGCTGCGTTCGACGCGTTCAGTACATTTATGAAGAGCGTTTTTTACGGCCGTCTTCACATACACATCTACCTTAATTTCGATTTATAGTAAAACTAACTGTTTCATTTGCAATAGTGGCGCGCGCTTATCGCGTACGCAGGCGAGCAACGACAATTTATCGTAGTAGACAACGCGACAATTAATAATATATAGAGCAGGCGTCTAGCTATTTTAAGTAGCATGGAAGCTCACGGGCGTTCTCACACGTAAGAAAGAAAAAACAACACAAGTGAATAATCGCTTCAAGTTAATCTGTAAGCTCCAGCTGTCTGCTGCCAGCGCGGATTGACAGTAGCTAATCGTGAATGGTGGTAGTGATCAAGCGAACCTGCCACGCGAAGCCGCTGCGTTATAGGAGCAAATAGCAGGCGCGAATTAGTTGGACTAGATAATGGATGCGTTCTAAGGCGAATATTTGAAAGTGATTTTAAAATGAAAATAACGAAATCTAATTGAAACTAAAAGGAAAAAAGTGCTAAACCTAAATAAAAAATTTAAATTAAAGAATGTGAAACAGTAATTAATTTGAAAAATGAAGTAAAATCAGCTGATTCGTTGGCATTGATGATTCAATTAAATTAGCGCCTCATTAGTTCTACTCACAGCTTTGAATACTCAATATGTTTATACGTATGTGTGCATGTGTGGATTACACAATAACGCTCTAAAGTATTAATAACAAATGACGTATCTGTTAAAACATCATTTCACTTACAAATATAAACTGCCAGGTGTAAATAGTGAAACCACAACAATAATATAGTGTGTATGTGCATATGTACGTATGTAGTTCAAAATGCCAATGCTACAAGAACAAATCTTTGTCAGTGATATGAATACTCATGCATCCCACACGGTGCTTATCAGCGATTCGGTTATTCATACAAACATACCTACACACATACGTGCGCATGCATTCGATTACGTTGGTATTCGTATATGTATGTATGTATGTATTTTCATAATATTAGTAATTCCTATTGCATATACAATAAGTATGTATTATTCGCAGCTCTGAGGTAATAGGCAGCGAATTTGGCAAATGTTTAAACTTGAATGTTCAAAGTACAGCGAAGCTCAATCCGTACTGATTTGTACTGATTCATCATTATACCCGTGTGCTCTGTTACAATGTTATATTTGCTATAACTTTTTCCACATGTTTTGTGTATCTAAATGTGGAATGACGCGAAAATCGCTTAAGTCCTCCCTCAATTCCGTGCACTCGAGTAAAAATTGAGATAACTCATTGAATCTTGGTACACATACTCATACCCACAGCATAAGGTAGGTTAGTATTGAAAGAGATCGAAAAGAGTGAATAATCACACCCACCTTCCATTTAAGGTATTTTTCTAAAATGCAAAACAATGCCTTATCTCAATAACTAATAACGATTTTTCCAAAATATGGTATAAGAGACGATGTGAAAGAAAAAAGTGCGATTATTCAAAAATTTGGGAAATGATATTTAAATATTTAATTTTTTATTGCAATACTATGCAATAAATAAAAAGCTGATAGGCTGATGAGCTAGCTAGATGGGAACCTCGAGATGGTTTCCCCGCGAAACGAGAGGATTGGGGTGCCCTTTGCTGCAACTCAAGGAGCGCTGTATTAATACACAAAAGTGCAAAGTCGTGAGATCCTCCTGACCATGGGGAGATAGTGAAATAGTGAATATTATGTATTGCACAGTCTACACCCTTACCGAGCATGGTTTATGCGGCGAGACTTGGATCAGCAGCTGTCTAAAAATGAGGTGGAATAATCTTTGTACCCTCTCCTCAGCTGTCCTGGCTTCGCCGGGTTAAGATTCAGATAACTTGGCTCTCCCGTTTTTGCTACACCTACGAATTTAGCAGATTTAGATATCACACACCTGGTGAATTTCATGAGTAGCTTGAGTGGCTTGTAATTTGCCACCATTTGGTCGTCATCCTCTTCTAATCCAAACCCTCTCTTCCTATTTCTCCTGTGTTTTGTTCTTCTGTAGGGCATCACAATGGACGAATTTCATTCTTTGACCAAGTGGGCTTTTACATGGGCAGCCACTTAAGGAGCCTAGCCTAGCCATTTGAAATAAGACAAATCAGTACGAGGGGTGCCTTTTATATGTCGGGACTTGGCAACCCTGGTGTTGCAATCTGGCAACTGACAGCTGTATCGCAAAGGTTTGACATTTTTTGGCTTTTACGTACTCAGAAGGTTTTGAAATACCAGCGCTATTTGTGTTGTTTACAGTAACTTAAAAGATTCATTTCGGTCCAAAAATGGAATTAAATCGCGAACATTTCGTGCGATTATTTTCTAACTTTCGACGTGGATTAACTCAGCTACATTGCATAGATGAACTTAATTTATTTTTTGGCGATGAAGCTCCATCAAGGACCAGTGTTTATCGATGGTATGGTGAATTCAATCGTGGTCGTAGTTCACTCCAAGACGAATTTCGTGAAGGTCGTCCAAAATCAGTTGTTGTTCCGAAAACCATTGATGCTGTGCGCGAACTGATATTGCAAGATCGTCATGTGACCTATCGTGAGATTGAGACAATCTTAGGCATTAGTGGGGCCAGCATACATTCAATATTACATAAACATTTGACTGTCAAAAAAATTTGTTCGCGTTGGATCCCACACAATTTGTCAATCGCTCAAAAAAAGGCTCGTGTCGATTGGTCGAAGGAAATGCTCAAAAAATACGATCGCGGGGCTTCGAAACACGTCTATGACATCGTGACAGGTGATGAATCATGGATTTACGCGTATGAGCCCGAAGGTAAACAGCAGTCGACTGTATGGGTGTTTCAAGATGAGCCAAATCCAACAAAAGTTGTTCGCGCACGAAGCACTTCCAAGCAAATGGTCGCCTGTTTTTTCGGAAAAACTGGACATGTCGCAACCGTACCACTAGAACAACGCAGAACAGTAAATTCTGAGTGATACACAATCATTTGTTTGCCAGTTGTCTTCCAAGAAATTAGGAAAACCAATCGCCAAAGACGGATCACTCTTCACCAGGACAATGCGAGCTCTCACACATCGGCTCAAACAACTGCATTTTTGAGCACCCAAAACATCGAGTTAATGGGTCATCCGCCGTATAGTCCTGACTTGGCACCGAATGACTTCTTTTTATTCCCGTACGTAAAAAACAAACTGAGAGGTCAACGCTTTTCGACACCCGAAGAAGCGGTTGCGGCATTCAGAATGCATGTTTTGGAGGTACCTCATTCAGAGTGGCAAAAGTGCTTCGACAATTGGTTCAAACGCATGCAAAAGTGTATAGATCTTCATGGAGAATATTTTGAAAAACAATAAAGTGATTTGGGATGATTAAAATTTGTTTTTGTTCTCTAATCCCGACATATAAAAGGCACTACTCGTATATTCCACGTCTTCAGCAATTCCTGAATATCTCAGTTCTCATTGAAGCGAATTGCTTAAATGGCAATTATGTACATATAATGAACTTTTAATTAAAAACACTTCAATTGAGATTATAGCGATGGAATCGATCTCGTTTAAATATCTTTTATCCTCGTGCCTAAACGAGCTCATAAGTAATAACAATCAGTTATTCTACATAAAGTGCCAATCCAGCGACAAACTTTATGAACTCCGCCACAAATAAATAGCAACACATTCGTGCAGCGTAAACCTTCCATTTAACTGTTTAGTAAAGTCTACTAGCTCTGAGCCACATTACTATCAGTTTACCTTGCTGCTGAAACAGATCGCTTTCTATCATTTTTTAACATAAATCCAGTAATGAAAAGTTGGAGTTTTAGGATTTACTACGCAAATGACCATCAATTATATACATATATTGAGCGTTCCTATTTAATTTAATATTTATTTTGTATACTACTCTAATTGATTATTTCGCAACTGCCATAATTCGTGTCACTCTCGAACTAGTATGATTTCTTCCATCAAATACAAGTTCATGAACTAGAATGTTTGTTGGGCAACGTGTTCATCACTGCAGAGACATTTTACCATACGTATATAAGTATGTGTACGCATGTCAGTGATATAGGATGTAGCAATAATTAGTTATAATTAAATCCTCCTAATAGCTCTTTAAGTGAATGGAAATTCTTCACGATTTCTGCTTATTTACGTTGATTTAGTCATACAAATCTTTTGGAACTTATCCCATCAATTCAAAATAGATACACTTCTTGTCCAAAAACAGATACCATAAATTCATAAGTCTGGAGTCGCAAAGCATACAAAAATGACAGAAATATTTATAAATGAGTTCTGGTTTCTGATAAACACACCATTTGGGTCGTTTGGTAGATTTTTTCTGTCTCTAAGACTTGTGTGCAATACTGGGAAAAATCATGCACAGTTTTAACAAATGAGAAAAGGTATAAAATGATTACTTCAAATGATTCTCAATTTAAAAATGAGGTTTCCATTGTGCACGTGAATTTCATTTGAGCTCAATTGAAAACCATTACACTGAAATTGCGTTCTTCAATATACATATTTAAAGGAGCCGTGACCATTTCCTGTAATAAATTAAAATATCATGAAATGATGAAATATGATGTAAAACCAAAAGTTGTGACATTAAATTGAATTAATTATAAAAGACCAAAACTATTGTTAAAAAGGGAAAAATATAGTGCACAGATAGTGAATATTATGTATTGCACAGATGTATCATATAAGACAAATCTATTGGTGGCCCAAATGCGAAGGCATTTTATTCGTATCCCAATGATAACAATGATAGCGGCCGCCGATGCCGGATGAGTTGGTGCGTGACTCCCATTCGCTCAAAACTCCGGGCATGAAGCTCCAAATGTCGGAAACAGTTTTTTTCTAATAGCGGTCGCTTCTCAGCAGGTACAGGGGAGTACATACACTCAAATTTTAAAGATGATCTGCCAGACTTTTTATTACAAAATAGCTTTAATGAAAGTAATTAGGACGCTAATATTGGCTTACCTTATTCGAAAACTTGAATATGCAGAGACAGTAAAGTTTAATTTTTCATACATATCAATAGCTTTGATTAAGAGGATACAAGCTTAGTGTCATAGCAGAGTACTAATAAAAAATCAGATAGTACTCCTCATTTATCTAATTAAAATTGACTTATTAAAAAAAAATTATTCGCTTGATTGTCGAGTATTTATATACGATGCTCCCTCAATTGCATTTCGTTTAGGCCCAAGGCACAATGCAACCGACATTGGTGAATCAAAAAGCCAAAAAACATTTTGACCAAAAGAAGTTCTTAGAGTATGCGGTTTTGAACCCCCATTGAGTTTTAATGCACATCTGTTAAATGACTACTTTAAAAACTAATATAACATTCGTAATTGTCAGAAATTCATGGTTTATAAACTCATTAATTTCTCATTTGAACTTTTGTTAAAATAAGAGTAAGTAGTCAGCTAAAACAGTGATATAAAAGTTGCTGTTACACACCATAAGACTATTTTTTGAAGTGCGCTGTTGCTGAAAAATCCAACCAATTGGTTAGACCAATCATTTATAAATAATTCATCCGAAGTTCAAAAAAATGCACTGAAAAATTATAAATGCTACTCTGAACTTGTATTCAACATAACAGAATTTACTCTGTACAGTAAAACAAAATTCGTGTTCCATACCAGACTGGATAGACGACCCTTTTTCAACGGTTATGAGACGTTCATTAATTTTTGTTTTCATGAAGAAAATTCTTAAGCTTTTTAGAGAAAAGTTTCATAACAAGAATTGAATGAGCTACAAAAAATGCTTAAGCGAAAAAATTTTGCTATTCTGATGAAGTTTCATCGATTTTTTGCATGTTTTTCTTAAGTCTATAACTATGAAAAACTAATGTAAACATTGCAAATATTGGGTTCATGAATTTTATTTCGAAAAAAATAATTCAAAACTGAATTTTTTAACATTACATTTGGGGATATTTAATGTTATATATTTATATGTGTGTTTGGTTCTACAATAGGTTACCGTTATATTAAGGTACAAAAAATATGGAATTAACCAGCTTGAGTCCTGTCTTCTCCTGTGGCCTTTAAAGAAAGTAAATGCACAAAAACGTATAACCATTTTGGTCAACAAAAGTCAATTATCCGGTTGAATGTATCTATCGGCCAATGGTGTAAAAGTTGCCGGACACATACATATGTTAAACTTAAAAACAAAACTATTGGATATTTACTCAAAAATAATTTTATTTGCACTTAACTTTGTATAATGTGAGTACACATATCATAGTTGAGAATTATTCAATATAAACTCCATCTTGTGCAATTACCTTCTCCAGCCGGGACCTGAAGCGCCCACATGCGCGAGCTACCTCCTCTTTGTCCATTGTGGTCATCACTTCCTCGATGGTTGTCTTCAGAGCGTCCTTAGTGTTATTAGGCTTCGCGTTAACTTTTACTTCATCTGTGCCCCACACGTAATAATCAAGAGGATTGCCGTCTGGGCTTGAAAGTGGCCAAAAATCTGGTGACCAGTGGTAGGGAGGGTTGTTCTGGAGCCAAGCCTGAGTCTTCTTTGCCTTGTGAGCAGGTGGGGAGTCCTGCTGAAACACATATTCTCTTCGAGCAGCCACGCGGTCCATCCAGGGTTGCGTTTTTTTGTAGCCAAACCACTCAATTATCTCTTTAGGGCTTTTTCCGGCGCGAAGTGACTCTAGTATCGCAGCTCTTCTGTCTTGCTCTCGACTCATCGTTTCACTAGCACTTACTCCGGCACTCCAATGTCAATCAGGAAACAATACACTAAAAATATGTCCCTTTATCAGCTGTTTTAGACTTAACGCTACTACTCCAGAGCTTTCGAAATGTTTTCCGAATTTACCTCGACGGCCCTGTATATATATAGGAATAAGAAGAAACAATCAAACCCCGCTCTATCTTTAGTTTAATAAGGAAACTAGGACTTGATGAGGTACGTGATGAGTGGGGGCCACAAAAGGTCCAGAGGCCGTAGTGCAAACCTCGAAATAATCTAATCAAATCTAAAAAATAACTTCTTCTATCATCTGCTTTTTCATGCCCGTGGTTTCGAACCCGTGCACTTCCGAAAATAAAATATTCGGCCACGGCTGCCGCTTGAAAACGTGTGCTTAAAACATATTCTTGCTCATTAGGATAGTATACCCCGTTATGAGGGAAGACCTAAACAGTATGCATTATATATATGCATGTATTGATCAGTATTGATATATAACGCCAATTTAACGGTATTCCATAAGATAGAGAAAAAGAGCAATGTTGTAATTTTCATCAAATCCTCTTTAAAGGACGAACGAAATTTGGAAACACATTTTATATTATTTGATGTTTCACGGTTACAATTGGCTCTGAACCCAACCCACCGAATGGTAGCCACTCACAAGCTCACTTAGCTACGGTGGTCTTTGATGAGGAAAAAGCAAAGTCCACTCACCACCGCTGCGCTCAACGTTATTCTCCACTTAATTCCTGTGGATCTGCAGGTTAAATACATTGCTGCTCAGAGTGCTATTAGGCTGAAGGAGTTTGGCCTTTGTAGGACATAGCAACATCTTGAAGCAGATCTCCCCTTCCTTCTCTGATATTCGCACCGACCTCTCCATCCGCAAACTGTGCTTTGAGGGTTGTGCTAGGGCTATCTTTCCGAGCAGGCAAGACTGGAAAGAGGGGAGAGTTGCTGCGGATATAGATGCCTCTGTTTGCCCTGACGGATCCAAAATGGAGTCTGGAGTGGGAGCGGGGGTCTACTCTAAATCTGCCAGCATCTCGGTCTCCTTTAAACTGCCGGAGACAAGCAGCGTCTTTCAAGCAGAGGTCTTCGCGATCCTGCAGGCATGCAAAATGCTTCGGGATCGTTGTTGGGAGGGAGACATTAATATTTTTTCGGATAGCCAAGCTGCAATCAAGGCACTGTCGTCGCCATATTGCAGCTCTCTTCTCGTGAACTCCTGTAAGAAGGAACTTAAACGTCTCGGACGTGCAGGAAACATTTCCCTCATGTGGCACAGGAATATAGAAGGAAATGAAATTGCCGATGAGCTTGCCAGGAAGGGGGCGACAGAACCGGATCCAGCTGCCCCCTTCTCAGACATCGGTATCCCCTTGGCCGTCGTTAAAGGGAAACTACACTACTTCTTTCTAAGGAAAGCGCAAGACAGATGGAGGTCTGTCTCATCGTGTGCCATTTCAAAAGCACTGTGGCCTCAATACGATATAAACAGAACGATTAAGGTGATGGGAACCCCCCGCCATTCAATTTCTAAACTCATAGCGGTGATCACGGGTCAATGGGTGATCGGCACTCATGCGGAGAAGCTTGGAATTCCGTACAACCCCCATTGCAGAAGCTGCGGGGATCTTGCAGGGAAAGAGACTGTGGAACACTTTCACTGCAAATGTCCGGCTCTGGCGGCTAGCCGCTTGAGATTCCTCAGCGTCCCCTTTGGGGATGACTTGATGAAATTCTCCAGCCTAGATCCCTTTTCTCTCCTCTGCTACATCAACAGCACTGGATGGCTGTAGACGGTTTTATCTCCTCCCTTAATCCTTTCACAGGTAGTGGTCCACATTATGGTATCAAAACGGCACGTAAGTGCTACTTGTAGTGTACCTGGGGTACTCTTGCCATCTTACCTACCTACCTACCTACCTACTTCTCGTATGAACTTGCAGACTTTCAAAGCACTCGCTTCAATTTTCCCTAACAGAAGCCCTGCTAATTCCTCTTTTAAAGGTTGGCTATGCTTTGTTTTTGTTTTCATTTTTTTTTTTTGATTCATCCTCAAAATGAACTAGCAGCTAGGATAATCATGTATATATATAATATATAATTGGCGCATACACCCTTTGTTTGGGTGTTTGGCCGAGCTACTCCTACTATTTGCGGTGTGCGTCTTGATGTTGTTCCACAAATGGAGGGACCTACAGTTTCAAGCCGATTCCGAACGGCAGATATTTTTATGAGGAGATTTTTCATGGCCGAAATACACTCGGAGGTTTGCCATTTCCTGCCGAAGAGCGACCGCTATTAGAAAAAACTTTTTCTTAATTTTGGTGTTTCTCCAAGATTCGAACCTACGTTCTCTCTGAATTCCGAATGGGGGTCGCGCACCAACCCATTCGGCTACGGCGGCCGCAATAATACCTCAAACAAATATTTAATCTTTACACTGCTATTATAATATTTTCTAGAACTTTCTCAATCATTTTAGCTTTAACCAAATTACTCTTCCACATTTACCCCTAGCTGGAGTATAAAAAATGTGCTGTTTGGAATGTTCGTGGGGTATTGCTCTCAAAGATTAAATAAAAGTAAACTAATGCAGTATGACATGCATTCCAACACCCACCCGGATATCTCATTCCCATACGTATACACAATAAGAAATATTGAATATAATTAGCTTAGAAAAGATTCAAAAATACAATAATACAAACAAACCTAATTAAAAGTATTTTTTGTCATAAAGATAAGACCACTAACAAAAAACTTAGATAATCAAAATAAAATAAAAAAGACAAGTGAAGAAGCAGTATTGCAATAGAGCAAAGAATAGCGAAATTGCGATGTAAAAGTGGAATCGTACAAAAAGTAGAGCGAAACACTAAAAATTCAAATTCAAATGAGGAGTTTTGCCTAATGAAAACGAATGAATTTCGGCGCAGCGTTAAAGCCAGTGTCAACAACGAAGGTAAACATTAGTTTTAAAACAACAAAGAATTAGCAGTAAAACACTATCAGTGATAATAACAACGGCATATAGCAACAACAATAGCAGCAGCAGCAATAGCATTTAATTAACAACTGGCGCTGCGTGTATAACAACAACAATGGTTAAAGACAGACTGCCTGAGCTGCTACAGGTAAGTTACACATGCTCCCTAATCGGAAAGATTGTGGGGAGCTATGAGATATGAGAGAGGGTACATAGATAACGAACAGTCTGCATATATGTGTGGGTGTGGGTGTTTTAAACTTAAATGTGTATATGTATATGTGTATGAATGTACTCATTTAATTACTCGCTTGTATGTGTTTGTGTGCTTCTGAGCGTGATTTGCAACAGGAAGGGTGGAAGCGCGTGCAAAAGTAAAATAAGAAACAGCAAAACGAGTCAGAATAGCCAGAGAGCACGGCGACAATCAGTCAAGCACTAAGCGCTCGCAAGCGGTAAAAATTATGGCTAACAGCAGTGTATGACGGCAGTGGCAAGTGCAAATCGCGCAGATTTGGCAGCACCATAGAAGAGGCGGGCATATTTTTTTTACGTTCGAAGATTCGCTGAAACAAATCGGTAACAGTGATCTGCTGACCTGCATTTACCGTTAAGCCATAGCTCCAGAGCTAATAGTGTCAAACCATCAGCTGATCACGAGCCACCAGCAGAAGCAGAAAAGAAAATAAATAGTTAGTGTGAGTTATTGTGAATTATTGTGGGCGAGGCCAAAAGTTGTATGGTATGAGATTGAATTACTTAAAAAACAAATCAATAGTAACGTTTGAAGTTTTTAACATATTTCTGTATTTATTTTTTGACTATAAAGTTATTTGTTTTCTATTTCGCTCCACAGCGCTCAGGCAGCGTGCTCTCCACCATCTCCCCATCCAATGGTTCGGCATTGTTCCAGCGCTCCAGCAACGTCGACCTCAAAATAGCCGAGATGAGCGCACCCATGGACGCGATACTCAACCCGGTAAATAAAATTCAGCAAAAATAAAATATGATTAAATAAAGTACTACAAAATTTGAATCGGCAAGAATATTTAAGTGCTTAAGTGTGTGAGCTTAAGAGGCCGCTGTGGCCTGGCTGCTCTAACAAAATCATCTACTTAAAGAAAAGCAATAAGACCGGGGTTTACTTACTGATAGGCGCTATTAAATATACTCACTTTGCTAGATGCAAATATGCAAACATACATATATACCCGTATTTCACATTTGTGCCGCCGTACGTGCAAGCAAATATTTTTTCTACAAACGAAGTCACATATACATACATATACATATATATGCATGTATACATGCTTTTGGGTTCATTAGTCGCCAGCACAGCATCGCAGAATCTATAATTTACGCATTTTCAAACTATTTCTTTTCAATAAATTACTTCCATTTCGAATTGCATTTCGAATGCATTTTCGTGTTTCTTTGGGCCGTTGGAAACAGCAGTCATGTTTTTTTTTGTTAATTCTATATTTACAACTCAGTTTACAGTAATGTTCTTACAAAAGTTTGTATATTTGTGGTTGCACTTAGCGGATGTGCAAGTACTCTTAGAAGCATGTAGCCATAATAGGCCGTTTCATCACATGTCCCAACGAAAGTGTGAACGTTCGCATCACACCTGAGAGTGAGTGGCACCCATATACGAAATAGGCGCTTATCAACTGCCGCTTAGCAGCTTTGAGAGCATTATAAATAAATTGTGCTCTACTTGGAGTCATATTTTACGGTGACGAGTGTGCTGTTGTACATATGTATATACTCGTATGTTCGTAAGTGAGAATAGCTTTACCCAGTAGCAGATTTGCTATGATATCTAATATAGTTTGGCAGATAGTTGAGATAAACTTTTAACAACTCTTTTTTATTGTAATAACAATACCCTGACCAGTGAAACTCTTAAGACAAACGTGCACTTTCTGTAGGGGATGTATAAAAGAGTAAATGTAAGAGACGAATTAATCCAAAAGCGCTTGCAAAAAGGTTTTTTTATTAAAAATAATTCACACGACTATCGTTCAACAATAACAAAAAAGTACTAGCACTTCGCCAGCAGCAAGTTGTTGTCTGTCCCAATATCAACATTTAAGCAACGTGAGTTTATAAAATTTGAATTGTCATTCGTGGAATAGCTTTACGGAAACTACCCTACTACAGTTATCATAAAGAACAAAAATACTTGTAGTAACACGCAAGTTACTTTAATTTACTCTACTGGGACAGTGTATGATAGTAGACTGAGTTTAGTAGCGTTAGGTTTAGAATCATGGTAAAATAATGTACTACCGTTGAGCTCAAATATTTTTGCATTACCGTGGATAAATGCGTTTGAGTCTCCTAAATTTTTTAACTCTTTTTTTATATTCTATATGTACCCTGTCTCATACCCACAGTGAACCATAGAGCACCAACAATATCTAAAGTATTATATTTATTTCATTTTCCAATGCTTCCTCTTAACTTTTATCTTTGCATAAATGAAGAAAATCATTTTCTTGCCACAAACGAGTACTATTCTTCTTGATTTTATATGTATAGTCTCAAAAGAACACACTTTTCACGTAAAATATTTATTTATTCATCAATATCTATTTTACCCACTTCAATGTAATCAGATACGTATATAGTGAGTAACTCAGATAGAATACTTGAGTCAATGTTTTTTACGATCCTCGAAGGCATTCTGATATACGTTATTTGTGTGACCTTGAGCAGTGAGGTTTGTATCTCCTGAATAGTGTGGAATCTGCATCTTTTCATAAGTTTTTTTCAGTCTTGGAAGGAGTAGAAAATCGCAGAAGATCAAACCTGTACGAGTAACAGTGGCATGATAACGATTGTTTGGTTTTGGTCAGAAAACACAGTAAAAAAATTCTAGCTGTTAACCGAGCTAACCGAGAATTATAAATATTTTTTTAATTTGCAATCGTTTAAAACAAAGCAACCGTTCTATATAAATGCGATTTTTATGACAGAATAAGTCGAAATTTTTTAGGATTTTTAAAAATATATTTTTCAAACTCAAAATCATATAGACTATGTAAAATTTAACTCAGCAAATTGTTTGTGGCTTATCGCAATTTTTTCAAGAAAACGCTAGGAGAACGACAAATTATATAAGTATTTTATTTATGCTTTTTAATAATATATTTTAAACAAAGACCTTCTCTAGGGCATTGGCTTTTCATACAAAATATTGTAATAATTATTTATAATAGCAACTCTTTTTACAAAAAGGTTCTGTGATATTTTCACATGGATTCAGACTACAACCATTACAAATACATATATATGCATGTATACATGCTTTTGGGTTCATTAGTCGCCAGCACAGCATCGCAGAATCTATAATTTACGCATTTTCAAACTATTTCTTTTCAATAAATTACTTCCATTTCGAATTGCATTTCGAATGCATTTTCGTGTTTCTTTGGGCCGTTGGAAACAGCAGTCATGTTTTTTTTTGTTAATTCTATATTTACAACTCAGTTTACAGTAATGTTCTTACAAAAGTTTGTATATTTGTGGTTGCACTTAGCGGATGTGCAAGTACTCTTAGAAGCATGTAGCCATAATAGGCCGTTTCATCACATGTCCCAACGAAAGTGTGAACGTTCGCATCACACCTGAGAGTGAGTGGCACCCATATACGAAATAGGCGCTTATCAACTGCCGCTTAGCAGCTTTGAGAGCATTATAAATAAATTGTGCTCTACTTGGAGTCATATTTTACGGTGACGAGTGTGCTGTTGTACATATGTATATACTCGTATGTTCGTAAGTGAGAATAGCTTTACCCAGTAGCAGATTTGCTATGATATCTAATATAGTTTGGCAGATAGTTGAGATAAACTTTTAACAACTCTTTTTTATTGTAATAACAATACCCTGACCAGTGAAACTCTTAAGACAAACGTGCACTTTCTGTAGGGGATGTATAAAAGAGTAAATGTAAGAGACGAATTAATCCAAAAGCGCTTGCAAAAAGGTTTTTTTATTAAAAATAATTCACACGACTATCGTTCAACAATAACAAAAAAGTACTAGCACTTCGCCAGCAGCAAGTTGTTGTCTGTCCCAATATCAACATTTAAGCAACGTGAGTTTATAAAATTTGAATTGTCATTCGTGGAATAGCTTTACGGAAACTACCCTACTACAGTTATCATAAAGAACAAAAATACTTGTAGTAACACGCAAGTTACTTTAATTTACTCTACTGGGACAGTGTATGATAGTAGACTGAGTTTAGTAGCGTTAGGTTTAGAATCATGGTAAAATAATGTACTACCGTTGAGCTCAAATATTTTTGCATTACCGTGGATAAATGCGTTTGAGTCTCCTAAATTTTTTAACTCTTTTTTTATATTCTATATGTACCCTGTCTCATACCCACAGTGAACCATAGAGCACCAACAATATCTAAAGTATTATATTTATTTCATTTTCCAATGCTTCCTCTTAACTTTTATCTTTGCATAAATGAAGAAAATCATTTTCTTGCCACAAACGAGTACTATTCTTCTTGATTTTATATGTATAGTCTCAAAAGAACACACTTTTCACGTAAAATATTTATTTATTCATCAATATCTATTTTACCCACTTCAATGTAATCAGATACGTATATAGTGAGTAACTCAGATAGAATACTTGAGTCAATGTTTTTTACGATCCTCGAAGGCATTCTGATATACGTTATTTGTGTGACCTTGAGCAGTGAGGTTTGTATCTCCTGAATAGTGTGGAATCTGCATCTTTTCATAAGTTTTTTTCAGTCTTGGAAGGAGTAGAAAATCGCAGAAGATCAAACCTGTACGAGTAACAGTGGCATGATAACGATTGTTTGGTTTTGGTCAGAAAACACAGTAAAAAAATTCTAGCTGTTAACCGAGCTAACCGAGAATTATAAATATTTTTTTAATTTGCAATCGTTTAAAACAAAGCAACCGTTCTATATAAATGCGATTTTTATGACAGAATAAGTCGAAATTTTTTAGGATTTTTAAAAATATATTTTTCAAACTCAAAATCATATAGACTATGTAAAATTTAACTCAGCAAATTGTTTGTGGCTTATCGCAATTTTTTCAAGAAAACGCTAGGAGAACGACAAATTATATAAGTATTTTATTTATGCTTTTTAATAATATATTTTAAACAAAGACCTTCTCTAGGGCATTGGCTTTTCATACAAAATATTGTAATAATTATTTATAATAGCAACTCTTTTTACAAAAAGGTTCTGTGATATTTTCACATGGATTCAGACTACAACCATTAGTTCCGATATTGGCTACTAGTTACTAATGTCTGTTATCTGTATCCCAGTTCCGGTCTATGCAGGCCATCCTCGCTCAGAAGAAGTGCCGATAGCAACGTTTTATCAGCGTGTTATAATTGTCATAACTCTCCTGAGAGCAATTAAATATAATAAATCGTTTAAGCATTTTCGCTTCGATATCAACGAAGTTCTCAAAGAAGTAGCTATCATGAAATATGTGGACGTTAATTTTATCACTCTTTTATAACTAAAAAAAAATCAGACTTGAATCCATCTCAAAATTGCACTACTGGGTTTTACAAGTATTACTGTGAAAAAGGCAGTATTTCAAGCTCTATTATCAATACTTAAACAGAGACATTAGCGATTGTTAAATGTACACTCTTCTACTGAGGAACACAACCCTTCCATTCCTACCGTTAACACGGTTAAAGGTATATTTTCTTTTCGCTTATTTATAGATGTAGATAGGTGGCTACCGTAGCCGAATGGACTGGTGGGTGACTAAAATTTGGTAGGGTCCAGGTTCGAAACCGAAGGCATGAAACACCAAATGATAGAAGTTTTTTCTAATAGTCCCACGGCAGACAAAGGCAAATCTCCACATGAATTTCTTCCATGGAAAAACTCTCTACTGGTAGACAATATCAAGATACACACCACAAATTGGAGGAGAAGCTCGGCCAGTAAAGGGTATAAGCGCCAATTAATTTTATAGGTGGATGTAGATACGTATGTATAACTGTAATTATTTGTTGGAATTTCGAAAGTTTGTTATGCTGGATTTATAAAGGGTGGCGCAAAATTAATCGGGTGGCGCAAAATTAACCATTCAACTTTTTACAAAAAAAAAATTATTTTGAATGACGGAAATCTTTATTTTGACCCTTACGTGCTCCATTGCTTATCTGTTTGTATGCTTCAGCTGTCTAGCTCACAAGTGTCAAATATGATTGCCGTAGGACGATATTTGCAAATATTATAAATCTTTCCATAATTGATTAATTTTGCGCCACCTGTTACTATAATGTGAGTATTGAAAGCGCTATATTTCTATTTAACCGCTTGAGAACTTAAAATGATGATACAGATCAGAAAAATTGTTGGAATGAATTTTTTTTTAATAATTTCATGGCATTTAATTATTCTTTGAATATGATATCCGACAAATGTCCACCGCGGCTACGTTTTGCGGTTACGAGTCCATTCGATCACTCTAATTGTTGACTACTTTTTCCAATAAATCTGGCCGTATCGCGGCAATGATGGCTTGAATATTATAATAAATTAATTGATAAGCGCGCTGTATAGCATGTTGTGCCATCTAGTTGCAACCAAATGTCGTTAGTATTTAGATGATTCATTTTTAGAAAGGAAAATTCTGTTATTTCGAAAAAAATAACCGATGATGCCGACAGTGCTCTATGAGTTTCGTAAACAGGTTAATTTTTTTCAAAGTAAATTTCTAAATACAATTTGAAAGCGTTGTTCTGGCGTCAAACGATTCATGATAAACAGAAATATCAACTCAGTTTGTCATTCTCAGCTGTCAAACTATAGTTATCGAAATCTATAATTCTCATGCAGCTAAAAAAGCACCCTATTATTGCATAAATCCAGTTATTTTATATGCAATAACCAATGCCAACATCGGAATTTGAAGCTTTTTTTATTAAAATGGAAATCCGCTCTCATTCAGTGTCATTTATATTTAAAATACATCAAAAGAAATGGAAGTAACCTAATATTCCCGCGATTTATTCACACAGTTAAGAGAATACAAAAGGTTGCTATTTTCGTGGACCGCTACTCGGATCTCAGTGACAGAATCAATGTTATTATCATTTCTACTTATTTATAGATCACTTTTTTCTTTCTATTCTCTTTTCTGTTATCTTTTTTGTTTACATTAACCTAACTTTTCTTCTAATTTTTGTTTACAAATCATCGTTATTTTGATACTCTCTTCTAAATTCTCGCAAATATGTCACCTACAATTGCGCTCTTTTTCATCTTCAAACCGCGTAATCTTGAATTCTATCATTCTTGTTAAGTTCATATCAATATGTTTGGAGTATCCCTTTATAAATTTACAGATGAGAACTACATTGTATGCTTCTCCCGCGAAATCATTCAGTTTCTTATTACAACTGTTCTACAAGTAGAGTATCAGCAATTCATAAAACTTGTAAAAAGTGCATAGCATCGAAATGCCCCATTGCTCATGTGCCCCCTTTACGCTCGTCAAACACAATTGAAGTGATTAACAATATAGCAAATATGTATGTATGTACATACATATATAGGATATGCTTATGTATGTGAGTATTGAGAATGCGGAGGAGAAAATGTGCATTTCTCTGGATGCCACGCACGTTTTTTGTAAGCATTCGTTATTAATTGGCGGTTAATTTAAATATATTTGCGTCAATGCTATAGCAAATAGTTTCCAATTTTTTCAATAAAACTTTGCTTTTAGTGAGATTTTTTGCATTTGAAATTCGTTTAATATCAAGTACAAATACTCAAGACAACAAACGTTTGTTTCGATTTATCATATCAGCATACATATGCATGTAAGTAGCTTACATATGTACATATGTATGTATGCATGTAGATGACACCGCTCGCCAATTACCATTGCCCCACACAACCAAATGTTCCAAGTACTTAAAAGTTGGACGGGGTGGAAACAATCAGTTTATTTGTAGTAAGTAGGAAAATGCTTAAAAAGTACTTTGCATACAAATAAAATAAAACAAATAAACTAGGCGAATACTTACATATGTACGTATTGAATTACATACATATTTACGTAATTGAGTTGTGTTTCTGCCAGCGTTTGAATTGTATTTGAATCGATTAAAATTCACTCTATTTTGAATTTGTTGAGCAATTAAAATTGGATTACATTTATATATACCTATCCGTGTATCATAATTACATTTTGTCATTATTTCGCTTTCCAAAAGAGAACTCTCGGCCCAATACATTAAATTGATAAAATATGAAAGCAGAGAAAGTTGGAAAAATTTTCGTGTACTATTAATTGGACTATAAATATTTTGATGATTTTCTCATAAGGGTTTTAGTTTTTCTTTATATAATTCTTGGTTATACAAATTGTAAAATTTGTCATTAGTATTTATAATATTATCTAAAGTAGATACATACCTACGCTGTTTAACTTCATTTAGCAATGGGTGATACGAATATTTGGTAAAATTCAATTTTATTTGTGTATACAGCGGTAGATCCCTCAAAATAGGCAGCAAATTTATAATAACCCAAAATCTTCTCAACTCAACTCTTTCTGCAAACTCATTGCTGTGTTCACTGGTCACTGGGTGATCGGTAATCATGCAGTACAACCCCTATTGCAGAACCTGTGGGGATCCTGCAGAGAAAGAGACTGTTGAAGACTTTCTCTTCCAATGTCCGGCTCTTGCGGCTAGAGATTCCTTAGCGTGCCCTTTGGGGATAGCTTGAAGAAATTCTCCAGCCTAGATCTCTTTTCTCTCCTCCACTACATCAACAGCACTGGATGGCTGTAGACGGTTTTCTCTTCCCTAAATTTTTTCGCAGCTAGTGGTCCACATTATGGTATCAAAACTCTCGCCATCTAACCTACCTACCTACTCTTTCTCAAATAAGATTATAAAAAAGTATAAATCTAAATCCATGTATATACACTAGGCCGGGTCGATTTGTGGGGAGGCAAAAAAATCGCCCATTTCTCTGTGAAAATCATATTCTAGGGATCAAAATAAGAAACTTTGCCGAAGGAACCATACCTCTAAAACGAATTCTGATGTCCCCCAATTTGGGTCGAACTCTTGGGTAGGGGCAAATTTTGAAAAATCCCACTTTGACCCATTTAGAGTGCTCCAATCGAGTCCAAATGTATGACCGACCCCCACTAACTTTGGACGGCCGATCCATCCATGCCAGTGGCACACCCCCTGGAACTCCCCTGAGGGGTTCCCCATACAATCATTTCAAAATTTATCATTTATCACCATTTTTGGCCTTTACATGAAAAAATCAGCTAAATGGCTATGTTTTCTTTATTTTTATTGTATTTATTTATAATAATATCTATTTTTTCTCTTAAGAAATTTATTTAGTCAGAACATATGTAAATGAAAAAATTAGTTTAAGTGAGTTATAGAAAAGAAACTAAAAAAAAAGATTGTTTGAAGTCTTTTTTACTTTCAAGTCTGGGCAATTTCGCACGGCTCTCTAATGTCGTTGCCATAACAGCCTCTACATTTTCCGGTATAACCCGTTTGGAAACGCTAGCTAGCAATTGAACATGTGGTTCCGTTCCTTGTATGTGTGATGGAATTTTTGGATCATTAAACGGTGGATCATCTTGATTTAAATATTCTTTCAATGTATCGTACGGAATGCTTCGCGTGAATGGTGATTCAAATACGATATTTCTATCATTCAAATTGATCATTTCCGTATAACTTGTGCAATTAAAGTTTATATCTGGTTTTTTATAAACTCTATGTTCCATTGACTCGTCAACATCGTTTCGATAGCGTAGAAATTTCTTGATGGCACAGTCGCGCTTTTCTTTGCTATCATCAAACAACATTGATAACAAGATATTTTCCGAATGCGCATAATATGAATTACCTTTAATTACTTGATTGACAATTTTGCGTAAACGAGGTTCTAGAAATCGTGACCAACCAATGAACTTGAAAAATAATGCACTGCCGTACACGACAGAGCTGTAAAACTTGATATTGAAGTACATTGGCACATAACATTTAATTATAAATTCAACCAGAATTCTTAAATTTGCATCTGGATTTTCTGTTGTCACATATAATCGCAATAATCTAGCGGCCTTGGTGAGCCACCGAGAATGTACAATTTTACCTGGTTTGATGTTAGCCAGATCCACCGGAACCACGCCGCTAGAAATTGCATGGGCCATGTCGTATAAGTATGTACTTCGAATCGGTGGAAAATTCAATTTTTTCTGGAGCAGGTGGCATATTTTGTAACTTAATTTTCTGGAAGCCGTCCACCACCTGAAAATATATAATAATAAAATGATTAAAAATGGCAATGACAATTATAATAAATGAGTGATAGCAATAACTTACCGGAAGAGTTTCACAAGTTTCGATTTGACAGCTCAGTTTTCCGGTTGCCGATCTTGGTCCAGTGCTGGTTGATTTATCCAAAGCTTCAAAAAAATGCCGAAACGGCAGTTCGTTGAAGTGTAGAAGGCAAACGGACCATTGCAATGGTCTTTTTATCAGCAATTCGAATCGTCGTATAATTCCACCGTGTGGGCCAGTGTTTGTTGGCTCACCGTCAGTGCATATTCCAATTAATGCATCCAGTGACATATTTTTGTCGTTGGAAAAACCATTTAATTTGGTTGTTTTGTATTCAGCGGTTTCATGTTCCAGTCTTACGTAACTAATCAATTCAGAATTGGGTTCTCTCAAAATAACAAGATGAGGTTCTTTTACCATCCTAGTATGATACTTCTCATCAATTTTACCTATCGTTAAAGTATCATCTTTTCTGCCATCGAATGAAAACGCTAACAAATTGGTATCATCTAACCGTTTGCGAAGCACTTTTTGTCTGCATTTCTCTTTTTCTCTGCGAACTTTCGATTTATCTATGATGAGAGGTTTCCCATGCTTATCTTTAATTTTCAAATCTTGCAAAAGAGCGGTTCCCAATGCTGATGCTACTCTGTCAGGCACACCAAATCTGTCACAGACCAAGGCAAAGTTAAAACAATCATATCTCTCTGTGTATTGTGAACTTGTGCTTCTATCCATATCTTCTTGAACCGGTGGCGGTGCGTATGTTGAATCATCGGGATCTTGGTATGTTGGCATTGATGACATAGACGTTGCTCCTTGCTCTTCAGTTTCCATCACAAATGCATCTTCTCTGATTATGTTGATCGTGCATGAACTCTTTGAGGCGTTCGGGAACCCAGCATGCACATGGAGCTGCCTTCAAATCGCATTTACATATTACAATGTAAAAAATTGTTTCCAGAGGTTTTACATACTCTGTTAATTGTTGGGTGTTGTTTCTTCTCTTGATTTGCTCTTGATACTTGTCAAGCAATTTATTAAATACCTTTTTTTCAGCATTATTTCCATACCAAGTTTTTCCCAAATTCCAATCAACTTATCTTGTACTTGAATAGTGAATGATTTATGGGAAAACTTTTTTTGTTCTGTTTTAGCACGTTCACTTAAGTAAAAATAATATCTTGGTAAATTAAGATCAGTTAAATCAGTAGACACACCAAAAACAGTAACATCATGCTTGGGTATAAGACTCATTGGGTTTTCGATAGTTGTTGATGTAGTTGCTTCACCTTGCGGTGTAGAGGATGGTGGATTCATTGTAAACTTTTTGATTTGGAATGGTCACTTCACTTATTATTTTTTTTGAAATATTTTTTTATCTGAAATTAGCACTTCACACTTTGAGTTCTTCACAACGACTTAATGCAATCACAAAAACTGTTGCGTTATATATGATCTACGAGACGAGGTAATAAGAATGAAATGGTAATTTCAATTCTACCTGCTGTGTCTTGTGGTTGCTTAAAAAAAACAACACAGGCAATTTTACGATCTGCAATTGTGTCACAGTGATACCTTCATTGTTTAAAACGATTGCGGTGCATTCCACTGATGCCTTAATTGTTGAAATGGTTGCAAAAAACGCGCATTTCTTAAGAAGGCCCCTACCCAAAAGTTCGACCCAAATTGGGGGACATCAGAATTCGTTTTAGAGGTATGGTTCCTTCGGCAAAGTTTCTTATTTTGATCCCTAGAATATGATTTTCACAGAGAAATGGGCGATTTTTTTGCCTCCCCAAAAATCGACCCGGCCTAATATACATATATATAAGTATGTATATAAAGATATATATGTTATATAGTGTACGCTGCTGCTACTCAAAATCATAAACTTGGTGTTTTTGACTTTAATATTTCGCTTAAAACATCCGTACCAACCCGAACTTATACGAGTATGTACACTTCTTTACTCGTTAAAAAATAAAGTTGAGATAACCTATTATGTTTATTCTTCTAAACTTTAAAATGGGGAAACTATTGTACCATACACAATCATATCTAATCTCATATCTCAGCATTAGTGATGCGACCTAGTGTTTGACACTATAATAAAAGCATAAGGCATATCGTCTAGGACACGATTGTGTGTAATTAAAAAATTACTTGGCCGATTTAAATATTTTTCTAATTTTTTGCTATATCACCCGGATGGTTTAAATAAATACGAGTTGCCTGTTTGGAAAAATTCTGTTTGCTTAAATTGAGAACATAAATTTAATATAAAAGTATGGGAGCGAAATATAATGGGTTCGAGAAAGGTACTGTCGAGAATATTTGTAATCCCTCCTTACCTATTAGAAAAAAGTAATTAAATTAAATTGATAAAACAAATGAAATATTACAATACGGGTATCAAACTTAGACCTTGCTGTCGAAATTATTTTCGAGGAAGGTTGCCACCTGATTCAAAAATTTAACTAAATGAAATATTTCAATAGGGATATCAAACGAGAGCTATTCGAAGAATGTTTGATGTAGAATTATCTTTCATAGGGTTGAAAATTATCGAAAAAAAAATTTAAAGGATTTGAGAAAACCTTAGTATACACCAAACATGGGGTTCAAAAGCACTTTGAACAAATTTTAAAAACTCGTCTGAACTTCGTACACGTATTGCTCCCCGTTTCATTGGATAAAATCAAGTCCACTTTTTATATGTTAGGCAATGGCACAAACTCAAGCTGTTATAACTCAAGAAAAAGTTCAGATAATTTTACGAAACAAAATTTTAATAAAATGAGGGCGGGTATATAAAGTTCGGTCCGCACCCAATATAAAACTTTCTTCTTTTTAGCATCACCAGGGTTGGCTAGACAACCCTGCTCGGGTCTTCGCCCGCTGTCGCTTATGCCTCCAATTGTATCTTCTTCTTTTACTTGCTTTAATTTGCATTCTTCCACAAATATGCGTATAGAGAAACCTTTTTAAAGAAAATGCAAATCATCTTATTTCCTCGTTCTGTCAAAAGTCTTTTCTTAAAAGTTAAAACAAAAGGTAAGTACTATCAACTTTGAAGAGTTCGATATTTCAATTTTTAAATCGTTCTCCAATGCCATTTGTATTTCGGTACTTGCACCTACTTCATTTTATTCACCTAATATTAACGGTATTAAACTAAATAAACACAATAAAATCATTAAGCTACCTTTACTTTGTTAAGAAATTAATTTTAAATGAAATGAAAAATTTAGCACTCATAGCATAAGGAAATAATTTAATTATGTGATTAAGAAATGGGATTAACTGCAAAAACCTTTTAAAAAATACTGTTAAAAATATTAAGATATTATATTCAAGGCGTATGCGTGTGTATCACGTGCGTATACACAATATAAATAGCTGAATTAGACTGATATAAAAATTTATGAATATTTTTAAAACGCACTTTATTCAAGTCCCTATAACAATCACTAAATGCATTATTGTTAAAAATAGAATATGTCCAAAGCATGTCAGCAGCCGTAACTATTTTTTAATACAAATATTCTTTTGTATTTTCAGTATTCGGAGATCCGAGTACAATTGGCTCAAATTTCCGCGAATTTAGAGATAATGAATCGGATGGTCCAAACAATAAATATACGTAATTTTAATGGTACGTAAAAAATAATAGAATATTGTTTAAACAAAGAAAACATGGAAATATTCTTGGCAAACTACACCAAATAATATTTTCAATTTCCACTGTACAGAAAAAGAAATGGACGAACTGCGCACTCAAAATCTTAAAATGGGTAATCAGCTAATGAACAAATTCAAGGAATTCAAAGCGAACATGCCACCGGAGAATGATTTCACATTAGAAGCACGCATGAAACGAACACTATTTTATGGTCTCTATCAGAGTTATATACAAGTCTGGACGAGAAATGAAGAGTTCCTCCAATTGTATGAGCGCAAGTTAAAAAAAAATCTGGAAATGCATTCAAAAATCAGTGAGTACTTTGAGTTGACCATCTGCAAGAGAAATACATATATTATGTATGTGAATAAGGGAAATCTATTGAATACTATATTTGCTTCTTCTAGTGAACTGTAATTCCACCGAAGAGGAGATCGAAGAACTGATAGCAAATAAAACGACAAATCTCTTCGTTGACAATGTAAGTACCGACTGATTTGCAATCCATCACAATACCGATAAACACTTCACACCCCACGCAGATTCTGGAGGAAACCGAAAATGAACGGCGCACTCTTCGCGATTTAATGGATCGTTTCAATGAGCTTAAGAAGCTGGAAAAGTCCATTGAGGATGTGCATGCGTTATTCCTGCGTATTCAAACACTCGTCATGGAACAAGTAAGCAGATCACAGTAAACAAACTTTGCCTTTGATCACTTCCATTACCTATTTTGTGCATTCACTCATATTTTCAGAGTGAAACGATAAATCGCGTTGAATTCGTTGCCCAACAAGCGACGCACTTTGTGGACAAAGGTCAGCATAAACTTCAGAAGGCTGAGTCGCTGAAAAAGAAGGCTTTAAAGGTTAGTGGAGAATATAAAATTTTGTATTTGTATTACTTACAATTGATTTTCATCTCCTTTGGATTACTTGTAGAAGAAATTTTGGCTTATCGGCATTGCGGTGGCTGTGTTAGTTATATTAATATTAATTGGTATCTATTTATGATCAAAAGACAAATATATTTTAATACTTCAAAACGAAGAGATATTTTTCACTTTTTCACAAATGTTTCAAACCCGAACCTATTGGACAAGTATTAAAGGAAAAGGAAATGTGATGGGAGTGGTGAGTAAAACGGTATCGTGATGAAGAAATGTTTTACGCTAAGTGCCGATTTACACACGGAGACATCTGGAAGGGAGACACTGGAAATTCTCTTTTCATGTCTCATTCACGGTCACACGGGCAAAATTGTTTTCGGCAACATTTTGACCTTTACTACTTTAGCATCTTCTGTTTCGGATATATTCTACAACCCGCTAACATGTAAAGCAGAAAACGTTCGTCAACAGATTCTTAAATATTTCAATGAAGAATGCAAACTGGTTAAATAATAAATAATTTGTTGTTTTTTTTATTTACATATGTATATAAATTTTAGTACTTGAATAAAACAAGATTTAATTAATACTTCATATATAAATAATTAACATAAAATTAACTTAAGTATTTAGAAATGGGGGGAAAAATTAGAATTTAACACAAACAAGTCCCATAACTTTTTTAAATTATACCTACTTTATTAGCAAAAATAATCCTGCATTTCCCAAGCAGCGTTCAGATGTTTGTCATCGTTGATATCTTCCGTTTGATTGAAAACCAACACATAAGTCAGAACTTTCTCCTACAAAAGAAGAAAACAAATGCAGCAACTGTCAAAAATTGCTTTAATATTGGAAATACGAATAAGAAGCACTAAGCGTGTCGGCAGTACGGGAGACAAATTCCCTTCTCTCTTCCGCGGCCGTCCTTTTCCCGCGAACAAAATGTTTCCCTACCAATATTTCCGTGTGTAAATGGCACTAACAGTGCTATCCTCAAGAAACTAGTTTGGCTTCAGAAAGCATTTTTATTTATTAATGCATTTATTAGACTTTCAGAAATTTGAAGTAGTACCAGAAATTCGCCTGCCATAAAATGTCAGAAAGAGCTATTACATTATTTTTTTTTAAGTTATTTTAACTTTCTAAAAGACAGTTTTTCTGCGCTAATTGAACAACGCTTTGCAGTTAAACCAATTTTAAATGCCTAATTTTGCAGGCTTAAATCAAGTTTGGAAAGTTCACCAGAGTTAAATTAGCACTGAAAAACTAGCTTTAGGAACGTGTTCTGGTAATTAACTTAGGGCTGATTTTGCCTTATCGATTTTCGTAATTAAAGGGGTTACCGAATAGCAAAATCGTTAAAATTGTGGTTAAGGAAAGATAACATTGCGAATGTCGTTAAGTTGTGTTAGTAAATCGCGCATTAGGTATCTTTATTCCTTCTATAAATACGAAATAAACTGATTTAAAACACTCATTTTGATTTTAACGAGGAAGTAGAGTAAACCCTCATACTTAAAATTTTTTACAATTAAAACTGCATCCTTTTATATTCGACCTGCAAAAGAATAACAGTAGCAATTCACTAAGACATTTTAACGATATTCACGGTGTTTTCCTTCTTTAACCACAATTTTAACGTTTTTGCTATTCGGTAACTCATTTCATGGCGATAATCGATAAAACAAAGTCAGTTGTTTGGATAACTTGGCGATTGTCGCAAACTAAACGACAACAGTTTTGGAGTGGTTAAATTAAACGGGAAAACAAGAAATATAGGGGTTTCCAATAAAAGCGGGTAGATGTTGAAATGGAATGAAATGGCGTTTGCTGTGTGGCACGTAGCGCCGTCCTGCTGGAACCACATGTCGTCTAGGTTCAATACGGGCCATAAGAAATTGGAAGGGCCACCACGTCTACCGAAAAATGGGCGCAATGCGCGCAACGTTTGCGTTAATGAACACTCATTTTGATAATAAAATTTTATCATTTCAACGTGCTGTTCAATCGTGCAACTTGCCATGATGATTTGTAATAAACAACTGAATAATAAACAAAAGATTTGACAGATGTCACCAAAACAAAATGGCTGCCACAGAGCGCCAAAACCGACCCGCGCCAATGAAAAAACCCTTTAGTAGTTTATTAAAACTAAACTTGAAGATAATCTTCAAAGGCTTCTGCATCGCTTAGTTATAACTTTCAAAAAATACTATATGGAAGTTTCAACTGAAAAACTAACTCTTTAGTTATATCAAAAGCACCTAAAAGATGCAAGTCGAAGATTGACCGCCATATGATAGAACAAGTAATGCAATTTAAATATTTGGGTGTAGATGTATCTAGCAATCGAGGTATAATAACAGAGGTGCAAGAGACATGCGCAAACGGTGCACGGATATCAGTGTGCCCGCGAGAAATCGTGTGAAAAAACAAGTACATGAACATGGAAAATAAAACACGAATCTGATGCGGACTACTGAAATGCATGCCCTTAGGGTCATAGCTGGAAAAACTAGAATAGACCATATAAGAAACGTGGAGATAAGAACACAGACAGGGGTGACCGACATTTTAAAATTCATAAGAACCAGAAGACGAGCACGGAACGAACATGTGACAAGAGCCCCTAGCAATCTCTTGGTAAAAATAGCTCGAGATGGGATACCAGAAGGAAGAAGACGACCAGGAAGACCACCAAAGCGATGAGCAGAAAGTTGGATATCTACCTCAGCAGAAAATCAATAACAACAATGATATGAGATTTATGCATTATACATATTGTAGAGGAATGTACAATAATTTATGTGTAATGTCCCTAAATATGTATTAAAATGTATTTATGTATCAATGTAAACTTTAATGTATGTATTGTATAAATATCTATGAATCCTAATTGTTGTGTAAAGAAAAACAGGCAAAGCCTATAATAAAAGATAAAAAAGAAGAAGAAGAATTAAAACTATGAAATTATATTAACGAAAACTTATTAAAACAACGTGAATATGTATTTCTAGTATTCTCTTATGATTTATCGCGTGGAGCGGAGATAGTGAACCCTCAAACAGTGGATCGAAGTTTGTTCCGGGCTGTGGGCAATCCCTTCCATTTGGCTTGATGATGTTGGCACCTAGACCTCAAAGACCCGCAGGTGAGCAATAGGGAATTTTCATGAGCTAGTCGTCCGTTAGCCGAAGCATACATAGTACAATAATTACGTCCATAAATTACGTGAGATGTTTAAGAGGGGGGGAGGGTCGAGTCAAATCTCATCTAATCTTACGTTGGAGAGAGGGGGCGGTCTCGGCAAATATCATGCAATTTTTTTTCTGATTGAAACAAAAAAAAATGATACTATTTTGGTCCAGTATCCAGATAGTCATTTTCTAATTCGTTCGAAAGAAAATAATTTCATTCATACTTCAACGTTATACATTACTGCCGTCAACCCACCATATTTGTTTTATACCAAATAGCTCAATTTAATCTGAATTTACGGTACAGTGTAGCCCGTCGTTTGTTTTCGCGCCACTATCAGCCGAACGCGCGACTCGATGAACAAGAGCGTACGAGCTGAGTGGCAGCGACACACGGACAGGTTCCAACCTTCTTTGTTTAGAGAGAGCCAATATTTACTCCAGGTACATTGCAGTTGATTCATATCAAATTTTTATGCGTGCCTATTTTTTTTTTGTTTAGTGTTTTAAAGAGCGCGAATGTCAACAAATTTTTATTAAGAGTTACAAAGGGAAATTGTTTTTAATTTTTTTTTAGGTTGTGAAATGCGATGATCAGCACTGCTGCAGCACACGCCGGAGTGAACTGCATATGATTCTTCACGACCGTTTTCTGCCACCTCCATACCCTATCACTTAGGTTGATTGACGTTTGATAATTCTGGACTCTAAAGAACATGACGGAAAGTCATTTGTAGTCATTTCTAATACGCCTACCAATTCAACCGCTGAATGCCTTTATCAGCACGCCTTATGATCTCTATTGCCCAAGTATACGTGATGATTTAGAGAAAATATGCTGCAGTACATGCGGTTTTTACTTCGCATCTATCACAAGAGCTGCAGAGCACAGGCGAGCAGCTCACATTGCACCAGCTAAGCAAGCGCGTATGTACCGCAAAGTGCGACCCTCACGGATTGTCGCAAGACGAGCTAATGAGTTACTGTGCGCAAGCGTCAACGGCTTAGAGTGGCTAGATCAGAACGAAGTTGAAGGAGCAGATGATTTTCTGAAAATCATATTGACATGTTAGTCCCAATAGTCTCTCTTGAAACCGCGCATGATTCTCCATGGACCGAATTAAAGTAGATATTATTTTTTTAATCGCAGTAGTTACGATTTAACTCTTCAATTGTTAAATTTGTATTACACTTATAACTCTCAGCAATATTGATTACTAGTCTTAACTAGTCGTAAATAAAAGCACGAAGCAATTATTTTTTCTTTTTACAATAACAATCCAACGTGTTTACATAAGAAACCCAAATTTTGAAAAATCTCACGTGAGATTGGGGGATGGGGTTGAATAAAATCTCACGGCATCTCATCAGGGGGGGAGGGAGGTACAGAAAATTGAAAAAAAACCTCACGTAATTTATGCACGCCCCCTTTCCTATGACCCAAGTAGAGCGGCAGGCAGCAAAAGAATTTTTATATTAAGTTCCTCGAATGTGGGGCGACTTTTTCGATATATATTATGTACGTGTATATGTATGTACAAAAAGTTTTAAGTAAATATAATATTAATTTCAAATAAAGATTTATTTTATTTTACTTACTTGAAGCAAATACAATATAATTGAAGAAAAACTTAAACACTCAACTATCGCTCATTTTGATATTTAATTTGACAAAGGTGCCACTCTTTATTTAGTTTGAATAAATAGAAGAAGACAGCTGTTTAGAGTTAGTTAACATAAGTTTGTGAATAGCCAAATCGTTAGTGCAAACGGCAAATACCGTAGACAAAAATAACATTTGTGGAATTGTTAAAAGTTAGTGAATCGCACTACAGGTAATTTAACAAATAACTTGGAAAAATCACAAGATAACCTACTTAATAAAACCGGTTTGAGGTCAAAGTGGCGTTATGGATAGTAAGTGCCTTGCCATCGGTAACATCTGCAAATATTGTGGGTTATGTTGTTAACGTTGGGTTGGTTCAGGTTCAAACCTACGTACATGAAGCATTCAATGATAGAGTTTTTTCCAATAGCACTATTTAGTGTGTTAGTATGTAAATGTCAATTATATATATATGTATATATATGTTGTGAAGCATGGTTGCATCACTAAACAACACGTCGCATGCTAAAGGGATTTTCAATAAGGGCGGGTAGATGTCGAAATGGAATAAAATGGCGTTTGCTGTGTGGCACGTAGCGCCGTCCTGCTGGAACCACATGTCGTCTAGGTCCATATGGTTCAATATGGGCCATAAGAAATTGGAAGGGCCACCACGTCTACCGAAAAATGGGCGCAATGCGCGCAACGTTTGCGTTAATGAACACTCATTTTGATAATAAAGTTTTATCATTTGAACGCGCTGTTCAATCTTGTAACTTGCCATGATGATTTGGCATAAACAACTGAATAATAAACAAAAGATTTGACAGATGTCACCAAAACAAAATGGCTGCCACAGGGCGCCAAAATCGACCCGCGCCAATTGAAAAACCATTTATAAACTTGGATTCACTTAAATATATATATAAATTTTAAATTAAAAATTGAAATTTTGTCTCTGAACATCTCTATGAGAAAGTGAAAAAATCAGAAGTTTAGCCATACCATTCGTCCATCCCAGTTTTATTTTATTTGATTTTTTTCTCAACCCGAAGGCAAATCACACCGCTCACAATAGTTAGACCGAACCTCTCCTCTGAACGATAATAATCCAGATGTAAATAATAGTTTGATAGTAATGACAGCTTTTACGTAAACATCTGAAAATATATTTTCAGAATATGTCTGGAGCGCGAGCTAAAACTAAGAATGTAGGTTCTGTTTTTATGCGGTAGATACGTTCCGCAAGAAACAGCATAAAAAAACAGCATAAAAAAAGCTACTAGTTCTATAGTAAAACTATAGATACGTTTCAAATGCTAAAACCGCATAAATCTGAAATAATGTAATAAAATCGCATAAAAAAGGGCACTAGTCCCATATTATAACTATAGATACGTTCCATAGACCGCATGAATCTGAAATAATTAAATAAAGTCGCATAAACAAAATATTGTATTTTTGAAAATTATATCTTTATTTAAGAAACGTCAGAATCGAAAAATAAATTTAAGTCAGAAATAGAATCAGACAATACCCACATGTTGCGCATTCGTTTAGGATTTAGCGTAAAATCACTTTCGTCACTTGAGGAAATGTACACGTCTGATCTAGATAGTTATGCAGGCGGTTCCATACTTGTAGGGTTAGCATTTCTGATGTAATCTGTGATGAGTTTTTGCTTAGCTGGTTTAGAATCTTGTTTATATGTACAATTCCCGATAGGTCGACATGCATTTTGTAATTTAAAAATAAACCGCACTATTTCAAAACCGCATAGAAAAAAGCCGCATAAAAAGAACCTACTGTATACCATATTTTTATCTACTTCCCCAGGTGAATAATGTCTATGCTTTCGGCGAAATTTGTCTACACAGATTCCTCCGATGAGAAATACTTCGATCCAATTTTTTAATTTATTTTATTATTTTAAAATTTTCCGTCAAGACGGAGATGCGCTGAAAACTGGTATTATCAAGGGTGCTGTTGTCTTAATAGCTACATACAAACTACGATAATCTTTATTTAATCTTTTTTAAAAATGAATAACCTCTTGATCAACTATCTTGTTATTTTTAGGTATTTCCGTAAACAATATTTTTGACTTAACCACTCTCGTGGATTTGTCACATATATATTGACAATGGATCTGATTAGCATCTATAATGTAGTATATATATATTAATAATATAATATACATCAATGTTCAAAGGTTGATTACTCGGAAACGACTCATCTGGCAAATATTTTGAAGGAGACCTTTTTTGTAGGGAATTTAATTTACTAAAAATCTATGTATATTATATAAAAATTTTTTCACCTCAGTAGTTTGAGAGCTTTGACGCAAAATTGAAATCACAAAAAAAAAATAAAAATTAAAGGTGATAGACCTCTTAATATTAATATTAAGGGCTCAAATCTGCACAATATTTTTTTTTATCACCTTGAACAAGATTTTCGATATAATGAAGAAAAAAAAGTCGATTTTTCTTCTTTTCGATTCTTTATATACTATAGTTCAGGGTATATTTATTTGCAAAGCTTTAATTAAGTAATGTTTTCCAAATTTGCTCTGATTTTTTCATGTTTCACAAAGATAAATATCCTAAATCAAAACCCTCGTGGTGTGAAAAACAATTGTGATAAACCATACAGAAATAAAATATACCTTAACATAACGTATTTGACTGACGTGGGATTACAATTTATCCAGTTCAGAAGTTGTTCCTTAACATGGGCCAATTCTTTTTCAGGTGAAACACGGAAATCTGTATATTATCTAAACCAAAATTCCTTTAAATAAATGTATACACTTCTTAAATAAAAAAGTATTTGCAAAGCAAAATTTCGATAGGCATCGGAAAGCATGAAGCGCCGCTAGATTTTACTCAATCATTCAACTTTCATTTGTCTTTTGAGACATGAACAAACTTAGCGCCCTCTTTTACCCACGTTTTGTGCCACAACAAAAACAGTATTGCCTGCTAACTTGTTTAGCAAAAGCTTGTATTTCTATGCGTTTGAGTACTTTTTATATAGAATTTGCTCTGAATTATAAAGTAGCTTTTCCAAGAAGACATCACGGATTTATTAAGCAGCTCAAGATGGCCGACGCACTGTGAAAATTAGACATCTTACATCAACTTTAATTACTCTAGTCTATTCTATTTTCTAGTCTGCAAGATTCGTATATTTCATATGATTTGAAAAAAATGTCATGAATTGACAAAAAAGCTTGAAACTGCTGGAAACACAAATAAAAAGAAATTTGCTCCAAGTAAGTAAAGTTACATTGCATAGTTTTTTCATAAAAATATTTAATAAATTGTGGTTTATGTTTCAGAATATAATAAATATATTATTATATTATATATATATATATATTATATATAATATACTATTAATAAAATTCTTAATTTAGAACTAATTAATTAATTATATTTCCAAAGATTTTTCGGAATTACTCATTTCGTGTTATTTTTCAATCACAAATTTTACAAACAGGTCACGCAGTGAGTTAAATAACTATAGCTCCGGGATATTTGACTAGTTTAAACGATTTATTTGTTTCTTATTTAATATTTATTTATTTACAAATTTGTCTATAATTTTATAATTCTTACAGTTCTTAGAGACTGCTTACAAGTAATTAAAATTATATTACTTATATTACTTAATTACACAACTTACCTAACTTACTTATTGTGCATTACAATAAAGTAAAAAACAATAAAAGATAAATTTAAATGCTTGACATATTTTTTATATACAGGAACACCGTCAGCAAAAAAAATTCTAAAGTTCCCGCGATTTTTGATCCACTACATGCTAAAATTTTTCTGAAAATACTGATTGAAAGTTGGAAACTTTGATGACAACTTGTTGAATGTGTTTTTTTTGCTTTATTTTTTACAATATTTTTTTAAATTTGGAAAAAAGTAATTATTTTCAGCCAAAGCGAAATATGGTAGATAATTTCATGGTATTCGATCAGTCCACTTTTTGACGTGTGGCGTTAACAGTGGCTTGAATATTGCAATTATTCGCTTGTAAACCCAGCATATGGCAAGTTGCCGAATCTTGTTGGAACCAAATGTCGTCGATATTTAGCTAATACATTTTTGGAAACAAAAATTCAGTCAGCATAGCTCGATAGCGCTCGCCGTTCATCGTAACTGCAGCTCCCTCCTCATTGCGAAAAAGAAGAGGTTGTCTGTAAAGTCTGACGATAGTTTAACGTGACAACGTCATAAGATGGAATGGTTGCATTTTTCAAAACAAAATTTTAATTTTATTTGTTTGATAAATATTTTGTATGGATATAGAGGAAGAGGAAAATGGAATCGCAATGGAATAGGTCAAGTTACATTTACGCAAACGTGAAAAATTACGAAACATTTATCAAATTCATAAAAAATACAGTTAGTAACATAAATAAGTATGCAGGAGCCTGATTTATGGAATTGTTTGACGCTGACGCTTTCCTTAATATGTAATCAAAATATTTTACACATGGTAATTGTGTACTGGGATAAGCTTTCATATGCGCCTTAATTTAGCTTCCACGCTTTGCTTTGTCTTTGATGTCAGCGAAATTCATGTCACAAAAGTTAGTATACAGCAAACGATTGTTCAGGTAGCACAACATTTATTTTTAAGTATTGATTAAAGAAGTTAAAGCTTTTAAAAGGAAATAATTAAAGTGAGTATAAAAATTTAGGGAAGTACGTTTTGTATTAATTTTTGCGACATTTTTAGTAATGGCACCAAGAGGAAAAGAGCTTTCTGATGATTTAAAAAAATTGATTATAATAAATATATCAAAGGAATATAAATCATTGCGAGAAACCGGCCGTTTCATAGATAGGAGTTTTACTACAGTTCAAAAGATTGTGAATAAATATAAAAGTGCGGGAAGCATTACTAATAAAGAGCGTTTTGGGCGTCCGCCGCTCTTAAGTCCTAGAGAAAAAAGCTTAGCCGTAAGGAAAATCAGGACAAACCCCAAAATAAGAGCCCCCAAATTGAAATCTGAAGTTGAAAATGAGACTGAAAAACAATTTAGCACCCAAACTATTCGCTGGGTTTTGCATAGTGCTGGTTATCATGGGCATAATGTTAGAAAAAAGGCCTTCGAGAGTAGTGCCAATCGGAGTAAACGGATTTCATTCGTAAAAGTTCATGAAAAATATGACCAAACGTTGTGGAACCAAGTCATATTTTCTGATGAGTGTAAGTTCAGTATCTGAGGATCTGATGACCGGTTTGGAGAAAAGTTAACGTGGAATTGGATCCAAACAATATGACCGGCACTGTGAAGCATGGAGTGGGCTTTGTGATGGTATGGGGATGTATGGCTGCGAACAGGGTTGGAAACTTGGTATATATCGAAAATATTATGGACCGATATGGTTATTTAACTATTTTGAAAAGTAATTTAAAAGAAAGCGCTACGAAACTAGGCATTGGAGGAACGTTTATCTTCCAGCATAATAATGACCAGAAGCACACATCCAACATTGTACGAGAGTGGCTGTTATATATTACAATGTGCGAAAACAGCGGAAAACACCGCCACAGTCCCCGGATACCAACCCAATCCAACATTTATGGGAGCATTTAAAGCGGCAAATACGTTAACATCCCATAAAAAAGAAGGAACAACTGAAAAATGTCCTTCAAGAGGAATGGAATAAAATACCACCAGCTGTAACTGAAAACTTGGCGCAATCAATGCCATCACGACTTAAAGCGATTGTAAAGTCTAATGGTTATCCTACCAAATGCTAGGATTTGATTTTAATTATGTTTTTGATTTCACAAATTAATAATATGATGAACTGTATACTTACTTTTGAGACATGCATTTTTATAAAGTTTAATATAAAGAGCTATAATTGTTGTTCCTTTTTAAAATTTTGTCATTATTTGGATTAAATATGATTTTTGTATTTCATTCACGTAAATAAAACACAATTTTGTTATAACTTAGGTTGTTTGAAGGAATCGATTGGGTGAAAATTGAAAACGTGTCCGGTGTATACTTACTTCTGTTACTGACTGTATGTTCAATTTCGATTGTGCATCAGACGTTAATAAGTCAACAACACTAAGAGGCAACATCATCGATTTGACTTTTTCAAAACACATTACACTCGAAACACTTCCTTTTATTTCCTACTTTTCATATCATCGTCCTATTCTCAACAGAGAAATGCATGCACACAGGAAGAAGGCATATGCAAATACAAATATGTATGTGAATTTATATAGGTACATATGCGCATATACATATATACTCAATCAAATAGGAGAGAGCCAGATGTCGAACGTTGCCGAACGCGGGGGCCGATTGTGCCTCTTTGTCGTTCATTCCGCGCTTTCGCTTGCAATTCAAGCAAGGTAACGACGCATGGGCAAGATAACGGCGCAAGAGCAAAATAACGACGCAAAAGCAAAATAACGACGTATGAGCAAGATAACGACGCATTTTTTAATGGTGAAAGCCGGCTACATCGAATTATAAGACGTTATCACGTCAATAAGGATCGATGTTACCGACCATGCTCTATGAACTTTGCGAACAGATTTATTTTTGCAATGTAAAAGTCCACAATGTGGAAGCGTTGTTCTGGTGGTAAATGATAGTGATTCATTATGACTTGCCAAATCTTACCGAACAGAAATATCAACACAGTTCGCCATTCTCAGCTGTTAAATCATAGTTATCGATATCGATAGTTCTTATAGCGCTAAAAAACGCCCGATATTATATTTTAAAGTTCTCTATATCTTAAAAAAAAACACCAGATATTTTATATACATGGTGGAATAAACAAAAAAAGTAAGTACGCAGATTTCTTTTCCACGCCCTCACATTCGGATGCGTTATAGAAACAATTTTTCTTATTGAAGTTTTTAGTGAAATTGTTGCTTTTAGAATAAATTCCTCTATTATTTTCAAACAATTTATGCTTTGTAACATTGTGACTTTCTAATATTTTCCATTGATCATTTTGTTAATTTTTTTTTTTGTATAGTGATAAAATGCCGAAGGACTTCACTTATACCACGTGCCTTTGGACTGGGCATGTTGAGTGGAAATAGTGGTGGGACACTTACAGTTCCACAGAGTATGAACTCCACTTTATGCAAAACGAATTCTGCGAAAATAAACCGTCCGCAGCATTTCAGAAAATTCTTAATCATTATATTATCTACATCAGAGTTCTCTGAATAAAAATTTCTGACAGCAACAAATTCTCCCATAAATTAGGAATTATTAACCACAATCAAGGTAATAGACTTCCAGTTGATGTAAAAAATCTATGGATTGCATACAAAACGTATAATGCCTACAACCCAATGAAAATTTTTTCAAACACACGTCTCGTCAAATGCACTTATTATGAATTTGGCAGGTCTTAATACAGTTATTTTTATTAATTTGTGAACAACGTAATATTGACCCATTAAAGACTTCGATTTGCGATGAATTAGCCGTCTCTAATGTAGTAAAACTTTTGTTTGGACAGTAATTGAAATTCTCATTATTCATAAAAACGACATTTGCCATTATTAGATATACTTAAGTAATTTGGAAAAATCAAATGCTAACAATTGTCAATGTATTTGTTATGAGCTTTTGAGTACGTGACAAATCTAAACATCATTTCTATTCTGCATGTCTTTAATGCAATTGGTGTTTTACGCTGTATTTGTGTGAATTTATTAATGCTGTGGTTGATATTTTGGGTCCAAAAGATACATTTGAAATAAAATAGATGATGAACACACTTTCAATAAAGCAGTAAAGAGTTATCTGTATATTATTATAACTCTAATTAGACCGTTATATATCGTTGAATTTTATTGTAAATTGAAATCGCCTCCATTATATGGCAACATCATTCTGATACTACACACTTCTCTGAATTCCTCAATTTTTATCATACTTTTCACTCGCCTGCAACCCCTTTTAAAGAAGGTACTTTTTCGCAAAGTGCATTAATAAACAAAAATCCTATATGTAACATCAAAACAACAACTACGAATAAGCCGAAATAGAAAGAAAAAGAGGCAATAGAAATTTAGTACTTAGTAGTGAACACCAAGCGATATACAAATAAGTGAAAACAATGTGAAAAGCGTTAAATATTTATACATTTTGTATAAAAAAGTGGCGCGCATTGGACGGTTGTTAGGTAAATTTATGTTTTAAAGTATTTATAATAAAATCCTGATAATGGAATGACAAAAAAATAATAAAAGACAATATGCAGAGCTATCAACGAAACGAAAGTCGAGCGCCATTTTTGTCAGTTGTCAGCTTCGTGTTTTCGCAAGTGTTTTAAGTGAAATTTTATCGTGCGATTTTGCAATAAGTCGGTGTTGAGAATTACTAAATTTGGTAACTAATAATAATTCAAAGCGTTTGTGATGTTTTGCCACCAAGTTATTTAAAATCCGTGTCCTTTCAGTCAAGTTATTCCACTTTGAAATTCAGTCTGGCGACGAAGTCGAAAGGGCGCAATTAAAATTTCTTTGTCGTGAAATTTTCAATGACCTTTTTAATAATTTCTCTCCGCAGAAATTTAATTTAATTTCAGTGTTATTAATGCGGAAAACTTTGCTGAGGGTAATGTTTAATTTCTTATAGGTTTCATCGAAAATGAGCGCCAATGCGCTGGGTGGCACTGGGAATCAGACTGCACTTGCAACTACGACGACGACTGTACCGCCTGTAGAAAAGAGCATTGATGAGATTGTGGATTCCCTGGAACACACTGAACGAGAAGCAATTGTCATAGCCAGCAGTGGCAAAAGCGTCGGTGGCGGAAAAAATGTCAACGAGCGGAAATCAAGTGTAGTTGCATCCGCAAATGCTGATGAAAAACTGCGCAATGGGGTAAAATTATTTCATAAAATGTATATATACTATTTCTCTGTAATAACCGATTTGCAGTTGGAGTCTAAGGTGACTGAACTACTGGGTTCTGTGATAATGCATAATTGTACTGGCACCCGTGCCAGCGCACGGGTAATTCAAAAGATGAAGCAGGATCAGACGCGGCCTCTATCACCACCACCAAATGAACGTGAGCAGCACAAACGCGATGAGAAAACAATGCAGAAGACACCGTCGCAATTGCGCAGCAATAAGCCGACATGGACAAATTTAGAGCGCAATCACTTTTTTGACGCTTTAAACGAGTTTGGTAAGGACTTCGAGGCGATTGGCAATTATATAAACACTAAACTGAAACGCAGAAGCTCAGCAGATGGAGCATTTAAAACGAAAGATCAAGTGCGGCAACATTACTATCAGACCTATCATAAAATTTGCAAATACATAAAATTCTCCGACGGTAAGTATGTTTGAGCATAGGATTTTACTCCATAGTACAATATTTGTACATGCGTAGCAATAAAATAAATTTTTTTTTTGTGGTTTTCAGAGGTTAAGAAGCCTGTCCAGGAGTTGTATGCACTTATCAATTACGGTGAAATGCGAAGGAAGCTTCAGTTTGTTGCTGATAAGCACTTTATGAAATTACGAAATCTTGTTTATCAGGGCCACATAACACTGCGTTGTAAAGGAAAGAACTTACGAATTAAAACGCCGTCGTGCAAAGCGCTGCGTAGACTGAACCAATTAGATGGTAAGTATTTTTGTTAACAGTTATGTACATAATTTTGGAAATTGGTAAATAAATCCCAAAATTGAAGGAATAAAAAACAAAAGTAGCAGTTAAATTTTATTTTAATTTTTTTTACTTGCAGACTCCCTTGAGGACATTCGTTTGCCTTCGAAAATAGAAGTGGTTGTTAGCCCCGCCACCATGGAAGCATTCGGCCGTGTTCAGACTGTTGCTCAAAATCCCCGCGTTCGCACCACAGTCCCTCTTCATAAAAAACTTGTCAATTTCATCAAAACGTTTCAATTAAAATGGCGAAGCGCTGAACAAAAGCTAGCAGAAGAAGAATTGAAATTATTCCCGCCAGTCACTGCACCTATACCAATTCTACATTCAGCAGAGTGTAATGGCTCGCAGTCAGCAGATAATACAGAGAGACTACCTGCCTTTCAAGATCCTGAAATGTGTTTTTTGCCCAAACCAGATGTGGCTATACATCGTCCATTATTGAGCATCACGGAGTACCTTGGTAGTGGAAATATCTGTCTGGCAGCTTATGAGGAACGAATGGGAGTGAAAGTACGGGGCGAGACACTGTGCCAAGAGCGTGCAGCTAATAAGAGGCCTCGCACTGAAAGTGGTTCCGAAAAGCGTTCGCCAGATTCGAAGAAAAATAAGCAATTAAGCAGTCCACCTTATGAAAAACCTGATTGTGAAGTACACGCTGGTGATGTAGCTCTTAAAGAGGAGCTTGGCTTGACCCTAGAGCACGAAGTTGCGCCTGCTAAATGTGAAAGCAGCAGCGATGAGTTGAGTGACGAGCTGAATGAGTTGCTCAATGCTGACATGGATGACAATGTAACGATAAAGGAAGGTCCCGACAATTTACCCGAAGATGTCAAGCCCAATTTAAATGAAAGTGATATATCATATACAATAAATGCAAATTTGCATACTTCCAATCAAAACCAAATCACTGCCGGTAATACGACCCGTATGCGTCGACCTACCAACGCGCGAGGTACCGGACGGTCCAGCGCTCCTAATTTTAAACCACTTATCAGCGAGGAAGTTATACGTCGTATTAGAAAAGGGTGGACCATTTCAACTGCAGCTGATATTACCATAGGCGATCTCTATGTGGTTCTGGGGCAAGATTCGAAGCTCGAATTGGAGTACTACTGGACAGATAGGCAGCAACAACAGCAGCCGTGTGCAAATGCTTCTTCCACCAGTAATACTCTGAACAACGTCAATAGTGGCAATAGTAGCTGTAGCATGACATTCGGCGGCGGTGGCAGCAATTCAAACGGTTCTAGTATTTTCGAGTCCATGACGCAATCGGATACAAAAGTCTTCATGCAAAAACAGAATGGTATGCCATACAATCCCAGCGAATGTAATGATTCTGCTTTGCTGAAGTCGCTTTCAACCGCTGGTGTTGCAAATAAGCTTAAGCATCTGCTGTTGATTGCCAATCTGAGCGAGAGAATGCGCAAACGGCAGTGTTCTTGTGGACACATATGCGATCGTAATGTAGCCAAAACAAGAGTAAGTGGCGCATAGTGGAACAGTGTACTGAAGCAGTTTAACTCTTATGAAATTTATTTATTTTATGTAGCTCGAACGAAACTTGGCCACGAAGACTTATGTATCTACGAAAACTTTTTCAACAAATAACCCTAACGAAAGCAATAACATTTTTCGGCAACCGGTGGTGCCTATACGACGACCACTCTTCAATATGGATGGTGTGAAACAAATAAATCCAGTAATTGCTACAACTCATAACGGGATTTATAAATTTATTTATATCAATTGATTTTTTATTTTCCACATAGGTCTCTCGTCAAAGGCAGTCGATGCGTCAAGTGCTGGTACAACGTATGCTGCTACCGGGTGGCAGTACCACAAATCAGACGTACGATGTTTTGAACGTTAAAAATTTTGATAAGTCTCAAAAAATGCCTGAAAAAGCAGTAGATACTTCAGAAAGTGCTGTCGTAGAATCTCGTGCGACCCAACAAAACGACTTGCCTGCACAAAACACAGGCTCACAAACTTCAGTAGCGCATGTAATACATAACAATCAGACTTCAATCAGGACTTCCAACCATAATTCAAGTACGAACGCCTCTGACATTGCCGATGCAGCTCGGTGTGCGGAACAGACTGACAGAAACCTGGACAACTACGCGTCGACTTCCAAGGCTTGTCAAATTAACAATGTTGCGGCTGCTGTCACGGACGTTGATGACATTTATGAATCCTGCGCTGTGAACAATGCAGACATATCGATTTCATCCTCATTTTCCGACAGCGCCTACGATGAGTATACAAGTAAGATGAATTTGCTGTACTTAAAATATTATCAAAAATGTGCGTAGAAGACCAAATTCTGATTTTGTATATGTTGTAATGTAAATTGGTAGATGTACAGTGCACTCGCGATAACTCGAACTAATTAAAACAGGCGCTGTTCGATTTATCGAATTTGTGCGACTTATCAATTGAGTGTGCTATGTTAAAAAAACAGTCATCGATATCGATTTTTCGATCGATTGTTGAAAATGAAAGCCAGTAGAAAATTTCTGTAGTATAGTTTCGTTATACGAATTACATTTTGGTCCATTGGCTGGATCAATGGTGTCACATTCGGCGGCATAAACATAGTTAAAATTAAACCATCCTCGGACTTTAATTCGATTTCGTTGGGATGTGATGGGGCATTATCAATTAGAAGAAGAGCCTTCTCAGGTAGTCCCCCATCTTTCAAATATTTTCTTACCTAAATATTAAAGTCATTTAACTTGGTTAAAAAAATTGTTTTAATGAATCTGGATTTTACCTGCGGCACGAACGAATTATGAAACCAGTCTTTGAAAATCGCCGAAGTCATCCAGGCTGATTTGGAATTTTTGTACTCCACCGGACAGTTAAAATTTTTGAAAACACGAGGATTTCTTGCTTTGTCAATAACGAGAAGTTTAAGCTTATGGTTGCCGGTAGCGTTAGTGCAAGCCATAAATTGCCTTATCTTTCTTTTTTATAAGACTTATGGTGGACTTGGCTACCCCATATTCCTTCGATAGAAAAGTAACACTACGTCCACGTTTAATTTTGTTAAGGACTTCAGTCCTCTCTTTTAATGTTAAACACTTCAACCTTTTACGATCCATTACTCACGTGCACTGATATACTACAAATGACAAATTTAAAGCAATTTGGTCAATGCAATATGTTGTTTCCAGAAAACTAACGGGATATTAACGCCGAAATATTCATATGGACAATACACTAGTATACATATAATTTATATAATATACATATACTATTACATATGTATCTATGTAATATACAAAATGTACATGTTTGAAAAGAATGTGTGTACAAATAAATTTGTTTTTTTTTGTTCGAGTTATAGCTCTTTTTTATTGTTCGAGTTACAAAGAAGTCAATAGGGGAAAAAATGTGTTCGAGTTAGCACGTCGTTCGACTTAGCGGCTATTCGAGTTACCGCGAGTGCACTGTATTTACTTTTTATACATTTTTTTTATTTTTTTATTTAACTCAATTTCTCCGTTACTAATAGTAATTGCGTAATAACAACAAAATTATGTATAATTTTATCATCCGCCAGATTCAAGCTCCTTCAACTGCATGACGCCCACTCATTTGCTACAAGAGACCACCTCGAATTCCCGTTGGCTTGAAGAAAATCTGAATGATTTTTCCTTAACCAGTCTGTTAGGACACTTGGATGAGATCAATGCAACTCGCGATATTTTGGTAAGATAAACCTATATTTGATAAAATTTGAAATTCCTCTAAACATTCTTGCATTCCGCAGGACCCCTCATCGAATTTGTCGGTGATCAGCGAGAGCAGCGTTGATTATATGCATAAGTTTCAAGAGATTACTGCCTTAATGCAGAGCCAAGATAAGGATTAAAAATGTTACGCCGAATTTCGGGTCTGCAGTTGGAAGATTGATATTCAAACTAAATCTCAGTTTATATGGATCTGACCAAACTATAGATATTAGTTAGTTATAGTAACAATACCTATAGTCTAAGCATCTAAGCACGTGTGCTCCTGCTTTCGCTACATTCAGTTTTTATTTTATTTTTAGGCAGGACCAAGGTTGAAACATACACATATGCATGTACGTTTGAGCACTTATTTATATGCAGAAACAAACATGTTCATTTAGGCACGAATATATAAATAATTCTTACTTCACAGACAAATATTTACTAATTATATTTACAAAAAAAGTAGAAATTACTATATTATTTTTGCTTTAATCTTTATACTCAGAATGATTTTATTTTTATAATCATCACGCCATTCACTGGGCTTTAAATTGGTCAAAAAACTGTTTGTTATCTAAAAGCATCGTTTAATATTTTCCTTTTTGATATACCTACATATTTTTCTATTTTGTAAGCCAACATTGTGATTTTCGCTGCAGCTTCACTCATTGATTCATGCGTTACAGTATCGATAATTTTAAGTGTGTATTATATATAAATATTTTTGTTTTGACTGGCGGAATCGATGGATGTTGTTGTTGCAACAACATAAAGTACTCTCCAAATATGTGGGCTTTGTTACGAGTATATATGTACATGCATTTGACAGATGCCTGCTCCTGAGTATTTCGATTTTGGAGTGTAGTGATTGGTAGATTTTTTCAAGTATTTAAGGATTATCTCATGCTTTGTATTCATTCGCACACAAACATTCATATGACGTCTTAAGTAAAGTTGGCTTCCAGGTTTTAGGAGAGAATATTAGGTTTTACGTAAGAAAAAAAGTACATACAATATAGGTTAGGTTATTTCTAAGTTTACAGCGTAAGAAAATTGTTATTTGTTTTGCCATTTCCTTGTTCGGTTTGTGGACAATATTCTTTAACGGTATTTAAATGTAATTTATGTACGCATTGAAATGTATTATTCGATAACGTATTATTAAAAACTATAAATTATTATTCGTTCTTTATATAGTTAACTAAGAAATAATTAGAGATAAGCACATCATAAGAAGCAATAGTGGCAGATGGCGAACATGATACCCAACAAAACTCAAATATAACAAGTGAAAAAAAAAATATTTTTAAAATTCCCCAAAATGTTTCTTTTTAATTTTGTAGAGGAATTAAGGGCCATAGAAAAAGTATTGCGAAATATCTTTAACATTTTTGCAAATAAAGGATCTTTGTTGTTGTAGCAGCATAATCATTTCCCGTGCATATACGGATATAAATCCGGGTAGTTCCGGTTACGTAGAACCGACCGGCGTTGTTGTTGTTTTAACAGTAATAGAAGCCCCGTCAGAGTAGGGTATATCACCGGTCGTCTTCGTCTGGCTCATCTAAGGGAAGGACCAGAAAACTTGCTGTTTCGACAGGTTGGGTCCAGAGGGAGAGTGGTGTTAGATGAGTAGGTTTTAGAGGACATGTGAAAAGGTGGTTAGTGTCGTGTGGGGTGCCTTCACATGCCGGACATAAGTTAGGTATGTCGGGGTCAATTCTGGATAAGTAGGAGTTTAACCTGCTACAGTATCCAGAAGTAATTGTGCTAATGTTACGCGTGTCTCACGGGAACGCTGGAGTTCTTCATCTGCAATGGGTGGTGGTTGGACTCCGATTACGGCATTCAGTGGACGGAAGGTTAAGAAAGTGGTGACGGTCTCCCGGTGAATGTCGTTTATTGACTGTCTAAATACTATCTGGTCCAGTAGATTTCTGTCAGTTTTGTCCTGGATCTCGTCGGCTTAGTTTAAAAGGTGTCTCCTGACGTGCCTACGAGGCGCCTCTGGCTCAAGCAGGTGTCTGCAAGGGTGAAACCTGCGGTAGCACCCTAACAGGAACTGCTTGCTAAGCAGTTTGTTGTGCTCCATTGCAGGGAGCATCTGCGCCTCATTGTGAAGGTGTTGAATAGAGGACATCAGGAGGCAACCGGTCGCTTTCCGAATGGCAGACAGGCGCAGCATAGTTTAAAACCGGCCGTCCAATTGCCTTAAATGTCGATAGCTACAGTTCTTTGTCTTTGCCCCAGGCGCTGTCGGCAAGCGACTTGAGGACCTTGTTGTTAGTGGCAATTGCGGTTGTATGCGTTGAGAAGGAGAGCAAGCTGTCAAAGGTCACACCCAAAGTACTGTTTGCCGTCGGAATTGGTGTGTCATCGATTTTTACCCTGAGGGACAATTTGACATCCTTTGTCCAGGTTGTAAAGAGGGTCGCCGTGGATTTAGCGGGTAAAGTTGGAGATTCCTCGCAGTGAAAAAACGAGAAAGGTCGGTGAGGTAGCTGTTCACTTTGGAGCACAGATCATCGATGTCATTGCCTGACGCCATTATCGTGTAGTCGTCAGCGTATGAGACCAGGGGGACTCCCTCTGGTGGTTGGGTGGGCTTCGAGATGTCGAAGTTGAACTGCAATCTTCCTCTGCTTTGATATTTGGTATCGAAAAATCACTGACGAGTGACGACCGCTTAGGTAGTTTGCAGACCACCACTTCAGCCCTGGCGGGAGTGTCGACTGATAAATATGATCTAGTAGTATGAAATAGAACAGTCCTCTCGCAGGGGCGTTTATGGGCGTTTATAACGGTGAGTGCAGTAGTGGTGCTATGCACTAGTCGGAAACCGTGCTGATGTGGGGCTGGAGCCAGGTGTTTCGTGAAGAGACCATAAGATTCGCCTTGGTTTTCGGGTTTCCCAGGGTTCAGTAGTGGGACCACTCTCCCTGCTTTCCACTTCTCAGGGATGATGAGAGTGGCCAAGGACAAATTGAAAACCTCTGTGAGAAATCCTACTCCCAATGGTCCCAGGTGCTTCAACATCAGCGCGTTCAGTCCGTCAGGGCCAATGGCTTTTGAGGATTTTGATTTGTTGATGGCCAGGGTTTCATCACAGGAGAAAGCAAATGGCGCACGTCGTTCGTTGGTTTGTGCAGTCTTCTGGAGGCATGACGCTTGGCCCTGTCGACAGGAGGATGCAGTATAAAAGTCGGATAAAATAGCTCGCGCACCTCTTCGGATCCGACGAAGTGCAGCCGTTGAAGGTGATTGCCACCTTGTCGTTGATCTTCGTCGGATTCGACAGGGACCTAACGGTGCACACGAGCTTACTCACACCAATGGTGAAATTGCAGGTCTTCAGGTGCTCACCAGTTGCCGGATCTCCAAATTGAGATCCCTTATGCGAGGATCCCCGGGATCGACCTGGCGTAGGTGGTCACGCTCGTTTGCCAAGCTGGCTGCTTCGGCTGGGAAATTAGGACGAATGTCCTTGAGCCTTCCAGCTAGGATGAAGCGAGCCGCAGCAGCTGTGAGCACCTTGCGGAATGCGCGTTCGCCTGCGCGCACATCGGTGAAGATGGGAAGAGCGGCGAAGGTGTCTTCAGTGAATTCCGCGAAGCCGGCCGAATTAGCTTTTTTAAAGTTAAAATAGGACCGGTGATTCGCGGAAACGAAGTCAGCAGGTTTTTCAATCGAGACGATAATGAGCAAGTGGTCTGATGCAAGCGATAGCATAGGTCGCCACGTTATGCTATTTATTAGACCAGCGCTAGCAATTGTTATGTCAGGCGAGCTGCTGCAATTGCCCACTACCCTGGTGGGGGCGGCGTCGTTCACAGTGCTGAATGTCGAATCGTCTATTTGCTCTGCCAATTGCTGTCCCCTACGATCGTTTGGCAGGCTTGAATACCAAAAATCGTGATGCGCATTGAAGTCACCTACAACCAATCGGTTTTCACCTCTGATGAGCGCACCTATATCAGGGTGATATCCTGCCGGGCAGCAGGTGACATAGGGTATGTATACATTATAAATTTCGAGTTCGGCATCGCCTGTTCGGACAGCTATACCTTGACATTCTAAGATGCTGTCCCTGCGGTCGATACCTTCATCAATAAGACGATACTGCACTGTGTGGTGGACTATAAACGCTAGGCCACGACCATTGTCTCGCTCGCGATCGTCTCGGTGCACGCTGTAGCCATCCCTGGTGATCATTCCGCTGTAGTTGTTGTGGCTTATGGTGGTGGGCGGCCTCGCCACGGGGGCGGTTGCGAGTGCAGAGTTCTGCAGCAAGGGGTAACGTAGTCAGTTGTCCACTCACGGGTGGTGCGCAGGCCGGAACATCTCCGAAAGTGGCACCAGCCATTGCATGAATTGCACTTGACCGATGTCAGGTTCCGAGGTATTCCGGCCTGACACACGGAACAGACTGTGCGGGGTGCCAAGAGCTGCTTGTTGTGTTACTCCGATAGGTTCCCTTCCGTGGAGATGTGGGTTGTGGTGGCGGTTGGTGGTGCCGGCCTATCAGGGGGTGTAGTAGCCGTTAAGGCATCAGACGCCTGCTGGTGGGAGCAACAGGTCTCAAGATGGCTCCATCCGTTGCACTTATTGCACCTAACCGAGGTGGAGTTCGGGTGGAGCCGTTTATGGCATACGTAGCAATAGAATACTTCTGGCCCAGCGTTGGATTCAATACCAGCCCTGAGGAGAAGTATTTAGAGCACGATTGCTGCGAGGAGTTGCTCCTGTGACGTAAGGGGTAGGGTGATATTCTGTTCAAAAATAATTAAAAAAAGTGAATAAATATTTTAATCTATCTGTAATACTTTCCGTTGAAGATGTCCCTCGACTACGCCTATACTCGTATTCTTGTAACCATTAATTAATCAAAACTTATTTCATTTTCATATATTTTTTCTTTTTATTATATCGAATGAACAGTTACATTTTACGTGATTTTTTCTCTTGCAATTTTTAATGAACATAGTTTTTCATTTCTAATGCTCTATCGCTTAATTAATTCTTTTCGTTTACTTTTTATCTAATGATAGTACAATAAGATCGCATTTCGAATGTGAGCATAATTTTTTTAGTTTTGGTTTTCTCTTAATTTTCTATAAATATTTACCCTTTTGCTTTCGATTGAATAGTTGCGTTTTTCTTCAATTTTTTTTCATTTTCTTCAAGTGTACTAACAAAAGAGAACGCATTACATATATATATGTGTTGTTGTGTTCTCCTTACGTTCTTACTTTATGTAATTAGTTTTTAAAATATGTTTTAAGTTTTCATAAATTTCGCACTATTTTCTTAAAAATATATATTTAACAAACTTTTTAGGTGTTGGCTTTGTCGGCGCCGCTACATTTAACGTACATATTGTATATATTTTTTTATATACTATTTTATTTAAGACATTTTCTTTTAGTTTACAAAAAAATTTATTAAAAACTAATTAGATTTTCGGGGAAGAATTAGCTCCATAGTTGAGTTAAGCAAGAGTGCATTCAATTTGCAGAGGTGGGTAAAGGAGGTTATAAAGAATTATTTTATTAAATATGAATTAAAGATCTGCAATTAAGTTTTGTTATATTAATACATTTTTTTTTTCTAATTTGAAATAGGGAATTCGGGATAGTCGAAGCACTGAGCCAGTAAAGTTTAAACGAAAGTATATCTCGCGAACGTTTTTTTTCTACTGTGAGTTTTTTCGTTTGTTCTTATGCTTTTTGGCGATAGTTTCAGTCGAAGATAGTTTCAGTTCCTCGCTGTGATTTCTACAATATTTCGTTTTGAGAATTTTACTTCTTATCGCGAAGAAATACCTTTTTATGCTATTGAAGGATAACAGTCTAATTATGTAGTACGGAGTCCTGCCACCTTTTTTTTTTTGCTAGAAATGGAATTAATTATAACTGGGAGAGGTAATTTTTCAATTTAAACTTCGCGATTGTGTGAAGTCTTAAAAGTATTTTTAAGTTAGTAAATTTACTATCTAAGCAAGAGCAGCAAGGCTAAATTTATGGTGAGGCAACTTTTTCACCTCGCTAATTCGTATGATTTAGTAATTTGAAATTTCATTCCGGAAACACCGATTTGAGTCCATAAAAGAGATTCAGCGTGATCCGCTGCGCGAATTGTGGGAACTTCGGAAATCGAGCTTAAAAACTTTTAGGAGAATTTAAAATCAATGTTGGCATACGGTTATTTTATCGAAAGTGGGGTGTGCTTTGAAGTGGGCGAAACAGATTTGGTAAAATATATAAATATTGTAAAATTTGCAAACAACGTCACCTTTCACTTAATTTCGTAGTTTTGGAGTAGTGAAAAACTAATAATTCGAAATCGGCGCTAAGCTTTAATTTTAAATATTTTATTCAAACGCGCAAGTATAATTTGAGCTCGAGATCGCTTCTAAATATTTTTTGTTTTGTTTTATTTTTTGTTGATAAAGAACATGTGTTTCTACTGCAAGCGTATGCTAGTAATATCCGCTTACCCATATATGTCACGCTTCTATATTGCTAGAAAATATTTGGTACATCTCCAAAAGCAGAGTGCAGATCTATAGAAAATAAAACGAGAAATACGACATACGAATGTACCAAAAATGACAATTTCACTTCAAGATGGGGATTACTAACGAACGCTGCTAACTCAGCGCGAATTGAGTTAAATTAACTTAGAAGTTTTACTCATTAAATATTTTTCGAAATTATTATTCATACGAATATATAAAGGGTGATTTTTTAAGAGCTATAGGAAAGTTTTTCAAAAAAACACTCGTATAATTCAGATAAATGCATGAAATTTGTATTTAAATCGATAGTACAGTCCATATAATTTAGTGTTTGAAGATTATTTCATGCAAATGTTGACCGAGACTGCGCTTCAAATGGTCCATCCGCTTAGTCCAATTTTGGCATACTCTTTCCAATGTTTCGACCGGTATCTCACATATAAATGCTTTAATGTTGTCTTCCAATGCGTTAATACAAGCAGGCTTGTCTGAATAGGCATGAGCTTTAACATAGCCACGAACTCGGTGGCCAATTGACAGGTCTCGAACGTGAAATAAAATGTTCACCGAACTCGGCTCTCAACAAGTCCATTGTTACGCGTGCTGTGTGGCATGTGGCACCGACTTGCTTAAACCACATGTCATGCAAGTCACGCTCTTGCATTTTGGGCAAAAAAAAGTTGGATATCATTTCACGGTAGCGCTCACCATTCACAGTTACGTTCCGATTCGCAGCATCTTTGAAGAAGTACGGTCCAATGATAGCTCCAGCCCATAAACCGTACCAAACTGTGACCTTTTCTGGATACATTGGTAGCTCTTACAATTCTTCTGGCTGATCTTCACTCCAAAATCGACAATTCTGCTTATTTATTTACGTGCGTCAGCTGTTTAAGCCAACTGTTTAAAAAGATAATAGCTAAAAAATCACCCTTTAGTAGTATTTGATTGAAATAGCTGGTTTGTTTGGCTGCTCCGGCATCTCTTTCGAATGATATTAAAATGTAAAAGATAGCTATAGACAACGTGAATTCTATCCTATTTGCACTTCCGTTTTTTTTAATAAACACCTCTCCAGCACCTCTTAAAATGAGCGCCGGTTTTATTATTTATTTTGTAAACAAACATAAAAAATCTTTTTTTTAATTTCATGCACCCATATATCGTCCCCTTAGTATTAAAATAGCCTATACATTTTTTGATGTTTTGAGAAAATTAATTTCAAACTTTTTGTCGAAAGTAGCTCTCACTCAAATCTCGTTTTGTCTGTAAATATTTATTATTTTTGACTGACGTTTTGACGCACTTTGTGGAACTAGAATTTGACAAAATTTTGACCACATATAAAATCGACGATGGAGAATCCAAAAATTCAATAAAATAATAATAGCCTATGAGCACATTGGCTATTGTTATACTAAGGGGACGATATGTCTGAACCGCTCCTGTAATTATTTGACTTTTCAGTCTATGCTGTAATTTACAAATATTATTATGTTTTCGTATTATATTTCCCCAAAGAAAAAGAAATCCATTATTTTTTGGTAACATTTTTGCGCAAATGGTTTAAATCTGTTTTATAGTCGATCATTAGTTCCTGGGCGGTGCTACAACTACTAACATACCGATCAACTTCGATTATTTTTGTGTTTTCATCGACATTTTCTTTAACATCAAGAATGCCTGAACTGAGTCGACGAAAAAAAAAATTTGTACGGTATCGGCACCGCAAGCACCATTCACAATTTCAGCGGCCTGACTTGCATTTTCGCCTTTATCAAAGAGAAACTGTAAAATGTACCGTGTTTTCTATTTTTTCCTTGCATTATTAACACTCTGTAGCTCACAACTGAATGGAACAAACTAAAAACAGCAAAGGAATTATTTTAGTGTGAAAGAGTGTTGCCAATTTAGCGACTTTGTCGCTAGAATTGACGACTTTTGCTTGAGTCTTGGCGACAAAAAAAAAGTTTTGACGACAAAAATGATTTAGCGACTTATCTGGCGACTTTTGGAGAGCAAATCAAAACCGTTTTAGGAAATAGATACTTTTCTGTCAACTTTATTACCCGTGAATGCCGTTTACCTTCCAATAGCACTGCCTATTGGTGTGTTATGGTCGATAAATTATCGGTCTATAATTGAAATTTTAAATTTGTAAATTAATATTTTTCCATAAAAATTTAGGATGACAGTCTTTAATGGATACTTAATAAAATAAAAAAAATCCGATCCACAAATTCCTTCATTTTCCCCCTAAAAAAATCACTTATTTCTTCGGCTGTCACAGTGGTGTTCTCCCTTAAAGCGTAGCTTTTTTATGCCACTTTTTCTTTATTATGCTTAAATATATTTTATAAATCCATTTCAAGACTTTAGTTAATAATAATATAGTAAATTGTTGTATGATTTGCCTGGTTTTATTATAAAGGCGTAATAGTTAATATTATTAATTTTATAAATTTTCAAATTTCCATTTGAATCCAGTACTGGATCAACTTCGTAAATAACTTTTTCAACATTTTTAAAGACACAAATGTTTTTCAGATACAAAATAACAAAGCGTTAGAAAATTTAGTAGATTTATCGAATCATAATAAAAAAAACAGTATTTCAGGAGATTGAAACTAACTTCCGTTGATCTCAGTCTAGAGTTGGTATTACTGGTTTAATTCATTCTATTCATCTAAAAATTTTAAGTCCTCTCAGAATGAAATTTAGGATCCGCCCCTGATGGAGTTAGCAACTTTCTAGCGACTTTTGATATTGGCCCTAGCGACTCAGATTTATTGGCGTTGGCAACACTGATGTGAAATGTCACCTTGCCCACGAGCATAAACTTTTAATTGACACTACAGCCATCTACCAAGAAAATAATAGATTTCTTTTTCCCAAAACTAATATACACGCATACTACGCACCCGATAGAAAGATTTGTGGTTTTTGCAAATGGCGTCGTAAGTCAATCAAATTTGACACTTGTGAACTAGACAGTTGAGGTGTGCAAATAGGCAAGCAAAGGGTGCTAAGTAAAAATAAAGATGTCCATCACTCAAAATAATTTTTTTATTTAGTAAATAGGTTATTCAAAAAAACATTTATGATTAATTTTGTGCCACCCTGTTCAAGGCCGAAAATTTCTGAAGGCTGTCTCCCTTTGACTTCGTATTCAAAACACATTACGAGCATTTTCTACTAGCAATATAGAAGTATTTTATGCATATATGAGCTTGTCTAAATGATATGTTTTTTCAACGATCTGGGTGAAACATTTCTATTATTATTTAAATAAAACTAGGTTGAGGTGAGGTGAGGTTCACTCACGTCTGCCGTATACATACATTGAATTCCTTAAATTCATAAAAAATTAAAAATCTGCTCGAATTTAGAATCAGACTTCGGCAATTTCTATGTTTGATTTTTATTCGATTTTACTCCGATTCGTATATTTGAATGCTTTCGAAAAAGTATGATTTATTACTAATAGCCAAAAACACACGAATAGGTAATAAAACACTCGCGATAGGAATTTTATTTCTGACTGTTTTATCAGCTTAAAATCACGAGCGATTTGAATAAAATTTCAAATATTTTAATCGGAATTTCAGGTATTTAAATATGAGAAAACTATTCCAGGCAGCATTTTAAAGTACACAAGAAATCGTTAATAACTTTAACTTCCAGAGGCCAGTTTTATTGTTTCACTGTGGAGAGTAGAGGTGATGTTAGATGTCTAATTTTCACACAGTGTCGGCCATCTTGAGCCACTTAAAAAATCCGTGATGTCCTTTTGGAAAATCTACTTATAGGTATTTCAGAGCAAATTCTAAAGAAAAAGTACTCAAAAGCATAGAAATGAGAATTTTTGCTGGAAAAGTTAGCAGGTACGAGTAATACCGTTTTGACTATTCTGCTTTGTTTTGGCTTTCGCATTCCTCAATTCTATGAAAATTACGTGAATTAAAAAATTAAATGTATGATCAGCGGCCCTAATGAAATAAAAGCGTTTTTCCCCATTAAGAGTTTCCACTATTTATTGGTTTTATTTATTACTTCAGTGTAGGTTTAGAAGTGCAATTAAAGTATAGCTAACCTTTTCCGTTTTAATTAAATTTTATGGTAAGCAAACTGTTTCTAAAATTCGTACTTGCATTAACATAGGTCTTCTGAGAATGGGAAAAATAAATTTTTTGTGGGAAATTTCTATTTTTTTACGATATAGGTTTTTCAAGGTTTTGTGAAACGTACCGAAAGTTGCAGAAATTGTTAAAATCCAACAATTAAGTTAAAAATACGCAGTTAATATGTATTTTATATCTGCATGGGTTTGGTTATCACAGTTCTTAGTCAACCAACGAACTTTTGGATTATTTCTAAAACCAGAAAAAAAGTTATAGCAAATTTGAAAAGCATTACTAAATTAAAGCTTTACAATTAAATATCCTAAAATATAGTATATAATGAACTCGGCAATTAGCACATATAGATGCTAATCAGATCCATATTGACAATATATGTAATCTGAAATGGTTAAGCCAGAAATATAAATAATTAAACATCATTCATAAAAATTCTTCATTCAAAATTATTCTATGGTTTCCATCGACATTTTTGCAATTTTTTGCTAACTTTTCAGAAAGGGGATAAACTTATGCCCCTTTTTGCCTTACTTCCAATCAATGGATAAAGAGTGGTAGCAACCGAAATCAGTTGTCAAACTTTACACAACCTTTAATTATTATTGAATCATGTCTAGCAAGGGAGTACTCGTATCTAAGACACGGCAAGGCAATGAACAAAATTTTCAAATATTCTGCTGACTGCTTCTGGCTCTATCTTACGGCTGCCTCCGACGATATTCAATCTAAAAGGTTTCTGGATTCTTGATTTCCGCATAGCGTCGACATTTCAGAGCACCCCAAAAAAATGCAGCACTAAAGTTGCAATACATATTTATCAAAGTTGCTTAACTGTTAAGCTATTGATTTGCTTCAACAGAAGTCTGGCGCTGACCAACAATAAAACGTCCGAAATAATCTTGACTACAGAAATATAAAGTTCAACTATAGGGTTGTTCAATAGGTGACCAACGATTGCAAATCGTGCAAATTTTTTATGAAAATAATCGTTCTGTTGCTGCTACTTTAAGAGTATTACGGCCATTTTGCGGTCCATTTAACAAGCCGTCCCGTTTTGGGGTTGTGTGAAGTCATTGGTCTACAGTAACAAGCCGGCGACGATTTGTGAGCTCAAAGCCAATATTGAACGCGAAATTGCTGGAATTTCGGCCGATTTATGCAAAGAGTGGTCGAAAATTGGGTTCAACGATTGGACTTCGTAAAACGTGCACGCGGTGGTCATGCAAAAGAAATCGAATTTCATACTTAAATGTATATGTTCAAACTCGATAATAAAAAAAAATTAGTTAAAAAAGTCAAACCGTTTGTGTTTTATTCAAAAAAGTTCAAAAGTTGAAGCGCTCTTACTGAAAAACCCATTACTTCAATGGACCTTGGCATGATCGCTCTTAATCGAGAGAAATCCTTGCTGCGCTCTTGTAATGCCAGAAAAAACTATTGTTGTTGTAACAGCATAAGCATGCCTCATAAATTTTTGAAGAATTCCGCTGAAATGGCAGCTCGGTTCATGCCGGCAACGTAGAACCGACTGCCGGAGGGACGAAGAGATGTACTGTGGAAGGAAAGTTAATTAAAGAAGCATAACTTTTATAAATCTGTTTGCCGGTCTTATTCTATAAACTTCTAACGAAAGTTAGTTATGGCAAGCTGGCAACTCTGAAAAATTGTTCCTTACAAATTTTGAGCTTTGGGGGTTTAGCGATAATGATGATAATGATTATAGCTGGATGATTTACGAGGGTTGTTCATTGTATGTAAATATTGTAGAAACATTTATTTTCTTTCGTTTTGTAATTATGCGCTTGAGAAAAATGTGTTTAAATACTTACATTTTTTTGTCGTTATGAACTATTACAATATATTACTTTTTAATTTATTACATTGTGTTTAATATTTTTTACGTGTCGCTTACAAGGCTGAATTCATTGATATTCATCCGTTTCAGATATGTGCAAACACATGCATATATGTACGTACATATGTATGTATGTATGTATGTATTAAGTAAATTTCTGTAAACAAGCGCGTGGGTGCTTTTTTCTCATACTAGGCTATTCAATTCTCTTTCTTGCGTGTAGTATTAGTCATTGTATTGTTTTAGTTTTGGTTTTGGTTTTACTTTTATTTTATTTTTTGTTGGACTTCGCGATGCAATGAATATTTATATTTATGCTGATAACAACAACAATAACTGAAAAGGCACATTTTGATGAAACGCGTTTGCATATGAAATGATTAAAGCAGATGTATTTTGTACGTAAATATGTATGTGTGTATGTATGTTGGCATGTGTGTATTATGTGGTGGATGATCAATGCTCAGTGAATTTTTTTTCACACAAAGAAAAATGTGTTTAGGGTCTTGAACTGCAAATAAAAATAGCTAAACTACTGTAGTTCACTTCAATAAAATGAAGTTTCTTCAATAATGATTTTCTGAATGGCAGAGGTTTCTTTATAGCAGAAACGGCTGCTTTGAGAAAAAAAGAAATGTATTCTTCTCTCAAATGCGTATAACATCAAAGGGATTGGGATCGAACTTACAAACTAATTTAGCTACAGCGGCATCTGATTCTACGGCATGGTGAGGGAAATATTTATAGTAAGATCTCTTTGCTAAGTATTTTTCAAATTCTAGGTCCAAATGTGTAGCTATGGTGTCAAGTGACATCAGTGTTTAAGTATCATATGAAGAATGATTTGGAAAAAACTGCTACCTACAGGAAAACAGCAACTCATTTTGGAGGTTTGGCCTAAACTTCCTTTCCGACTGCTGCAAGACGAACATCAAGCAGGCAGAGATGGGGAAAATGAAGGGATAGAAGATTAAACAACTAGCGAACCGCGCTTCTATGGATCATCCAATCGAACGAGTGCCAATTATATGCGCAGACTTGGTGGAGTCTGCAAAATAGATCGAGTGCTTTTGGCTATTCGGCGGACGAAGAAATATGGAAATTTGGTTACATAACCAGAAAAATCAAGGATGATTGAAGAAGGGGGCCAAATATAGTCCCACTTGTCGCTTTTTTACTCGTATTTCAAATTTATCATTCATTGAGCCTAAAGTACAAAGGGCATACGCGTATGTGAAAATCAAACATGTTTGCCTGACCAAATCCAATCCAAAATATATTTGAGGATAATTAAGATTCACTTGAAGTCTGAACGGTTTATTGAAAATTAAAAAAAATAGTAATTTTATTGAAAACTTTGGAAGTTTGACCGTTCGAAATATACCACCGCGTTACACACATTCTGTCCTATGAACCAAATATACTTTTTCAGAAAGGGGATAAAAAATAAAAATACACGTATATCGGCGATTTTTATGTACATGTCACAATTTTTTTTTTTTTGTATTTTATAACTTTGAACGAGCAATTCTTGTATGCATATCTGTATAGCCACACGATCTCAGGATTAGCTTAACGGATTTGAATGAAATTGGGCACACAGATAGTGAATCACATTGCTAGACTTTTCACCTAGGTGTTGCCACTGACAATGTTTCACAGGGTTGCCACCTGTTCCAAATTAAAAAAAAAATTGCATGAGATATGCCGATGTGGAAATCAAAAGAAAGGTAGTTCACTCCGCATTACAATAGAGATATAAAACCCCGAATTTTTTTATTAATTTTATTACAATATATAATACATATTAAAATTAAAAATTGTTACATTAAAAATTTTCCTTTAAGTTGTGCCGAAAATTTAGAAAAAAAATTCTTACGTGTACATGAAAATCGCCGATACACGTGTATTTTTATTTTTTATCCCCTTTCCGAAAAAGTATATTTGGTTCATAGGACAGAAAAAAAGTTCGTTTTTGTAACGCAGTGTTAATAGTTAGTTTACTCTGCAGATGTGTTACAATGCAACCGAAAGTACCAAACTGATTTCTTACAGGTAACAAGGAACTCACATACGAACCACGCGTTGTTCCAGTATCAAAGGTTAATAGCGACAAAGTAACCGTCACCATTGATTCTGACCCATCTAAGAGTACCTATGGCGTCACCTTGAGGCTTATTGGTGTTTAAAAAACGAGCTTAATTCATTTAGCTCAAGTCCTGAATGCGACACATCCAGGCGTATTAAGAAAAATAAAGGTAAAACGATGAGTGTGTGTGTGATTAAAAATAAGCATTACTTGGTATAAATGTTTTTTTTTTTCATTAATTCCAATAGTGGTTTAGAGTGAAGGGAATTTTTTTCGACAACTGGTTTTTCGACCTTCTGGCGTACGTACATGAGTAAAAATCCCACTTATGTGCGTGGTGGAAAAAATAGTGCATTTCTTTTTTGTTGTAGCGTACTAGTCAAAATACATATATAAACAACCATTTATTATAAAAGTTGAATTCACTCTTCAGCAGTAATTACAATTTGATTTTAAATTTTGGAATTCTAATTGTGTGAGGGGATTTTATATAATACTATTTAACATTTCGTACAGTACATTGCGTTAGCTGCATATGTGTATGTGTATGTATGTATATGCATTTAATAAATTTCGAATTTCTATTTTATTAATTTTTATGAATTCTTATTATTATTATTTTTTTTAACATTTACTGTTTACAATTTTATACAATCTATTTCTACTTCGGTATATTTGAAATATTTCATAAGAATGGTATGCATAGTTTGTTTGTTGTTGTATTACTCAATACTCCCAAACGCATTGGGCCGCAATTTACATACATATTTTTGTGTGTTTCGGTTGTGAAATGTGTATGTTTGGGTATTACTACACTACAGCTCGAATGCTATTTGATTAAAGAAAAATCGGTAACGACGAATATAAAAGTCTGCTCTATTGTCTGTCACAAGCGCAATGCATGGATGTATGTATGTATATATGTATGATTTTTTTTTTTTTTGACATCTCTATTAAAATAATTTTCCCTTTACAATGATAATGACAGATAATTTGGTCATCAATGCACGCTTCACCCACGTTTGGTTTGGTTCTAGAGCCACTTGTAAGTGCGAAAAAAACCAACATATTGAAATAATTGCCTTTACTGGATTCAATTATTCATTTTACGCACTATTTATTCCATGCTGAGAGAAAATAAAGCCATACATTTTTCTAATGAGATACTTTTTATACGTAAATAGGTACCGAATTTTTTACACAACGTAAAAGAAGAGTTGACGTTCATTCCTTTATATTTATTTATTTTTTAACAACACTCTCCCACTAAAAGAATGATATGATCGTGATAGAAAAAGCCTTTATTTGTAACTAAGTAGAAGTGACTAATACGAAAATATACTCAAGTACATACATAAGTTTTTACTCAAAATGAATAAATAAATAAATCCTGCGCTTTCGCGATAATAGAAGTATATTTTGAAAAAGTTAATGTCAAACTCGAACTTTCTGCATACTATTTCTAGAAATATATTCTAAAATGTAAAAAACAGGCTGAAACGAAAACGAAAATCACGTAAAAAACCAGCAATAGAAAGGCTAATAGAGATAGCGAAACACCTTGACATGCCGTTGGAAAACAATATCACCTCCAACATAAAGAATCCTCCATGGACCCTACCGACGAACAGCATTCTACTACAATATAAAAAAGAAATAACTCCGTATTTTTGCAAAACTTTCAACGCATACGCAACAATTACCATAATTGGTCCACACTATATACTGACGGCTCAAAAATGAAGATGTACTCGCCTTCAGCATTGTTAAAGAAAATGCAACACTATCTTCCGCCTTATTACCATATTATGCTTCCGTTTTCACAGCCGAAGCAACTGCCATCTATAACGCCTGTAAAATAGCAGACAAAAACGAAGGAAAATGGCTTATTTGCAGTGACTCACTATCAACTTTGACTTCAATAAAAAATATAAACAACAACGATATATTGATATCTCAATACAGAGATACGCTAATATCAAACCCTGAAAAAATAAAGTTGTTTTGGATCCCTAGCCATATTGGAATACGTGGAAACACCTTAGCAGACGCAGCAGCAAAACTTGGCACTAAGTCGCCGTTACACACAATATACAGTTTTAACAAGGTGGACCTAAAAAACGCAACCAAAAAAGCAAATTGACAACAAATGTTACAACGATGGCAGAACATAAACCATTATTATAAATGCATTAATCCAAGCTTCAACCTTCAAATCTTCCCATCAACAACCACAAGGCGAAACACGATTATTTATACCCGTTTTCGGCTTGGACATACACGCCTGACCCACAGCAACCTCTTTCAAAACAACAACCCACAAAACCACGTTTGTCAATTCTGCAACGAAGAGACACTTTCTATCCAACACATCGTTACAAATTGTGAAGCATTACATTCAATAAGACAATCAATATTAAGCCACACAATAGAAGAACTTCTGTCCGAAGTAAACGCAGAAAACATTAAAAGTTTTATACACTTTATTTACAAAATTAATTTGTATTTTGAAATCTAAATTATACACGAATATTATTATATAAATACTTATGTTACGTAAAGCTGATGGCCTAGCCGTTAATGCTTTTTAATTCATTGTGATTGCAATTCATTACTTTTCCAATTTTTAAATAAAAAAAATAAAAAAAATATTCTAAAATGTGCAAAGCACTTCATGATATACCATATGCACATCATTCAAACTACTTGTATAGTACTGATAGCGCTTCATCCAAACGTTTCATATTCTTTTCCAGGCTTCAAACCGACTTAGCGGCTACCGCAGCCGAATGGGTTGGTGTGTGATTGCCATTTGGGAGTGCGTAGGTTCGAATCTCTGTGCATAAAATAGAAAAATAATAGAAACAGTTTTGTCTAATAGCGGACGCCCCTCGGCAAACCTCCGAGTGTATTTCTGCCATGAAAAAGCTCCTCATAAAAATATCTGCCGTTCGGAGGCGGCTTGAAACTGTAGGTGCCTCCATTTGTCGAACAAAATCAAGACGCACGCCACAAATGGGAGGAAGAGTTCGGCGAAACACCTAACATAGGTGTACGCGCCAATTATTTATTTATATACCAAACGACGTGATCCGCAGTGACCTCAATATCAACACAATAGATGACAGAATTAGAAAATACAGCATCAAGCATATACAATTAATTATCAAAATGAATAAATGGGCAAGCTACCACAATTGGAGAAAGTAGGCAAACGGAAATCAAAACGATTAACTCCAACAGAACTCACAATACATTTTTTTTATTATAACACTTAGAAAATGATATAATGTAACAAAAATTGAATTTAATCTGAAGCAAAATTGAACGTTAATCTAATATTGGTTAGAGAACAAAGATTCCAATACCCTGTTAAAAACAATTCGTTTAATCGTTTAAATTTAAGAGATTGTAGTTTAAAAACGGAAATAAATGAAGGTGTGCTGAGATACATACTTGTAAAAATGTATTTCGTAATGTGATATTGCTTGCCTGGCACTTTAGTATATTCTATAGACGTATTAAAAGGGCACAGCTTTACTATGTATTTCTGACATGTTTATATCGCAGCGGTAAACCCCTAAACCTCTTGGCAGATGAAATGTTCGGGCTCTATAACAGACAAGGAACGCGGCCCACACCTGGAGAAAAAGCAGCGGAGCAACTGCTGACAATAGGCCGGTGGCAGCAGCGGTGGGATGAGTCACAAAGCGGACGTTGGACCTACAAACTCATACCACGTGTTGATGAGTAGTTAATGAGAAAACATGGAGACACCGACTATCACCTTTCACAGTTGCTCAGCGGACGTGACTGTTTTCAGGAATACCTACACCGTTTTAAGTTGGCAGACAGCCCTTTCTGTCCAAACTGCCCGAATTCAGACGAAAACGCAGAACACGTCATGTTTTATTGCGACCGCTTTAGAGAGGAACGAGCTATACTGCAGCAAGCCCTGGGTCATCAACCGTCCTCCAGCACCCTCATACGAGATATGTGCGCAACCAGCGGTAAGTGGGAGGCAACGCAAACGTTTGCAGGTAAGATTATGACGCGACTTCGCCATATTGATTGGGAACGCAAAGCCTTTCAGCAACAGAGAAGGCGGACAGTCTCGGACGAACCGACAGCAAGCACAGTATTATACAGAAGACAAGACGGTAGTGAATTAAGATAACACTGCTGCAAGCTTTCCGATTCCTCCTTTACTTTGGACCACCTATAAACATAGTGGGAGTAATTGAGACTATCGACGGTGTATAGCCTTCATACGCCTACAGGAGAGGAACCTGGACGCGGGTACCTGTTGTGTCTTCGGACATAAAAGCGGCTCTACCCAGAAATTATACTTTTGTGGTCCCAGGGTAGAACTAGCCGAGGTAGAGGATTGTTATAGTATTAGTGGGAGCGTGCCCCACATACCATTGGTGTGACGGCACCTTTGAGATGTTTCTGACATTTTGATTTCAACCTCCATAAAAAAAAAAAAATATCGCAGCGGTGTTTTAGTGGTTTTAGTGCCTCAAAGAAAAACACGAATAGTAATAAAAATTATTATTAAAAACATGACATATATAGTTTTCCATATAGCCTCCAACTTTTAATTGAAGCACGTTGAGAGCATTTGGTAAACAATTTTGGACAACACTGCGTATACGTAACATCGATTATCACACACCAGCCTTAAATTTACTTTTAACATATAGCGGCTTTTTGTAGCAGATACAAGGAGGCATTCGCGATATGCGACTACAAAAATGAAAAGAGTCAGTGGGATGCTCCTCACTCGCAAAAGCATTAGATCAGACAAATTTTAACTCATTATTGGATTACGAAAAATCGAACTGATACTGATAGATCTTCTTCCGGAGAAGCAAGATAACGTTGCTTTAGGAAATGATTACAAAAATGCTCTATACTCTTCTCTGTTGAGCGGAACTTCGACTGGCGTCAGCTCTAATGACTTGTACAAATATAACAAATGTACAATATACAGTTAAAAACTCGTTTTACGCCATGTTGCTGAAAAGTAATTTTTAGCAAAACAATTACTTAATGCACACTGGTCAAATTGTCAAGCTCTGGATACAAAATCAGAAATTTGGTAATTTGACGTGACCTACATAATCTTCAGACATAAAAACAATCAGTAGTATTCAATTACTTATATTCAAAGATATACAATTAAGGAGCGAGGAAATTTAAGCCCTACTAATATTTCGGCCGCCGTAACCGATTGGCTTGGTGCGTGACTTATTCTCGGAGAGAATGTAGGTTCAAATCTCGGTGAAACACCAACATTAAGAAAAACATTTTTCTAATAGCGGTCGCCCCTCGGTAAGCAATGGTAAACCTCTGAGTGTATTTCTGCCATGAAAAAGCTCCTCATAAAAAATATCTGCCGTTCGGAATCGGCTTGAAACTGTAGGTCGCTCCATTTGTGGAACAACATCATGACGCACGCTACAAATAGGAGAAGGAGCTCGGCCAAACACCCAAAAGAGTGTATGCGCCAATTTCATATATAATATATACCTATGTATATATTTTTCCAATTTTTCTGTGCGGGAGTCTGGGCATAGAGAAAAATTGGAAAAATTTAAATTAAAAGTTCGCTTCACAAACGCCATGCCCGTTTCGCATGATAGTCGTACCAACGCAGCAAAATCAGATCAGATTTGTGTAAATTACTCATAGTAATCCAGCATATGCAGTTCCTCCGGTAGTACACGAAAGTCTTGCACCTAAAGATAAGTAACAGTTTACATCTAAGATACCAGCTGCAGCAGCTGTCTAGAAATGCATGTAAACGCAACTGGAGAATTCGTGGAAGCAGTAGAGCAAACATTTGTATGTACTGGCTAAGCTCAGCCAGTGAACTTATTTAAAATTATTTTAAGTTAAACTTATTTTAAAGTTTCTGCTTCAGCTCGCGTACCCAAAAGCAAAACAAAAATATTGCAAGTATGGTGGTAAAATTTATATTTGCAATAATTTACCAAGAAGGAGAACAGCTGACCTGAATTTACATAAATAAGAAAATTATTTATAATAGGACTACTCGCAATTAAGTGCAAATTGTCTGGCATCATGACATTTGCAAGTTATGATAGCAAATATGCATATATGTTTAAATTTCCATATTTGTTACAAAAAATTTAAGTAAACAGAATATATTTGAATAGTTTTTATTTTACCTTTCAGGTAAATCAGCGTCGGGAGCACAAACATAGCTGAGGGAGAGGCTCTTCTGCGTTCTCCGGCTGGGTCCAATGGTGCTGCTTCGGTTAGCAAGAACAGGCCAAGGATTAAGCCCGATAAGGAGAAGCTGAAGGCCAAAGCTCGATACAAGGCCGCAGTCAAATCTAACGAAGCAAGAGGAGGAACGGTTGGCTTGGTCCAGAGAGGAGATAAAAAATGGCCGGGCCTTCTACGCAGCAAAACCAATGTTCGCAGCCTCCAATCCGAAGTAGGCAAACAAAATAGAAGAAGAACTAGACATCAAGAGGCAGCGTTTTGCGGATAGCGAGGCCTCAGTGCCATCGAAAAAGCAGAAGCACAGGCACGAGATTGCCAAACCGAAAAACGGAGACAACGAAAGGCCTACAACGTCGAAAGCAGCGGCAGCGGCCAGTGAAATTGTCAAGAAACATCTCATAGTGGCACTCACTGACCGTAGTGACCAGCTGGCGCGAATTTCGCAGGAACGGTGGGAGGTAGTGGAAATGAAGCTACTGGAAACCCTGTTTACGAAAATGGACGCAGAGCCGAATGCACCCATGCCAGCATTCGACGCAGCAGGGTGGTTCAGTGGCGTCAAAATTATAAAATGTAAGGATGATCCCACGCTCACATGGCTAAAGGAAGCAGTAAAAATGCTTCAAGACCTGTGGAAGGGGGCATCACTTGAAATTGCTCACTGCTTTGCGCACGATTTGGGAGGATGGTTTGGGGAGTTGGTAGTGTACACCTTCGCCTCATAAAGCGCAACCCGGTAGATGACAACAACAACACACTCGCTGCAGGGGAGGTGAAAAAGAATCTCGCAATAGAAGAGATCCTGGAAGCCTCCCTCAATATACAGGAAGTGAAGAAGGGTGAGCTGGAGAAAGTATCCAACCCCGAGAAGGTACTGAGGTCAGATGCTGAAGGTCTAGTCCAGGAACCACGGATAGCGTCGGGCAACATAGTCTCCGGTCCAAAGTCACATAACTACAACACCTACATCCCCATTGCAAAAAATAAGGTAAGAACAGCTACGAGTATAATGGTTAAAAAAAGTATACGTTCTTATATTGATCATAATCTCTCTTCAGACGATCTGACAGTGGTGGCGCTGGAGGGCTGCAACGATGAGACGTTATTCTTCAGGTCTTGCTATATGCCACATGATGAAGAAGCACCACATACAGAACTTCGGAAGCTGGTATAAATAGCTACCAGAAAGAAGCACGCTCTGGTGGTAGGAACTGACGCAAACGCACATCCTACGATGTGGGGTAGCGCAGACATAAACGGCCGAGGTGACTCACTATTTAACTATATTCTTCAGAGTAGCCTAGAAATAGCTAATAGAGGTAAAGAACCAACATATGTTGGACCAACCTCGAAGAATGTACTTGATTTAACACTCTTAACTCTTTAACGCATGTTATGGTACAGGAATAGGAAGTGTTGAGTAGGCTCTCATTCTCTGATCATATAGGAATATGAATAAGTTCGTGCGGTTTTTTTTCGAAATTTGAAACTTTATTGACGTAAAATGGTTACAAATTTAATATTCAAAATATTGTCCATCGCTTACTACTACTTTTTCCCATCTTTCTGGCAATTCACGGATTCCCTTTGTGAAAAATTCGGTCGGTTTTGCCGCAATCCACGAATCGATCCATTTTTTGACTTCATCGTAATTACGGAAGTGCTGGTCAGCCAGGCCATGTTGCATCGATCGGAAGAGATAGTAATCGGATGGCGCAAGGTCTGGACTATACGGCGGGTGGGGTAGGACATCCCATTTGAGCGTTTCTAAGTATGTTTTGACCACTTGTGCAACATGTGGCCGAGCATTGTCATGTTGCAAAATAACTTTGTCGTGTCTATCGGCGTATTGCGGCCGTTTTTCTCGCAGTGCTCGGCTCAAACGCATCAATTGTCGTCGGTAGACATCCCCCGTAATCGTTTCATTCGGTTTCAGTAGCTCATAATACACAACACCCAGCTGGTCCCACCAGATACACAGCATAACCTTCAGGCCATGAATATTCTGCGCCGACGTCGATGTTGAAGCATGGCCAGGGTATCCATACGTTGCCCGACGTTTTGGATTGTCGTAATGGACCCACTTTTCATCGCCAGTCACAATTCGATGCAAAAAACCCTTTCTTTTGTGCCGTTGAAGCAGTTGTTCGCATGCCATAAAACGGCGTTCAACGTCTCTTGGCTTCAATTCATACGGCACCCAATGGCCTACCTTTCGGATCATTCCCATGGCTTTTAAACGTTTGGAAATGGTTGATTGATCAACTCCCAAAGTTTTTGCAACCTCTTCTTGCGTTTGAGCCGGATCTTGATCGAGCAATTCCTCCAATTCGGTATCCATGAACTTTGGCGGCGCACCCTCGCGTTCTTCGTCTTCCAAGCCAAAATCACCACTTTTAAAGCGTGCAAACCACTTCTGGCACGTTCGCTCAGATAGAGCATGCTCACCATAAACTTCCACCAAGATACGATGACTTTCGGCTGCTTTTTTCTTCATATTAAAATAATGAAGAAGAATTCCCCGCAAAAACACATTATTTGGCACGAAATTCGACATTTTCAAGTGTGGTAAAAATATTGTTGTTTACGCTTCAAATAAAAAACTTATACTGACGTTTGTGCCTTACGACAGTAGCTCTCCAATGAATGTTTGGAAATGTGGATCGATGGAATAATAATCAAGTTACGCCATCTGTTGTAAAACCGAAACGAACTTATTCATAGTCCTATTATATACATAAGCTTTCAGGTTATATTCCGCTCAAAAAACAAACTTATATCCTTTAGAAATCCTAAGAATATGAATTGGGACTTGTATAGGGATATACTATCAAAAACACCAATGATACCCCGGAAATACAGGACACACGTCGCACTTGAGAAAGCAGTTGAATTGTTTGCAACTACTCTCATTGGCGGCCGCCGTAGCCGAATAGGTTGGTGCGTGATTACCATTCGGAGAGAGAACGTTGGTTCGAATCTCGGTGAAGCACCAAAATTAAGAAACACATTTTTCTAATAGCGGTCGCCCCTCGGCAGGCAATGGTAAACCTCCGAGTATATTTCTGCCATGAAAAAGCTCCTCATAAAAATATCTGCCGTTCGGAGTCGGCTTGAAACTGTAGGTCTCTCCATTTGTGGAACAACATCAAGACGCACCCAAAAAAGGTGTACGCGCCAATTATATATATATATATACTCTCGTCAAAGCCTTCAAAAGATCCTGCCCCCAACACGTAATAGACGCAAGGTGAAGCCTCCTTGGTGGAACAAGGAATTAGGAGCACAAAGGCGTAGGGTGCATGAATTCTATAGCTTAGCCAAAGTTGCTGACAATGAGTTCTGTTGGAAGGAGTATAAGGATCTACTAAAAGATTCTTGTATGCTTGATGAACTACTCAAGAAATTTGACGGAGGGGCACCAAAACTAGTGGCATATGCAGATGTCATAGTACTTACGAGAAAGTACCTGGACACCATCAGTAATGTGATGAATAACACAATTAAAACGGTACACCAATGGACATCTCGTGCAGGGCTAGGGATAAACGCGGAAAAAACGGGCATGGTACTTTTTACCAGGAAGTACAAGGTACCGACGCGAACCTCCCGAAACTACGCAACAACGAACTACTTCTCAAAGATCATGCGAGGTACCTCGGAGTAATACTAGACAGTAAATTGCTGTGGAAGCAGACCGATATTACTGTATGGGGCCTTACTATGGTGGACTGCGACAAGAAAACTAGCATACCTAATGCCACTGGAAAGGATTCAGCTACTCGCTGCTCTGTGCATAACAGGAGCGATGAAGACCACTCCAACGGCGGCGCTGGAAATGATACTCAGCATGTCACCTATTGACCTTATGGCGGAAAACCTGGCAGCGAAAGCCGCGGGGAGGTTAGTGGCTGCTGGCGTATTCAGCTGTAGAACGTTCGGGCACAGCTCAATAGAAAAGTGAAGCTCCGGTTGAACAGACTACATGAATCCGTACTTTAATTGGGAGAGAAGGTTTCGCACTACAATTGAAGAGAAGGGATGGCACAAAGGCATAAAGCCTGGCCATAGGACTTTTCACATCTACACAGACGGCTCTAAAACTTTAGACGGAGTGGAAGCTGGCATTTAAAGCTTAAAACTAGGGATAAGGCAGCCTATCAAGCTGCCAGACCACAGCAGTATTTTCCAAGCGGAAGTTTTTGCTGTGGGAAAAGCCGCGAGGCTAGCCTACACAAGAGCAAGCAAGAACTCAACAATTAATATACACGTGGACCGTCAAGCAGCAATAAGCTCATATTGTATTAAGTCCAAAAATGTTCGACGGAGCAGGGAGGCCATGGAAAGGCTAGCCGCAAACAGTAGGCTGCATATCTACTGGGTTCCTGGTCACAAAGGCATTATGGGGAACGAATTAGTAGATGAGATAGCAAAAAGTGCTGTTAGACTAGCATTTGAACTAGAGAACGACATACCAATACCGCTAAATACTATGTATACGAGTATACAACGAAATGGACGACTACATGAAAATACTAGTGGAAACTAGGTGGACTAATCTGACCACATGCAAAACAGCAAACGCAATGTGTAGAACTAACGACAAAAACCTGACTTAATTCGTACTTGCGCTCTCGCGAAAGAACTGCAGAACTATTATAGGTATGCTAACAAATCATAATCAAAATGCAGAGGATGTCGAGGAAACTATAGAACACCTTCTGTGCATCTGTCCGGCATTATTAAAAACGCGTTTAAAATGCCTGGGAGCCCCATTGTTTGAGGGTCTGGAGGGCGTCTCATAAGCGGATCTCCCAGCTCTGCTTAGATTCGCCAAAAGCGCTTACATCCTACATGATGTCTACTTTCAGTATTCATAGAGGTCGACCTCCATCTGGTATCGCTAGGGACCAAAAGGTCTATGCGTGGCTTATTGCCAACCAGGCTAACCTAACCTAACCTAAATCAATGTGGTACTACTGAAGGCGCTGGAAGTGTGGGTGTGAAACAAAGAAATATTTTGGACACAAGCCGACTAACGTTGGTTTGTTCTTTTTCTGCAGGAAAAGTTCGCTTTGCGTTCCCCTACAAACTTGTAGTTGCTGTACCGTTACGCCCTCTTTCCCTTAAAGGAGTAATGTTATTATTTAATAGTTCCACAGGTTTTAGACCGAAGTGTAAAGGAACAATGTAATATTTTGTTGTTGTGGTGTCATGATAATTTGCTAATGGCATGTCAGATAATTTGCATTCAATTGGAAACTCCAAATTTTTTTAATTTTACACTTTTACGAATTTAAGCAACCACTTGCAAAAACTGGTTATTCCTAGGAAATTTTCTGCTGGAAAAGTTTTGCTGTCGAAATACGCAACCAAAATTTTATTCTGCTGGAAAGCGTGGACGAGATTATGCAGTCATAGTTATACATACGTAGGTACATATCGATGGTTTTCGAGAAAAGCGACACAACTCAAAATTAACTCAAATTCGGAGTTTTGCCGTTAAAAGCAAAAATCAACTACAGAGTTTATATATTTTTATCTGGAAAAGCGTCATAAGCGAATCTTGAAGCAATTCTGAGAGATGGCGTTAGTGTCGTTTTGTCAGGTGATCGAATTGGCGCGTCACTTATCTAGAAAACTGGCCCAACTCAGTATTTTGTATTTTTGAATTATGTCACTTTTCTCGAAAACCATCGATATCGAACTCAATAATTGCATTTTGCGTCTAGCAAAAAAAAAAAAGATTTACGAGAAAAATTATAAACCAACTCTCTTTTATAATACGGGAAGTTTTAATAAACACAGACTCCTCAAACTTCTCGGAATTAGAGAACAAAGCAAAAATTTAGGAATCCTATGTATCAAAAAATGATATTACAAAGTTTTCAGCATATACATACATACATATGATTCAACCATCGATTAACCGATTTCAACGAGCCACTGAGTATAAGTTAGGTTAGGTAAAGATAGATGGGAGTAGATAATTCATATGCAAGAATTGAGTTTGAATTGAACTCGAATGTAAAGTGTTCCGGCTTTTTAATAAGGTAGACGTTAGAAAAGTGTTGACATCTTAATAAAACTCACAAATTTGCGCATTGACTTTGAAAAACCGCCAGTTTTGTGTATATTTTAAAATTCAAATAAGCATGCGTTTAAAATGATATTTTTTGCTAACAAACATAATATTTCACATAATATGCTCAAATGTGTTCAAATTAATAGGGAGCGTGAGGAATTATGAAATTTTTTTTTTTTTTTTGTTTTTATGCTTTATATAGGGCCCGCTATCTATCGTTACGGATTTGAACTAGGTATTATTTGAAGAATGGTAACACTTAGCTGTCATCTAATTTGACAGAAAATTAGTTTTATTCTTCCGCTGAACGAAAATGGTTGTATATACGCTCAAAGAACGCTGGGAAATATTGCGACATTACTTTGAAAATCATGGTAATGTTGCAGAATGTGTATGAAAATTACGTCCGGCAATGGGAAGAAGAAAAGCACCGAATGAAGCGTATGTGCGTTACTTTGCGAAAAAAGTAAGAGAAACTGGGTTGCTTATTGACAAACCAAGGCGTGACCGACCAAAAACCGTGCGTACACCCGAAAATATTGCTGTTGTGGCCGAGAGTGTTCGTGAATCACCAGGAACATCAGTTCACCGTCGCTCTCAACAATTGGACATTTCGGAGACATCATTGAGGCAAATTTTGCGTAAAGACCTTGGTATGACGCCGTACGAAGTCCAAGCCAAGAACCATATGAATGAAGTTGTGTTCCATCATTAACCGGAAGGATTGTATGTACTTCAAAATAAAAAAAACAGTTTGGAAAAATATTGAGTAGTTTCTTTTTTATAGCATTTTTAATTCCGTGAAGTTATATGGCGGACCCGTTATAAGTATAGTGCATTCTACAACAAAACCCATATAACGCAAAGCTTCAAATTTTGAAACTTCAAGGTATGAATGTAAATTTGAAGCCGCACGTAGTTCGCCTTAATTTTTGGGATTTTTTTCGCATACGATGTGACCAATTTTCTTACATGTAAAACGCATATTCGGCAGTATTTCATATGAAAGAAAATGCGCAAAACCTCAGCGAAAAAAATTAGCAAAAACCAATAACACTTTTGAGCCATTTGAAGCTTGCACTTTGCTTTACCAATATTAATTGGACTATTTTTGAAGTGAAAACTTCTTTAGAATCGTTGGGAGTGGTTTGAGACTCGGTAAAACGAAAAAGCGACACTACGAAGTGTAATATGTTGATATACGTATATGTGTGTGGCTGCGTACTGCTGAGCCACGCTAGTATAGTGAGTATTGTAGTATGTATACTACACTGCCTATTACTTGCTTTGGTGTTTAGTTCAAGCATCATACGTATGTATGTTTGTATGTATGCTAGTACGTATGTGTGCGCGCCTGCGTATTACGGAGCCACAGTGAGCGAGAAGGCATTATGTATACCTGTACTACACTACCTAATATTTGCTTAGACCAAGCGTCCTACGGGTGTATGTTAGTACGTCTGTGTAATATACGCGTTACGACGCTCATAATAGCAACCGCGTGTGCTGTATTGCGTCCGTATTTTTATATTCGTAAATATTTTCATTTTTAAATATTTACCGCAATTGCAGGCGGTGTTGCAATATACCACAATCAAAATGACGGTGCTCGTATTGTAACTCCACAGATAGATCTGAATGCACAACAACTAGAATCACTGTCTGTTCAGCTCTCTAAAGTGGGAGAAATATGTGCATGCGAAACCAGATTGAGCAATGGAAAAACAGTTGTAATTGTGGCAATTTATATTTCCCCGAATCAATCAATAAATAGCATCACGGAATTCATTCATGAAAATTTAATATAATAAAGTATAGTATAGGTGTATAGAAGTATCGCGGATACTTAGAAAAGATTACGATAAAGTTCCACTGATTTTAAGTGGCGATTTTAACGTAAATTTTGCATTGGACACAGCGGTTCCTTTAATTGACGTTCTCAATACAACATTCAATTTAAAAATGTGTAACAATCGCACTGAATCGACAACACGATCAAAAACAACAATTGACGCGGTATTTCAAAGATATGTTGACAACATCGAAACCAAAGCATTTGTATCATATTTTAGCTATCATAAGCCACTCGTATCATTTGTTGAAATTGAAAACATTGAGGATGAATAATAATAAAATGAAGAAAATAAAATATGAACTTTATAGCAATATTATAATGAACCTATAATTATCCCGCTCCTAACGCTGCTTTCGTCTCATTCTCTCTCAGTTTGTTTTACGGAAGGTTTCACTTCTATCGCGTCTAACCGTTAGACTGGTATTTTTTTTAAGTTTCTGAATAAAAAGTCGGAAATTTTGATGTATTTGATTTTTTTCTTTTAATTTGTTAAGCTTTTGTGAGTTTCGCGCTATGTTTGGAGCTTTGAGTTAGATGGTTTTTGTTGTAGAATGCACTATACCTTTATAGGAACATAAAAACTAGTTAAAATCTGGTATTTCGTTGCGCTCTAATTATCTTGAACACATTTGATATTATGTAATAAATATTATGAACAAAAGATATCTTTACAAATACATCAGTTTGTATTTGAGTTTTAAGTTATTTAAAATGTTCTTCTTCTCAGATATGTCCTCGGCATAGCTGTTAGGCTGGGAATATCCCCGATGCAGCTGGTGTAATAAACTAAAACTGAATGAAAATAAAACAATTGGTTATTTTTGAATAAAAATGAAACGATTTAATTAAGTTAAATTGTTTACTTAAATTCTGTATTATTGTATACTTCTTGTTCTTGCACTTAACGCATTGTAGATATTCGTTGAAAAAAGTATTTTTGTTGTTAAGTTTGCATGTTTTTCTGCATATTTGTTTTTGTTTGTTTGTTGCGTTATTGTGTATGTTGTATGTACTACGATTGTTGTAATAACTTGTACAATATTAAATAATAATTTAAAAATAAGACAAAGAATATATTGTTCTAAAAAAAACATTACATACATATGCACTTCGACACATTTAGTGGGGTTGAAGTAGCGTTAGAAATAGTAATAGTAGTAGTATACATACATATTGTAGTACGAATGGACTAATGAAGTTCATTTATTGTACTTTACATATAAATGTGACTGCTGCTGCTGCGGCTGAGGCAACGCATTAAACTAAATCTATTTATGTTTTCTCCTGCGGTAAGCTACTGAAATTCGCACAGCAGCGCCTACATGAGCGGGACCAAATGTCTCTTGATTGCCGCTAGAAGACAAAAACAATCAGACGAATACGGCTAACAATTAAATACAAAGATATCCAGTTGGAAGAGAATGTACTACATTTAAATATGAAATAAAATTATATAAAATTGTAAAATAACTTATAATTAAAAAATGGAATTGTAACAGAAACAGAGTTGTCATTGTGTGAAAATATAACTTAAACTCGGAAAGCAAACTAGGAGGATTGTCAAACTTATATTTATAGCATATTCGAATTTAACTGCGCTCTGATGACTATAAAAACGCGTACGTGTACGTGCACATTCACAAGACTCAGCAGCGTTTCAGAAGCGTAAGGTAAGTTTTTGTTGTATGCAACACACAACCAACTGGATATTAGACAAAAGTTTTATAAATTAAAAACGAAAAGAATACAGCACAGTGTGTTATTTCTCGCTTGTGTGTGGGTGTGAAATATATTGTTATTGCTGCATACGTGACGCACTTGGAAAGTATTGAAACAAAACATACAAGCACACATTTGTTTGAACTGATTTCATTTGTATCCCTTCACTTCTCTGTTACACGATTACATCAATTCAAATTGTGACAGTTTGGAACGAAAAATTAAAATAATAATAATCATAAAATTGTGGTTTAATAGAATTTAAAAACAATTTATAATTATAATAATGTGTTGTAGTTTTGTTTCGAATTTTTTGTGTTCCATTAATGACAAATACATTTTTAACATCCACTTCTTACTCTACCCGATGTTTTCATACTTTTTTACTTTTCTATTGTATATATATAAATAAATTATTGTACGTTATAACGTTAATAAAACAATTTTAATTTTATTCTCATTAGCTACGCATATTTCATATTTAAATCGCAAACTTTTCTTATTTTTTAATAACGTTGCGATTTATTCTACTTCAACGTTTACTGTACTCTTGTAGGTACTCAACGGTACTTTAATTCGGATTCAAAGTCATTACGTGTTTTAAACGAGTTTCTTCCTCGACACTGGAAATAATTTTTATATTCATACTCATTTAATTTAAATTTAATTTAATTTTTTTAAACTTTCAGTTACTCAAAATTCGTAGCAAATTTGCTTCAACACTTTGTTTTTAACGATTTTTATAAATCTTATTTGTAATCTTAATCGCAGTTTGTGTAGTTTTATGTGCTTTTCTTTTGCAATTTCATGGTATCTGTAAGCAGGTATGTATGTACGTACGTCAGTATGTAATATTTGCAATTAATATGGAGTGTGGCCATACCCACAGTTCATTACAATTTTCCGTTTCTAATTAGTTTTATATATAATTATATATATTTATGTATATATATGTATGTAGTATATATGTATAATCATGGATTATCGAAATTTTAATTGCTAGCGGTAACAAACAAACAACAAATGCACCATCATCAGTATATAGTAGTCGCAGCCTGCCTTATTCTTATTATAATTATTATTTCCAATAGCTACAACATTGTCTTATATCTTTTTTTTTTGTGTTTTTTTTTTATTTTTTTGTTCTTTCTAACACACTGTTACACCAACGACGTAAACACCCAGCTACACATAGGCGCGCGCACACACGCATACTGCCAACAGCCAGTCAAACGGCTGGATTTGCTTGTATGTGTTTGCTTGGGGCTGGGATTTAGTGTGTGATTTAGTTTTATACTCGTTTGACGGCATCAACGAAGTTGCTGTCGTTGTATAGTATGTATAGTTTTTATTGCCGTTGTAGACTGCGTAGACTGCGATTTTCAATTGCATACTGAATTGTCAGCTACGTTTGTAGTAGTTATATCGTCCGTATCGTTCAAAATCAGTGCGTTTGCTGTTGATGTTGATTTGTTGTAGATCTCGAGACTGGTCGACAGCGTACTCGAGGCGGCAGTGTCCATGTCGTAGTGGCTGTAGGTCATAGAGATTCTTTGGATGGTACCCAAATGATTGGTCCCGATTGTGACCAGATCATCGCTTTGACTTTACTGTAGATCTCTTCGATGGTGTCTCCTTGGACAACTCCTAAACAAATATGCAAAATAATGCATAAATAAAACATTTATATAATTATTCGCAAAAAGTTCATTAAAGTTAATGGTAACCTGTAAAGTATTCCCCGAATTCTTGCTCCATTTTAATTGCTCTTTCGTATGTTTTCTTCGCTTGCTCTTCTGTCATACGTCGATTCATTTCCCTGTAAAAATAAAATATATACATATATTCATAATTTTGTTTTTGTTTGCACTAGGGTGTTACAACTTCATTCATATAACAATACCACAGTAGGCATGAAACATCAAATGATACAGAAAAGCTTTTATAATAGCGGGTGCGCCTCAGTACACAATGACAAATGTCCGAGTGCATATCTGCCATGAAAAAACTCTCCATTTGTAGGACAACATCAATACGACCACCACAAATTGGAGAAGGAGCGCGACCAAATCCCCAGCAAAAGGAACACGTGACAATTACACTATTATATATATTTTTATAGCATATACAAACACCTCTTGACCAAAACTAATGACTCCTAACGAAGTTTCGGCGCCTCAAGTAATTAAGCGAGTTCACTTCTTGAAGCAATTCGAACGAGTAAGGATGAAGGTTACCGCAGGTCTCATCCCTGCAGACACCTGCTTGAGCCAGAGCCGCCTCCCAGGCACGTGAGGAGACACCTCCTAGACCCCGCTGACGAAATCCAGGACAAAACTGACCGTAACCTACTGGACCGGACAGTATTTAGACAGTCAATAAACGAGATTCACCGGGAGACCGTTACCACCTTCTTGAACTCCCGTCCTGTGAATGCCGTAATCGGAGTCCAACCACCACCTATTGCAGACGAAGAGCTCCAGCTTCCCCGTGAGACTCGTATAACACTGGCACAACTACGTTGTAGATACTGTAGCAGGTTAAACTCCTACATATCCAGAATCGACCCTGACATACCAAACACATGTCCGGCATGTGAAGGTACCCCGCACGACACTAACCACCTCTTCACATGCCCCCTTAAACCGACTCATCTAACCCCCCTCTTCTTCTGGACCCAACCTGTCGAAACAGCATGTTTCCTGGGCCTACCCCTAGATGAGCTAGACGAAGACGAACGATGATATGCCTACACTGACAGGGCTACCTATGCTGTTAACAACAACAGTAAGGATGACCTGATGGTTCATATACCATTTCCAAATCGGAAACGTTTAATGCTCTACTCGAAACCCATTTTCCGGATAGTAGAACTCTCTCTGAAGTAGAGAGTGGCATGAACAAAACCGATGGCAACGGTGGAACCTCTAGGTACAGCTGGTATATTGCTAGTCGGATAGTGACAAAGGAATCGATAAGGTTTTCCTTGTCTTCCTTTGAGAACTTTAAGTCCCCTGGACCTGACAGAATATATCCAGCAATGCTTAAAAAAGGAGGAGACAGGCTGATTGAGGCCATGAAAAGGATCTTCACAGCCTGTCTCGCATTTGGTTATATACCATCCCAATGGCGACGCGTAAGAGTAGTATTTATTTCGAAACCAGGAAAAGATAACTATAAACTACATTAAATCATATCTACGAAAATGTTCCGAATGAAAGAGTAATCGTAAATAATGTAGGCAAACTGAGTGCATTTAATCAAGCACAGTATTACAGCTGCTGAAGTTTTACTGTTGCCAAATACCGTTAGGAGGAATAATATTTTGATGCATGTTTATTTTCGAGCGAAGTACAGTCTTCACTGGAATTATCTGAAACCCTTGGATTACTAGACCAAATACAGTTGCTTTAATAACCATTTTCTCCCATAAAAATTATTGCCTCTAATCAAGTGAAGCGGACTGCTCGATACTGATTTTATCTCAAAATTAACACCGCGGAAGAGCTGTCAAAATAACATATGATTAAAAAAATACTATATAGACCACCCTGTCATTGATCTTCCAGCTACATATATTAGGCTAAGCAGCCGTAAAAATTAAAATGCTTACCAAGCTCCTCCCAAAACCCTCTAGGACATTCGTGTTAGTTAAAATCGGGCAATTGCAAATAAGATGTTGCTGTATTGTCTTCTCGACAGCTTCCGTCCACTCTATCTGCTTGAGTGTATCCCATCACGCCATGCCTAATAGGGGCGGATGTTGGTGGACGAAAATGTAGTCTACTGAGATTAAAGACAGAAAAGAAATGATCTTGGCACAATTACGTTCTGGATACTGTAGCAGGTTAAACTCCTACTTATCCAGAATCGACCCCGACATACTAAACATATGTCCGGCATGTGAAGGCACCCCGCTCGACACTAACCACCTTTTCACATGGCCCATCAAACCCACTCACCTAACACCTCTCTCCCTCTGGACCCAACCCGTCGAAACAGCTAGTTTCCTGGGCCTACCGTTAGATAAGCTAGACGAAGACGACCGGTGATTGCACTACACTGACAGGGCGAAGAACTGCAACAACAACAACAACAGAAAATAATTGGTGTCTTTAACCGTCAACAGATTCTAGCCAAATTCCACGACCCTCAATTGAATGAAATTTTTCGTTTAATAGAAAGTGATAAGTTCGTAAAGATATCCGTTGGTATCTATTTATGTTTTCTATTTCAAAGCCACCTATATAGACCAACTAGTCTTTGTCTAAGTGGCAAATAAATCAGACAATTTATGTACGAAATCTATCAGTCGTTCGTTAAACAAGCTGGCGCCATTACGTTTGATGTCAGAGAATATTTGGTAAAAGTTTGGCAGTCACCTGACTGTCAGTCAAAACATAAATATTTTCGATATTTAAAAGTCACTACAGCCCTCAGACATGTATATAAAGGGGTTTTCAATTGGCGCGGGTCGATTTTGGCGCCCTGTGGCAGCCATTTTGTTTTGGTGACATCTGTCAAATCTTTTGTTTATTATTCAGTTGTTTATGCCAAATCATCATGGCAAGTTACACGATTGAACAGCACGTTTAAATGATACAACTTTATTATCAAAATGAGTGTTCATTAACGCAAACGTTGCGCGCATTGCGCCCATTTTTCGGTAGACGTGGTGGCCCTTCCAATTTCTTATGGCCCATATTGAACCATATGGACCTAGACGACATGTGGTTCCAGCAGGACGACGCTACGTGCCACACAGCAAACGCCATTTTATTCCATTTCAACATCTATCCGCCCTTATAGAAAAACCCTTTAGAAGCAGAAAGATGTCGATAGAAATAAGGAATTACGCTATGCATGGATGGACCAACCAGTTTTTCCAAATCACGTCTAATTGATTTCCACTCATCGCTAGAGGATTAGCGAGTTAAAAATCTTTTAGTAGGTGATAAAGTTAGTTTCATTGGAACTTAAACACTTTTTTACTTGTTATAATCAACTTTAAAAATAGTCACAAAATGAATTACTTAAATCTTGATCACTTACATTATCGAATCCACAGATTTCGGTTTGATAAATATTGCAATTGGATAGAGTTGAGCGACTTGTAGCCGCTTAATGGCATTGCCCGACACATCCAAAATGCAATGTTTACCCTTCTCCGCTACTTCACGCACACTCGCCACCGATGTGCCATAAAGGTTGTCATTGTACTGTCCCGCTTCGATGAATAGATGGTTTTGTATATCGCGTTCCATTTGCTCACGTGACGATACAAAGTGATAATCACGACCATCTACTTCGTAATCACGTTTCGGCCGAGTCGTATCTAAAAAACAGACGAACGCAAAAATAAAATTTATAAAAATTTATTACATACAAGTAATATACATAAATACATATATTGCCGCTCTACTCACGTGGTACACAGGAGCCAAATTTCTCTGGATATTCCGATATCAAGTCGTCATTGATGCGATCTTTCAATGGGCCGAGCACGATAACCGGCCGCGTATAGTTAATGGATAACCGCTGTACGGCCTCATACGATAGGACATTCTCTTCGGATGCTGTAAAATACGTATAAAACGGGATGTCATGGCGGCAATGAAGAAATGGACGAATGAACGAAATAGATGTTTTCAATGCAAAATATGCAATTGATATCTCATTGGCATTATAAGATTAAAATTATATATTGTAAATAAGTTAATTTCATAAATTTTTATTGGAAAAACATTACTAAAGTATTTGCGGATCATTTTCCCTACAAACGCTAGGTGGAATGCAATAATTGCATCACGCATTTTTTTATTTTAAAACGTTTACTTTTTTGCTTGCATTCACTGTTTTGCTAAAAAATATTAATTTTTAATTAATCATGGTTTATTTTTATTTTTCAAAAAATTTTTACAATTCAAACAAATAATTAGCTATTTTCTATAAAAAGAGTAAATCCTAATTTATTTATACTAAGTATTTGTAAGCGGCTGAACAAAAAAGGCAACAGACACAACAAAGCGCAAACGAGGGACAGTTCAAGATACACAAATAAAACGGTTCATCTGAATAAATTAAAAAAAAAAACGAGTATACAGGAACTGAGCTTATGCAAATGATACTGAGACACCACAGATTTTCATAAACACAGGACATTATTATACGATTATATTAGACTAAGTATATGCACTAGACCATTACTTTAATCCAGAAAACACAAGTAAAACGAAAAATTCAAATAAAATTAATATTGAGCCTAAGGAGATGATCTGAACATTTCTCTGCCTTATACAGTTATATTGTTTTTAAAAGAGTATATACAAATCTTTACCAAATAAAATTAAGTATTAAATAATGCACTATTTAAGGCAGGGTGGTCCAATTACAAGACTTTAAGGGACAACTCTATGCGGAATAACGAACTACCATTAAATTTAAAATATACACTGGTACTTGACGAGCCCAATAACAATATTTTACACAATATCACGGATTAAGCACATTAAAACCCAATCGTCTGCCAAACTGGACGCAAACGAACATATTCATGCTGTTGTAAAATCACAAAAATATAGTAAAGTGTGCGATATGCTGCTGGAGTGGAACATAAGCGCGACTATCGTAGGATCGACCTTACCCACCATTCCATTGTCGCTTCTTTAGTTGGACATCGAAAAATAATCTTTACAGATACGTTTTTTTCCCGGCTGCTACTGAATTACCCCATATTGTGATCGGAAAACGCACGATTGGTTGTCGGTTTTTGTTTAAAAAGTGTGGGGTATCCTAGAATATCAAAATTATTATGTGTCAAATTTAACAAAGATTCAGTGCGAGGCAGTTAAATGAATGAAATCGTAGCACAGAAGTAAAAAATTATTGAAAAACAAAATTGGATGTTTAATTTTGCGCCACCTCGTATTTGGACCACCCTTAACATATATTAATAACTGGTATTAATAAAAAAATGTCTTATCAGACTTCTCACAAAACGGTTTCCAGCTATGAAAGCCCTTGCTCCTCAACGCTATTAAAGACAGAATGTTCTAAGTCTAACAATTCAAAGGGCATAATAATTTTTTTTTAAAGACAATATTATTAAACACTAAAAATTAATATAACAAAAATATATTTTCATTCTACATTCAACATGCTGAGAAAAATATTAAAACAAAATATAAAGCTAATCAGAATTGGCATAGCATCACACAAACATTCACTATGTACACTTTGATGGCTAAGTCAATTAATTTAAGTTCAATTACTAAAAGTCTTAACTTCTCTACCAAAAATAATTTAACAAACTCGCAAGATGGCATGCCTTAAAAAACAAAGATAATCTTGGCTTATATTTAATTGCTGCTACTCAATCTCATAATTAGGGTCCCTAACTGATATGAAATATAGGATTTACGTTCGAATTTTGAAATTAGTTAGGTATTGTTAAACGGTATCGACCGATTTTCTAATAACAACAAAAACATCTACACCTACGTATAATGCTGCAAAAGTTCGAATTTGGTTCTAAGAGCCGTGGTTTCTAAAGGTCTCGTCTTCAATAATAAACAATGGCATATTTCTTACGACGGCCGCCGTAGTCGAATGGGTTGCTGCGTGTCTACCATTCAGAGAAATCGTAGGTTCGAATCTCGGTGAAACACCAAAATGACGAAACAGTGTTTTCCAACAGCGTAATATATATGTAATGGTGGTTACACACTTTATTGGAAGTTTGGCCAAGCTTCTTCTCCCATTTGTGGTTTGCGTCTTGATTTTTTCCACAAATGCAGGGCCCACAGCAGATTTTCCCTGTTAGGCTGAGTCCTCACTAAGGAAAATAAACAAGGGCAACTCAAAGCTATTCTATAACACTACTTTTCTACAACTGTATGAGCCATCTATTATGCGAAATTATAGTTGATTTTTTGTATTAATTTAAAAATTGAAGACGTGGCACTATGAACTATAACTTATGAGTAAACTGGAAAATTAACTGGAACCTGAATGGAACTTCTACCATAAAATCATCTCTGGCAATGAGGTTCATTGCTTGTTTATAAGGTATGTGAATATGTAAAATAAACACTTTGATGTAAGAACAGTCCTCATGAAACTTTCGAAAAAGTTTGATGATGTTTGATGGGGTTTTCGTGCTTGGTTTTCCATCTCACCCGTGTAACCGTGTTGCATGTCATAATCATAAAATCTCAAGAAATTGGCAGCATAGCTAATTTAATTTTACTCCTTTCGACTACGTTCTCATACGTTTTCGTACGGCAAGTCACTGATCTTGTTTTTAAGTCTGCTCCGATGCAATGATCACTTTTACCCAGAATGGCTTTTCAAACCAAATCGTAATGCAGTAATGACCTGATAAAAATTTCGGTGAAGCATCATTTGCTACTCTTAATCGTATTGACTTCACTGAAGACGAAATCCCCAGAACATCTTAAAAATCCTTCACAATTCATAAATGAAGATTATGTTTTGACACTGTTAACTCTATGCTGTCAACTATCAATGCTTTTCATTTCAATCTATATAAAAACAGGTATTTCTTAATCTGCTACTTAAATCATTTTCGAAATTCGAACTTTTATAGACTATTATGCATATTTATGGTAAACGTAAAAACTACAAAACAAATAATAATAATCGTCCTTTTACTGCTAGAACAAAGTGCAAAAATTTAGCCATCGCCTCGAAACAAGCTTGGTTTTAGGATGTCGCGCAAATGGGTCGTTTAATAGTTTAACTTAAATGCATGTCTTTCCTTGGTGTCTTGGAGTTTTAAATTTTCTGTAATCTATAAAACATAGAATACTTGTATGTTTTTAAAGGACTTTTACTTGCCGAAGAGGGGGAAAATCGGAGCGCTAATTATAAGATACTATTTGAAATATGGTAAATTATATTCTACATACACAAACAAATTCATTACATTACAACAACAATAAAACAATTCTTAACTTTATATGCAATTAGCACTTACAAACCAAACCGAAACCATAACAAAACCAAAAACGAACCAAAATAAAAGAAATCAAGTGTCAAATGTCGAAAATGCGACTATTTTCCGGTTTCGTTAGGTGGTTTGGTAGGTGGATGCGTTGAGAACCTAAAAGGGGCAAAAAGGTTTGCTAGAACTACAGTATACGAATTAACGAGCGAATGCGACGAAGGGTAGGAAGCACAAAAAAGGACAAGTCATAAGTATGTGATAAAAGCCTAGAAGGAGGCAAAAATCCATTGTTTTTTCGCTACAGATTGCTTTTTCATACAAAATTCAAAGTAAAAAATCAATCGAATTCCAACTACGTATTTAAACAGTGTGAGTGTATGTTTTTACGGGTAGGGTGTATACGAAACAGAATGTTCGATAATGGGTCGATAACTGTGATAGTGGTTGAGTGGGTGATGGTGATGGGCAGGTTGTGTGGAGACGAGCAAGGAACAAGAGAATATATGAGGATCATACAAACGAACTAACGTAAAAGCTAGTTGACAATAAAATGAGTAAAGTGAAACTCAAGAGCAAACCAAAAAATACAAATAAATATATGAAATAACAGCCACACCCAGAACAAAAGTCAAACTGAAGAACTCAAGTCAAATGCAAAGTCAACAGCCAAAGAAAAAACGGAAAATTAAAGATAGTTTTACCAAATCAATTTCTTTGTTGACATACTTAAAAATTCAGTGGTCTAAGTTCTATATGTCAGCCCAAAACGAGCAAAAAGGCACAAAAGGGGAGAAAACTAAAATAACTTAATTAACACAAAAATAATTGATACGTGAAGGTATGTTTGGAAAATTTTACTACAAATTAAAGTAGCTTTACAAATTATAATTATTAACAATCAAGGATATCAATCAAGCAACTGCAGCACACCGGGTTTCAAACGTAAAACAAGCCAACGTAACCGTAACGTAACATAACTTTTGTGTCAAAACGTAACGTAATTAGTATAAGATTCAGAATAACAATGTAAGAATGAAACAATTTGTGACTATTATTAAGACGTTGCGCTGAAACGAAACATGGACCAGCAAAACAATTGTGTAGTGAAGGAGTTAGAGAAAGAAAACGAAATATAAAAAATGCACAATCGAACGAACGCACGAACAAAATATACCAGAAAGAAGACGCTTTAAGAAAAATTAATATTGAAATTAAGAGAACATAATACTGTCATTTTAATACTTTCTTTCTTTAATGTATGCTTAACTTTGATACTACGATTTCATTTAAATTGCTTTGGCTTTTAATATTTTTGTTTCGCTCGTCAGAAACACTAACATAGAATACTTTTGTTTTTTTACTTGTAAACTTCTAAGCTTGTTTTTTGTTGGTTACTTAAACAAACTAACTTTTAACGGTAATTAATTCAAATATTTCACTTGTTACTTAAAACTTGCTTTAACATTAATATTTTTTTTTTTTTTTGTCATTTAAAACATTTTTAATGTTAACACTTTTTAATACTTTATTTTTTTCATTTCTGAATTTATTCATTTACGTATTACTTCAGCCGCTGAACTTACGATAGTCAGCATCACTATTCTCCAAATAGATTAGTGTTATCTGCTCCATATCTGGCAACTCCACACGGTAGATAATTTCGGCTTTTAGTGCAGAGGATGTGATGTTGATTCATTGGTTGTTTGAACAGTTGTTTGATTGGTAGTAGTTAAATAGTAGTAGTAGTTGTTGTTGTTGTTATGATGGCAGAATCGTATTTTTGATGGTTGGTAGTAGTGACACAAAATAGTAGTAGTAGTAGAAGTTATATTTGTTGGACGCAGATATATATGCATTCCATATCGGATGTTTTCAATGTGATTTCGATTTCAATTTCGCATTCGATTTGATTTATTGTACCAAATTGATTTGTGGTTTGGTTTGGCCATTTGTCAATAACGAGATTTTTTCGAATTAAAACATTACAATCAATCAATCAGTCAATTAATCGATATCGATTTAGAAGAGCAGTTGAAATAGTAGCAGAGTAGTAGTAGTAGGTAGTTGGTAGTGGAGTAGGTAGTAAAAGTAGAGGTGGTAGAGTAGTAGGAGCAGAAAATACGACAAAATTCAAAAGAAAAAGAAAATCTATTATTTTTGTACATTGACGGTGTATATTATTTCAATTCAATTTTCAGTGTGTCTATGAATCTTGAAACCAAATATAATTGATGTTGACGTAAATAAGTATACATGTTTGAAACTTTACGTTCGAATTTTAATACTACATAAATTGCAACCAATTGATGAATTTGCAACGAAATGGTACGAACTTATCTACGGGTTCTAACAAAGGCAGGAAGGAAACGAACAAAAGGTAGGATCGCAATGAGAGAAGACGCAAAACAAAAAACCTACGATGAGAACGCAAAAACCGAATCAAAGCAATTAAAGGCAATAAAAAAAAACACAAAAAAAATTAAGTGATTTATGCCGAGTATGCTTTGTTGCTAACCGAGTAATGGTGGTGATGAATAGTGTGTAAAGCCATATAGAGCTGAAGGTTCTATGCGGAGTCAATATGATATTTGCTAAATAAAAAACCTTTTTCAGAAATTCACTTCGTTAAAACAACTCAAAAATCGATAATGTAATGAATAGTAATTATTAGAATTACATAAAACCAGGGCGCGTTTATGTGTCAACCACGTGTAGCAATACATGCCGCAGGTGTTGCATATTCTCAGGCACACTAATTGCTTACGACAAATTTGTATTGCAAAATTCAACAAAGCAAATATTAGAATGCCATTGTTAGCCTAGTAATTTTCTTGTGTGGGTGATAAATCTTTTTAAGAGAATTTATTTCGGGTTCAAATGTGGTTTGTCTGAGGATATGTTGGGGGTACATATGTAAAGCCTTTACACTTTCTGGAATAATATACGTAGTAGCTTAAATACAGGTGGTTTAGCCTACAAACAGATAAAAAAATTAAGAAATAAAAAGAAAGTAACCGGTGTAATAAAATGAAAGCCCAATGGAGCAATGCCTTAGCAAATTCACAATATATTGCTCTATAAACTAACTGGATCACCAAAGAACACAAATCCAAAACACAAATAGCCGATGGTAAAGTTGCAGGAATTTTTCAGAAAAATATTTATTTATGGGCAAAGCTATATTTATCAGGCTGATAAGCAAAGAAAATAAAATCGCGAAGTATATATTGAGTTTTAGAAAGTAAGAAGAAAACTTTTCGATAGTTAGTTCACATATGCGTAGAAATATAAGTAACAGGTGGCGCAAAATTAATCAATTATGGAAAGATTTATAATATTTGCAAATATCGTCCTACGGCAATCATATTTGACACTTGTGAGCTAGACAGCTGCAGCATACAAACAGACAAGCAATGGAGCACGTAAGGGTCAAAATAAAGATTTCCGTCATTCAAAATAATTTTATTTTTTTTTTGAGTAAAAAGTTGAATGGTTAATTTTGCGCCACCCGATTAATTTTGTGCCACCCTTTATATCTATTAAAAGTCTGAGCATTTCTAAGAGTACGATGTATCGAGTTTCGGTATCAAGACGAACCTCTGAAACGCAATGGACTTAAACCTAGAAAATGTACTACTACATTTTCTTATGAGCTCGTGAAGATACGGCGGCATTTCTGAATCAGCAGCGGTTTTTTTAGGTTTTGATAGTCCGCTGGCTGACGCACATAATCAAGATCAGTAATGCACGTGCAGGAGCCTTCATTTGCAAAAATAAACAATAACATCAACTCAAAAGCCTCACAGCATCTCAAGCAAGTGGAATTTGGTTCTTGTTGTTGTTTTAACACCCTACACTGACGGGATGTATCACCGGTCGCCTTCGTCTGGCTCATCTAAAGGTAAGCCCAGGAAACTTGCTGTTTCGACAGGTTGGGTCCAGAGGATGAGGGGTGTTAGATGAGTCGGTTTTAAAGGGCATGTGAAAAGGTGGTTAGTGTCGTGCGGGGTGCCTTCACATGCCGGACATAAGTTAGGTATGTTGGGGTCAATTCCGGATAAGTATGAGTTTAACCTGATACAATATCCAGAACGTAATTGTGCCAGTTTTACACGTGTCTCACGGGGAAGCTGGAGCTCTTCATCTGCAATGGGTGGTGGTTGGACTCCGATTACGGCATTCAGTGGACGGGAGCTTAAGAAAGTGGTGACGGTCTCCCGGTGAATGCCGTTTAATGACTGTCTAAATACTGTCTGGTCCAGCAGATTTCTGTCAGTTTTGTCCTGCGTAGTTTAAAAGGTGTCTCCTGACGTGCCTAGGAGGCGGCTCTGGCTCAAGCAGGTGTCTGCAAGGGTTAAACCTGCAGTAGCATCCTAACAGGAACTGCTTGCTAAGCAGTTTGTTGTGCTCCATTACAGGGAGCATCTGTGCCTCATTTCATGAAGGTGTTGAAAGGAGGGGCATCAGGACGCAGGTTGGGGTGATACACTGCTCACTAGACAGTGGTAGTGGGGAAAACCCCGAGTCATTCCGGTAACGTAGAACCGGCTGCCATGGAAATGAGTGGAATTTGGTAATGGACTCGGCTTCAGAAGAAGTTCAGAGAGTATGATTGTGTATATAACACCTTTTACTAAGTTTAATTTAAGAGGAGCTCTTTTGTTAGATATTCTTTGAAAAAAGATCCATTGGTACGAACCTACGGAATGTAGTATAATGGCACCCCACCACATAAAACTATTAAGCAATCTCGCGATACAAATCCGTAAGAGGTGCACTGCAGTTGGATATGAAGGAAAGTGTGAGTTGTGAGATTTTTTATTTTTACTGCGATTTAGACGCAAAGTAGCGTTACTACTCATTAAAACCAAGTAAATTTAACTTTTTGCAGAAATCGTTAATTAAAACTCTTCTATGCAGATTTCTTTCTGCTTATGTTTATATTTTGACTTTTATCACCATTACTAAAACAAATAAGGTAATCATCTATTTCGTTTCATACCACAGGGAAATCGAACAGTTTTTGGATTTGAGCTGTTTACTTCGTATTCCTCGTGCATATGTTATTGGAATCGACTTTTCATCCCGCAAACAATTATGAAATTACTGAACTATTTTTTATGAAACAACTCTTTGAAAATATACAAAGAAACTTATTTTCTTTTGCACATAAGTATGTACAGTACGTGGTTGCATTTGTTTCATGTTATTATTTCTCATTTATTATCCGTTGTTCAAAATCACACAAAATTTTAGGTCGATCGGATAAAGGTACTTTATGGAGGTGAATGCAAGTGAAAATTTAACCGTTATCAACTGGCATATAATCCGAGGGAAACTGTGTGTGTGTGTGTGTTTAATTTACATTTTCGTTAAATTTACTGGTTAAGAAATATCACTGCTTGACGGGATACATGATTTTGGAGAGATAACAGTAAATTATTTTCTTCGTTTTTTTTTATAGAAGATGAAGTAAGGAAATCCAGCAATTGCCTTTACTTCGCCCACTTATTTCGAAGAAACTGGAATATTTAGCATTTTTTGTTGCCTTAAAGAAATAAGTGAGGAGATTTATTAGTTTCAAATAATAATTATAAACGTTAAAAATAAGGACAATCCTAATACATATGAACTTACTCTTATTTAAATTATTTCATGCATTTACGCCATACTGTCTCATATACGGCGTTCACGAATCAATACCATATGGGAATCCCCATTCGCACAACACAAAGGCAAATAGAAACATAAAATAAATGCACATTCTACAAAAAATATAAAATTTTGAAAAATTAAAAGAAAAGTAAACGATCATAACTAAGAAAAATAGACAACCAAACGTTTGGAATCTGAAATCTGCCAAGCCAAAGCAATAATGAATGTGGCTTCACACAAATGCAGCGGGACAAGAAGCTAAGCAGGATTTGGCGTATGCTGGATATGACACAATATCGCCAATTTTATAGCAAAAAGATGTACATACATAGAGGAATATAATATGTAGTGAATTTTGTCGTAAAAACTAACATGTGGATAGGTTTTTGAGTTTAGTGAAAAAGCCACAAACGATCGGGTTGTTTCTCAGAATCTGCATACAAATTTCTGAATGTGTTCATTTGTCCATCTGACATACTACTCGTATATTCATATCCATACTATATTGACATGTGGGGATAGACGAATTTCTCTGTTCAACCTTAAGGCTATGATAAGTAGCACAAACGGGAGTGTGGACGTGGGCATAGTACAATGTTCACTGCTTGTATGTATGTACATATATATGTGTGTACATGTGTATGTGTGTATTTCACTAGAAAACTATGAGACGCATACGAGTTTGCAATAAGGTATTTGTTATTTTTAATCAAATATGCATGAAATTAAAATATTATATAATGATTTTAAAATATTTTTTTTCTAGTTTAAAAATAAAGATTCTTAATAAAGGAAATAAGTATTTAAAATATATAAATATTTGAATTTTTTTTTTATGATTTAGTAAATTAAAAATAAAAACTACAAATTTTATAAAAAAATGTCGAGATGTATGCACGTAAAATAGTTTTGAAAAACCAATTTCTTATTTTCCAAGAAGTGACTTGTATTGAAATTTCTTCAAACTTCTTTTTGGGTTATTGCAGCCGCCGTGGGATCGGATCTTTTATTATTTCGCTTACCGCATGGGCAACCATAATTTCTTTCTAAAAAATAAACTGATCTTGATTGGAAATGGATTGTGATTACAATACACAGATCAGTTTGGGCGAACAATTCTTGGAGCACGGAGAATTTTGATTTGAATTTGTCTAAATTTTCATACACGTTCCAGGTGTTCAGAAGGGAAAGTAAATATTTCTGGCATCAAAACAAGTTGAAGACACGCTTTATAGCAAATGTCTGACCGCACCTTTAGAGGGCGGCAAAGCATATTTCAAAAAATACTATATTTAAACATTTTTATGGCAATGTAAATACACGTACGCTACAGATTAAAATTTTAATTTGGAATTCGATATCACTCCGAGTAGTTTTTAGCACATATTTGGCATGCAAGGAGTTTTCAAGGGAAACCAATTTGTAAAGATGCTATTAATATGTCATTTTATAATTCAAATTTATTATCCTGAGATACTTGTTACTAGGAAAACCAGCTAATGTAATCCTACCAGGTATATACCTATGAAGTGAGACTTTCAGCTATTAGCCCATAGATGTCGCTAGTAGTATTTTTAAACCTTCCCCAATGTCTTGTTTTTTTCGTCTGTCAACTGTCAACAATATTCAGTTCATTGCTTGTTACGTTTCATACAACAATGCATTTTTGTCGCTCTTAAAAATGTCTAATTTCGTGCCTTCAAACTACGATTTGCGGACATCGAAAAACCACTTGTGAAATGCTGCTCTCCCTGTTCAAAAGGAAGTCTTTTTTGCATCAAATCGTTACGGGTGATGAAAAATGGGTGTGTTTCTCCCATCCCAAGCTAAAACGATCGTATGGTCCGCCCGTCCACAAGCCAAAAACAACGGCCAAACCAAATAGCTTCGGGCGCAAGGCAATGTTGTGTGTTTTCTGGGATTAGCATGGTATGAATTGGTACGAGCTATTAAAACCAGGTGAAGCAGTTGACGGTGCACGTTACCAACGACAATTGATCGATTTGAACAGCGCTATACACCGAAAACGCCCAGAATATACCAATCGGCGTCACAAAGTAAATTTTCTTGATGACAATGCACCGCCACATCGAATAAGAGCGACTCGGGAATTGGTGGAGACATACGATTGGGAACCGATGGTGCATGCGGCTTACTCACCAGACTTGGCGTCTTCCGATTATCATTTGTTTGCATCGAGGGGCCACGCACTTTCCGAGCAGCGCTTCAATTCTCACGAAGAAGCCAAAAAATGGCTTAATTGGTTTGCGGCCAAAGACGGCCAATTTTTTTGGCGCGGCATCCACAAATTGCCTGAGAGATGGGGAAAATGTGTCGCTAGCGATGGCTATTTGAAGATTAAATTTGTAACCATTTTTGTAACCAAATGATAAAAAAAGTCTCACTTCATAAGGTAAAATTCGATTCTCGGTTAGCCAATTTTTAAACTTTGCCACTACAATGCACAAATGAGTATTTTTATTCGGCTGAGAGTAATCTTTATATCTATTGGATTAAATTTTTTTTAGATATTCTGGATTTAAGAAATGAATAAAAGATTTTTTTTCGAAAGCCGTTCTCGCATATATAAAATATAGATCGAAAATATCCATATTTTTTATATAACGCTTGTTTTGTTGTAAAAATAGACAATACTCTAGATATTAGAAGGTTTTCTGATCAACCTTTTTTCTTTAATCCAAAATCTTTGGCGATATCTCGAAAACTATATGAATTTCCAGACCTAGGGTCCGATTTTACTTAGGAATTGGACGGTCTGATTCTGAGGTAAAAAAGAATAATTAATTATTTGTAAACATCTATTGTGAACTAAAACTAATCTAATAACAAAACAAAATATTTAAATTTTTACTCTCCCTCAATAACATTTCCCTATTTGTGGGCATCAATGATTTTGCAAACCAATAAAAAAATTACAAAACAATAAACTTACTTGCACAAGAGATGTGCGTATAAATAATATGATTTTTATGTAAACATTATTTGATTTAAATTGTATTAATAATGCACCTACATAGATTAAGAAACTTGTAAAAAATATATGGAAAATAATGAATTACGTACAAGTGCACGTGTATGTATAGGTATTTTCAACTACTTATGTATAAGACCCTTGGTCGTTGGGCGATTTTTGGTTGGTTAGTTTCATTTGTACTGTACATTGTAAGTATTTATAAGTATGTATGGGTATTAAAAGCGCTACTGCATAGGTGAATGAAGGCCTACGTGAGTTTCAAATAGTCAAAAGAGAAATACAAATGGTTATGTATTTTTAAGTATTTATACATATTTATGTAAGTGATCAAGTAAGAAAATCAAAAATTACTGAATCGCAATAATCAAGAATAATCGAAAGAAATTAGCAAATATGTGAACTACAGTTAAAAGTACGTTAATAAGTAGTATGTTGTAGAGATAAGAGTTGTACAGAGTATATCATAGATATATATATATATACATATATATACGTATGTACATATATATGCATGTAGTATGTGGTAAACGGTTAAACAACAGTAAAGTAACTGGTACATACCTCCTTCAGCATTGGCATCGTCTTGTGTGTAGCAAAGCATAAAAGCTAGAAAATTAAAGAATTAAGAAGAGATTTCTTTCAGTTAAAACAGAACAGCAGCAGTAGTAGAAAAACACAAAAGAGTAAATGGACGGGGTGTGGGGGAAAATAGGCGGATGGGAAAAAGGTGTACCTATGTATGTAATAATGTATAGAGTTTATTGTTTCGCCAGCACATAAAAAAAGCTGCTGGAAATGTATGTTTGGCTGAAGAGAAATTCAGTACTAAACTTAATTTCTCATGGCTTGGAGTTTTTGTAATTGATGAAAGGCAAAGAGACAAACTGGTATACTTTTTGAGCAGCAAATGTTAAATGTTAAATGTTTGAAGATTGCATATTTCTCATTATACATATGTACTTGCTGTGAATTTTTCATTGGCATAAGCAATAGCGATTTTACATATAGAAGTTAGAGTAAAAGCAATTTCAAATGCATCACATTTTTACTTTGTGTTTTTTTCGAGGTGTTGGAGTAGAACAATGAGTTTTTGGAATAAAAAAAAAAAAACTACGTGGGAAGGTGATTTTTTTAATAAAGTCAAGTGAAAAAGAATTGCACATGATGTATGTTTGTAATTAAAAGTTTTCAATTCGAAAATTAAATGGTAAAAAAGTAAATAATATTAATTGAAGAGCAATTAAGTCAATTGAAAAATTATTGCTTTTGGTCCAAAGATGTTCTTGTATATACTCGTACGTAGCACAGATGTAGGCTAAGTCATTTGCTTGCGTTTTAGATGTACATAGAGTTACTGTGTGCGCACTCTTAGACGATACCAAAAACTAAATACAAAGTAATCAGTAGTGATTTAGTTTTAAATTTGATTGTATCCATCGTATGCTCTTCTGCTGCATTTTTGTGTACCAGTAAAAATTACCATATTAATAGATCCCTAAACCGAGAAGAAACCACTCTAAATTATGACTATATGAGTATTGTTAAATACCGGGTAAACCAAAAATGTAAAACGAGGAAAAGATTGTGCGTAGAAAGACGCACTGAAGGTATCAGCGATTGAAAAATATTGTTAGATAATATTGCAGAAGATATGTTATGTTAAAAGCCTGCCGCTGTGCTTAAAAGGACCAATTCTATTTCCAGTATTAATTTGTTAATATTTACAAAGTCACCAAGCTATCAATGACAAAACTTTTGTATATCCATATAAATTTATTGAACTTAAAGTAACTTTTAAAACGTAAGTATAAGGTGTTATTTTTTGTTTGTTTTTAATTGTCATTTACTATCACAAGCAAAATTTAGCGGGAACTTCATACGCGAATGCCTCAACCAATAATCTGGACAAGTTCAAGTGCGTATTAAACAAAAACGGCGTCTGCCAGAACACTAAAGGCAGTTGTCGCAGACAATGATGGCATGCCAATGTTGGACCTAACAACTAGTCAAAGTAAGCATGCAATGTGTTTGATAAAGTGTTCAAAATTACTAATTACTGCCTCTAATCAACTTTCCATGTAGAAAACGGAATTGACTCCTCTGTCATGCGGCATACGGAAGACTTCGTGGTCCTTTGTGCCATCTTCCCTTATTAAACTTAAGATACAGCTGGATGGGGCTGAGCGTATATAGGAACTTTTCTTCTGAATGCAATTGACCGAGATGTCGCGCTATAGCGCCACTCTAATAAGCATAACGAAATAAAAATGTTGAGAGTATCGAAAGCCAATTCCACAACTTCCGTTTTTAGATTTTTCAATATTTGTAATAATAATAATATAATACTCGTATTAATCGTGCGACATTTATGTATGTACATACATATCTACACCCTTTGGTAGGTGCCTAGACTTTATTAATTTCTATAATTTGTTGTTTCGTTTGATACTTGGTGACTTTAGAGTAAATATATTATAAAAAATTAGAACTTCTACAGATCGCTTCAACCAAATTAGTAAAAAGTGGTAAGTATGTTGTATAGTAAGTGAATATTTTTTACAATTAACATTACCCAACACACTTTTAATTTTTATGCTAATTTCTTAAAATTGATATTATTCTAAGTAATTAATATGTAGTACAAATTGTGTAGAAAATATAGTAAACGACTAGAAAAAATTGGGTTCAACACTTACGTTGCGGTTCATTTGAATCATTGTTGTTAACACTGTTAACATCAAGTTCGCTATTGCTGTTTACAACTCCGTTTGCTGTACACAGGCACGCATACACACGCATATGTGTATGACGTGTTGATGACGATAGGGCAAATAGCCACGCGTAGAGATGGAGATGATGATGACGAAAACGGAGACAACAGATAGGGCCGTAATAGTTAAGGGCAAGTGTGTTATGAGTATAACAAGCGAGCGTTTAATTTTTTTTTTTTTCATTTGTAATTATTAATAAATTCAAATTGTACACAATTACATTCCGTATGTATATGTATTTACGAGTTCATGTATGCAAATTAATGAACGGATAGATGAGCGATCAAACATAAGTGGCAGTTGGTTACGGAGTACGAGGTCGATGGATGTTGATGTTGGACGCCACAAAAGATATTTGTTTTAATATATAGTTTTTCAAATGTTTGGTTTGTTGTTTGTACGTGGTGGTAAGTAGTGTACGTGATTTTCATGTAAAAGCAAAAAATTTATTAATTAAAAATTATATTAAAATATGCAATAACATAACAAGAAAACACAAACATTATTACAAATTAAACGCACGAACTAATTATTGTAATCATATGACAAACTAACAAAAAGCATAAGCAAAACCGAACAAAAGAAAGTAATAATTTACATAAACAGACATTAAAAAATTGGTATAGGGACAGTCGAGAAAGATAATATATAACAGCAGTGCTCAGAATGGCCTTACACTGCCTAAAAAGGGGAGGAGATACTTTAAAGCCTGCATAGAAAAAAACTATCATAAGGCCATTGAGAATTGTTTGCGTTTCATAAAGCCTGTTACGCAGCTAACTTTACTACAAAAGCGCACACACACACACACAAACGGCCTTACATTCTCATTTACATACTTATATGCACACTTTCCACACACCCTTATTACTACTTACGCTCTTGATCACTGCCATCTTCTCCCAACTTCTCGTCCCGACTCTTCATAAACGGAAATTTTCGTGAAAATGTGAAATTCTTCTTCTTACGGTCGAGCGTTGATTGCTGCATGAAAGTACGCGCATAGTATTATAGTAAATGCAAGAGATTTGTATTAATTAAAATTCCATATTACATACTACAACTAGGGCTACTCCAACCGCTCAAGTTCTACTGTACCTCATTACTGACCTTGTCCAGGTTGTTGTTGGCAGCGGCATGACCTTGAAATTTGACGCTGCGATCACGTGCACGCATCTTTCGCTCCCATCGTCGTTTCGATGGCACAATACCGATTTGTTCGTCTTCGCTGTCGCCCAGCACGCGACGTGCCTGCCACCATTCGTCATCGGATGCGTTGGTCACATGCAATATATCGCCATGGCGGAATGGCAGACCACGCGATGGCAGACCATCATCACGGTTAGGGTCGTAATCGAAGAGCGCGCGCACGTACAATGAACGCTTTTGGGAGGTGCGCAACAGGGTGCCAGTACCGCCAGCCGACAGCGCAGCCTGCTGTTTTAGCTCCTGTATGCGCGCCTCAAAGCGATTGTACTCCTCGGGGCGATATTGTGCGACTAAGGTGACAACGCCACCGGAACTCTGTGAACGGGACGGAATGAGGAGAATGATTATTATGAACATTGAAAGAAAAATATATTTAGACAAGTTCGATAATTAAACATTAAAATGGCAGAAACGAATTGTTTTCAGTATTTATTTAAAAATTTTATATTTATAGATGACACGCACTGGCTAGAGCGCATTGGAAAGGTTTTTCGCATTTCTGCTCACGCACCTAATTTAAAAGTACTTAAAGAGCTGGCACTAGCACTCACGCGCCTTCTCTATAAACGACGTAACTAGTTTGCTGTTCAAAGGTGCAGTAATTTTTTTTTTTCATTCTCGATTTATTAATCTAATTTGTTTTTCAAATATTGGAAATTGAATAAAATTAAATAAAAAAAAAAAAAAAACAAAGAACAAAAAAACAGTGCGGTCACGTTAGAACAGTCGCTTGTGTAGTATTTTGTGTCAATCTGAAATAACATTCGATCAAGTGTAATTTTTACGTGCCAAGGGGCCACCAATTTTTAATTCAAACTCTATAACACCGGTTAAAAACTAATTTGCTTATTTGTGACAAACCACTATGGAAGAAGACCCCGAAAGGGGCAGAAGTAACTATTTCGCCATCTTAGGCGAAGAACCAAAAACTAAACGAAAAGCCTACAATGAATTGTTACTAAAATATTGCAAAATGTATTGCACAGCCTCCATACAAATTTGTTAACAAAAAACTCGTCGAAAATTTTAAATTAACGCAAACTCTTTAGTGACAATGTTCCACATCTTTCAATGTTGCTTAACTTTCAAAGCCGGCCAATGACATATAAAAAATTTGAAAATCAACTTTGGCTGGCCTACTTGGAAAAAACTTGACTCAATATAATACAAATAAGATATAGGCTTTACAGTGTCCTATTTCATAACACTTCCGAAACTTAATCTAATTAAAGAGATTTTATGAAGAAAAAATAGAATGGAAAGCAGAAGTTTAAGATAATAGTACAGACTTAGTTTGAAAAGGCAGGATGCATAGCCAATTTGAAGCGGCTTGAATTTGAATTCAATATTGTTTATAATGCAATGAATTCCACAGCGGTACGGCTGTAACGAAGACCATTATAGACGTATGTAGCTGAAATCTTAAATATGGTGCATTAAAGTTGCATGTACCAGATGAGCGCGCAAACGTTAAATTGAAAAAAAAGTTAATTCGAGCAATGGGTGTACGGGATAACACCAAATGGAGACCAAAGAGTTTAGATAAGCAGCAGTCAATAATTTGGGTCGAACAATCGAAAATTGTCATAAAATCTACATTTAAGATATAATTTATGCCAGTATTGTTGATTAATAGTTGATATATGTTTAGCGATGCTTTATCCAGACAACCATAAATCAACGCTTGGTAAGATATAAAAGGCAGCAATTTTAACGAGGTTAAGTTTGATGTCTAGAGGAGCATAGGAAGCAGTTTTCCAAAGCTGCCTCAATACAAAATACAACTTACAAACTACACGCATTAGGGTAGTATTCAGTTTAAAGTTAAGAGTTTTAGCAACTTTCTCTAACTTTACAACACTATCATTCAATATGGTTAGAGAAAGATCAACTAGGTTGCGGGGAAATATGCTATGACTATTGCCTGTGTTTTGGACACATTACGGTTAAGCTTATTATATTTCGACCACAGAGATGTAGGTTCCAAGTCCGCATTAATTCTATAAACGAAATCCTCCACTAGACCTGGAAAGCTGAGAGGTATATTGGAGCATCATCAGGATAGAGATTAATTTATACATGTCTGCAGCATTTTCCTACGTCTTTGATAAAATCGGGCCACGAATAGAGACTTGCAATACACCATGTTTTATCGGCATTAAGCTGTAGTGATTACCCCTAGTTGGCATTGTTTTTCAAATCCACCATTCATGATGGAACCTAGTGCTTAGGACTCATACAGCCGAACCTGGTGGCGAGTTTTGAAAAAGTAAATTCATCATGCATATCAACCTTTCCGCTTTGCCAATTACCCAGATAACAGCCAGAAAAACACTACAACACGTTGAAACTTTCGTGACCTTTCTCAAGCCAAATAGTTTATGTTAAAAATTAACGTGTTGACTTCAAAGTAATCGGTATTTAGCTCACTATCAGTATCTTGTAGCCAATTCCAACTGTGCAAGAAAGAAATCGCGCCTAGTGACGCAACGAAGGCTAAAGCTAGCAAACAGATTTATATATATATATATATATATATAATTGGCGCGTACACCCTTTTTGGGTGTTTGGCCGAGCTCCTCCACCTATTTGTGGGTACGTCTTGATGTTGTTCCACAAATGGAGGGACCTACAGTTTCAAGCCGACTCCGAACGGCAGATATTTTTTATGAGGAGCTTTTTCATGGCAGAAATACACTCGGAGGTTTGCCATTGCCTGCCGAGGGGCGACCGCTATTAGAAAAACGTTTTTCTTAACTTTGGTGTTTCACCGAGATTTGAACTTACGTTCTCTCTCTGAACTCCGAATGGTACTCACGCACAAACCCATTCGGCTACGGCGGCAGATTTGACAGTCACGAAAAGTATCGAAATTCATGGGTGCAAATACATAGTTAAGATGCTGGTCCACAGGAAAGATACGTAACATTTTTGAAACGCCGGTAGATTACAGAGGCTTCAACGAAAAATTTGTAAGGAATTTAGTACAAATAATAACGTTGCTACTTTCAGTTTCTTGTGAGTCTTCTTAGCCTTTGAAGTGATGTTAGTTTTTAAGCTTATTTCACAAAAAGTCTATAATTTTTGAAACGCCAACTTTAAGATATGCAACATGCAAAAAATACAAAATTACACTCACCTTCAACGCCTGAGCAGCCTCTTCATGAGTAGCGTTCTTGAGGCTGACATTATTTACGCTCATCAGCTGATCGCCACGCTTCAGCTCTCCGCCTGCATCAGCGGGTCCGCCAGCAAGTATAAATGAAACATAGATGCCTTGACCATCCTCACCACCGACGATGTTAAAGCCCAAACCTTGTGGACCCTTTTGTATGGTGATTGTGCGCGGTTCACTGAAAATGGGAAAACAGAGAAAGGAAGGTGAGGAAATTCCAAAGTAATTGACACAATTACACACAAATAATTGATAAAGACAATTACGTGAACTAAATGCACAATAACACAATACCGAGTTTATAGAAATGTACATATATATAATATGTACGTAATTGAATGCAAAATTTGAGTTGTGCGTAAAAGCTTCTGATTTGAAAAATATTGAACAGCTGAAGGCCATATTAGTATGTACACCGGCATACGCACTTTACTACGCCAAGTTCACCCGCGGCGGTGGCAGTTTTAACTCCAATTTGTAATCGCAGCACGTCGCTGTCACTGTCGTCTCCGTCTAAGCTATTTCGCGATTCACTGACGTGGGAGCCGCGTTCCAATCGCGATGTCACTTTCTTCTTAGATTTAGACTTAGGCTCCAACTCCAGTTTGGCATTTGAAGGCAACGAATTGGATTTTTCGAGCTTATGCGATTTGCGTAGCCGCGAAATGCGCTCATCCATGTTGAGCAGATGCAGCTGCAAGCAACTCATTTTGATGGTGGTTTGCGCTCGGCGCGTACCCACCCACTCGTTGTTAATCAATACTGACTTGCTGATGTGAATTAATTCAATTAGCCACAAATTCGATTCGACTTGCAATTGACAATTTATTTAATGCAACACGACAGCCAATACCAATTGGCACAGCTGGTTGGCCGACCACCCGCTTTGGACTTGTGTATGCAACGAAATGTACAATTATTTTCGGAATTCCGCTTTGAAAGCGGCAATGACGCCAACTACGACGTCGACGCGCGTTTGCATAAACAAATTCAAGTTTCAATTAAAAAACCAAACAAAAAGTCCAAACTGGGAGGTAAAAAACCTCGCGCAACACCTTCAATAAACACAATGGCAGCGCGAAAATAAAATACACACTAGCAACAACGACGACGCTGATAGCGGGCTAGCTGAAAGTCAACGACAGTGCGGTTTGACCAAGCCAGGCCTGGCCAGCTCTGGCCGCAACAGCTGTATCCGTTCAAGCTGCGTCAGATGCGTCAGTGCAAACCAAACTTGTATTGAACAAAATAAATATATACAAAAAGTAATTAAAATAAAATTGAATGCACGTTTATCGCTGGAATTGCAAAAGTTAACTGAAATAAAAATAAAGTAAAAAAATTAAGCACCGCGCGTTGCGATTATATGCGAAAAGCGTTCGAGCACAGACGAGATGAGCGCGGCGGGTACAGTCGCCGCAGCAGCACATAAAAGTGCCTAGCCAGCTCACTTGCGTTTTGCACCTAAGTGTATGTACTCGTATACCTTTAAGTAACACAAGCTCACTCAAAATATGGTTAGCAAGTGAATGAGCGATGCGACATGCCAAGCGCTCAGAGCCAAAGCTTCGTTAACGCGTTAGCAAACTGTCACCACCGCTTATAGTCATCCATCAGTTAGTCAGTCAGTCAGCTAGCAGTTAGCCAGTTGCCAGTTATGCAGTAAGTCAACAACAGTCGGTGGATGTTAATTATCCGCACTGTGACGCCTATTTTCAAACGCTTCGGATTCTGGCGCAACAAACAGATATACAGATAAATATACAGAAACGCGAGCACCTAAGTATTTTAGCTTGCTTAAAAGTTGCGCATATCGAATCATAATACAATGCCCCTAAAGGGCGTCACTTGATAAGAATAAGGAGATAACGATGATGACTTAGTAAGGAAAATACAGAAATAAAAATACGAAAAAAAAATTGTATACGTTTCTACAAGTGGACTGAAAAGTAGAAAATAATTTTCCCTACACTCATACAATCAGTTTAAGTTGATGAGTTTTGATTAGAAAATTTTATCAATAGCCATTATAAACAATTTATGAGATTTACAACAAAAAACGTGGAACACTTGAACTGGTGGCTCAAAATAGATCTCAAATTGGTAGTTGCGAGGCATAAATTTTAGGTCTAAGCTAATAAAAATATAAAATTATATATAAATTTTCGATGCGCGTTACATGGTTTGAATCTTGATTGAAAGAATTCATATCAAAGTCCTTAGAATTAGACTATAATTGGCGCGTACACCTTTGAATGTGTGGCCGAGCTCCTCCTCCTATTTGTGGCGTGCGTTTTGTTGTTGTTCCCCACAAATGGAGGGACCTACAGGTTCAAGCCGGCTCCGAGCGGCAGATATTTGTTATGAGTAGCTTTTTCGTGGCAGAAATACACTTGGAGGTTTGCCATTGTTTGCGAACGGCGACCGCTATTAGAAAAATGTTCTCTTGTCTATTTGGTGGGATATGGCCGGTATTGTTTATTATGAACCTCTGGAACCAAACCAGACGATAACTGCTGATTATTATTCCCATCAGCTATCAAACCTGAATGAGACACTTAACAAAAATCGACCGTCTTTAGTGAATAGACGCAACGTTTTGTTTCACCACGACAACGCAAGACCTCATACCGCAAGGCAAACATTCGAGAAGCTGAACGAGCTCGGATGGGACCTAATGCCGCATTCACCATACTCTCCGGATATTGCAACTTGTGATTATCAACTTTTCCGTGGACTTCAATACCATATGAGTAACAAGAACTACACCTCAAAAGAAGCTATAAAAAGGGATATCGAAGCGTATTTTGGCTCCAAGGACAAACAATTTTTTGAGCAGGGAATTAAAAATTTGCCTTAACGTTGTAAATAATGAAGGAAAATATATTATTGATCAATAAATATTTTAAACACCTTTTTTATTAATTTTAAAACCACTTGCACTTTAACGACTTAAGTCCACCTTCTGCCCCTATAAAAATATCTCACTTGCTTAGCCCTAACAGCCTTATTTTTAGCTGACGTTACAGTTGAATGTCATTAAATTTTCGGATTTTTCTAACGATAATTTTATTCTTAAAGAGCTCACGGTAAAAAAGGGTTATGAACTTCACAACAGCTATGTGAAAGTTCACTGATGCGAAACAGCTGTAAAAATAATTAAGAGAATACAAAAATTCTCTTTAAATGGGCCACGTGTATATGAGGAAGCTAAGAGTAAATAGAATAAAGAATTTGTGTGTGCCAAAATGTTCTAATTGCTGAAACAGCAAAACTTTATTGGAAAAGGAAAAGTTTGGATGAACACCCGCGGGGAAAGCAGAGGAATCACTCACTATGCCCACACAATTCTCTCAACTCAAAAGCCTTATTTATTCTACCACTTCCTTTCATTTATCTAAAACAGAATTTAAAAAATTTATAATAATAATCACTTAATTACTTTTTGCTTTGCTCTTTAACATTTGGTTTTACTTGTGACCTAAGAGCTGGTGCTCGCAGTTTTTCTCTCAAGTGAAATGATTGAGCTTTTGTAAGAAACCCAAGACGTATAAGTTGTGATCAAAAGCGCAATTGTGACCTCGTAAGCAGAGGTTTAAAAATTGTTGTGCGTTTGATTTATTTATTAATTTACATAAAATATATTTGGCTCAATGGGATCGTGCGGGACCAATAGTCGGGAGTGCACAGGTTCGAATCTCTGGGCGTTAAACACCGAATGACAAACAAGTTTTTTTTCTAATGGCGGTCGCTAATTGGCAGACAATGGCAAACCTCCCATCGTATTTCCGCCGTAAAAATCTCCTTAAAAACACCATCTGCCGGCCGGAGGTGGTGTCCGTCTGAAAAACTATGCAGACGATAAGCTCAACCAAACACGTAATAAAGAGTGTAAGCGTCAATTATATACAATATTGGCCAAAACTAAATCTCCTTGCAGGATTTTTATAATGCCAAATAATTCAATAAGAACGTAAATAAAATATTGCATATTTTTGTACCATATTTTTCTTATTAATTCGGTATTAATAAAACATAACAAAAATGATTCAACACTTTTATATAAAAAAAAAAAAAAAATGAAAATATCCATAGTACTCAAAAATGAAATGGCCAATTAGAGCAAAGGCCATCGGCTGGGACACTATGTAGTTTACGACTCACTATTCACTGCTCAATACATATTCGAACATGCGGGTATTCGGAGAATCCACGGACACCTTTCAAACAAAAGTTGTACGAGTATAATTACGATGGCTGTTCATTACAAATATACATTCAAAAGAGCGTCCAGTAAGCCAAGAAGTGCAGAGCACTGCTCTATTTCAAGCAATAACGTCAGTGGAAAACAACCACATAGGAAGGAGAATACATTCAAAACGTTTTATTTCAATGTGTTAACATTCATATGTTGGTATACTCAAATATTTTGCGGAGAAATTCGTAAAATTATACGGCAATTGATAATCTAAATATTCTATAGGCGCTATTCATAATTTTTTATTTCATATGAATTATGTGTATTACACTATGAAATATTTCCGTGCAATATTACTATCTGTTGTCATAATAAATGTATGTTTGCCTGAGATAAACAATGGTTATCTTTGAGATCGTAATGTTTTTATAGAAATAAAAATGTCAAGGTAAGTGTATGCAATGAGAAAACGAGTATATTAGTTCTTGGACGAATGCTAAAGGAAAATGTTGCTATTTTGCACGAACAAAAAGTATTGTAATTACGAAAAAAAACGTTTAACGTGTCTTCTAAGAGAATATAATCATGTGGTTTTTAACGACTAAACACTGTGCTCGAGGTAAATCAAGTATATAATTGTGAATATCTGATTCTTGTGGTAAAATATAATTACTCAATCTCACTTAGTGGTCTCAATACATAATCAACTTCAGTTCATCTAAAAACTATTTCCATTTTTCTGGGGGAATAAGTTAATGCGGCACAATCCATGAAACGTTTGTAAATAAATTCTAACGGTGAAATAATCAAAGCATCTGCTTATGTGTAAGCGTATATACGTAGTGGTGTATTCAGACGCCTGATATTCTATGTATAGATATATTACAATATACATATAAATATTTTTACAAATATATATACACTGAATACATACATAACTCGAAAGCACGCTAATAGAGCTGGCACAATGGGTCCTTTGTGTACATTGTGGCAACGCATTTGACTGGCGCGACGTGTAAAATATAATGCCACAATGAAAGTATTACATATAAACAAAAAAGCAGCATATGTTCTTTTCGTGAAAGCAAATACCATATTTCGTGTTGTATAAAGAGGTTATTGTTGGTTGTGAAATATATAATAAAATTAATGCTTATTGAAGCGAAAGAGGCTTTTAATAGAATTTATGGTAGTCGTAGACGGTGCGTACGACCATAACTTCGAGATCTGGACGCACATTCATTTTGCAGGACAACTTGGTTAAACCTAGCCTTTTCTCTACGCTTTCAAGCTTTTGTCGAAAAAATAATGATGCATTTGGATTGATTCAATTCATTTAAATTGCATTTATTTTCTGCATTTGTGGAATGTCTTCCGTACATGAAACGACAAAATGAAAAAATTTTTTTAATAGTGGCCGGCCCTCGGCAGACAATGGCACGATTGTAATTCTGGCACGAAAAAGCTCCTCATAAAAAACCATTTGTCGTTCGGAGCCGGCTTAAAAATGCCGGAAGTAAAAAATGGAATTACATAAGTGCTCAATAACACTTGAAATGTTGACAGTGGCATACGGTGAGAGTACTCTGAGTCAAAAAAATATTTACAAGTGGTACAGACTTTTCACAGAAGGTCGAAAAGATGTAAATGACGACGCTCGCCCTGCACGCCCCAGCTCATCAACAACCGATGAAAATGTTGAGAAAGTGAAGAAAATTGTTCTGGAGAATCGTCAAATCACAATTGGAGAAGTTGCTGAGGGTGTCGGCAAATCGGTTGACTCATGCCATGCAATTTTTTCGGAACTTTCGGGGATGAAGCGTGTGGCAGCCAAGTTCGTTCCAAAATTGCTGAATTTTGACAAAAAACAATAATAATACGTAGTCACAATAATATCACATCGAAACCAAAGCCCAATTATCCCAATGGAAGAGTCCAGGAGAGCAAAGAGTCGATAGCAGAAAATCGCCGAACACGCAAAACACTTGTCTTATTTATGCCTCTCACTAACAAACTAAACATGCTATAGGTATTGTTAAAACTGTGAACATATCTTCGAGACGAGTGTATCAACATAAAAATAATAATAATCGAAAGTCGAATGTATGTAGTCCGCGAAATGTGAAACCTTCACTTGAACATACCTCGTACACACTGATACGCTAAATGTAAATGTTGAATCGGTAATCAAGTTATGTGGCACCCAACGTGAATAAAACTTCTTGACGGCGAAAGCTTCAGGCAATATTTTATTTGTCCTTATGATCGATATATTTTGGACCAACAAACTATTTTGGAAATTATTTTAATATCACGTAATTTATATACTATAAATTTTTACCTACCGTGGTAGTGCTTTAGCTCTCTGTGTATGTTGGTATATGTAGCTATCTTTCGTATCATTCGTGTTTACACCAAGTCGTAAATAATGAAAAAAAAAAATTAAAAAAAATCACTGCAGAGCAAGCCTATTGATTCCTCATTTTAGTAAATGCACTAAAGGGCAGAGTAAATAGGACAGCCTAGATAACTTTTGGAAACCTAGGCAACTTCGCTTTATATACCTGCCGCTCATACCCATTTGCAAGAAGCCTATTGAAATGGGAAAGGTACGGGATGAGTGGATTTTGGCATTCATATCTCCAAATTACAGATTCGGAGTAAAAGCCTTTATTAAAATTACAGATCTTTCGTAAAATTTTCAATGATTCCTAAAGTTTTAGTCCATACTTAGTTCCTCTGTGCTTTTAAAGGGCACATTGTGACACAACAGCATCGCAAATTTTCCAGAAAGATCCATCAGTATGGCTTTAGTCATATGTACCTACTAATTTTTACATGTATATTTATTAATAACATTTTGAAAGGAGTACAAGCCGACGAACTGTCGGCTTCAGTGTATATCGACTTAAGTGATTAAATATCTACTTTATATCTCTAAATTTGATGGACAAGACCGAGTTCTTTGAGACCATTTCGCTACGTCAGGTTTAAACTCATGATTTAAAGGGATTTTACACGATCAATGACGCCTACATTGCTATAACTTACAGTAAGACCTGCACTCGTTGGAATTGTGATGTAATGAGGTAAATGGAATCGCAATGGAATTGATCAAGTTACATTTACACAAACGTGAAAAATTACGAAACATTTATCAAATTCATAAAAGATATGTTCAATTTCGATTGTGCATCAGACGTTAATAAGTCAACAACACTAAGAGGCACCATCATCGATTTGACACATTACACTCGAAACACTCCCTTTCATTTCGTACTTTTCCTATCATCGTTCTATTCTCAACAGAGAAATGGTTCATTACCATGCGCATAGGAAGAAGGCATATGCAAATACATACAAATATGTGAATTTATATACATATGCGCATATACATACATATATATGCTCACTCAAGTAGGAGAGAGCCAGATGTCGAGCTTTGCGAACGCTAGGGCCGATTGTGTCTCTTTGTCGTTCGTTCTGCGCTCTCTCTTGCAGTTCAAGCAAGGTAACGACGCATGAAAAGATAACGCCGCATGAGCATTTTTTGGTGCGTGCAGCCGGCTACATCGAATTATAAGACGTTATCACATCAAAAATAAATATTATTATAATTATTTAGATTTATTTATTTGAGCATTCGTTACCGAGGAGATCAGCTGCAAAAAAAATCAAATAAATAGTTACAACTTGGCTAAATTTTGCCGTGCTATTATTGTGACCACGGCTGTATGTACATACATATATATATATATATATATATATATATATATATATATATATATATATTTACGAAATAAGACAAGCGTCCTGGCCCTTATGGAATTATATTTACTTTCCAAGTATCCCGTCTGAAAGTATGCAATGAAACATACCAAGAAGCTTGGTACCCTCGTAGGACGGGCACACTAGAGCGTGTTTATACCAGCAAAAACACGGTATGCTCTACTCCGTCGTTATGACAAAGTTGATTTGTTTAAAGTTCATTACAAATTTATTATAAATTGTTGGTGTGAACATTTCGTAACCCATTTTGACCCAATTAAGCTATTTTATTTATTTCCGCCTCTGCGAATGTATGAAATGAATTTACTTTTCATTGCGATATAAAATGCCGAATACAAGTCGAAAGGGAGAACTTTTAAGTGGGTTACTTTTCCAAAATGATTTACATTTATTGATGAATGATTGAAGTAAGTAGAGATTTCAAATAAAACAGTAATTCCTAATAGAGTTCTTTCACAGCCAGGAATGAAAATGAGTTGGACATCTTATTGGTAGTATTTTTCAGGTACTCGGAATGAAAAAGCTGATCTATTGTATTTATTTACAAATTGGATCATAGGTAAAATCTTTACAAATATCTCGACTCCAGCACCACTTAAAGGGTCTAAATAAGCTTATAAACCATCCCTGGAATACCTACAACAATGCACCAAAAATATAGGAGTATATACTGGAAGACATGCAAACAAACAAAAATATATAATTGGCACATATTTTTTGATAAGCTTTTCTTGGCAATGTTATTAGGAAAAAGAATGAAGCATAAACGCACTCGGCTACGGCGGCGACATTAGCATAACATTGCATATTCTAAAAAGTATTTTTCTAGTACTTTGTGGAACCTCTTTTAGATTATATATCCGTTTTTTGCGTTCCGTCATTGATTTCAGCGAATTTGTTATTGACCTTTCTATAAAATTGTCATATAAAACTACCCACAGGTTGTCTTGGGTTTCCTCTTTCTTGTCTGCAAAGAGTCAATTTGTGATTGTTTGCCCTACGACACACCGCTTAATTTAACGATACATAAATATAATAAACACCAATACACAAATTATAATGCACTTAACGAATATATATGTAGTATATAGTACAGTGTCATAGTATAGACAAGGTGGTGCAAAGTTAATCACTGCATCGAAAAATTTATAATTTTTGCATATGGTGTCGTACGCCAATCATATTGGATACTTGTAAACTAGACAGCTCAAGCAATGGTAAAAAAACTATTCAAAACCAAAAATTATGACTAATTTGGCGCCACCTTGTACATATACAATTCAATTAGTGAGTGCACTTACCGTGTAATATCCTCAGTGCTGACGGCACGTGGCGTTCCAGGTGGCACAGTGGCCAGTACATTCGATGACGCATACCTAGATGCTGGTTCTATAATTCGCGTAATTATCAAAAAATCCGACGAATAATTGAACACAACACGCACACACAAACATTGCATTTCGATGGAATTTTGGCATTTGTACAACAGAACACGAATTTGTACGAATGTATGTTTTTAGTTTTTTCGGATGTATGTTTTTGGAGAAGAAATGTGAAGATACGAGGATGAAAACAGGTGAAAGAATTAATGTGATTTGCGAATTATAAATAAGATTAGGAAGAAAAATATACATTTGTAAGTTCATATTTATATCTTTAACTATTGGAAAGACTTAAATATAAAAACAAATCCTAAATAAAATTCGTTTTGGGCGGATATAAATAGAAAATAAAAGGCGATTCCACAATTTCTTGTGTAGTTTCCGCAACGTGCTATTGGCCGCATAACCAAAGCAAACAAATTGAGAACATAAACATCTTAAGTATTTGTAACCAATTTCAAATAACTTTTCATAAGCTGCAGGGGACTAATAAAGTAGCATTGGCATATCCATGCACGCAGTGCGCGCTAATGCAAAATACGTGACACCATTCGAGTAACGAACAAGTTGAGTTTTGTACAGTAGATGCATACATATTTGTTTTGCACTTAGACGGATTGGAGAAAAAGTAAAATTAATACAGCCTTTTGCAAGCTATTTGCATACATAAATTGAGCTTGAGCATGCGTAAATAATTTCGTGAATATAAAAATCATATTTCTATTTGAAAGCTAGCGCTAGTTAAATGAAAACGAATTTGCAACATAAGCGCTGTTCACAGAGAAGTTTACGGAAACAAAAAGAAAAAACCGCTAGAAGCATTAAATTCAAAGGCTAATTATTTGTGTATATGGCCCTTATGTTGCAGTGTACTATGTCCATGTCTATGTACATTTGTATAAACAAATGGGTGAAACCTAAAGAGTGATTGCAAACATCAAAAGTTATTGTACATATCGTCCCCTTAGTAGGGTGGCTGATGAAAGCCGCTACCAAAAAAAAATTGAATAACTTTTTTTTCTTTTTAAGTTATCTGTTCCATTTTTGTTTTAATTTGCAGATTAATCTTTAAAATTTATTAAAATGGATAACTGGGACACGCAAACAAGAGTTTGGATAGTCCGCCGCTATCACGCACTGGAGTCCGTAGTTTTGGTACAGAGAGAGTACAGGCGGATGTTTGGCGGCGATCCCCCAAGCAGATGGACCATAATGAGACTGGTGAATAATTTTGCTGAGCAAGGAACAGTCGCAAGAAGGCCTTATCATCGAAACCCACCAGTTCGGACGGAGGAAACGATCGCTGCTGTAGCTGCAGCTATACAAAGCAATCCAAGGGTTTCAACAAGAAGCTTATCTGCTCAACTTGGTGTCAGCCGACAGTCTTTGCAAACAATAATGCACAAAGATTTGGACTTATTTCCCTACAAAATTCAAATGGTTAACAAACTGAATGCAGCAGACTTGCCGATTCGCTTGGAATTTTGCCAGAAGATCCTGCAAATGGTGGAAGAAGACCAAAACATGTTAAACTGCCTTTTCATGTCTGATGAGGCCCATTTCGATTTAAACGGCAATGTGAACAAACAAAATTCTCGAATATGGAGTACTTCTAACCCACAGATACTGCCTGTATTGTCGGGCCTTATTTTTTTGAAGAAAATGGTCACACCGTTACGGTTACTGGAGACCGTTATTTGAAAATGCTGAAAGAATTTTTCTATCCAGAACTACGCCGAAAGAGAATTCTTTTCAACTCTGTGTGGTTTCAACAAGATGGGGCAACGTCTCACATAGCCCAGACTGTTATGACAGAGTTGCGACGAAAATTTCCCAATAAACTGATTTCAAGAAACTCCGAATTTCGTTGGCCCCCCAGGTCGCATGACCTTACTGCACCTGACTTTTTCTTGTGGGGTTTATGTAAACAAGAAGTTTATAAAACAAAGCCAACAAATTTGGATGAACTAAAACAATCCATTCGGGCAACAATTGCGGCTATTCCTGTCGCAACTCTCTAAGCAGCAATGAACAACTTTTTACTAAGATGCCGCACTTGTGTCAACGAGCATGGGGGGCATTTAAATTCAATTATTTTTAAAACTAGTTAAGCTACATTTAATAAAATTTAATGACCTTCAACTTGAAAAAAAAAAAAAAATGAATTCCATACACTAAAAAAAAAAGTTATTTGAGTTTCTTAATGTAGCAAAATTCATCAGCCACCCTGTATAACAATAGCCTATGTGCTCATAGGTTATTATTTTTTATTGAATTTTTGGATTCTCCATCGTCGATTTTATATGTGGTCAAAATTTTCTCAAATTCTAGTTCCACAAAGTGGGTCAAAACGTCAGTCAAAAAATAATATGGGAGGTTGAATTAGTTTTAAAGGTGACACACAGATGGCGCTATTTATCACTTTATCGCGTTGGCAATACTGAATATATATTCATGACAAAGCCTCATCCCTAGGCTTTGTTTATCAGTATCTGTCATTTCGCTGAAGTATAAACAACGCAGTGTTTTCGTGCTCCGAGTATGTCAACTTTCGTGCCGTCGAAACGCAATTTGCGGGAAGCTTTGCTTTTCTGCTTCAATTTGAAAAAAAATACAGCCCAAGCCCGTGAATTGCTGCAGGAGGCCTACCCAGACCATACTCCGTCGATTTCAACATGTGAGTACTGGTTTCGACGATTCAAAAGTGGTGATTTTCACACCGAAGACAAGGAGCGTCTTGGCCAGCCCAAAAAGTTCGAGGACGCGGAATTGGGGGAATTGGTAAACGAGGACTCGTGCCAAACCCAAGAAGAGCTTGCTGAATCATTGGGCGTTGATAAATCAACCGTTTGCAAGCGTCTAAAAGCGATGGGAATGATCCAAAAGCAAGGACATTGGGTCCCGTACGAGTTGAAGCTGCGCGACGTCGAACGGCGACTTTTTACGTGCGAATTGCTGATCGAGCGACAAAATCGGAAGGGTTTTTTGCATCGGGTGGTGACTGGCGACGAAAAATGGATCCACTACGATAACCCAAAACGCAAAAAATCATGGGGTTTGCCCGGCCACGCATCAACGTCGACGGCCAAGCAGAATATTCACGGCAAGAAAATCATGCTCTGCATTTGGTGGGATCAGGTCGGCGTCGTATATTTTGAGCTGCTCCAACCGGGCGAAACAATCACGGGGGATCGTTACCGACTGCAATTGATGCGTTTAAGCCGGGCATTGAAAGAAAAACGGCCGGAAACGGTAAAAAGGCACGACAAGGTTATTTTGCAACATGACAACGCTCGGCCGCATGTTGCTCAACCTGTCAAAAAATACCTTGGAACGCTTGGCTGGGAAGTGTTACCCCACCCGCCGTATAGTCCAGACATAGCTCCCTCCGATTATCATTTGTTCCGGCATATGAGTCCCGATTTGGCGGACCAGCGGTTCTCCTCGTACGAGGCTACCAAAATATGAGTTGAGTCATGGATAGCCAAGCAGCGGCCAGAATTTTGGAGAAACGGCATCCGGAAATTGCCCGAAAGATGGGCGAAAGTTGTAGCTAGCGATGGCCAATACTTCGAATAAAATATTTTGTACCGTTTTTTCACAATAAAGCCCCAAATCTTCGAAAAAAACCTTTAAAACTAATTCAACCTCCATATAAATATTTACAGACATAACGAGATTTGAGTGAGAGCTACTTTCGACAAAAAGTTTGAAATTCATTTTCTCAAAACATCAAAAAATTTATAGGCTATTTTAATACTAAGGGGACGATATGAATTATACTACACAGCGATCAGCCCAATGTTAAATTTTTTTTAAATAATTCTTCAGTTGTTTATCCCTTAGAGCTATTCTATGCAGATATTCAAACTTATCATTGTGCTCTTTAATACTTTTAATATAAAAATATATTTTCCTCAAAATATTAAAGATTCGTCTCGTTGTTTCACATTTTCATTAGAACTTAAGTCATACTTAAATGAGATCAAACGGTCAGTCTACATCAAATTGGGATAGTAATTTTGTAATTTGAGGTACATATTAACTTGAAGTGGATGATGACACACCCCGTTATGAAAGTTGTTTAAAAAATAGTCATATTTCGTAGCATGACATCATCTAGGATACTCTGAAATCACTTTTTTCGAAATTTTTGAAAATTATCGTTATATGGAAGCAGTGCATCATGTGTGTTGTTTGCAGATGAACGAAGAGACAAATATATATGGTAACATGTATAACCTGTATATATGTACATATATATGGGGCATTCTTTCTGAACGTGAGACCCCCTGCCCCCAGAATAGATTTTGACGAAAAGAGGTCTATGAGGGCTTAAAATGTAGGTAATTATGTTTACTTTCGAAAGCAAAGTGGCACTTCTTGAAATTCAAAATGGCGGATCCTTCCTTCCTTATACTCCACAAGCTTGCTCACAAGAAAATTTTGCTTGCGCAATTTAAGGAAGATCGTGTTCTACGACTTATACAACCTTTAGAGCCAATTTAAAGACTTAATTAAATGACAGGTGTCACTATTGCTGTCAATAATTGAAAAGTCATTTAACAACAGTAACAACAGGCGGTCAAGCATTTACTGAACGAAATCTTATACGTTTATTAGTGGTCTGTCGGTGGTTGCCACTTAGGGCCTGTCTACAGAATATAGGTTGCGAAAGGTCATTCTCGGTCGTCATATATACACGTATTTTGTAAGCTCTACCTTTTCTTCAATTCCCACTGAACTTCTACTTGATTTTCTCCGGTGCTAAATTTTTGCTATATCTGATGAAAGCAATCACTCTACCCAACATTTGTTTCCAAAAGTGTGCTAACAAATGGATAAATAGCTCAAACTATATATAAAATATAGTATAAGACATGTATGTATGTTTGTATGCCTAACTACAATAGCAATAACTTTGTTTTTGTAGTGCTAACTTTAAATAAATCAGCTTGAAATGATTTATCTTTGAAGCTAAGTAGTATATTGCTGTTTGTATATGGTTTTTTTTTCTTTCTGATATGAGTATGCATGTATGTTTGTATGTATGTTTTGTCTTACGAGGCAAAGGTGAATGGGATCTGGATGCTGTTGCTACAACACCAGCTGCTGTGGAGGAGGCGGGTACTGAGGATTGAATATTATTGTTGATGTTGTTGGTGGTAGCTGTGTGGCTGGCATTGTTGTTATTCGTGGTGATGATTTGGGGTGATGGTGAGCGAGCAAAATCAACAACTGTTTTTCCAATATTATTAATCGCACCTGTTGAATGCGAATTTATTTGACCGAATTGTGACTGTGATGAGCTGACTTGGTGTTGCGTTTTGCCAACGATCAGAGTTACTTTGTCCGTAATTGACTTGAGTGTGGCAACCGCCTGCTCATGTGTCACATTCTCCAGATTGGTTTCGGCCTGCAAGAGAAATTTATTATGAGATATACGCGACTAATACAAAATAATATTAACATACCGCATTGGTGCGCACCGCAATCAGTTTATCGCCGATCGACAGGCGTCCATCTACCGCGGCGGCACCGCCTTCCATTATTTTCGTTACATAGATACCGTTATCGCCCGGTATATGCTGATTGCCAATACCACCGGCAATGGAGAAGCCCAAGCCTTTGCTTCCTTTCACCAAATCAATCTCAACTACTTTTGGGCCTGTAGGAGCACTAGCCGCTGCTGGGGCAGCACTACGCGGCAACGTGGCAGAAGTTGCTGTATTAGTGTCAGCAACAGCGCCACCGCCACCGCCTCCACGTTTTCTTTTCACATGCAATTTCACCACATTGCCGGCCTTCTTCAGTGCATCCACAGCGGACGCATGTGGCACATCCACCACAGAAACATCGTTCACTGACACAATGATATCGTTAATGGACAAACGACCGTCTGCGGCAGCGGCACCGCCCGGTATAAGTTTCGTTATATAGATGGATGTATCCGTGCCGATGTGAGGATTGTCTGTACCGCCTGCAATGGAAAATCCAAGACCAGAATTGCCGCGCTCCAAGGTTATATCCTCATATTGCCAACTCTCATCACCGTTCACCTGGAAAAGTAAGGGGAAAGAGATAATCTGAATTAGTAAATTTAAAGGCAATGAAGAGGTTAGTGTTTTTATGAAGGATTAAAGACAATAACAACAACAGCAACAACAGTAAAAGGTACGGTATCTCTGTTTGCTATGAAATTAATACAAAACAAGTTATGAAGAGTGATAGTACGGGAGGAATCGATACATATATCGGACGCACTTTTTTAGTAAAGTGTCATGGTCAGGTAATGTCATACATATAAAGAGAGGTGATGCCACGCCGTTTTACAAAAATGTTATATAAACGCATATTATCATCCAAATCATCCATACCCACTACTAATTTTTTGTTAATTAATTAATTTCTTACGATTGAGAAAATACAGAAGGTCGCGCATATCACTGCGCCGTTACTCAGTTTCTAGACTTCATCAGAATCAGCTGTTTGCGAATTTGAAATATATGGCAATTTTCTTTCAATACGTTTTTTGACACGGTTTGTTATTGCATTAAGTCATTGCCAGTAGCAACTTTAAATTTGTATGAGACCATATTTCAAATTTATAAAAAAAAATGTTATTCAATTGAACCGAAAACCTTTCGCTGCTTCTGAATTTGTAACGGTTCTACTTTTTAAACATATTAACCTGTCAGCAGGCTGTGCCTGCTTTATACAGAGCGCCAAAAATATCACAATCACTTTTTGCCATGATAAAGTTTTGACGTGATAACGTCTTATAATTCGATTTAGCTGGCTGCACGCACGACAAAATGTGTCGCTATCTTGCTCATTCGTCGTTATCTTTCTCAATCGTCGTTACCTTGCTCAATCGTCGTTACCTTGCTCATGGTCGTTACCTTGCATGAACTGCAAGCGAAAGCGCGGAACGAACGACAAAGAGCACAACGTTCGGCAACGTTCGACATCTTGCCCTCTCCTACTTAAGTGAGCGTATATATGTATGTATATGCGCATATGTACATATATAAATTCACATATTTGCATTTGCATATGCCTTCTTATTGATTATTTAATGGGAATGAGTTCATTTGGCTTAACGCCCATCGTATAATTGTAAGAGTTTCCTGTCACATACCAGCCAGACCGACTTCTCGGGTTCTGTTTCTGTAGATCCATCGGTCAATAGCACTCCTTAAGCCCTAAGCTCTTCAGCTAGATAAGCATACTATATATTGTTTCTAGCCACGGATCAATAATTTAACCAAATAAAAAGAAATTTTAAAATTGTTAGTGAACGGAACTATGAGTGACAGTTTCATTCAGTCTTTAAGTTTTATTTTTCTTGAGCGCTACTACAACTCCCTACGCGATTTTGAACCAATTATATTATTATTATCTAACTAAACAGGCGAATTGACGTAACAAGTGAAGCACTTGTGTTTTAATTCGGTAAGCCACAACGCCTTCATGTGGTTCATTGTGCCATGCATGAACAAAAGCCAAAAGAGGGTTAATGTTAACCGATATATGAATTGTTTACGTTTTAATTGGCAAATAAGCGTAAGTCAGAAATTGATTTCAATTTGCTTAATGCACCTTGCGAAATTGGAGTTTTGTATAATGATACAATTTTACAGGGTGGGCCATAAAGCGTTTGCGTTTTGAACCACCTATTTTTTTGAGAATGGTAACACAAATGACATGTCAAATGTGTTCATAATTTACTTAAAGGTTTGACATTTACGAAATGGGACGCTATACGCTTGAACAAAATTGGGAAATATTGAAAACCTACTTCCAAAGTGGTGAGCCTTCTTCTTCTTCCGCGGTTACAGTAAATGGCTAGCGTTACCGTGACATGCTCAACGAGTTTTTGTTTCCAAAAATTGAAGAGGATGACTTGGACGACATTTGGTTTCAACAGGACGGCGCAACTTGTCACACTGCCAAAGTTACACTCGAACTTTTGGCTACCGTTTTTGTATTCCGATATCAACTGACCGCCTCGGAGCTGTGATTTAAGCCCGTTGGACTATTTTTTGTGGGGAGCCGTTAAGGGCAAATGCTATGCGAACCATCCAGAGACGATTGATGCTTTAAAACACGAAATCGAAGTTGCCATTCATGAAATTGGAGCCCAAACAATCGAAAATGTGCTTAAAAATTGGGTTGATCGAATGGCCTACTGTAAAGCCAGTCGTGGCAGTCATTTGAACGATATTATTTTTCATTCATAAATGACAATGTTCAATCTTCAAAATAAAAAAAAAACGTTTGAAAAAATATTGATTAGTTTTTTTTTTTATAGCCTAATCAAAAAGCAAATTTTACATGGCCCACCCTTTAGTTGAATCAAAGTTTTGCATGACTTTTTTTTTTTTGTTTACAAAAAAATTATCTCCATTATCCTTTCTCTTACACATATGGTTTTCAACCTAATCTAACTTTTCAGTTTTGTTTACTAAATCTGGGCAAAGAGTGTAAACTCTTCTTAGTTCTCACTAAGCTCATCTCCATTTGGTCACGACAAAGTTATGATAATTTTAGAGCTTCAATCGGCGCAATCTCATATTCCTACATTCGAGACATTTTTTTCTACTATTATTTGGAATGCCCAACTGCCACTATACCAAAAAGGTGTCTACTGATTGGATTTCCGATCGATATCTGCTTGAGTTATTCGTTGGTTCCTCTCATTATGTAGCACATTTCTGTATACATCACACGTTTGTTTACATACATAAATATAGATTTTTCTTTAGCTCTTGTAAAAAACCATTATATGAACAAAATTATATACATAATATACATACATGTAAATGTATTATATTTATATATAAACAATATCACAATTGAGATATGATAACAAAATTTACACAGGAAAAGCAAAGACACAAATTTAACCAAACACGAGGACGAGAACAAGAACGGGACAACACATCAAGTGAAATACTATATACCGCCCAAACAGGTGAATATTTTAAAATTGCCACAAATATACGCTTAAAGAACTAACAATGACGAAATGACCCAGGTGGGTATGCTAATTGTGCCAATTTGTGACAAAACACTTGCTATCATGACCAGGTTAACCTAGGCAGTCAACACACACACCACACAGTTCTTTCAACAAGCAGCAAGCAACATTCAATGCAGTTAATTGAGAGTATTCAATATTAGTCAGCACATATTTACATACACATGTACAAAAGAATAAAAAATTATAAAGAATAAATTGCTGACCATCCTCTAGTACTCAGCTTACCTTCGTCGATGATGCTCTGTGTATCTGAAAAGCGATAAAAGCAAATGAAGAAATAACAAAAAACCAAACATAAGCATAAGTAATATGAAAATTACAAACAATAAGAAGAAAAAATATGAAGCGGAAAATATTCCACAGTGCAAAGTTCCTTGACATTTGCATGACAGAGCAGTAACGCCCAGTCAAGTAACTACTCAACAATAGCTGAATAACATCAATAGTAATAGGCCGCCGATGTCGATGCCCTTGCCGCCGTTGCCCCCATACCTAGACTACGCATGTTATTCTTGCTGTTTTACAATGACCCAATTCACTTATGGGACTGTGAGGCAGCAGCATTTTTTTGTTGGACAACATTTGTATATCCGCTGTCATTGCTGTTTTTCTTGTTGCCAGCATTAGTATTATTGTATGTATTTTCCTTTCTTATTGCAAAGTATAGAGTACGCACACGCCCAATCGCTTAACCGTTTTATGGACAACGCACGACTCACATCGGATGAAAGATAAGCCAAGGCAAATGCGGAAGTCAAAAGATCATTGCCATGCTATGCTGCCTAAATAATACTTAGCTTAGCGCTTATGTGTATGAGTAATGTAAACTAAAAATCAGCAGTGGCCAAAAATGGGGGAAAAATAAATTAAGTTTAAAAGATAAAGAGAAATTAGCAAAAAATAGCAAGAAAATCATGTACACAAAACTTTTTCTTAAGTGCCGCTTACATCGCCTAAGATCGAATTTATAGCCGCTTCTCAATGAATTTGACTGCATTAGCTGTTGAATTACATACGTCACAGCAGATATTTTTTGCATAGCCTATACAACAAACTGCATCATTAAGTGTTGCATAGAAACATAAAAACTTTTAACGAGAATTGAAGTAACTAACTATAAAAATTCAAACCACCTTTTAGGGTGTCCTAAACCCACAAACACTTTCAACACACATCGTATTTTTGTTGTGATTCTTCAAATTCTGCATTGTTTAAAATCACGATAGTTAAAAGCACCTTAAAAATGTTCATAAAATTTCATTCAAATTTATTGGAACTGCACATTTTACTATACATTTCTATTATTTACATAAACCTAACCTAATTTTGAACTGCTAATTTTGACAGCTGAATTTGATATCCGCGCTAACTAATACGGCTGTGTATGCCAGAATTCGGAATTGATACCAAACGAAGTTTCAGGCAAAATAACGCCATGTCCTGTCCGCAATTATTAATAATCTATTTAATTAACACAAAAACAAAAACAAACAAATGCATGCAACCAAATCTTCAATTCAAAATGAGACCACCTTACTTTAATTAATTACCTAATAGTCATTAAGTCATTTAACATTTGCGAAAAGAATAATGAGCTCTGCAATAAGTGAAGTGCCTATAAAAACGTAGCTAAATATATAAAAAGATAAAAAGTACGAAAATCTACAGGCGTAGACATGTCATTCGCATCAGGCAGCTTACTTAAATAACTGTATATACATACTTAGCGAAATTTACTTCGTTAATTAACAGTGAATCAAGCTAGCTGGTTGCCAAGTAGAGGCCACGCGTTAGTCAATCAGCCAAGCGACCAGCCAGCCAGCCATTCGTCTATTCATTCATCATCACGCGTACCAGCAAGGAAGTCAAAGATTTATACTTGTCTATATTGTTAATGGTACTTTTGTTGTTATTTGTTTGTTTGCGCAAATAGACAACAACAAACGGGTATTCAAATTATAAACGGATAACTCGACAAACAGCGAATAAAAGCACTTAATTGTAATTGAGAAGATTAAAAGTCAAATACATAGGTGAAGTTGGACTTACGGATGAATGGATATGAACGAAGCGAAAAGAATTTACAACTGAGATGAAGAAATGGAAAAGTGAAACATACTATTATATTTTTATTAGTTCTATAGAAACTGCTTGATTTAAGATTGAATGGATCAAAATATTTTATATTCGATATCGGTAATTAAATACCGCTTGATATACAACTAAGATAGAGACTTTGTATTTAAGTATTGGTATTCATCCTCCCCGCCGTGGCCGAATGGGTTGGTGCGTCGGTTCGAATCTCGGTGAAAGATGAAAAATTAAGAAAAAGTTTTTTCTAATAGCGGTCGCCCCTCGACAGGTAATGGCAAACCTCCGAGTGTATTTCTGCCATGGAAAAGCTCCTCATAAAAAATATCTGCCGTTCGGAGTCGGCTTGAAACTGTAGGTCCCTCCATTTTGTGGAACAACATCAAGACGCACACCACAAATAGGAGGAGAAGCTTGGCCAAACACCCAAAAAGGGTATACGCGCCAATTATATATATATATTCATCCTCCCAGGAATTCTCGGAGGAAAATTTGTACAGGGATTTCCAGGTTCGAGCTTCTTTTTTTAAATTAAAATTAAACACATACTTTAAATAAGAACTCTTTATCTCTTTGTTTACATGCATATGCAGTAGGGGGAATTTTATAATTTTTGAATGATATTTAACATTTCCAATTGCACACTTCCATATATCAATTCTTTTGGCGAAATTTTCAAAGATATTCAGGCATAATTTGAGCTCTTTTTCAGAGCTTCAGTTGTTTCTGGTTTAGTTACATAAACCATATTTTTGAAATGGCTCCGTAGAAGAAGTAAGAAGAATTTCATTTCTTAAGTATTACACTGTCTAATGGAAGCGTGACCGTCAAAATTCAAACATAGTGTTCTGTTATAAAAAAATGTTAATGCTGCTAAATAGGCCTATTCTTGTCGCAATACGCGTTGTGCAATTTGTTAGTTTTGTGAGAAATTTAGAAAGCGTACGTAAGTCCTTAACGGATTATGACCAAAAAAAATTACATCTTTATCACGGATTGATAAAAGACATGCAAGGGCAAGAGACAAACTCAGAACAGAATTGGGCAAATCTTACTTTTGTGCGAATAGTTGCACACGCCAGTCCTTGTGCACTGCTGATAATTGACAACTTCAACATGAACAATTCTTAAGCATCCAGTAAAGGTTCATGCTTGAAGCTGATTCTCACAAAAACGATTTTGGCTGTTTATCTGACCAATTGTATGCAGTTTTGTTGACTAAAATTGACCAAAAAGCATCAGTAACGAGATCTGCGCAAGTGTTTGGAAGAACCAGCCAATCTTGGATTTTACAAGAAGAAAACGATAGCAAGCATCGAAGGTATGTAGGGTAGAAACGCCAAAATGGGATTAAAATGTTGGATTGACCCTTCACAGTCGCCTGATGCCTACCCTATTGAAAATGTTCGAGCAAAAACACGAAGTAAAACAAATGCACACGGTCAAAGAGTTATTAAGGCAAATTCGGCTTATTTGGAGCCGATAACCCCCACAGCAGAAATTAAAACACAATAAGACTTAAAGATGTGAAGCCTATAGCTAATAATGGTGAATATAGACTTTATTGAATATATTGCGTATAATAAATATTATAAGAACAAAACAATGCAGTCTGTTAGAATCGAACTGATCAAATAGTTTCTAGGTTATGGCAGTCACGCTTCTATTAGACTATTGTAGCAGTAAAACATTCCCCATACATGAAGTGATAGTCCCTGGCCGGATGTAAATCCGGGTCGTTCCGGTAACGTACGACGTGTGTTCAAAAAATAAGGTGAATTTTCAAATTTCGTGGGCTACGTACATTCGACTTTCGATTATTCTTTTTTTTATGTTGGTCGAAGTTTAGTTTGCTTGTGAGAGGCATAAATAAGATAAGTGTTTTGGGTGTTCGGCGATTTGCTAGATAGCACCAAATTTGCAAAGTTTCATTAATTTCGATTCAAATACTGCTTATATAATTGCAAAGATAAAAAGAACCTAACCGAATCAAAAATGCGGAATGCATAGAGGACCAACAAGTGGCCGTTTACTGCTACAACAACAACCGCGGATATAATTTTCGAAATATCCCGAGCACGGTGTCACTGAGAGTTCAGCGCTTGCTATTTCACGAACCAACCGACTACCAACGTCACAATCGATGAGTAGAAAGAAAAACAGACAGGCGGACAATAAATATAGAAAAATACGGTAAGAACTTTTTAGTGCAATAGCCTAGGGAAAAATATTTATTTCCAAATCGCAAAGAGACCTTTCCATTTTATTACCTTGTACAGATACGAGTATCAAATGAATTTGAAGTACTCTTAGAACCGAGGTACTGAGTTTATGTTTTTTGAAACCAGCGTTTTAGATCATCGTAGGTTTCACCCTTGCAGACACCTGCTTGAGCCAGAGCCGCCTCCCAGGCACGTCAGGAGACACCTTCTACCCTACGCCAACGAGATCCAGGACAAAACAAAAAGAGACTCACTGGACCGGACAGTGTTTAGGCAGTCCTTAAACGACATTCACCGGGAGACTGTTACCACCTTCTTAAGCTCCCGTCCTGTGAATGCCGTAATCGGAGTCCAACCACCACCCATTGCAGATGAAGAGCTCCAGCTTCCCCGTGAGACACGTGTAAAACTGGCACAATTACATTTTGGATATTGTAGCAGGTTAAACTCCTACTTATCCGGAATTGACCCCGGCATACCTAAATTATGTCCGTCATGTGAAGGAACCCCGCACGACACTAACCACCTTTTCACATGACCTTTAAAACCGACTCATCTAACACCCCTCTCCCTCTGGATCCAACCCGTCGAAACAGCAAGTTTCCTGGGCCTACTGTTAGATGAGCTTGACGAAGACAACCGATGATTTACTCTACACTGACGGGGCTTCTCTTACACAACAACAATCATCGGACTCGTTCAATATAAAAAATTTAAATATTGTACCAAATAAAATGCCTTTGTATTACAAATCGTGGAAGGAAAACATGTTAACCTAATTTAGCTATGATTGATGCAACCCTTTCTGAGTCATTGGTATATAAGTATACACTATTACCCCCTTTAGTATTACAATTGGTAAAACAAACACAAAAATTATGATAAAAGGTTAAGAAGTGTTAAATTCAGTCCAGACCAAACTTTACATATCCCCGCACATTTTATTAAATTTAATTTGAGCTGGCTGCTAATTTTTGGAAACACGCATAGACAACTCATAAACAATAAGAGTTATAACTTGTAACATCAGAAGAACGATCGGATGTCAAGTCTTAACATATAAAAAGTGGGCGTGGTTTTTACCCGAGCTCAATAATATTTAAGTCGAGGCACCGGACATTGTTCATAATTAAACTTGCGACGTATTTATTTTATTGGGTTACTCATTTGTACCAAATTTGAGTAATTTTGCATTATTTATGCATAAGAAACATATCACGTTTTTGCTTTTTGATTAAAATTTTCAATAACTATGCACCCTGAACAAGAAGTGATATGTGTACCAAGTTTTATTCAAATATTTAAGTTAATTTTTGCTCGAGTTATCGTATCATGGACGTACGGACATACCACTTCTCTCGTCATTCTGAGCATTTCAGTCTATATCTAACATTAAATTTTATGCTGTTACATATAACCGTCACATTAATACTCGCAGTTATAAAACAGATGTGAACGCAAATCTGTAATATTTGTTATTTTTTTGGAACGAGAGAGTACACAGATGTACAAATAAAATTATGCGGCAAAAATAGGTAATGCATTAAAGCATAGAAAATGAGAAATTGCTACATTGTTAAAGTATTGCATGTCAGTGAATCTCATTTTTAATGTATTATGCAATATTTACCAAAAACGGTAGCTTCAGCAAGAAATGGAAACGCTCAAAGTAAATTTCTCATGCAAGAATGCAAGAAGCATTGAGTTAGCTGCACTTGCATTTTAAAGTAACTTCCACTTTGTAGTAAAAAGTAATATTTATTTCATACTTATAAAATGTAATTTCAACTCAATTTTTAATTATGAAGCGAACTAGTTGCTATTAAATTTCTTCAATAATTAAATTATAAAAGCGAGTCATTTCTTTCAAGTATAGATATGCTAGTAACACAACATTTTCAAACTCTGAATTCCCCAACAAAAACATTAATAGCATTTTCAGCGCGAATTTGTGACTTTAATGAGCGTTTTTGCAAAAGTTAATGTAAAGTGAAGTGAATCTAGCTCAGTACAATTAGGTATTTTTGGTAAGATATTAAACTTTTCATAGTGATGCAGTATGAGTTCGTATATCTGAGCACTTGACACTCAGACTGATAAATTTCTTAACCGACTACATTGCGGCGCAAATAATATATCAATTTTCTTGTAAATATAAACTGCATAGTTTTATGTGCCAACAGTCGGAGTTATTTCACTTAAAGAAGTAATGAAAAAAAACAAAGAGGAGTTTGTTTTTGAATGGATGAATTTAAAAGTAGTCGAATCTACTCAAAGAGTGAGTCAAATTCTAGAATAAAAACTCTTGCTGAAAAACTTTTTACAAAAATGTATGCAAATACGTGAGAAGCTGAGAAGAGAAAATAAAATCAACTTTTTTTGATTCTGTTCTTTTTCTTTGTTAGTTGAGACACTTAAAAATATTTGCTCTTGTAACATAACCTTACTATACTTATTTTGAAAGAGCTTCGTAAGACTGCTGATGTAAAAATCCTCGGTAAGAAAAAAAGCGCAACATGTCCCGTAATTGCCTCGATTTTTATTAATTGCCGTTACCTCGTTCAACTGTGTTTAATTTTTCGTCATTCGCTATCGTACTCGTACGTCATTGTTCCTTGTAGTTAAATGGCGGACGTTTTACACTGACTTAACTGACAAACTTAACTAACTTATGAACACACTGACGGTTGTTTTCTTAACAATGGCCAACAGCAACGGTAGGCAACAACAAATGTACGGAACGGCGAAAGCATTTATTGCGGTCAACGTTTGGTAGTTATGCCACTAAACTGAGATGGATAGTGTGATTTGGTCAACCCTTCGGGCCTTCCAATGACCTAGTGCCTACCCACACAATGAGGCAAAAAAAGCAACAAGCAAACTTTTCTACATACATACTCGTATGTAGGTATTTACATACATATTTATAAGCCAATTTAGATCGTCTATGCGAAACTGTCATTCACGGCATGAAAATCACAGGAGAGCAATACTTTGCAACTCTACTCCCTACAACACTGACCATCTTGCCACTTCCCATATTCCCTCACAACTGATGCACGCGAATTTTCAAGCGATTATTTCCACTATGTAGCGTTAAAGCACTTATGACCCTATGAGGTCGGAAAGGGGGTAACTAACAATCGTTACCCCATATATTTCGTATTAAGTCTCTACAAGGAAAAGTCGAAAAGTGTGGGGCGTGCGGGGGAATAAAAACTAGAAAATCGCATAAATTACAGGTTAGTGGTTAGACACGCTAGCGACAAATGGGACAGCAAAACAAAAAAACAAATAGAAATACATAGCAATTTAGATATTCAAGCAGTTCCTTTAAGCTTAAAAAATCGTTAAAATTCAAGTGTTTTAAATTAGAGTTGCCTTTTATACTGCAGTGATTACACAATTTATTCGCACACTCAAAGTTTATAAACAGATACACTTGATACTTAGCACGATTTATATAAAGGAATAAAGTATTTAATTTAAATATTTTTATTTAGTACTTAAGAAACAACAACTTCCAAATTCATTTCTGGGATTAGAGAACTTAAGGTAATAACGAAATAAGTCAGAATTTTATGCAAAAATATTATTCGCACATAGCCATATAAAGAATATTTTATTAAAAATAATAATAGAAAAAACGAGTATTCAATACTTTGTTAGGCCACCTTTAGCTGTAATAACTGCTTCCAAACGTCGGTGCATACCTTTTACCAATAGTTTGGTTTCATTAGCTGCAATTTTCTCCCACTCAACATTTAAAGCTGTCTTTAATGACGCCTTTGATGTTATTTTTTGCTGTGATTCTCCTTTCTAAGAGCTCCCAGGCATGCTCAATTGGGTTCAGATCCGGTGATTGAGGTGGAGTTTTAAGCTGCTAAGTGGTAAATAAGCCATTTTTGCACGAGATAGGATGAGTATTTTGGGTCATTGTTCAAGTTTAACGGCACTATAATGCAAATTATTCCTCAAAATTTTTATTTAAATACAGATGTTTGTCCATTTTATCCATGCTTAACGGCAGGAATAAGATTTTTTTCATTCAGTTCTGTATTGTTTTTTCTCCAAACCTTTGGAGGGCCATCTGATTCGAAAATATTAAATTTCGACTAATCACTGAATATGACGTTTTCCCCAAAAAGAATCAGGCGAATTTATGTAGCGTTTGGCGAACTCCAATCCGAAATGTAGGGCTTGCGGCGTGCCACTCTGCAACGATAACCAGCCTTTTGCAGACAATTACGGACTGTTTGTGGGCTTACTTTTTTATGCAAAGACTCTTGAATATTTCGGCATAGTATCGTGGCCTAGTATCGCGGCCGCCGTAGCCGAATGGGTTAGTGCGTGACTACCACTCGGAATTCAGGGAGAACGTAGGTTCGAATCTCGGTGAAAAACCAAAATGAAGAAAAAGTGTTTTCCAATAGCTTTCGCCCCTCGGCAGGCAATAGCAAACCTCCGAATGTGTTTCTGTCATGAAAAATCTTCTTACAAAAAAAATACGCCGTTCGGAGTCGGCTTCAAACTGTAGGTCCCTCCATTTGTGGAACAACATCAAGAGGCACGCCACAAATAGGAGGAGGAGCTTGGACAAACACACAAAAAGGGTGTACGCGACAATTATTTTTAAAATTTTGCCCGACTGATGCTACTTTGTTGCGTTCCTCACGTGGCAATATTATTAAAAACACAAACGATTTTTACTGTTACTTTTGCCGCAACAAAATTATGAGCTGAAAGTGTACGAATAAATGTTTTGAAGCATTTTTGCATCATCAACCATGACTTCATTGTTTTACAATGTTGGGTACCGAAGCATCTCAATCCCATCTCCTGACACTTTTCCATCAATGATATTTAATTTGACTGCTTTGTATTACCTTTTTAGAGAGTATCTTGAGTCACTGGCATAGTGGCAATGTGAATTCAATGCGAAATCAGTTAGACATAATGAAATTATAATGAACTTAAATCTGCACGACAAACTTAAGGCAATTAAGTCAGCGTACAACTGAGGGATAGGTGTCTAGTCTAGTTTTTTTATATCAAGGAACTTTTATAATTTTCCAGGTACAGACATGATTTGAGCAAAGTAGAGCAGGTTAAAAAGTAATTTCCAGGCTTCCTTGAATTCAATTTACTTCATCAGCAGAGTTTTACGGAGAAAGAAAGAAGAGATTTTCAAATGGCGCAAGGCCTGAGCGGATATATTCTGACCCAGCGGTGTTGTTGTTTTAGTAGTGCAGTGTCATTTGAATTGTTTTCCTAACTCGCATTTAAGTAAAAGGCTGATCCGTAAGAATTGAATTTTTTGGAGTCCGAATTTGTTTGGTCTCAATTGCATATTTAAAGTAACTGGATGAAATTGAATGAATTAGATGGCGTTGGAAAGTAATTGCAAATTTAAATATTTGTAAAAAAATGATTTAGAATAAAAAATTACAGAGGAATGCAAAGGTGTTCCCTGTTTTGAATATTTTCGTTTCGAATCGAACTTTCGAAGGCAATAAGGTGCTTTCCCCAGCCAGTATCAAATTGAGAGAAAAATAAGTTAATTAAAACAAAATTAAGTGAAACTTCAAATCTATATATAATCTTGGCAGAAAGTCAGTATCATATCTCCGTGGAATAACATTGGGAAATACGGCAAATTTATTTGCAAAGCCAATTTTGTTGTGTACTCCAAACAGGGTGTTTATTGAAGAGAAGTCAAAATAATATTTTCAGACGAAGGGTTTTTTCATCTCGGTGGCTTTGTTAGCAAGCAAAACTGCCGGATCTGGGCATCTGAAGCAGTATACTTTGCCCTTTCAGTGTAGTGTAAATCACCGGTCGTCTTCGTCTAGTTCATCTAACGGTTGCTGTTTCAACAGGTTTCGTCCAGAGGGAGAGGGGTGTTAGACGAGTGGGTTTGATGGGGCATGTGAAACATGCCGGACATATGTTTAGTATGTCGGGGTCAATTCTGGATAAGTAGGAGTTTAACCTGCTACAGTATCCAGAACGTAATTGTGCCAAGGCTACTCGGGACTCTCGGGGAAGCTGCAGCTTTTCGCCTGCAACGGGTGTTAGTTGGACTTCGATAACGGCATTCAAAGGTCGGGAGCTTAAGAAGGTGGTAAGTGTCTCCCGATGAATATCGTTTCTTGTCTGTCTGTACACTGTCTGGCCCAGTAATTGTTGGCCTGTTTTGTTCTGGAACTCGTCGGCGTAATTGAGGAAATGCCTTCTGACGTGCCTGGGAGGCGGCTCAGGCTCAGGTGCCTGCAAGAGTGGGACCTACTGCAGCACCCTTACAGAAACTGCTTGCTGAGCAGTTTGTTGTACTCCCTCAAAGGGAGCATCTGAGTTTCGTCGTGTAAATGTTGAAGTGGGGACATCAGTAGACATCCCGTCGCAGTCCGCATGGTATTGTTTTGGCAAGTCTGAAGCTTCGTCCACTAGTTCCAGGCGACCAGACAGGCACAGCATAGCTTTGAACCGGCCGGCCAATTGCCTTATATGTCGATAGCACCATTTCTCTGTCCTTGCCCCAAGTGTTGCCCGCAAGCGATTTGGGGACCTTGTTGCGATTTTGGACTTTAGTTGTATGCGCCGAGATGGAGAGCAAACAAGGTTACACCCAAAATTGTGGGGTTGTTAACAGTCGAAATTGGTGTGTCGTTGAGTTTTACCTAAATTGCAGTTTGACCTCCTTTGTGCAGGTGGTGAAAATGGTCGCCGTGGACTTCGTGGGGGAAAGTTGTAGGTTCCTCCCAGTGAAGAAGGGAGACAGGTAGGCGAGGTAGTCGTTTACTTTGGCGCACAGGCCATCAATGTCATTGCCTGCCGCCATAATCGTGCAGTCGTCGGCGATTCGTGCTATTTCGGTCATCTATGAAAACTACAGAAGTGTGATGAACGATTTTTTGTGGCCGGAAATTGAAGACATGGATTGTATTTGGATACAGCAGGATGGCGCGGCATATTCCACAATCGAACTTTGCGCGTCAAGTTCGGTAATCGTATTATCTGCCGTCTCAGCGAAGGTAATTCGATCTTTCGGAACTGCGATTTAACTCTGTTAGACTTTTTTTGTGGGCTGCCTTGAAGAAGCGAAGTTATACGAATAATCCATTATAGATTCTGACTTTTAAAGGCGAATATCGTGAGATAGAACCAGAAACTGTTACTTATGTCTTGGAAAACTGGGTTAACAGGATGCCCTGAGGTAGCCACATGAATGAGATTTTTACTTCTTCGAATAAACCAAAAAAATTTGTTGTTTTTTGTTTTTGAATATTTACAAAACAAAAACACCATTATAAGGATCACCCTGTGCAACAGTTGCATAACCAATGTATGTACGTAGAATACTCGATAAGACACCACACCCAAATGCTAGAAGCTAACAATAGAGCGTCTGATAGCAACTAAGCTGTTCCAGTTGGGTGCCACACATACAAACACAAGTATGGTGCGTTGTGGAACGGCTATGACTAAGTTGCTTTTCGTTTCATTGCAAGTATATATGTATGTACACGTGTAAGTATTTAAACACGGCGAAAACGTCAAATCGCTATTGGCAGTTAATGCCGCTGAATGCTCAGTAATTTCATAAAGAATATTTATTTTGTTCATAATATTTACACTTCTTCCCCCTTTCATTGCAGCAATGAGGGGCTACGCACCCCCTGGGCATCACTGACCAAGGTGATGATGAAGGTGGTGGCGAACCTGCTGGACGCTGACGTAGTTATTTACTTGGCGGCTTTGAGTGATTATATCATATCAGCATATCTACATACATACTTTATCAAACTATATTAAATCGACGACGTAGCATGCATACTATACTATTGTTTATAAATATGTATGTACAGGTATTGATAAGAAGGTATTAAAGATATTTGATAAAAGCTACATTGAATTATTTTTTTTTCTTTGATTTTTTAGTTGCTTTCCGTTATGCGTATTTTTATGTAATTCTAGTTGAACTGAACTCATAAGTAGCTAGCATAACGTAGTGGGTGTTTTATTAGAGGTATAGGATTTTTTTCTTTCAAAAGTTTAAAATTGGACTCACTATGCATGGCTTGCCATAATGACATACTGATAATGTTAAGGGGTTATACGCAGTTATGAAGCAAATAAAAGACGGGTTGTCAAGGATTTATCCTGAAGAAACTTCAGAATATTTTAATTTGAAAATTTTTGGCGGTTATAAAAGCATCCTTCAAGAACGTAACAAAATTTTTTATTTATGAAAATGTTGATTATAGAGCGCGCTGCAGGCGATTTCTGGAACCTCCTTTAAAAAAAGACGATTTACGGTATACATCGTAACTCAGGATTGGATTATCTGAAATCAAAAAACCAAACAAATTTTGTTAATATATTAGATTATCTAGAAATTAATCGTTCGGCTAATCAAAATAGTGAATTTTCACAAAATGGCAGCTTTTAAAAGAAATGATTTCGATTTTTACGTTAAAATTTTGCCGTAAATTGATTATAAAATGGAAAATAAGTATCAGATTTAAAAAAGGAACGATTAATTACTAGAAAATGTATCTTTAAAGATTGAGTTAAAACGGTTGACCGATCAAACAAGCCGTTTTCGAGATATCGTGTACACCGACTTGAAAAATGCCGTTTTGAAAAAAAACACGTTTAAAGTTTCAATACCTACCTTAAAACGTGCCGAGGCATCTCTACATATTTAGGTATAACTCCGAAAGTATTGCTTAGATCTACTTCAAATTTCGTGCGTATACTTTTGAATATATGTACATTACAAAAATGCAATAAAAAAATCAATTTTTTTGAAAGTCATAACTACGTATAACCCCTTAAGGCATTACCTGCATCCACTTGCTCATTGGTAGCAAATAATATTGCTCGCTCTTTAAACCAGTCCTACGACTTTGCTATATGATTGTTAATTTCAGGGTATACTTCTTCAATCAAATCTATAATATTTTCAATCAAAATACAAACATCGTATTAAATCGATGTGCCCACTTGTCGTTGGAAGCTGCCCGATACCAATTTTCAGCAAATTATAAGCAAAAAGTGCATTGCCTTGTCCGGAAGTAAGACTTCTCATATATTTTTTAAACTGCAGCGCATTTATATGCCTCCACAGGTAAGACATTGTCAAAGCGTTCGCACGACAGTCGGTTCTACGTAACCGGAACGACCCGGATTTATAATGAATTTTGCTCTAATAATGCTAAAAACAAAACCACATTCAAAAGAATAGAAATGCAAAGGTAAATATTGCGTAGCATCGCCAAACGCAAAAAGCAAAAAGGCAGTAAGTAATAAATCAAATGCGCGGATAAGCGAACACAGCTTTGCCTGCATATTCCCACTGAACTCAGCTGCACATTTGGCACACAGCGAACACACACAAACAGTTTTTTGCGAAAAAGTGTTGGTTGGTTTAAGTGATGATTCTTCCAGAATCCAACTAGCGCTTCCGCACCATTTTGTTGCCACATCCTCGTTACCAACTTGTTTGCCAGTTATTTACAGCATGACTATATCCAGTCTGTGCGGTTCAGGAACCTTATCGAAAAAGTGTAGTTTTGTTTAAAATATTTTGGTTACATTAAAAAAATAATTAACTAATTTTATTGATGCAATACAAAGTAAAATTTAAAATATTAACTACAAAGAAAAAAATCCATTCGATTGATTAGTTTTTGATGTAGCAGCAACAATTACGATTTTTACCACATTTTTGCATATTGCAAGGCACCTTTACTTTCCTTCAGAATGTTATGTTATAATTAACCTTCCCAGATATCTAAACTTTAAACAGCAAAAACCCCGTGCAAATCGAAGCATTCTGTGCGAAGGTAATGCATTGCACACGTATTTAGGGACTTTGGGTTATAGATGTAAAGGGTGTTTTTTTTAGAGGTTAGGTTTTCAAGTTGGCACTACTTTTTTCGTAGATGGTCTTTTTGACAGCTGTCACTTGATTTATGCTCAGTTTGGTTTGCCATTTCATAATGAATAGACTTACACCTGAACAACGTGCAAATTTATTACGAATATAATGGTTCGGTTCGCGCGACGCATCACGCGCTGCGTCCAATATTCGGTCGACATAATCGTCCATCAGAGTCACTAATTCGATTAACCATGGATCGGTTTCGCACCACGTTTGCTCTAGTGGATAATACGCATCCTCAGAGACGTCGTACAGTGCGCACCGAAGACGCTATTGCTGCTGTGTAGCAGAGTATCGAAGAAAACCCGAATGAGTCCATCCGCCATCGCGCGCAGCAATTGGATGTGCCCATCCACTTTATGGAAGATTTTGCGGAAGGATCTTGGTTTGCGGGCTTACAAAATCCAACTCGTGCAAGAATTGAAGCCGAACGACCATCAAGCGCGTCGCACGTACGGTGAATGGGCCCAAAACGAGATGGCCACCGATCCCGATTTTCACAAGAAAATTTTGTTCAGCAATGAAGCTCACTTTTGGTTGAATGGGTATGTCAATAGGCAAGATTGTCGCGTTTGGAGTGAACATAATCCACAAGTCATTGCTGAGACGCCGTTACATCCTCAAAAAGTCACTGTTTGGTGTGCTCTATGGGCAGAGGGAATCATTGGCCATATTTCTTTAAAAATGAAGCCGGCCATAATGTTACAGTCAATGGAGAGCGCTATAGAGCCATGATTAATGACTTTTTCGTGCCTGAATTGGACGATGTTGATGTGGACGACCTTTGGTTCCAACAAGACGGCGCTACAAGCCATACAGCCAACGCAACAATCGATTTATTGAAGGAAACTTTTGGTGAGCGCATTATCTCGCGCCGTGGACCTGTGGCGTGGCCTCCAAGATCGTGCGATATAACACCGCTGGACTATTTCTTGTGGGGCTATGTGAAGTCGCTTGTCTACGCAGATAAGCCCGAGACGATTGACGTCTTGGAAGAGAATATTCGGCGCGTTATTGCTGACATACGGCCCCAATTGCTGCAAAAAGTGGTCGAAAATTGGGCCTCTCGGCTGGAGTTTATTCGAGCCAGCCGCGGCGGCCACTTGCCCGAAATCATTTTTAAAACATAATGGCAAACCCTTATCTTTATAATAAAGCTAAATTCTTGGCCATAACATTAAATTATATACGTTTTATTTCATCTTGAAAACCTAACCTCTAAAAAAACACCCTTTACATACATATATACGCTCACTTAAGTAGGAGAGAGCAAGATGTCGAACGTTGCCGTTCGTTTGCTTTGTCGTTCGTTCCGCGCTTTCGCTTGCAGTTCATTCAATGCAATGAGCAAGGTAACGACAAATGAGTAAGGTAACGACATATGAGCAAGGGAACACTAATGAGCAAGGTAACGACACATTTTTTCGTGCGTGCAGCCTGTTAAATCGAATTATAAGACGTTATCACGTCAAAAGTAAATAAAAGTACATTTGATTAAATATTTTAAGTGCAAACTAACTTAACCATTACATGCTTTTGTGAGGCGCGTGCTGTAAGGTGAAACTATTTCACACCTTAGTTTCACCTCTCAGTGTTAAGCAATCTTTTATGAACGTATAAATACTTCCGTTGCTGTGGTGAGTATTGAAGAGGCTTGTTTTAAGCGTAAGTGTGCATGTGTGCATTTGTGTTATGCTGTATGTATATAAGGGGGCGTCCATAAATTACGTGAGATGTTTAAGGGGGGGAGGGGGTCGAGTAAAATCTCATCTAATCTTACGTTGGAGAGAGGGGGGGGTCTCGGCAAATATCACGCAATTTTTTTTCTGATTGAAACAAAAAAATTGTACATGCTTAAGATTTAATCTCAAGCGTAATCGTAGTATGATTAAGATCATTCACTAATTCGTTCGAAAGAAAATAATTTCATTCATACTTCGACGTTATACATTACTACTGTCAAACCACCATATTTGTTTTATACCAAATAGCTCAATTTAATCTGAATTTGCGGTACAGTGTAGCCCGTCGGTTGTTTTCGCGCCACTATGAGCCGAACGCCCTATCACTCAGGTTGACGTTTGACAATTCCGGACTTTAAAGAACATGACGGAAAATCATTTGCTCCATTTCTAATACGCGTACCGATTGAACCGCTGAATGCCTTCATCAGCACGCCTATTGATCTCTATTGCCCAAGTATACGTGATGATTTAGAGAAAATATGCTGCAGTACATGCGGTATTTACTTCGGATCTATCACAAGAGCTGCAGAGCACAGGGGAGCAGCTCACATTGCACCAGCTAAGCAAGCGCGTATGTTCCGCAAAGTGCGACCCTCACGGATTGTCACAAGACGAGCTAATGAGTTACTGTGCGCAAGCGTCAACGGCTTAGAGTGGCTAGATTAGAACGAAGTTGAAGGAGCACATGATTTTACTGAAAATCATATGGACATGTTGGTCCCAATAGTCTCTTTTGAAACCGCGCATGATTCTCCATGGACTGAATTAGAGTAGATATTCTTTTTTTAATCGCAGTAGTTACGATTTAAGTCTTCTATTGTTAAATTTTTATTACACTTATAACTCTCAGCAATATTGATTACTAGTCTTAACTAGTCGTAAATAAAAGCACGAAGCAAATTTTTTTTCTTTTTACAATAACAATCCAACGCGTTTACATAAGAAACCCACATTTTGAAAAATCTCACGTGAGATTGGGGGATGGGGGAGGGGGTTGAATAAAATCTCACGACATCTCACCAGGGGGGGAGGGAGGGTCAGAAAATTGAAAAAAACACCTCACGTAATTTTTGGACGCCCCCTAAGTGCTACCTTTTCAGTGACACTTTCGAAGGGAACTCACATTTAGCACATACTGTACCTAGAGACACAAAACTATATTTAAATAGGAATTAAATAAAATTAAATATCTAATACGAGCACAACAGTTCGAGATGATTAATAGTAATTGCGGTTCTTAGTCACAGTAACACTACATATGTATATGTGTATAGAAGAAAATATGCCGTTATTTTTACTTAGGGAGCAGTAGTAAATTGAAAACTTTAAAATTGTATTTTCTAAATTTTGTGTTGTGATTCTTGCAGCAAACAAAGTATGCGTATGTAAATAAAAACCAAATTTTATTTAGTCACTATGCAAAAAGTGTTTGAACAACTTATACACTTATATTATACACATCTACATAAACTGGGCTGGAACACTGAGCTGTAAATAACAAAGCTGTACATGGATCCATGTTAGTACGAAAGAAGCTGTTGACACGCTGCATCGCAAAAATAATTAACATCTCTATGTCGAAATGGCAAACATTTAGTTATATATATTTTTTGTGAAAACTTAATTAATACAGCATTTGTACTCAATACCAATTTTCTGTTGCCAATTGTGTGTTTATACGTACATACGTCCACATAAAATATTTACTCATCCAAACACATACTCACAAATACTACCAATGGAAAAGTAATAAAATTCAACCGTAGCAAAAAATATCTAGTTTTTGTTTACATAATCATTTATTTAACTTTACATCTGCGGTGGGCGGCTTCAATATTTATACGTAGAGCCTGTTGCCGTCAGGCCCATAAATTTCATGCAACATGCTAATAAAACCAAAGCCAGATGCAATATCTGGAGCGGCTTTAGTATTTTCATATTTTCATTGGTATAAATTGGCGTATTTCCTGAAAGACTATTTATGAAAAAAAAATTGTATTATTATTATTTATTAAACATAGTATAAAATACAGTGCCTAATGTCTAAAGAAATATAGTACAAGCAGCTTAGGCCATCGACTCTTTAGTTTAATGTTAAGTACAGGGTGGGCCATATAGCGTTTGCTTTTTGAACCACCTGATTTTTTGAGAATGGTAACACAAATGACATGTCAAATGTGTTCATAATTTACTTAAAGGTTTGACATTTACGAAATGGGACGCTGTACGCTTGAACAAAATTGGGAAATATTGAAAACCTATTTCCAAAGTAGTGAGTCTTCTTCTTCTTTCCTGATTTTCACATCGGTGACTGCGCCAATAAGCAAAATAGTCGGATTTGGGGCTCAGAAAATCCACACGTTGCTGTAGAGAAGCAAACGCATCCACAACCAGTCACTGTTTGGTGCGGTTTTTGGTCTGGCAGCATCATCGGTACATTTTTTTTTTCGAAAAGGAGCGAGGAGCCGCGGTTTCAGTAAATGGCGAGCGTTACCGTGACATGCTCAACGAGTTTTTGTTTACAAAAATTGAAGAGGATGACATGGACGACATTTGGTTTCAACAGGACGGCGCAACTTGTCACACTGCCAAAGTTACACTCGAACTTTTGGCTACCGTTTTTAAAAACCGAATAATCAGCCGAAATTCCGATATCAATTGGCCGCCTCGGAGCTGTTTTTTGTGGGGAGCCGTTAAGGACAAATGCTATGCGAACCATCCAGAGCCGATTGATGCTTCAAAACACGAAATCGAAGTTGCCATTCATGAAATTGGCCCCCAAACAATCGAAAATGTGATTTACAATTGGGTTGATTGAATGGCCTACTGTAAAGCCAGTCGCGGCATTCATTTGAACGATATTATTTTTTATTCATAAATGACAATGTTCAATCTTCAAAATAAAAAAAGTCTGAAAAAATATTGATTAGTTTTTTTTTATAGCCGATTCAAAAAGCAAATTTTACATGGCCCACCCTATAGTAGATACATATGAAGTACGTGAAATATAAAAATAATTAGAACTAAAATTATTAATTACATACATTATTACAAAATTTCATATACTTAAATTGCTTTCTTGGATGAAATTATATATTATATACTTAAAATGTTTCGCGATGTTACAGATTTTAGAGTAGACTCTGGGTTCGCAGAGCCAAATTAAACATTCATTGAGGAATGCTCCGCCGATGCTAATCTGAAGCAGAAAGGACAGGAAGCAGGAGAACCTCCAGTGAGTAAATGCTGATGCGTTACGTTGGTGTGGCCAAACCTCAGGCGAGTAAAAATTGTTGATTGGTGACGAGTGGTATTACTAGGGTAAACTAGCTTACTTCGATCTGAGTTGACACTTTTATACTTGTGAATGAAACTGCGCCACTCTATGTTCCATTTTGAATTTATATGGAGCTGTTGCGTTTCTTTAGGTCTTTTTTTATCTAAAGACGCAAACTGGAAGGTCGGTGCTGCTTCAAAATAACTTCCAGTATGATCGGCAAACTCATTTCCAGTTATACCAGAATGGCCAGGCACCCAGAGCAATTTAATTTTATTTCTGTATTTGATGCACATTTTACGTATTTGAGAAACTGCTGTGGTGAAATTGTAAACGTTTCTGACTGCTTTCAAGCAGGAGAAGCTATCACAACAAACGATAAACCTCCCTTTGTTTTGAATATCATATTCAATAGCTTTGTAAATTGCGAATGTTTCAGCACTAAACACGGACGAGTAACCTGGTAGAATTCCGCCGGATATTGTTTTTCCATGCTCAGTAATGACTGCAAATGATGTGTTATTTCGTTTTGAGCCGTCTGTGTATATTGCTGTGTAATTAAGGGATTTGTATTTGTGTATGAGCTCCAAAAATCTTTGCTGGTATACCAGTATACTAGTATTTGACTTTTTTAAGTTGTGCAGAGATATGTAAATAGTATTATCATTCAGCAACCATTCAGGTAGGTTATTAATTAAGGGACAACTTTTATGAGGAAAAATTCCAAGATTTTTTGCGTATGCAACACATCGTCGCAGAGTAGAGTTGAGTTAAAAATGACGTTTGTGGCGAGAAGCTGCAACCAGGTTTTTTTGAATCTCCCTGTTGGTTGAATTAAATAATTTTGGAATGAGCGGCATAGTAGATTCATATAGCCTCTCTTTTATTGCAGGGAATCCGCTTTCACCCAGGATGCATAATATTGGAGATGTTGGAAACGCATTAATGCTGCGACGCACTGCTGCATGATATTGGAGTTTGCACACCAACCAAAAACGGGCAGGGCGTAATCAATTTTGGAGAGAATTAAGGGTCTTGTAACATTAACTAGCGTGTTGGTATGAATAAAAGAATGCTTACAGGAGAGATACTTATTACATTTAATCTTGACAAAAGCCGTCTTCTTAAATTAATACATTGATCCCGAAAAGTGAAGTTTTTATCAAAGTAAACACCTAAAATTTTTAAACAATTTACCCTTTCTATAATATTATTGAGTTTATCCGTGTATCCAAGTATCATCCAAGTATTTGGCGATAAGAGATATATTAGCAGGGATGTATGCTGTGGAAAGCCAAATTTCCTTTCCATTTGTATATTCCTGTGGAAAATTATCCTTGGAGTAATCAGACCATTACCGGGCAAACAGCTGTGCCGTGGCAAAGGAATCTGTTACAACATTATTGTTGGATATTATAGTTTTAATTTGGCTTTGTCTGACTCCGGCTAACAATCTAATATCAAACCAAATGTTTTTTGGTGTTGAAAGTGGGGAAATTATGGACGTAAATGATTCAAAGCTTTTTTTTTTGACTCCTTAACAGCCCTCTAAAATAAAGCATTTGATTTTTTGTAATTAAGAAGGTTGGTTACAGTCATACAATGCTAACAAATTTTCCAGTGCTCTATTTTTTGAGTACGCAGATTTTGCAGAATTTTGGTCTACCAAACGGGAAAAGATCTCGAAAATTTATTTTTGGTTTGAGGTATAAATTTATTGGCCCCCTCAATACTGCTGTTTCTTTATTAATATTTACGGGTGAAGATAATTCATTATTGGCGACTAAGTCAACAATTCCTAATTGATACGAGTTCTAGTTGGCTAGTTCGGTCTTAAATCTAGGAATATGCTTGAATTTTTCAAAGGTTTCATTTGTTTGTATAGAGATAGAAATGTGGAAATGAACGCTACCTCTTAGAATGGAAGAAATTTGCCAATGAGTTCTAGGCTTAAGTTGGGGAGAAATGAAAGAAAGATCTACATTAGTAAAAGAAGAATGTGTAGAAAAATTAGTAGATGAACAGTCATTTAGTACGGGGATACGGTACACTAGAAAGGGCTAGTTTACTGGGGCGGCAGCCCTTGGTCGGGAAAAACCCGAGTCATTCCGGTAACGTAGAGCCGGCTGCCATGGGAATGAACAGTTATTTAGTAAAATAAGTTGATGCTGAAAAATAAAATTTTCTAAGACCAGTCCCTTGCATTGGAATTTTTTGCACACACCATGAGTTGAAGTCACCAGTCCATAACACAGGAGAAGGGAATTGGGAAAATAAATTATTCAATTGGGATTGAGAAAATTTTTGTTGTGGAGGTATGTAAGAGTTAACTAAAGAAATGTATTGATTTAAATGTATTTTAAATACCATAGTGGATATTAAACTAACAACATTGATAAACTCTTGTGGAATGTGGGATTTTATTAATGTATTGGTATATTGTTGTTGTTTCTTGGATTGTACATTTGGTAGGTTTGAGAAATAGCCAATGTTTTGTCTTGGATAACATATGGTATTTGGATCTATATTATATGAAAAATGGGTTTCTTGAAAACATACATATTATGTCGGAATGTTGTTGTTGTGAGCAGTGACAGTCCTTGACCGGATATAAATCCGGGTCGTTTCGGTAACGTAGAACCAACTGTCGTGGAAACGATTATATCGGGATCTTCTTCTTTGATTAGTAGTAGTAGCTCATTGTAATTATTATGGTAACCGTTTATATTCCATTGAATGATTTTTGCTGGCATCATTCAGCCTTTTATAAAGTTGCCTTTATAGAAGCGGGAAGTGTTTGGAATATTTATAAATAAGTATAAGTACAAAACAATAAACGTATGCTGTTTGTAGATGGTATATGTCGACATACATATTTACATATACAATTTTGACTTAGAGAACAAAATCTTTGAAACCGTTGCTGCTCCTTACCCACAGGCTGGTACAAAAATTGTGCCATGCCGAATAGACAGCGAAGTTATTTAATTTATGGCAAACTGCCAATGGCATGAATAAAAATTGGCTATAAACAAATAAGAAAACTCACACGCTGAAAATCATAACAAAAAATCGTTTTCGTGCGCCCAATTGAAAAATGTTCTTACATATTTTAATTCACTTATTCCTTAAAATTTCAATGTACGAATGCATTAGTGCCTGAAACCTGCGACCAATTGGAAAAGATCCCAAGAGATAACTTGTAAAACAGGATATGCAAAATCTTGTAAGAGCTTCCTGCTGGCATCTAAACATTAACTAGCCGAGATTAACACATTCGAAAGAAAGGAGAGAAAGAAAGAGAGAGTAGGCAAATGCCAGAAGAGTTTCCTATTTTCAGCAGCAATTATCAGACATGAATCAGGTTCAACACGTTTCCGTGCAGCAACAACTATACAAAAGTAAGTACAAGAAAAAAAGACAGAGTAATCTAAAACTAGAAGAAGGTATGCGGGAATTTATACGAAACATAGAAGAAGAAGCAATAATTAAAAAGTCAACATTTTCGCCGGTGGCAGCGCACCCAAGTGGGACTGGGTGACGCACCAAATCGTAGACAACTATAGCTACAACGGCAAGTGTGCGAAACATGTATATATTAGCAGCCCAATAGAAAAAGAAAAAACAAGTGTGAGGCAGCAACAAATGCTGCGGCACAATAGCGTGATTGAGCAAGTTGTTAGTAAAAGTTCTACCACGCGGAAGGTACAACGATCAACGAAAATATTGCTTTTTACTCGCAGCAGCAGCGTGTACGTTATAAACATCCACGACGAAAGCAGACGAAGTAGGCCATACTGGGCTTAGCAAAATAATATGATGCCAGTATTGTAATCTGGTAAAGATGGATAAAAAACACCACGAAAGCGAATACGCGCTGTGCAAGAGAAGTTGTGTAAGATGAACGCGCAAAGATCCAACTAATCTCGAGTATATCGACTTCATGTAGTCCTACGTTACACATCTCAGTATCGCGATCAATCCCTAACCATTTTTAAGGGCGTTGGCAGCACTGATACAGAATTTGTGTTTTGGTATTCTTCACAACATTTGCTGTTTAGAGCAAAGCAGCATTGAGATAAAACATTAACAGAAAATTAATGACCTGTAACTGAAAATCGGGATAATATGGTTTTTAAGAGCTAACCAATTCAAACGTTATCATTGTTGTTGTAACATCATAAATATTCCGCATTAATATTTAAGGAATGCTGCTGACTGACGTAGAACCGACTGTAGTGAAAATTCGCCATAATTCTTTAGATCTAATGGCGTAGCCTTGAAATTTTCTCCAAAAAGTCTCATTCAACACAAATTACGTTTATCTCTGAAAGAAAATCTTTTTTAATTTATTTCATATAACCTCATGTTTGAGTATACAATCACTTGCCAGTATTACCAATTACAAAACAAAACGAACAGAGGGGATCATAAATTGAATCAGATCTCTATAAAGTGGCATCGATGTTGACGCATTTGCGTAAATAATTTATATCCGCATCCCGATCACAGTTATCGTTCTTTTGTTCACTTCCACAGCTGCCAACTTGGTACTTTAAACTCTAGATTTAGAGTTTTTTGAAAACAAATGGATTTAGTGATTAGTGCCCTTTTTAGTGATTTTTCCCCCCTGAACTCAAATGCAGAAATTAATGTACCTATACTCTTATAAGACAAGTTCGTACCGTTTATCTCTTTTTCAGTAAATGTATTGTTGTACAAAAAACGGATTAAAATGAGAAAATTATTCTTTGATTATTATTATTATCCAAGAAAAGTTTCATAGGCACTTAATGCTGGATACTCATTTTTTCATTTTCTCAACAAATTAATTATTCAAAAGATTTTAAAGTTTTAAAGGACTATGGCTAAAAATTAAGAGCAAATAGACTTTGAAATCAATTAGAGATAGAACTTTTCTTTTTATAGACGATAATGTATAGAGAGTAATTTATTTTACAAAATTTTTATGGGCAAATAAATTTCTTTATTGTATTATATGATACATTTCATATTTATTGTTCACTTTTGTCAAATAAAAACTGTACTCTTAGATTAAACCAAATTTATTACTTTTACTGTTGTAAAATGGTTTGGTTCAAAGTTTTGCTACTTTTTAAAACTTATAAATTGGCAACATTGAACACACCCAGTAGTGATTAGGTACAATAAGCGGGCGTCGCCATGATATCGATATCGCGTTGTCGATGTTTGTGGACAGCTGTTGCCCCTTCTCACTTCGCTCAACGCATAAGCCATTTCGCGTTCAAACGCATAAAATTAGTCGCCACAGGCGTACTAGCTGGTGCCAGCGAATGCCAGCCAGTGAATTTAAAAATAAACTATGGAATCATTCAACGAATGTGTCCATAACACCCTGATACACCGCTCACAAAATTGGAACATTTGGACAGAAGTCACATAATTATTTTAGTTTGACGTAATTCGTAATTTACCAATTTCAAATTTTTATTCTAGCTTTATAAATATAATATATAGCGACCTATAGTACAGATAGTGTATTTAAGTTCTGTATTATTTTGGGAATTTATACAAAATTTTATTTACCGAATCCAAGTTAAAAAGCGATGACACTTTTTTAATGAAACCACCACCACTCCCACTGCCATCCGGACGCTTCTTCTTTCGAGTTGTCATTTCGTTGCACCACAACACCGATCCTCAAGAAATTACAAAATTATCCTACACAGTATATGAAAAGTAATTTTGCTTCACTTATATTTTGCGATTTTTCTGTCCTAAATACACTGTCCGCCAGTTGCTATGGGTGTCACTCGTTGCGCTATTGCGCTTATTCGACTTTATTTCAAATTCAATTCAGAATTTCTTTTACGCGCACCAAAAATAAAAAAAAAAATACACTTTTCATATGTTAGAAAAACACTGCGCGCTGAGCTAAAGCTGCTCCTTCTTATTCTTCTTCTTTCACTCGCCGCTACTGTTTGTTGTTGCACTATTTTGTTGACCACTTTTTGCTCTCACGCTGCCGAACGCTTTTAAACAATTTACTTGCTCTCTGCTTGACTATTTTCCCGTTTACTTTCTGTCACTTTTTCCTCTCAGCGGCAGATTCGCGTGCTCCTATGCCACTACGCTGCCACCACTACAACTTTTTTCTGTTGTTACTCATACGACCATCACAATTTATTTTCATGTGTGCAACTTTTGCTATTTACTTTTCGAGTCATTTATTTTTAGCACATCTGTTATTTTTCGCTTTTTTCGTTCGTGCATTCAATTGCACGACAACTGCACCCCACTGGAGCTGCGTCTAAAAAACTAAACCAACAAACTGTTCACAAATGCTGAAGCCGCAACACTTTGCTGACGATGAACATGTAACGCGGCAATAGCGACCACCTTCAACCATTCATTACTCTTGCTACTACCGCTGAGCATTACAAAACCACAAAAAATACTACATGAAAAGCAGCAGCACCAGTGCTATGTATCACCAATTTCAAATGGTTTCAAACTTTCATAAATATAATAAACTTTGCGGAAAGATAAGCCGCGTTTACAAATAAATACAAAATTAGGAAACAAGTTTCCTAAATCCAACATTCCAACTCGTTCATTCACTGCCAGCGCAACATGTTTATCACCACTTTAATTCGATACTCGAAACGAAAATTATTTCACTAATTAAAACATAGCTGGCAATGCTGTTCAACTATTTGACACTCATGAATTGGAATTGGGCTTCTTTTTCAGATTCATTCATTCCCATTTTCATACCACTTTTTAAAACTATTCAGTTTACGCACTACTTTCGACGCTTTAACCACCATTTTTTACATTTTAAACATTCCACAATTAACTAGCATTTAAATAGTAATAAACAATTGTTTTCTATAATTACATACATGAAAATACCGATTTTTTCGCGCACTAAAACGCCGCTACACAAGCAATACTTAACGTTCTCTGCAATACTCGTATATGCAATACAAGCAACAAAAGAGATGAGAACGTTCACAGAGCAGAGTTCCCACCGTTCACTGGCGTTCGAGTTAGAGAAAAGGTGAAAAGAAGAAAACAAAGGATAGCGAATAACCGAATACCATGAACAGCGATTGGCAACATTTTAGTGAACTTGTTGCGGTGCGCAGAGATGCCACATCGCATAAGTACGGCAGAGGTAGATGTGGTGAATATGTTGAACAGCGACTTGTATATCTAATTACCAGGACAAGTCGAACCTTGCAAAATTGAATGTTTAATAGTGGTATTTCTTTATCTTTCTTCGGTTCTTTATTAACCTTTTCTGTCAAACCTGTTCCTTATATATGAAGACAACAAACTTTCAATTTAAAAATTTAAGTTAAACTTAAAGTACGTTCACATATGCATTATTTCCAATAAATCCACGAAATTAACCTATCCGTTCACATATGGCAGATTATCTGCAAAATTTGAAATCAGCTGTCAGTACTGTTGTGAAAGCTTTCTTTATAGAAATTATTTTGGTGGAATATTTCGGTGTTTTTGGTATTTTTAATTACTCGTATTATTAACGATAGCTAATTTAGAAGGAGAAGGAATAGCTAATTTAATTGTGCAATTGGCTGCTATTAATAAACAGTTGGAAGAAATCCGTAAACGACGTTTACAGAGATTTCAAAAAGTTATGGCAGCAATACGCATTCGAAATTCGAATGAGGACAAATCGTTCAGGGAAACACGCTTTTTATCTATTATATGAATGCATAGTTAATAATACCTAACAAACATTTTATTAGAATTATATCTTCAAACCTGTTTCCTTTGACGGCATCAATTTTATTTAGTTTTTACTTTGACGTTTTTCTTTACACGCGGAAAAATAATGTTTAAGGGGTTAGGGGTAGTCAGAATTTTCAAAAAATCGATTTTTTTTTTTTGCATTTTCTTAAAGTATAATGTTTTAAAAATATTGTGTAAAAATTTGAAGTGAATCCGACAAATACTTTTCAAGTTATTCAACAATTAACAAAGGGCGCTCGGCCGCTCCGGAGCCGATAGCAAAACTTTAAATGCGTTTTTCTCAAAACTATGTTTTTCAAACTGGTGAACACTGTAACTTAAAAACCGCTACGTAGATTTCAATAACATTTATACAGCTTTTGAAAAACATAAAAAACTTGTGCCTGATCGAAGGATTTTTTTTTTTCAAAAATTTCGATTTTTTTTTAACAATTAACTGTTGGTTTTTTTTTCTAAAATCTGGAAAAAATTTTCTGAGGCCGCCATTTTGTTCATTTTGAAAAAAAAAAAAAAAAAGCTTCGATCCGGCTCGAGATTATCTATCAATAAAAATAATTTTTCTCATCCGATTGGTTTTAGATGAATCTGCAAGGACTTGTGATGTTCACTGCAAGGGACTTCTGGAGAAACGGGCTTCACACAAACAGCGATAACTTTTGCAATTAATAATTTTTTTTTTTTTGAAATTTTGGTGAAGTCATTTAAAACATGATGTTTTTATGCTATGTTTTTATTTTTGTTAAATAAATTAATTAAGTAGCAAAAAAAAATTCGTGAAAATCATCATTTTTTCGGGCCTCTGACTACCCCTAACCCCTTAATAGGAAAGCACAGGGTTGTATGTATGTCAAAAAGTATGGTTATTATCTAGGACTAATTTATAATCTCAGATTTTGAGAGAGACATTATGTAAGGGAAATCTCGCTTTTTAATTACGGGCTGGGAGTTAAGTATGAAATGTAGATCATCTACTTATATATGTAAACGTATCATAACAGTAAAAAAGTATAAACAAAAACATTAAAGAAAGTGTTTGGAAGATTATATTAAATTCCCCTAAAATTTTTACAATCTATTGTCCATTAGCTAATCCCATTCGGCTGATCTTAAGCTCGAAACCTGCACTGGACAGAAAGCTTCAAATTATAAAAAGCATTTGTTGATAGCGGTTATCTCTCGACAGGTAAGGCTCGTAGTTCATTGTTCGCTTTGATCACTAGCCATAAATTCAAATCAAGAGCGTAATCGAAAATAATCTTCGAAAGAGAGGAAGAGGAAAAAAGTAACGAATCACAAATTTGCCATCACTTACAAAAACTGGTAGAAAACACATCAGCATTTTACATTTTTTAATATATCTCAACTGCGTAACCAAACACTGAATTTCTGCCTCACCACCGGTTATATTTTAGTATCAAAGTCAAAAAAATTCTATAGTTCAAATCCTTAACGAGACGCTCTGTATATTTTTGAAATTCGAAATATACAACATACTGTACAAATGTCTCTAAAATGACCATTAAGAAATTTAGCGAATTACGGGGAAAACAGCAACTCAAAATATTCGACTTGCGTATAATTAAATGCGACCTGATTCATAGTAACGTGAAGTCAAAAAAAATATGATACTATTGTGAATAGTCGCATCCATACTAGGTGCTAGCAGTAGAATAATTGATTTGGTGATTTCAATGTCTAGTTATGTTGTTGTTTCGTTTGATTGCTTACATTTTGATTGAAATTTTGACACTCAAACCAACAAATTGAAAATACATATGAAATACGTGAGAAACATGCAAATTTTGGTTTTGTACTGCTGCAATTACCTTGTTGTAAACAAAATTATCTCAATATTCGAGAAAATGGTAACCAATTATTCTTTACATGAAAATAATTGAATGCAATACAAGGTGCAAAAATTTAATATATATAGCACTAGTGCAACTCAGAAGTTCGGATTCGAGCTGTAAAACATTTTATTCACTTTCTCGATTCATCATTTCCTGCTCGCTGGAAAACTCCGCTGCTCGCCAAGCGAAATATTTGTATGTGAAAGGACCTACAATTTAGCGACGATAGCCGCTTAGTTCACAAGTTAGTTATGCTTCGGCCAGTGCTCCCAAGTATGAGTGGCGACACTTTTTCATTATTTTTTGAATACTCTAGGTGTGATGCTTAGAAAGGCAGTTTGAGCGACATGTCGTGAAGAGTAGGCTGCTTGTCTTTCGACCTACCTTTGACGGGATGAAATAATTTTGCGTACTTTTGAGTGGAACACTTTGAAAAGCACTGATTTTACATAATAATTTTATTCACTACAGTTGGTGAAATCGCTAACATTACCTGCATAGAATTTCGTAGTGCCTTTCAATGGGGGAAAAGTTTAGCCATTACGCATCTTGAGTTTTTCATTCTCATTTAAAGTAAGGGCGGCCGCTGTACCCAAATACATCGGTACGTGACTACCATTCGGTAGTGCGCTGGTTCAAAACCCCGAGCATAAAGCTTTAAATGATTTTTTCTAATAACAGTCGCCCCTCGGCAGACAAACTACTACTAAACGTTTACTTTTTAGAAACATTTTTCAATGACTCTAAATTTGTTTATGAAAAGAATGAAAATAATATATTAAATTTAAAATTTCCACCGTCTGGACCACCGTCAGTCACTGATATAAGTAATGCAGTAGCTGAACCCAAACCATCAACGAGAAAATGTTGGTTATTTTTGTTTAGTGGTTAGCTCGCAAAATTAGTAATACTATTCAATATGGCGAAATCTCTCTTCTGATAACAAGCAAGTTTCATTAGAGCGCATTCAACAAAGCAAATTTTGTTGCTCAAACTCTGCAAATTCTCGTTTGGTGCTACCCGTCGTGTTCATCTACCTTGCAATTGTTAGTTTTTGGTCTACAGTCAACAACAACTTCGAAAAGAACGAGAACACAAAGATTCTTGATAGAGCACGAGCATAAAAAGTAATGACTTCAAACAACAAATGTTTAGTTGTACGAACGCGATTTAACTAATACTCATTAAGTGCTTCCAAACAAATGCAAATTTTGGCAGCTGTTGTTGTAGCAGCATAAACATTCCCCATACATACATATGTATATGGGGAATGCTGCTGAAGTGACAGTCCTTGGCCGGATGTAAATCCGGGTCATTCCGGTAACGTAAAACCGACTGTCGTGGGAACGAGCTCTTTTCCAGTGCTGCCAGCACACCACCTTGATCAAAAAGTTCCTGGAACAACTGTTAGGCGACGCTCTAAGTAAACTAATTTGAGTTGTTGAGCCAACAGTTTTTTTGTTTTTCTTTGTGAGGTTTCCACAACTGTAACATTAACATTCCTACCAAAATTGTATCGCCATTGTTTGACATTTGTAAAAGTTACGACGTTCTCTCGATTTTTTACAGTTTTAAAAATGGATTTGAATTTGGAACAACGAGTTTGTATTAAATTTTGAGTTGCAAATAGATTTAATGATGCGAAAACTTGAGAAATGTTGGGGAACTGTTAATAGTAGACTGAAACGGTAATGACACTCTATAGAAAACAGCCGTTTATGAACGCTTCAGAAGAGGGTGAGAGTCCACCGCGGATGACAAAACTGGCAGGTCGCCCACATGGAAAAGTGATGAAAACAGTGCCATAAATTCCGTCAATTTTGACCAAGAACGAAACGAATACCATCCAACAGTCATCGAATTCACTTGATGTAGCTCCCTGTGATATTTTTGTTTGATCAAGTCAAAAAACCGTACGAGGTACGCGTTTTAGCAGCCAAAAGGAAGTAATGGGAAAAATCGAAGACGGCTCTGATCGCTATACTGAAAAACTGAAATGTTTCGAGAGCTGAAAGCGATAATATCAATTTTGAGGTATAAATTTGTATTTTGGCTTTTCTGAATATATTCCGGGGACTTTTTGATCAAGGTCGTATGTTTATTTATACCACTTGCTACATCTATTCGCCACTTGCAAACGCTTGGCGAATTGAATGTGCCTAATCTATATATATAAAAATTCAGCCGTTTTTCGCGTTGTGATGAACTTTACGTAGAATGGCTCAACCGATTTTAACCAAACTTTGACACATTGAAGAGACACATGTGGAGAAGGTTCGTGTTTTGAAATTTTAAGAATCGGATACCAGCGTCTCGCAAAATTGGTCAAAACGTGGACCCGGGTAACCCTAGTATATGTTTGTACAATATGGGTAGCAAATAGAAGTTGTTGATGATTTCTATAGTATAGAGTATTTTTCATACCGTTCCGTGTCTAGGGTCTCGAGATATAGGCCAAAACGTGGACCCGGGTGACCTTTGGTTGTGTATGTACAATATGGGTATCAAATGGAAGCTGTTGGTGAATGCTTTAGTCCAGAGTATTTTTCATGCCGCTCCGTGACTAGGGTCTCGAGATAGAGACCAAAACGTGGACCCTAGAATGTGTTTGTACAATATGGATATCAAATTGAAGCTGTTGGTGAATGCTTTAGTACAGAGTATTTTTCATGCCGCTCCGTGACTGGGGTCTCGAGATATAGAACTAAACGTGGACCCGAGTAACCTTCGGATGTGTATGTACAATATGGGTATCAAATTTAAGCTGTTGGTGAATGCTTTAGTTCAGAGTATTTCCATCCGCTCCGTGACTAGGGTCTCGAGATAGAGACCAAAACGTGGACCCTAGAATGTGTTTGTACAATATGGATATCAAATGAAAGCTGTTGATAAGTGCTTTAATACGGGGTCATTTTCATACCTATTGATGACTAGGGTCTCGAAATATATGCCAAAACGTGGACCCGCCATGTCTTTGCACCGAATTAAACCAAACTTACACACATTGTTAAGTAAGTATTGAAAATGGGTTTCGTAAAGTTTGGTTGTAATTCGGAACACCGGCAACGCGTACAGCGTTCTTTTGAACCAGTCATAATGTCGTTTACTTTTTTAACGCTTGGGGCGGAACTGAACTGTCAAATTGACAGTGTGAGTTACAAGGTGTCAATATTTCTTTCTGATTTGGACGCCATAAGGAGAAGACGTAAGTGCAAAGTGTAAACATTTTTTGTGAATATTTTTGGAGTGGATTTTGGAACAGTGAATAATTTCTTACGAAATTTGAGAATTTAATGTAAAATCCGAATGTTCAAATGAAATTATGTTTTGTGAATCTATTTTTTCGGTTCATATGCGATAAGCTACGATACACCATGAGTGAAAAATATGGTAAAAAAAATGAAAAAACAAAAGAAATTGTTAATGGATGCAAAAGAAGAGCACGAAAAATGCGTAACTTTGATGAAAAAAATAATAGTCTTATCATGCAAATTGTCAACAATTTTCAGAAGGTAAAGAGATGATTTAAGAAAATCACAACAAAATAAAATAATGCTGACCATGTGGACTTGGGCTTTTAAACACATATGCATCGAAAATATAATCCACAAAATTGAAAAAAAAACATGTTTTAAAATCTCAGAATACCATAATTACAATCATGTTTATTACAGTACAAATGCCAAGACAATCACGTAATCATATTGGTCGTTCGACAAATAATAATAGGCGCATGAGAAATGCCCGGAATAACCTGATATCAGAAGAACGTCAAGAACAAAATGAAGTAGTCAAACGATGGATGAATAATGTTATCCAAGCAACCATTTTAATTGGCAAATACAAGAATGAAGACGTTCTAATACCAAGAATTCCAATGATTCCACCTGAATTGCCATTTGAATTCAAGCGTTTGCAACTGCCCATTCGTTTATCATTTGCAATAACTATCAATAAATCACAAGGGCAAACTTTAGAAATATGCGGGATGAATTTAGAAGAACCAGTATTCACCCATGGTCAACTATACGTTGGCTGTTGACGTGTTGGGAAGCCCGCAACATTATATATTTACTCAAAAACAAATAGAAAAACAAAAAATATTATTTATGCCAAAGCGCTTGAATAAAGAATAAAGAAATAAATAATATGAAAACCATATCTTTTCTGTTCTAAACCAAATCTATTCTATTTTAGTGTGCCCAGCGAAGCGGGCCGGGTTTGCTAGTAAAATTAAATAATGAAGTTCATAGAAAAATTAATAAAATATAGTAAGTGAAGAAATTAATTATATTATAGAGAATAATTTCAAAACAATATAATGTAATTCAGGTGATAAAACACCCCAGCTTAACTTTTCGAAACAGACTGAAATGCAAAACCGTACACAAATAAATATTATTTTTTGTCAATACCTTTAAATTATAAAATTTCCGCCCTAAAACATTTTGTTAGGTGCATATTAGAACCGCTAACTACTTTTTTAAACAATAAAAATCTTACCAATATTAAAAGAAAATTTAAAAATTGTGATAAATATATATATACGACACAATTAAAAAACAAACAAAAAATGCATACAAACCTCTTAGTTCGGAGAAATAAAATCAAATGCAGCATGCCATATAAAAAACCAAGGAGCAGTTTATTTATTTAAAATTCGCAAACAAAATGATAAGCAAGTACAAAAACGAATAAAAATGCAAACTGTATACAAACACATTAATTAATTTAATAAAAATTAGTAAAATATACACAACAAAATGGAAGTGCAATGGTAAACATTATTATTGTAATAAAATGGTGGTCAGGCAGAACGCACCCACCCTGCACACAACCGTAATAAAAACAATAAAAGCTCAGCGTAAAAATTGACGAAAATAAATTTGTTTGTGCTGCGTAAAATGTAATAAAAAATATTATATTTACGGCATACGACAATAAATTGGAAGGCAAACGAGCGCGGAAAATATCCCTTATGGGGATAGAGAATCGAAATACGAAAGCAAAGGAGCGGAAATGGTAAATTGCTAAGAGGTGCAGCGATAATACGAATATACTTGTATAGTAAGGAAGGCAGCTACTGCCGCACCTCAGTTTGTTGTATTTGCTTAACGCCATATTTATACATTTCCTTCATATCCGGTTAAATTAATATGAGAAGTCTGCAGTGAAAACAGAAATAAACATTTCCCAGCTTTATTAAATTTAGGCGTTGCCTGTATTGAACTTGAATTCCGCATTTAGAATTAATTAAGGAGATTGGCAATAAAAAATGCATCCAAATTAATTCAAAGCTCAGTAATGGCGAATTAGCTAATTATACACAGCGAATAAATCAATGCAATTCGTTTAAAACTCAATGAGTATTTCGTTCTGGAATAGATGCAAGCAGATGTGTATCAACGTATAAAACTATGGTATGTTGGTATTAATTTCCCATCTGAAGGCAATTAAAATGATAAATTGGTGATTCACAAACGATCGAGCTGGAAACAGAGCTATTGCTGGTTTTGTTATTGTGCATATTTTTATTATTGTTATTACTGTAGACATTGGCACTTACAGCTTCGCTGCTTGCAGTGTCCACATTAGCACTTGACTGCTGCTGTTGGCGATTATGGTAGGGCGCCGCTTCGGGTGAACGAGCCGCTTTGACAGCACCGCCGCTACCACTTTCACTTGCTGCTGCACCGCTTGCGCTTACTCCGGCACTCTCCTTCGAAATTTCGGTGTCACCATCCACTTTCATGCGCTGATTCTAATAAAGAAGAGAAAACGACAAAAAATACTTAATTAATACTTCGCCACAAACGTATCAGTTCGCAAGCACGAATAGTATTAAAAACACTAGCAAAAATGTTTCTTAAAGTATGTAAATATTGCAATGCACTCTTAGGTAATTGTTCTAGATTTATAGAGCGCACTCGTACGTTTCCAGTAGCGCATAATTCGCAGTCAACACTTACATTCGCGCAACAGCAGGCATATTGAGTACCGCCGCCCCCGCCGCCAGTATCGCCACCAATACCACCACTGCTGCCACTACCCCTATTGCTGGCACCACTACTGGTGGGCGTCTTTGCCATAGTCGACGCACTGCTGCTTGTGTGCTTAGTAGCTGTAGATGTTGATGTTGCTGGGGGTGGCGCCACCAACTGCCTTCTCCGTCGACGTATACGCACCGGCGAACGTGTACCCACATAATTTGAGAACCGACGGCGCGAATGTCGAACGATTGACACCCAGTCAATCATGGTAGGTTTTAGAGTTTTTTTTTGGAACTAATATTTTTTTAAATGGAATTGATATGCATGCAACTGATTTTTGAGGCTGCTACGCGTTCAGGAAAAAGCGGAGTGGAATTTCATTTGAGTGGAAAATTATATATATTCTTATTTTTTGCAGTAATTATACTAGCGCACTCTACTCTCTCTTTTCTCTCACATAAGTACTCATTTTAAAAACACTTTGTAATAGTTTTCGCTTCCGAACTTTATACATTTTGGCACGCACTAAATTGCAGCTACACGAAGATGATATATATATAATACATACATACATACGTAGTACCTATAATCACTGACTCTAGACACATGCTAAAGGTGTGAGCCACACTTTTACGGTAAAATAATTGCAAATTACAGTCTTAGCCCATTCTTCTGAACAAGTTTATCCCTAATGACAGTACACATGTACATTAGGGCGGGTCATATGTTTCCTTTACTTTGTTTCAATGCTAAAATATAATATTTCACTGGGAATTCTGAACCAAAAAATCCAGGGGAGCATAGCTCAAAAAGGTATTTCGAGCCTCCTTATTTTAAATTTTAGTTATTAATTCTCAATCATGTTTTTATGTTTTTTTTGCTAAATTTTGTTGAAAGAAAATTTACGTATGAAATGTGTGTTTCTTCAGTAAACCATAGAATAGGGTTCACATGCACAATCATACGAATGTTTCCGCCAAAACATTGCACTTATTCATTTTATGAATATTTTTCATTTTGTTTGTAGGATAAACCTTTAGACGCTAACTGAATTTAAAAAAAACGAGAAATTGTGGGAAATGCACACAATTATTTATATATAATATTATATATATTAAAGCTATGACCTTTCCATTTTTATAATATGTGTATAAATGTATAATATATGTATATATAGGGTCCGTCATATAACTTTACGGAATTAAAAATGCTATAAAAAAAGAAACTACTCAATATTTTTCTAAACTGTTTTTTTTTTATTTTGAAGTACAATCCTTCAGGTTAATGATGGAACACAACTTCATTCATATGGCTGCCTCGGCTAGTCATGCACCATCCCATACGATCGGTCCAATTTTTCAACACATTTTCGATTGTATGCGGCTGTATTTCAGCTCTGACATCGCGTATGTTGGTCTTCAGTGCATCAATTGTTGCCGGTTTGTTGGCATAACACTGGTCTTTGACGGCACCCCAAAGATAATAATCCAACGGCGTCAAATCGCAGCTCCGAGGCGGCCAAACGATATCAGAATTTCGGCTGATAATGCGATCTTCGAAGACGGTGCTCTTCAACTTCTCGGAACAAAAATTCGTTCAACATGGCCCGGTAACACTCTCCATTGACGGTTACGCCCACTCCTCGCTCATTTTCGAAGAAAAATGGACCAATGATGCCTCTCGACCAAAATGCGCACCAAACAGTGACTCGTTGTGAGTGCATCGGCTTCGAGTGCGTGCGGGTTTTCTGAGCCCCAAATGCGGCAATTTTGCTTGTTAACATACCCGCCGAGATGGAAATGAGCTTCATCCGAAAAGATGATTTTTCGGTAAAAGTCTTCATCTTCTTCAAGTCGATCCCAAGCCCATGAAGCGAAGCGAAAACGCATTGGGTGGTCGGTCCTTTGAGCGTATACACAACCATTTTCGTTCAGCGGAAGAATAAAACTAATTTTCTGTCAAATCAGATGACAGCTAAGTGTTACCATTCTTCAAATAATACCTAGTTCAAATCCGTAACGATAGATGGCGGGCCCTGTATATGAAATTGGCGCGTACAATCTTTTTGTGTGTTTGCTCGTGCTTCTCCTCCTACTTGTGGCGTGCGACCGCTATTAGAAAAACGTTTTCTTCATTTTGGTCTACGTTCTCTCTGAATTTCGAATGATAGCCACGCACAAACCCATTCGGCTACGGCCGCCGCGATACTAATATAAACCACGATACTATGCCGAAATATTCAAGAGTCTTTGCATAAAAATGTAAGCCCACAAACAGTCCGTAATTGTCTGCATGGTTATCATAGCAGACAAGCACGCCGCAAGTCCTACATTTCAGACATTAACCGATAGAAGAGATTGGAGTTCGCCAAACGCTATATAAATGAGCCAATTTATTTTTGGGAAAACGTCATATTCAGTGATGAGTCGAAATTTAATGTTTCCGGATCAATGGGTGTCCAAAATTTTGGCGAAAAGAAAATACTGAACATAATGAAAAAAATTCCTATCGTTAAGCATTGAGGAGGAAATGCATGGGGTTTGGGGGTACATAATTGCATCTGGATTAGGAAAAATGGTTTTTATTGATGATAAAATGGACAATCATTAGTATTGAAACATTTTGAAGAATAATTTGCATGATAGTGCCGTTAAATTTGGACTGAATTCTAGATGCTTCGCGTTCCAACAAGACAATGACCCAAAACACTCATCTTATCTCGCGTAAGAATGGCTTATTTACCACTGTAAGTAGCTTAAGTATTCACCTCAATCACCGTATCTGAACCCAATTGAAAGGGGAATCAGAGCAAAAAATAACATCAAAGGCGAAAATTGCAGCTAATGGAACCAAACTATTGGTAAAAGGTATGCACCCACTTTTGGAAGCAGTTATTAATAAAATTTTTTTAATAAAATGTTCCTTATATGGCTATGTACGAATAATATTTTTGCATTAACTTCTGACTTATTTCGTTATTGTGATACCTTAAGTTCTCTAATTCCAGAAATGAACTTGGAAGTTGTTGTTGCTTAAATACTGAATAAAAATGTTACTTTTTACCAATATAGTAAATACTTTGTTCCTTTGAATAAATCGTGTTAAGGGGGGAGCCTGGTTTATGAGGTCTAAAAATTGCATCTCTTTGCAATTTTTTTTAAGGAAAAAATTAATTTAGCACTGCAAAGTTTTTTCTATCTTTTAATGAACATTTAAAAAGTATAAAAATTTTTTGTACTGGTTAAAATAAATTGAAAAAAATGTTTAACATAGAAATTAGTAGAGCGCTGCAACGCTGGAGTTTCCAACTGGCGTACAAGATACAGCTCGTAATTATTATCTTAAGCAAAAAATTCAAATGGATTTCTAATTATCATAATTTTTTATTCTAGATGAACTAAGAAAACTGAGAGAAACTTCAAAATTTCAACTCTTTGGAGGTTTTAAAGAAAAAAATGCCTTTCTATAAAAAAAAATTCACTTCAACTTGTTATAAAAATCTTGAAAATTTTTTTTTTATCTATTTTGTTAGTTCAAATAGAAGAGAATTTAATACTGAAGGGAACAAGCTGTGATTCATTTCAAAAGGTCCATTAGTTTTTTTTCATTCATGTACGCCAATTCAAAGAAATCATAAAAATGAAAAGTCGAGAAAAGAAGATAAAGTTTGTACTATAGCTTCCGGTCACAGCGTAACTACCTAACGCTCGCCTACCTTTGGCTTTGTATCTACGGAAATATTGAGAATTAGGCTCTGTAACTTTGTATGAATATTCTGAAATATATTAGGAATCGCTTAAAACGAAAAAACAAAATTGATTTTTTTGACCTTATAAACCAGGCTCCCCCCATAAGTATCAGATGTATCTGTTTATAAACTGTGAGTGTACGAATAACTTGTGTGACCACTGTTGTATCATATTTTGCTTATCGAACAGTCGCGAATTGATTTTCTATCATCGAATAACATTCTTAGCAAGATATTTTCGCTATGTGTAAAAAAGTACATTATTCTGTGTTACAGAATTTATGAATTAGGAAATCAACATTCAAAAATCGCGTCTAAAGTATGAATTTCGATATTAGTGCACTACCATAAATTATTAAATTGTGGAGCTTTACTTATATATTAAAGTAAATTGGTATTATAAGTTATTCGGCAATTGCATGGATACATAAAATCCTGCTCGCTTTTAACCCAGCCAAGAAAATCTAAATCTTATTTACGTAAAACAATCAAATTCATATTTTCTACTGTTGAAAGAAAATTCAATCACATCAGTGAGGTTCAGCGCACTAGACAGAGATAGTTTACTGGGGCGGCAGCTCTTGGCCAGAACAAAGTCGAGTCATTCCGGTACATAGCACCGGCTACCATGCGGATAGGTATCGATCTCTACATTTACATAATTTTCTCTCTAGCAACTTTAAATTTGTGTACAACGACAGGCTCTACACGCTGGTCTTTGAATTCTATATTTGGGAAAGGAATATATGCCACACAAACTGCTACCCTGTCCGGTATTCCTAACCGATCACAAGCCATGGCAGACCTCAAAGTGTCGTATCTCTGAGTATAATGACCACGTTGTGAGGAGAGGAATTGCACTTCGTCCATTGTAAGATCATCACACCACATTACGCAGATTTTGTCGGATCTAGATCGTATGTTGTGTTGGAAACAGAAAGTATTCTTGGTATGAATTTGGATTGGCACTCATTTTTTACATGTTCTGGTATAGTCAGTTTTTTCTCATTGCTCATTGATTATGAATTCTCGTAATTTTCTTTTTTAGCTCAACGCCCTTTTTGGGTGTTTGTCCGAGCTCCTTCTCCTATTTGTGGCGTGCGTCTTGAGGTTGTTTCGCAAATGGAGGGAAAAGATTTTTCATGGCAAAAACACAGTGAAAAGTTTGACATTGCCTGCCGAAAGCCGATCGGTATTAGAAAAAAACATTTTTCATGTTAAAATAAACATCAAAACTAAAATGACTAACTAAGAACTTGCACGAACTTTTGTTCAGAATTTCCAGTGGAATACTTTAGTTGCCGAAAGAAGGTCGGTTATATTAATTAAGAACAAACTGACCTGCCCTAACGTACATAAATACTTAGTTATATTTAAATATATACATCTATATCTAATAATGTCGGAAAATGTTAATGATATCTGAGCGCAAACACATTCAAGGTGATATCAAGTCAACGCGCGGAAGTAATTATCAGCATCTAAAGCCATTAAGGACGCTCACCTACGCATACTCGAATGTGCATATGAACATATGTATTATATATTGTATGTATATGTATATCGTTATTCGTTATTAAATAAATCGTCTTCTTAATTTTTTTAGATGTTTACATTTTCATTACATCGAATTAGCATCCCTTTGGTGTACTCGCAAATACCTAACAACAGAGGCAGAGCGAAATATTCATTGTTTTCCAAAAATAAGAATGTTTTCTAAACATTTCAAACGAATTTTCAAAGGCGCACTTACGCCAGAAGTGAGCAGAAAAAGAGCAACTGAAAGGCCATGCAAGTTCAGCTACACACTGAAAAACTAGAAAAGGAATGCACCAACAAAAGAATGCGCCTTAAACAACGAATAGCTTGTGACTAACACATGCTGACAGGATCATTGTGCTCATCACAATGCCCGCTGAGAATTTCAGAAAAATAAATTCATTCGAGCATTCAAAACAAAAAAGGAAGAAAAGAAAAAAAAACACCAAAATCTGTTCTAGCACAAAGTTTAACTCTTTCCCCTCAACACGTAGGTTTCTATACACCAGAAGCGTGTCTGAATAATGGCACAAGTCTTACGAGAGGAGCCAACACAATCAAGCAAAGTGTGCGGAGCGTGACAGTCAACCTCAGTTGTGGGTCAAATGTTAGCATAAATCCACACTGCCAAAGAGCTGAGTGAATAATACCCAGGTGGCGTTAAATTATGTGTAAAGGCATCACCGTGTAATGGGATTTATGCTGGTATACAATACTTTTGTACTATTTCGATGTAAATACTTAGTGATTCGTTTTGTTAATGAAAAGAAAAGATAATAACGCATTAGCAGAGATTTCCAACGCGCATATATGTATGAATTTATTCTCTTTCGGGATGTCTGTTATAGGCCACAGCGCTATGCAATGTACAGCCTCTTTTTAGGAGGTGGATACAGAAATGGTCGCATAATTAGAAACAATAAGTTATTAAGTTTTATTACTTATTAAGTCTATGATTACAAACCCTTCCTACAGATACTCACATTGCTTTGCACCATAAGTTATGAGCGGTAATACTCCATCTTTGAGCCTAAAAATAGATCTACGCAAGATGAAATCAGGATCGTGGTTTCAATAAATGCTGTCTACCTCTGATAATGATGACAGTTTATCTAATAGTATGGAATTATGATCTTATGATGATATTCTGGGCATTGGTTATGAGTTGGATAATAACACAGTCCAAACAATTTACAAAACTGTTAATCAACGAGGATGTCTCCAGCATCGACGACCTTTGGTTCCAGCAAGACGGCACAACTTGCCATACAGCGCGCTTAGCAATCGCGCGTTTCCACGACAGTCGGTTCTATGTTACCGAAACGACCCGGATTTATATCCGGCCAAGGACTGTCACTCCAGCAGCATTCCCCGTATGTAAGTATGAGGAATGTTTATGCTGCCACAACAACAACAACATTGATTTATAGTAATATTCAAGCCACATAGGACCAGATTTATTTGAAAAAGTAGTCAAAAATTGGACTGATTGAATGGACCATGTAACTCGTATCCGCGGCGGACATATGCCGGATTTCACATTTAAAAAATAAATACCATGAAGTTATCTACCAGATTATAATAAAAAAAATTCATTCCATCAATATTTCTGTTTTGTATTATCAGGCAGGCAATGACAAACCTCCGAGTGTATTTCTGCCATGAAAATGCTCCTCATAAAAACTATCTGCCGTTCGGAGCCGGCTTGAAACTGTTGGTCCCTCCATTTGTGGAACAACATCAAGACCCACGCCACAAATAGGAGGAGGAGCTCGGGCAAACACCCAAAAAGGGTGTAAGCGCCAATCATATATACTATATATGACAATAGTAACCGAATATACCCTTTTATTTTATTTTTTGCATAAGGCGGATATTTTTTTGTATTACATATTTGTGACCTATTCATGTAACTTTAAATTTCCTTCTTTATCTACCACTTTTCTGTGTTGTGTATGTGCTCAGCTTAAAAAAAAGTACGTGGTGTTCAATTGTACGGCCATTACTGTATCTGGGTAAGTAAGTACACGTAAGCACTTTCAATTATATTCGCAATTTGCGTAAACAATTCCTCATTGCAATAAGCAAAGAAGCGTTATTATTGTTATTGTACAAATACTGTTGTCAGCAATCTGTTGGGGACATAGCCGCTTTTTTAAATTCATATTTATTGCATGGCCTTAACCATTCTTTTGGAGTTTTATTTTTGCCAGTCCTTCTTTGTAAAATCTCATTGTTTTGCTGTGATCTGTTCGTTTGTATGTTTTTGACAGCGGTAGAATTTTAAAAACATTGTTCATTTAATTCTTCCAACAGCGCAGATGCAACAAAGTATGTTAAATGGTACAAGTCTTCAGTGGGTCACGGATAAAAGGATGAAAGTTGGTTGGTTAATTGCACTGCTGCCAGAATGTGATGCCACAATACAGTGCACAAAATCACATAATATACAAAATTTATAACTCGCAGCATCAAGCAGTGCCGGATGCCTGTAAAAATATTTTTTTCTTTTATAATAGCCTGCATTGTGCTAATGGAGCTATTCTAAACTTATATAAGCATGTTCTCGGTCTACGACGTAAAACAGTCTTCTCCTCTTGATTTAAAAAAATGATGATCAGACGTGCTTTGCTTGATTCGGAAGCTGAAGGTCTGAAAGTGGGCCTCTGTATAGTAGGGCTTACTTTACTGGTACGTACCATTATCATATCAAGCCGTTGATCACCACCACATACTAAGTATTCCCATGCCATTCAAGAGCGCAGTATTGGCTGGAGAAGAACTAACTATAATAACTATTAACCAATAGTTTCGCATAGTGAAAAGTCCAACTAATTCTGATTGTCTGCTCAGTCGCTGGCAGTTGAATTGCAAAATGCGCACACATTAACTGAGCAGCATATCAAAAGAAAAAGTAATTTTATTTCTCTGCAGTGCAACCCAAATTATGATTGTTTTTCTAGGTTTCAGGAGGTTTAGACCTTACCTTTTCTCTGCCTTTTCAGGGTAAAAATATGCCTCATACATATTATTTCTAAACATCTATCCGGTGATTTTTGTGCTAACGGTTAAATTTTCATTGGACTTCACAGACATCTTTTGATTGCAATACTTTTTCATTTACTCATCCATTATGGCTTCACAGCGTATAGTGTATCGGTGTGGTTCGGATGCAACTTATATAAGACCAAAACCCCACCAATAATTGCGCCTCCTCCGCAGTTTTAAGGCGACTGCGAACGGCAGCTGATTTTTTTGTTGCCATTGCCTGCCAAGAGGTGAGCGCTATTAGAAAAAACTTTTTCTAGAATTTGGTGTTTCATGCATGGATATTCGAACCCACATACTTCCAAATGTAGTGACGCGCCTACCCATTGAGCTACGGCGGATGCCATTTGTGGAAGAACATCACAAACATATCTTGAAGATCGCTTCATTAGTCGAGTTTGATATTCATAGGCCAGACATAGGCTGTGATATAACAACTTAACCCACTTTTTCTTACAAAACTAATCACTAATTAGTCCAAAATCTTATTTAGACTCAGATTTATTTCAGAAGGTTCAGCTAGTCATCTAGTTACTGTGACGACGTTGTACATTTCTAAGAAATCTTGCTTTTCTAGTTCTTCATACTCTTCTGAAGAATGCTGCTGTAGTGACAGCCTCTCACCAGATACAAATCCTTTAAACCCGATCGATTCAGGAACACACGCACGACTGCCATTGAACAAGAGCCTCGAATGTACTTTTGTGAGCCGTCATTAGACGGCAATTGCTGCCAGATACAACGACAATAAGAAGCGAAGTCTGGAATTTTTAAGAGCTACTCCTTGGCGCATTATGCGTCCTTCAGATTCTTTTATGGGGTTTATTTAATGCCCACATTTTACAAGCTTTAAAACTTGGAGAAAACTGAAAAAAACTGAATCCGTACTTCTTTTTAGTAGTTTCGCTTTTCACTCATGTGGATATAATGCAGAAGCTTCATGGTTAGTTGATATTGCGAGTGTTTTATGATTCCAATTTGTTCGAAGTGGTCCGAAAAATTACCTTCTGCTCAAATATGAGCGAGACGTTATCAATAAAACGGTCCGCGGATGACATATGGCAAAAATAAATATTTTGTTTTTTGGTAGGACTGTTATAAGCTTACATGGCAAATTTCAGCGTGATATGTCACATAGTTTGTTTTCTGTGCTACTGTAAACAAGTCAAGCTCGAGTGTATTCTTCTTGGGAAACAGGAAAAAGTCACATGGAGCCATATCAGGCGAATACGGTGCTTGCGGAACGATATTAACATTATTTTTGTTCAAATAATCGCGAACAAGACGTGATGTGTGAGCTGGTGCATTATCGTGATGCAAGAACCATGACTTGTTGTCCCACAATTCCTTCCTTTTAAGACGAATGTTCTCGCGCAAACGCTTTAAAACGTCTAAATAATATTCAGCGTTAACCGATTTTGCGATTTGTGCAATTTTCAAGCACAATTTCCTTTACTTTTCCGATGTTTTCGTCGTTTACTGATGTTACTGGACGACGTTCATGAGGCAAGTTTTCAACCGATGTACGGCCCTCTGTGAACGATTTGTACCACTGGAAAACACGTGCACGCGATAGAGCCGAGTCCCCATAGGTTGTCTGCAACATTTTTAAGGCGTCTGAAGCCGAAATTTTGTTGGAATAACAAAATTTCAAACAAATTCTTTGTTCAACTTGAATTTCCATCGTTAAATTCGAAGAACACACTCTTGACTTGTTTACAGTAGCACAGAAAACAAACTATGTGACATATCACGCTGAAATTTGCCATGTAAGCTTATAGCAGTCCTACCAAAAAACAAAAAATTTATTTTTGCCATATGTCATCCGCGGACCGTTTTATTGATAACGTCTCGTTCATATTTGAGCAGAAGGTATTTCGCTTCATCGTAAGTTTCGTGAGTTTTGAATGAAAACAGTTTCTGTTTAACATTTCATTCACCAAACATTTTTTAGACTTTGTGTAGAACCCTATAATATCATTTATCCCCACTTGCTGATGCATACAATGTAAAATATAAATAAAGAAAATTAATTTCCGACTCAGTACCTGAAAATTAAAAAATAAATTTAGTCAAGTAGATAAGTATCTATTGCCTGTACACTTGTTTGCATATGTACATATATACACATACATACGAACGCGTCAAATGCATATAATTCGGGTATGTATGTATGTATTTTTCAGATTTAACGTCAAGCACAATTCATCAACATCAAGTTATTCACTTCTACTACAATTGATTCGGTTATTTATAGAAATGGTGATTTTTTGTTGGTTTAGAAGATTATAGCCATCCTGACTTTTAAGCAGATTTGACATTCTCGGCGACGTGTTTAAGCAGTTGTGTTTTTTGCATGCTACACTTTCGAGTTAGGAAAAAAAATAAAACGAAAAGACGCTAAGAAACGCCATAATAAGCATATAGCTGCATACTTTTTTGTCTTTCTCTAATTGTCTATACATTTCGTTGGTTTTTTTCTCCGGCCCAACAATACACGAAACATTGCAAAATTTCAACAAATATTCGAAATGTTTGATTTTTTTAAATTACTCATACGCAAACGCCGCCCAAAATGCTTATCGAAAAAACCGACCGATTCGCGGCACTGTCCGCACCGCAAAAACGCACTATTCTTCGACATTTGCACTTCTCTGCTATCACCGACTGACAGCATTGGAGAAGCACCACGACACTCGAACCTATCCGCTTGGCCTAACTAGCGCAGCTTACTGGTTCGCCTGCCTGGCTACCTATGTATGTAGGCTGGATGGCTGACTAGCTGGCTGGCTGTCTGCTTCGTTGACTCGCTGCCGGCGTGAGTGTGTTGGCGGCGCTCATCATTTCGTTGTTGGCTTTGCAGCGCAGTAAATTTACTGTTTTAGTACGCATGTCCCAGGCAACGCGTCGTTAAACGTCCGCCCCCGAAGCCAGCATCACCGCGCATCTACATTTAATGACATTTTACTTTTTAAATGGCTTATAGACACCCTGTATGTGGCTCGCTCGCATAGTTTCATTGCTTTTACTGTTTTGCTTATTTTTGTTATTTTCTTTTATTTTTGTTGCCTCTGTATTGTTGCCTTTGTATTCGTATTTTTTTTCCATACTCTTTCAATAGAATAATAGACAATGGAATGTCTTCAATACTTTTGGCATTCGATGTTTTATTTTTACGACTTGTTATCTTTGTTTGTTTTGTTTTTCCTTTGTAGTTCAGCTACTACGTATATATATCTCTACCATTTCCTGTGGTTTTCTCAACATTACATATTTTTAGCATTTTTCCATACTTTTCTCCTACCTTTGCCTCTCACAAAACTTTTGCCTTCGTATCCTTTTTTGCTTTCGAATTTCTTAAGACCTTTAGGTAGATTAGATATTCAAACATTTCCATGGCATATCAAGGATATGTGAACACAACGGCATCAACACAAAAGTCAAAGTGTAGTTTTTGTTGCACGCATACATACATACTCGTATATTTTACATTTACGATGTGACGTTTACAAATCAAACAAGTAATGAAATAAACAAGATGAAAGCATACAAGCTGACAGCCAGACACGAGCGCAAAACGACACACCTGAATACATATACACAGTTAAATGTATTTATGTATGTACATTTAAAAGCATATACACGAATACACATGCAAACGTACACCCCACGTTGATACGAGTGATTGATTGAAAAGGGCAGAAGAAATTTTTGTTATGGCAGTGCTTTGCTCGCATCAACTCGGCCGCATCGCATGGAATTTCGCAAAACGACCTGTGATCGAATACACATACATACATACTAACAAAATAAACATAGTGTTGCACAGTGTGAGTTATGTTGCATTAAACAGGGTTAGTTCTACCTTTTTTTAGGATTGACGGTATGTAATGGGAAGATTGCATATAGCTCCTCGAAATTAATGGTTTCGTAACTTTATTTGCGGCCGCCGTAACCGAATGAGTTGGTGCGTGACTACCATTCGGATTTCAGAGGGAGAACGTTGGTTCGAATCTCGGTGAAAGACCAAAATGCAAGAAAAGTTTTTCTAACAGCAAACCTTCGAGTGTATTTCTGCCATGAAAAAGCTCCTCATGAAAATATCTGCCGTTCGGAATCGGCTTGAATCTGTAGATCCCTCAATTTTGTAGAACAACATCAAGACGCATGCCACAAATAGGAGGGGAAGCTCGGCCAAGCACCCAAAAACAGTTGTACGCCACAATATATGTATATAATATATAACTGTATTTGCTCAAAGTAAATATTTGGTCGAAATGATTCTCCTACTTTACTCTGTATATCTGAGTAATGTCACCAGTAACCCATTTTTTTTTTTCAAAAACACTGGTTTGTCCAATTTTTGGATGCGATCTGTAGGAAAACTCATCATGCCAGTCACCCCATCAAGCAATCGATATTTTCTGCGCGAAATTCGGGTTCCCAATTTTTTTGGAGGTATCCATTAACCACCTCGGAGATACGATATAAATCCTTTAGACTTTTTTACGGGGCGCTCTGAATAAAGCGCTAATATAAAGCCAGCCGTGGAAACCAGCCATATATTTACTTTTTAAAGATAAACTTTTATTTAGATTACCTTGTGTGTACTTCCGCTTAGAACATCCTCTAGTTAATTTGTATTTCACTTCGGTGTTTAAAAAGATTCCTGTACTTATGTTTATCCTTTTTTTGTAAGTTGATTGACGAGTTGACCGGAAACCAAAGTGAGCCAACTTCGCCTGACTATTATTTGCATTGAATTTACGACACCGAGATCTTTATTCATCCGAACATACCGAATCGAATGATTTACTCATTCATACTCAGAGATAGCAAATATTTTTATTATTTACTTGTATTCGCATCTTATCCACCTAGTGACATGAATGATTGCAGATCTCTGTTATTAAGCTTAAGTCTAACAAAATTGCACGACTACCGCCCACTGTGGGATAGAATATAGAGAGTAGAGAGAGCACTTATGATTTCGGAGATTTTTTTTTCATAAATTTCGGTATATTCAATTCGATGGAGCACCTAAACATCTGTCAACAGCGACGTGTCATGAACTTTGAATTCACGTTGTTACCTGCTAATCAAAACAAATCTTCGCCCACCTTTACTGCCAATATGCTAAATTGAGACACAACGGAACTAGAGCTTTTTATTTATTTTATTTTTGCCTTTTTTCGTTCTCCACGTAAAGTTTTATATTTTACAGATACACAGTCGCTTTCGCCGTGACACGATTATTACCACCTGTGTGCTATTTCTTTTCGGCAAGTTGTTGTTTCTCTGACGCAGTTCGGAGCGGGATTTTAAAATGCTCCGCCACTTAGGTTACGTATACAACATGTAGGTGTTCTATATATGTATGGATGTGTGCCGTACACTAAACAGGGTAAGAGTGCGGAAGAAAAAAGTTTGCAGCTTAAAACCAAGTAAGTTAAATTATGTGTGCGTGCCTACGTGTGTGGTGAAAAATGAAATAAGAATAAGAGTCGTTTAACTGGGGAGTGGAATGTTGTGTGGTAGGTGCTTAACGGTTATATATGCACGTAATTTCATACCTAAAAAGCTTTTACATTTGTTTTCTTCCCAATAAATGCTAACTTGCAAGAAGTTGTATCAGACCAATTATCGTTCCAATACTCTTTAATAGAATTTTTTTTAGATTTAAACTTATATATTAAATGCTTAATTAAATTTGTTTGATGCTATATAGCGGTTAATTTATTAACTTAATTAAATAATTTCTTTTAAGTAAAATATGTTTTGTTCATTATATCTATATATATAAAAGAAAGTCATGTTAGTTACACTACTTATAACTCGAGAACGGCTGAACCGATTTGGCTGAAAATTGGTGGAGAAGTAGCCTAGAACCAGGAGACGGACATAGCATACTTTTTATCCCACTCGAACGCGTTTCCGTGAAGTCACTATAAAATGTGGTATAATAAAAACGCATCTGATATGGAATAACGAAACGCAAATGACAGCTAAACGTAGTTTTGTCTATGGTTAAGTAGAAAATTTGATAATATAAATTTTGTCAGAAATATATAATCACAGTAATTTGTATTCTATTTGAACCATCATTATCAATGCCGCGACCAAGACGATCGAATCTTTCCCGACAAAGCCGTAATGCAAGAAGGATACGAAACATTGCGAATGAAACGACTGAAGAACCACAAGGAATTGCCCGTAAAGAGCGCCACGTTAGTATGGCTCGACTTCGTGCTTCTCAATCACAAGAGCAAAGCGAGGCATCTCGTGAAACGGCTTGGTTGGCAATGCGAAGTCGTCGAGCGAATAACAGAGATCAACAAGTAGATGATTTTCGACGCACAAGATAATATATAATATAATATTATCAAATTGTCTAATTAACCATAGACAAAATTACGTTTAGCTGCCATTTGCATTTTGTTATTCCATATCAGATGCGTAAAAGGGCTTTCCATTAACCCATCCAAAACAGCACTTGTACCGTTTACTAGGAGAAGGAACATAAATCTCAAATGTCCGACAACACTTCAACTCTCGACAGAAGCGAACTATCTTGGCGTCAGTCTTGACAAAACGCTTACGTGGAATTCCCATATTGAGAGAGTTACTTCAAAAGCCACAAGGGCATTCTTTGCCTGCGCAAGGCTTTTTGGTAAGACATGGGGACTAAACCCTAGAATGACCTTCTGGACATTCACCACAGTTGTGAAACCCATAGTCACTTATGCATCCTTAGCATGGTGGCGTAAGGTTAAGCAAAGAAAAGCAGTAAACGAATTAAACAAACTGCCTGATATGTGTTGGTATTACAGGGGCTGTGAAAACATGTCCCACGGATGCGTTGGGTGTGCTCCTGAACATACCACCGCTTCCAATCTTGATTGAAAGGGAAGCTCGCTTGAGTGCCTTAAGATTAAAAGGTATATCTGAACTTAAAAGTGGGGATATGAAAGGGCATTTAAAGATCTTAGAATACTTCCTACATAGTCCCATTCTTCATAGGGATGATAAACTATCATCCAAACCAATACTCTTCAGGAAATTCCAAGTTATAATTAATGAACGCACAGACTGGAGAACTAATTCTATCACTTTCAAACCTGGCTCTCAGCTATGGTTTACTGATGGGTCCAAATTGGAAAATGGTAGAACAGGGGCAGGAATCAATGGGGCTAAATTCAAAAAATCGATTCCGATGGGACTCTACACAACAATATTCCAGGCAGAAATACATGCCATTGAGATATGTGTGAGAGAATGCCTTAGCAGGAAAATGAGAGGTACTCACATCTACATACTTTCAGAAAGACAAGCGTCTCTAAAAGCCCTTCTATCAACAACTATCACCTCTAAATTGGTAAATGATTGCCTAAACCTTCTCAACACGTTAGGAAACCTCAACATAGTAAAACTAGGCTGGATTCCGGGACATAAAGGACATGAGGGAAATGAAATGGCTGATGACCTTGCAAAACAAGGAGCAAATATGCAACTTACTGGTCCTGAGCCTTGCTGTGGACTCACAAAAGGTCACATTAATGAATTACTTAGGAAATGGGAAGAAAGAAAATTTGCTGCACACTGGCTAAACTGTGCCGGTCAGCGTCAAGTCAAACTATTCCTAAGTCCCAACAAAGGAATATCTGACAAGCTTCTCTCACTAAGCAGAGTAGATCTGCGTCTTTTAACAGGATATCTTACAGGTCACTGCAGCCTGAGGTACCATCTAAATAATATTGGTCTATCCGAGACCAATGTCTGCCGCTTTTCGAATTGGACTTAGAAAGCTCAGAACATGTGCTTTGTGAATGTCCTGCGTTGGGCAGACAGAGACTTCATCACCTTGGTGGTATCGTAGTACCTCCATGCAATCTTTGGAACAACAAAACCAAAATTGTGTTAAAATTTTTAAAAAGCCTAAAACTCTAGGGTTACAAAAATAGGTCTATCACAGTAGATCAGCTCTGGTCGCAGTGCGTAACGGCCTCCTAATAATAATAATAATAATAGGTCTATTGCAAAAAACATAAAAAAACTTTTTAAATGACAGTTTGCACGATGGTCATGCTCGACATGTAGGAATTGCCCCTATGTATGTATGTAACTTCAAATTCGTTTGTTGAAAATAAGAACGGCCTTAACCGAAACCCATTTACATGCATACATATAAACATATGTACGCATCTCGGTAATTACGTTTCAACTAATACTCATGTGCCTACTGACATACATGCGGTTACTGCTTTTTGCCAACATCGCCGAACAAATTACAGAAGCAGCATTAAAAATATTGATGAGCTGAATATTAACAGACGCATGTAGTTGCTGTTGCTGTGCAGCAACAGGAGAAAAATATTGGAAAATAACTGCAGCAACAGCAGAAATATTGAGTTATAAAAATATAGGTAGTAAGCCACACGTTAGCACAATTCGCAAGTGTTTACCTTGCTGTGGCTGCCACATATTCAAAATCCATATTCACAATTGCAAACATATGTAGGTACAGCCGTTGAAAAATACTTAAGAACTTTGCGTTAGCAGCCATATATGCCCCTGTTTTATCGAGTACGGTGCCATAACGGTACTTTTTGCGCTTGAATATATTTGCTTGGATCGCATACACTGAAATGCGTTCATTTATGTATTTCTTTTGAAGTTTTCGCATTGATTTTTTGCGTTTTAGTAGAAGCACTGATATTTTTGTAAGAAATGTAGTCAAGAACGATTCGGTCATTGTCCAAAATTTTGTGAATGGTTTTCTCTTTTATATTGTAACTGGTAAGTAAGTAAAAAATAAATAATCTGGAGTATTCTTCATTTAGTTGAAACGATTCGTTAATTTCGAAAGAGAAAAGTTGCACCTCAACTCTTCTAAAAAGAACAGTTGCGCTTCGGTTGACACAAGCAGCGCTTTACGGTCGACTGGCACGGAAGAAACCATTAATAACAGCATCGGAATGAAAACGCCGAATTTAAAATCCCGTATTCAAAATCAGTCGCGTTATATTTTATTCAGTGATGAGGCGAAAAAGGAGTTGGTCCAGACGGCTGCAGGATTCGACCCCAAGTTTGTCTCACCAATCATAAAGCACGGGGGAAGCTTAATAATGGTGTGGGGCTGCTCTTGATGGAACGGTGTCGGACCAATTCATCGTATTGAAGATAATATGGGTGCGGAAAAATACATTCAGATACTTTAGAATGTACCTTATGCAGAAAAGAATTTACCGCTGATTTGGAAAATTCATCTTCGAGTGCCCACTTAAATATAAAAAAATATAAAAAAAATATACTCCGTACGCAGAATATCGCAAATTTGGATAAGTCATTTGAAAAGGCCAAGGCAGCATGGGAATTCAATCTTGTTGAGCGTTATATAGATTTAATAATGTCAATGCAAAGGCGCTGTGCAGCAGTAATAAAGCAAAAAGGATTTACAACAAAAGACGAATATATATATTACTTCCCCTTTGGCCCCTTTTTTATGGTTTTACTATTATTTTGCTTCGTTCTAAAGTATTTTTCTTAAAGGATTTTCGAATTGTAGAAACTTTTGTATATGAAGAAAACAAAAATTATGGTTTTCTTAGACAGAAATACTGATACAGATTCAATACTTTTTAAATTTACAATATAAAAGCAAATATGCAAAACATTTAAGTGATTTTATTGAAAAAAGTCTCAAATGGAGAGAACTGGGAAGCTGGTAGTTCTTAAATATTTTTCAACGGCTGTATGTATATATATACAGAAATGCCCATTCGCTTTACCGCACATCCAGGCAACCAGCCTTGCGATTTTGCGAGAATCCTTCTGGGAAATCGACAAGCTGACGCGTGCAAAAATGCTTTCATTTCTGTATACTTATGTGTAGGCGTGTGTTGATTTGGTCGCCATAAAGCTATTCCCCGTCATAAAAGCTTCAGTAGTTGAATAAAATCAGGTGCAATAATTCTAGGTTTTTTCTCTCATTTTGCCATCGCTTTAATAACCCATAAAATCGCATTGTTTGTTTGGCACATTACCAACCGGTAGATATTCATTCACTTATTCATTCGCTCGCTCACTCACTCATTAATTTGTTGTACATTCAATCACATGTACGAGTATATATGTAAAAACACTCATTCACACATTCGCTTAGTAATTTGCTCTTCGATTACTAAAAATTACTTAGAACTGAGTGTGTATTACTTATACTTTTGTGTGTGCGTGTGTGCGTGTGTTTATGCTTATACATATGTATGTATTTATTGTATTCAAGCTGGTGAGTGTATATTTACAATTTCCGGTCGGTACTTGAAAATACGTTCGTTTGTTAAGTAGTATCCGCTCTCATCTCTCCTTACAAATACTTACTTAACTTGAGCCTTGTACTGTGGACAAAGAGTGTACAACTGGTAAAAAACACGGAAAGCTTAACTTCTCTATTTGGAAAACAAATGAAAAAGGGATTGTTTGTAATTCAAAGAAGGAAGGAAAAATACTTCGAAGTTTGCGAAGTATCGGCAACGAACGCCAAAGAAGTATATTATTTTAGTATAATACATAGTATGGTGTATATTTTAAAAGCTTACAAAAGCTAAGCTCTTTGAGGATTTTTACTGATATGAGTATTTAAAAAAAATTTAAGTGAAGAACATTTTTGGTGTCTAAAACATTAAAAACTTCACCCATGAATGCACGCCAAAAAGTGTTTTAATTTATTTACCCTGATACTTATAATATACAGTATTATTAAAATTGCGATATAAAAATCGTATTTTAATTTGCTCCTTGATGGAAAGAAATACCGTTCAATCGAAGCAATGGCTTGAAAAGTATTGTGGGGACTCCGCTCCATCAGAAAAAAAACCATAAAACGATGGCTTGTTGACTTTAACCGTGATGGTAAAGACACCGACGATACAAAACGCAGTGGACGTCCAAAAGAGCCGGTAACATCTAAAAACATCAAAACAATCCACAAAATCGTTTTGAATGATCGAAAAGTGAAGTTGCGTGAGTTAACTGAGATCGTAAAGATATCAAAAGAACGTGTTGGCTTTAAATTGCATGAACATTTGACTATGCGAAAGCTCTGTTCAAAGTGGATGCCGCGTTTGCTCACTTTCAATACAACGCACCGTGTCACAAGTCAATCAAAACAATAGCAAAACTACATGAATTGAACTTCGAATTGCTCCTACATCCACCGTATGCACCAGATATTTCTTCCAGCGACTACTGGCTGTTCGCAGACGTAAAAAAAATGCACTGTTATCGCTGAAGCTGATGCCTATTTTGAGGCAAAAGATAAATCGTTCTACAAAAGTGGTATTAAAAGGTTAGAGCGGCGCTGAAATGATTGCGTTGCTCTTGATCGAAATTTTGATGAATAAAGCTAATTTTGAACGAAACAAAAACGTGTTTTCTTTGTTGGACCCGTGACTGTTCAGCCCATGTGTTATATAAGGAAAGTAGTTCAGAAGAGTATACTTTGATACCAATGCCTTGACTTTTTAGGAGAATCACTTAAGCTACAATCTATTGATGATCCACACTTTTTAAACTGTATGGATGATAATTGTGGTTTAATAATTACAAAGTGACGCAAAATTAATCACCTAATTATATTTTTGAATAATTTTTTTTACTAAATAAAAAATTTTTTGAGTAATGGAAATCTTTATTTTGATCTTTACGCACTCCACCATTTGCCTGTTTGTATGATGCGGCTGTCTATTTAACAAGTGTCAAATATGATTGACTTACGACGCTATTTGCAAAATTAGAAATTAGAAATAGAGTGATTAATTTTGGACTAGTTCAGAAAATATTATATTCATGACAATGCTTTGACTTTTTAGAAAAGTTTCTCAATTGATAATAATAATTATTATAAAAGCTGCTTGGATTACACAGGCCGACAGCATCTCAGACCTAGAATTCGGACTATATATCTTCGAAGGATTTTGATGCGATGAATGGAAATCTGGCCTCAGAATTGCTCTATCAGCTCTGGTTTTCGAGATATCCAACCTTAAAGTGCAAGAAACACCGTTTTTGCCCATATTTGAGGTTATGTAGCCTTGCAGATGTTTTCTTTCACCAAAATTAAAGGATGACATCTTTAAGTACAAGTCTTCTTCTTTCAAATGGCGTTTTGCTTGCTCAAATATCATTTTTTTTCGCAGAGATATCGCATTTTGAAATTTTCATGTTTCTAAATTTTCCTACACCTGAAAATTTTGTCGGCCTGTGTTATCCATCTAAATACTCGCCTTATTTGGGAGTGATGTTATAAGGAAGTTCGATGACTTTTTATTAAAAACATAACTATTATAATAATTATCATTCGACTATGAGAAATTCACTGGTAGTAATATGTCGCTTCCGAACAGCATATGATTTTTATGAGAAGGTTTTTCATGACAAAACACTCAGAGGCTTATCTGCAATTATTATTTCCGAATCCGAAACCCACTGGCGATATGTTGCGCACATATTTTGCTTATATTTTGATATCATTGGTAATTGTATATTTTAAACGCTTTTCCAGCAATTAGGTTTTAGCGCAAAACTGTTTTGCCTTGGGTACCAGGTAGAATGGGAATATCTGCATTCATCGGCAATGAATGATTTCAAAACAAAATCACATGGGTTTTTTTTGAATAAGGGAACGATTTTTATGTGAAAAAATAAATCTTCATACCATTTTCGGTCGCAAAATAAAGAAAAAAAAAAACAAAGCCGTGGGAGCTGACGGACTGCCGGCTGAGCTATTCAAACATGGCGGTAAGGAGCTGGTAAGTTGCATGCATCAGCTCTTATGCAAAATATGGTCGGATGGCTTCTAAATAACGCGTATAAGGTTCCAGCGAGCATATTGTGTGAAAGCTTAAGCCATCATCAAGCAACTGATTGGACCTTATCAGTATGGCATTAGACCTGGAAAAACCAAAATCGACAAGATAGTCACACTCCGCCAACTCTTGAAAAATACCCATTAAAGGATAATCGACACACACCATATTTTTGTTGATTTTAATGATGCACCCGACAGCACGAAAAGGAATTGCTTCTATGCCGCGATGTCTGAATTTCGTATCCCTGCGAAACTAATACGGCTATGCAAAATGACAAAATGCTCAATATTAGTAACGCTGTTAGAATTGGAAAGGACCTCTCCAAACGAGGTATCTGACAGGGTGACTCGCTGTGGTGTGATTTCTTTAACCTTATGTTGGAAAAGATCGTGCAGCCGCAGAACTTAATCGCTCAGGCACAATTTTTCATAAGAGCGTACAATTGTTAGTGGATGCCGGTGATATTTGTACCATGGGCCTTAACAGCCACAAGTGTTTTAATTTAATTGTTACTGCTAGTTCCGGCAGGCAGGCAATGGCAAACCTCCGAGTGTATTTCTGCCATGAAAAAGCTCCTCATAAAAATATCTGCCGTTCAGAATCGGCTTGAAACTGTAGGTCCCTCCATTTGTGGAACAACATCAACACGCACACCACAAATAGGAGGAGGAGCTCGGCCAAGCACAACAGAAGTGTACGCGCCAATTATTTATTTTTTTTTACTACTAGTTCCGCCTTTTCCAAACTGGATAAAGAAACAAAGCGAATGGGTTTCGTGGTGAACGAGGACAAAACGAAGTACCTCCTGTCATCAAACAAACAGTCGGCCCACTCGCGCATCGGCACCCACGTCACTGTTGACAGCTAGCATTTCGAGGTTGTAAGAGACTTCGTTTATTTAGGAACCAGCATTAGCACCGAGTAATAACGTCAGCCTTGAAATCCAACGGAGATTCTCTCTTCTCAACAAGTGCTACTTTGGACTAAGCAGGCAATTGAGTAGTAAAGAACTCTCTCGACGTACAAAACTAATACTCTATAAGGCTCTCATCATACCCGTCCTAACATATGGCGCGGAAGCTTGGACGATGACAATATACGATGAGGCGCGTCACTTGGAGTGTTCGAGTGAAAGATTCTGCGAAAGATTTTTGGCCCTTTGCACGTTGGCAACGGCGAGTAACGCAGGCGATTCAAGCTGTATGAGCTTTATGACGACACAGACATAGCGCAGCGAATAAAGATCTAGCGACTTCGTTGGCTGGGCCATGTCGTCCGAATGGAAATACACGCTCAGGCTCTGAAAGTATTCGATGGGGTACCAGCTTGCGGCAGCAGAGGGAGAAAAAGGCTTCCTCTGCGTTGGAAAAATCAGACCGAGAGAGACTTGGCTTCTAACTGGAGCGGGTTAGCGCGAGAAAGAAGCGACTGGCGCGCTTTATTAAACCCGGTCAAAATCGCGTAAGCAGTTATCGCGTCAATCAAAAAGAAGAAGATGTATGTATGCAGTGAATTTTTATACGTACATACATATATACCTATATAATTATTATATATATATATATAATTGGCGCGTGCACCCTTTTTGAGTGTTTGGCCGAGCTCTTCTTCCTATTTGTGGTGTGCATCTTGATGTTGTTCCACAAATGGAGGGACCTACAGTGTCAAGCCGACTCCGAACGGCAGATATTTGTATGAGGAGCTTTTTCATGGCAGAAATACACTCGGAGGAGGTTTGCCATTGCCTGCCGAGGGGCGACCGCTATTAGAAAAATGTTTTTCTTAATTTGGTGTTTTCACCGAGATTCGAACCGACGTTCTCTCTGTGAATTCCGAATGGTAGTCGCGCACCAACCCATTCGGCTACGGCAGCCGTTTATTAGTTTACATGTAATTATGCAGCGCAAATTTTGAAGAGTATCCTTAAATTTGCCTCAGACTGCCTAGCTCACTCATAGCAACGTTGCGTTAATGGCTGTGTAACTACTTCTGGCTTATATACATATGTATGTACATACATAAGTATTCTTACATACGTATTTTATTAATAAAAGTGCAAACACGAAATATCGTATATATGTAAGTGTGAGCGTAAGAGTAAGAGTAAGTAGATAAATATATTTGCGTGTGCTGCATTCATTTTTAATTAAATTTCAAGCAAACTAATATATATGGATGTATGTATGTACATCTGTATATGCAGAAGGAACGTTACGATTTCTTTAAAAAACGAGCACCAGGAAATTAGATAAAAGTTGCGTGATAGGCATACAATACCTCGATAATAATAATGTAGCGACTTATACAAAGACTAGCACTAGACTAAGCATACATACATAAAAACGAGCACAAAAAATACATCTAGGTAGATACATACATATGTATATATAAGTATAAGTATATAAATTGTAACATATGAAAGCAATTTATTAAGAAGAGAGAAGCTAAATAAATTCGAAATAGTCTTTCGAGCTGCCAAAATCATGTGAAAAATGCAACAAAAAAATATATATAAACGAAATACGCGAAGCATATATTTGTAGCGTCTAATATCGTTGTGTGTTTGTGTATACTAACGTATGTATGTGTATTTATGTTAAGATAAATAAAATATTTTTTCTCTTCCGAGCAAGACAAACATTCCACTAAATCAGAAACATTTTGACAATTGACAAACAGGACATTCAATCATACATAATAGGTATGCAGCGAAAATCTCTTACCAACAGCAACTCATCCACACCAGTGTGATCGCCAAGCGGAATTATCGAATGTAATGGTTTTGGATCTGATATTGGTTCCGTAGCAAATGCATAATTTCGATTAAAATTTCTCATAAACTGTAATAGAAAGAGCGAACAAAGGAAGAGCACAGAGAAAGAAAAGAAGAAATTGGGAGAAATAAGCTGGATGTAGTTTTTTATTGGTTATTAAAGTTATTATTTATATACGAGGTGAGTAGATAAATAAATGTCTTAATGGCAGGGAATGGCTAATTTTTATGCGGAAAAGGGATAAGATAAAATAATAATAAATACAATTTTATACATACAAAAATAAATGCTATATATCTTCTCTCAGTGGAACTGGTTTTATCATTCCAATATTCCCCAATTTTCCCTACCCTTCTGTGTATAAGTATTCTATGTTGGCTACTTCTCTTTTTGAAGCGAGTAATAAACATGTAAACAAATATTTCCTTTGACCTTCCAAAGGAGGATGAAAGAGGACAGAAAAAACCTGCTTTACCTTCCAAGCTAGTAATTAGGGGGTGCTCACAGAAAAATATCCCGCAAGCCTTCGAAAAGAGTAAGAAGAGACGATTCCACAAACCTTTTTATTTACCTTGAAGCGACAACAAAGCGATCAAAATTATTAATATTATTTTTACATATAGTACTTCCGAGATAACATCAGATTTGCAGTACTTAAGGGATTACATGGGTTTCGTTGGTTCAAAAAATAAATTTTTGGGATTTTGGCTTATTAATTTCTACAACATCTCAAAAATATATTATTATCCTAAATTTTCAAGTCGATCCGAATAATAGTTTCGGAGATACAGTCTTTGGAATGTATGCACTCCAAGCCACTTTTATTGTTATTCAAAACTTTAAACGCGGTTTTCTGGGAACCGTGTTTTCAAAGTCGGTTGTCAAATGTTTTTAAAAATATTCAACCGATCTTGATGAAATTTTACACAGGTGTTCGAGATACAATTTACTCGAGCTTGAACGAAGGATATTTTTTTTCTGTTTAAAAAAAAAAAAAAATTTTCAAGCAAATTTGACCGAAATTTTCATTTTTTTGGAAAAATGTCTGCCAAAATTCCAATTTTTACTTTTTTTTCATTCCTTCGTTCAAGCATGAGTTTATGGTCTTAACTAAAAAAATTATTTTTCTTTTTTCATTTTTGATGATCCTGTCAGGAGTTATGCTGACAACGCGGACGCACCTTTTTTTCGAGGGGTCTCCGGAAATGACGTCACAATGGAGGAGTTTAAATTTTTTTTTTTGAAAATTTCAGAAATTGTTCTTTAAATATGTATCAATGAGACAGAAAAAAGTTTAAATTAAATAAATAATTTTTTTAATAGAAAAAAAAATATTGAAAATAGGCCTTTTTTATTGGACGAAACCCATGTAACCCCTTAAATTCTTGTTTGCACAATAATTCACAGAAATAATGAATTTCAGTTTATTCTCATTCTATGTACTTTAATGAAAACGCAAGTTTTTTTACTTTTTAAAGCTTTTTTCCGTATTTCCCTTAATCCGTAGGAATGATCCCTAATAAAAATATAATCCTAATTTACTTATCATCAAAATTTTGATCACCTGGTCACTTAAATTTACAACTAACTTAAATCGGTAGATCAGCTATCCCTCAGAAGGAGGAATAGCGCTCTACAAGCATACCCCGTTGATTAAAAAAAATCCGAAATGTATTCAAAAAAATTTAAAATACAAGTTTATTCTTCAAAAGTGAAATTATCGCCTTCAAAGTACTCCCCATCAATTGCAAACCACTTATGCCAGGATTTGATCCAGCGCTCGAAACATTTCTGGAGCACTATTTTCGGTATAGCCATCAGAGCCGTTAAAACGCGTACCCCGTGGTGGTTTTTTAGCTTGATGAAATAGAAAAATATCGCATGGAACCATATCAGATGAATTCGATGGCTGCTTCGTTCTTGGTCAAAAATTCACGAATAATGAATGGTGCGAAATCCACGAGTTTTTTTCCATACATCCTTTCTTTTTCGGCGAATTGCTTCACGCACGCGTCTCATAACACCCAAATAATAATCTTTATTAACTGTCTGACCTTCTGGCTAAAATTCGTGGTGTCATTGTAATCCATAAAAACCGTGAGCATCGCTTTCTTTTTTGATTAAAAACGACGTGTCGTACTGATAAACCCACGTCTCGTCATTCTCGATGGACCCCCAATCTCTTTTGAAGCGTTCATGCCACTCATAAACGGATGTTTTCTTTAGTGTATCACCAAAACAGTTTTCCAACATTTCTAAAGTTTTCACAACATTGAATCCATTTTTAACGCAAAAGTTTATACAAAATCGCTGTTGCCAAATTAAGTCCATTTTTAAAATTGTAAAAAATCGAGAGGTCGTGCAGAGGTAGGTTTACTCAAGACGTCGTAACTTTTACAAATGTTAAACAGTGGCGATACAATTTTGGTAGGAATAAAACAATAAAACCAAAACGCAAGCCAATTGACTTAGAGCGTCCTCTGGCGATTGTTCCGGGAACTTTTTGATCAAGGTGATATACCTGTGTATTAGTTTAAACTTCAAAGACTCACACGCGGAACACAATATCAATCAGAACACATACACCTACTTAGTTACCCAACAGTGATTCGGAATAAAATTAGATGTCAACCTAATCCATTACTAACAAGCATTTAATTCAATTTCTCCATAGCGCTGGCGATTATGTGCTAAACAACTTTTGCATCGCGCATACAAATTTCCTTAATGCTTACAAGTAAGTATGTATGTATGTATGTACATATGCATTTATAAGCATTTTCATGACTGTGGCTTATTCACCGCAGCCAAATGCACGCGGCTAAGCATTGAAGGAAATAGTTAGTAATGGCATGCAATATTGCATTGCTTATATGTATGTATATGTATGTAGTGCCTTTTTTGCATACAGTTAACTACATACATACATATATATACATATGTTTACGTGTGTAAGTGCCTGATAAGCATTTTTACCATATAATATTTGATTACGTTTCAAAAGTTTTGAGCGAGCAAGCAGATCCATTTGAAAATATAGCTATATATATGTATATATGTAAAGGGTGATCAATTTAGAAGTATCCGATTTCAAATTGAAATATTTAAAACAACGAAAACTCAAATTGATTGGTCAATCTTTATTATTTTTGTGTCGAAGTATTCATGTCATTTATTTTTTAAAGATAATCCCTTTTAAATGTTGGCCGTAATTCGGCCAGCCGTAAACACCAATTTTGAATGAGGAACGGAATACTAGACAGGGCTAGTTTACTGGGACAACAGCCCTTGGTCAGGAAAAATCCGAGTCACTCCGGTAACGTAGAACCGGCTGTTATGGGAATGAATACCTTCTTAACCTCCCGACCCCCGAATGCGCCGTTATCGGAGTCCAACCACCACCCATAGCAGACGAAGAACTCCAGCTATCCCGAGAGTTCCGCGTACCCTTGGTACAATTATGTTCTGGATATTGTAGCAGATTAAACTCCTACTTATCCAGAATTCAGCCCGACAAACTAAACAGATGTCCTGCATGTAAAGGCACCCCGTACGACACCTTTTCACTTCAGTGGTAACTTCAACATATCAGGTGAATACGGTGATTGTTTGGTGGTATTTACTTGGTGTTTGGTTAAATAATCCAGCACAACTTGGTTTGCCCACATTTCCGGCCGTTTACGACGTACAGCAACTCTCAAACGTTTCAAAACGGATAAATAATATTCTTTATTGACTGTATGGCCCGATGGAAGGTACTCATGCTGCACTACGCCTTCGCTATCAAAGAAAACAGTCAACATCACCTTCTCGGCACATTTTGATCATAGGGTATGGACCGATGATTCCTCCAGCACATGAGCAAGTATACGAAAGCTCATGAGAAGTATACTTATTGCTCGATTTGTAAACGTTGTTGAGGCCTAAGTCTATCCACGATGAAATGTCAATGAATACTGAAAAAACTATATATTTAGGTTAACAGTGGTCATGCGTGATCTGTCAAAAAAAAACCCTATGGGGTTTAGCTCCAATCTGATCACCCTTTATATGTGATTGTGCACGTGTAGAGACATAAGCCCTTATGTAATAAAAATTTGCAAAGTGGGGCAACAATTTGCAGATTGACAAACCAGCCACCACCGTATCACTGCGCCAATTGATGTAGCCGACACTTAACAAATTACCTTGCAATGACTGCACGAGAAATGTTACTTACGCATCCTCAGCTACTGCAGTCAACTAAGCCAATAGCGTTTTCTAGTTTATTTTCCAAGAGCTTTGTGGTTATAAAATGAATTCAACTTTGAAATAAGTTTATAATCACAAAATCGATAAAATGCAAATGTACAAAGTAATTTACATAGTTACGTGCATACATACACATGTATATATAATTTCCTCACTGCCAACGGAAATTTACATATTACATATTTCATTCACGTGAAGTGGGTTAGTGCTCGGCTTGAAGGTTATTAAAGCACAAATAACTGAAATAAAAAGCTTTCCTTCCTTACATTTAGAGCCGTTACTAGATTTTTCCATTTCCTTTCACTACTTTCACCTTCTACTTTCATTTTTGTTATGAAAATTTACCCCAGAACATATCTTAAATTCTTAGAATTATTCGTTTTCGATTTATTGGCAGTTGCTTGATTTATTGACGGGGGAGTAGATAATGGCAGTGGCGTCTGGAAAAACGGGAAAATATGTCAAATGACTTTATATGTTACATAGTGTATGTATGTATGTACATGCATACTTGTACATATTTATTTACTTCCTTCAAAACTTTTTGCTTTGGACTTTGTTACGTCGAAGTATTCTTTGGAAAACTTTGTGCATCAGCAACTTTCAAACTAGTTGAAAGTTTCCCATTTCACTTGTATTGAGCAAAATACTACGAAGTAAATGCGAACACACAAGCTTAAATACCAGGGTGATCCGACCAGTCGGTTCTACGTTGGCGGTTGGTTGGTTAAAGTGATGATTCATCCAGAATCCAACTAGCGCTTCCGCACCATTTTGTTGCCACATTCTCGTTACCAACTTGTTTAACTGTTATTTACAGCAAGACTATATCCAGTCTGTGCGGTTTAGGAACCTTATTACCCCATTGTTGATATCTAAGCCAGAAAGTTGTTCGAGACTCTCGAACAGCGGTTTGCCCAGGGTTAATATGAGTGGTGCCTTTTATATGTCGGGATTAGAGAACAAAAACAAATTTTAATCATCGAAAATCACTTTATTGTTTATCAAAATATTCTCCATGAAGATCTATACACTTTTGCATGCGTTTGAACCAATTGTCGAAGCACTTTATCCACTCTGAATGAGGTACCTCCAAAACATGCATTCTGAATGCCGCAACCGCTTCTTCAGGTGTCGAAAAACGTTGACCTCTCAGTTTGTTTTTTACGTACGGGAATAAAAAGAAGTCATTCGGTGCAAAGTCAGGACTATACGGCGGATGACCCATTAATTCGATGTTTTGGGTGCTCAAAATGCAGTTGTTTGAGCCGATGAGTGAGAGCTCGCATTGTCCTGGTGAAGAGTGATCCGTCTGTGGCGATTGGTTTTCCTAATTTCTTGGAAGACAACTGGCAAACAAATGGTTGTGTACCACTCAGAATTTACTGTTCTGCGAGGTTCTAGTGGTACGGTTGCGACATGTCCAGTTTTTCCGAAAAAACAGGCGACCATTTGCTTGGAAGTGCTTCGTGCGCGAACAACTTTTGTTGGATTTGGCTGCTGATGAGATGGATCTTTTAAGTTACTGTAAACAACACAAATAGCGCTGGTATTTCAAAACGTTCTGAGTACGTAAAAGCCAAAAAATATCAAACTTTGCGATACAGCTGTCAGTTGCCAGATTGCAACACCAGGGTTGCCAAATCCCGGCACCCCTCGTATCTCCTTCAAAATATGACCTGTCTGAAGCAACACACATGTGCCAACGTTTAACTCAGTCTTCCATGCCCCCCTGGTAGGCCGACGAAGGGATGGCCTGTGAACTTAGGTATTTTATTAATAATTATTAATTGCAATGAAAATGATGCAAGCCCTCTAAGCCCCTGTTTTAACTTTGTCGAAGAGTGTCGCTCAATAGGCAGTGGGAAGCCCTAGAGAAATTTCTACATAAAAGCAGTTCAGTTTGGGAATAGGCCTCAAGAAGCAATTTATTTATAATTTATAAATTATTATTTTACTTTAAACAATGGCTACAGAGTCCGTCAGCTGTTTAGATATAAAAATATACATACAGTGACTCACAGAAGTATTTTGCCTAGTCCCTTGTTTGTAAAAAGTTCTAATTCTTATGTATTAATTAGACGAATTTACTTGTTTAATGCGTATTTTAATTTTTGAGCTTTTCCCAAAGAAATTGGGTAGTCAGCAAACACAAATATTGTACCTTCAAATAGTTTTAGCAAAAAACATTTGCGGAAATGAGAATGTGTGCTCGCAGAAGCATTTTGCTTATTATTTTATAAAACGTTACACGATCAAGTTTCGTTGGTTTATTTATCTTTAGCTGAGCTAGCGGCTACTTCTTCTTCTCCTTCAGGTCCTTAATTCCTTGTGGAACATAGGGCATCAACCACACCTGCGCCCCATCTCGTGCGACTTTTGATAATGCACTTCAAATGGTTTTAGCTCTTTCTGATGCCTCCAGTTTCCCTTTCAACTGTTCGTTTCCGAATTTCCCTTGGTCTACCAGGCTTGCGACCAACATTCATAAAAAGGTTCAACTCCAATGCCTTTCATGCAATGTATGCATCGTTTTTGCGTAGAGTGTGCCCAATCCATCTCCATTTTTGGCGTTGCGGGAGCAATTCGACTGGCTCCATTTGCGCCTTTTTCAGTAGATCTGAGCTCCATGTACAGCAAGCATGAAGTAGAACCGATACTTTGGATTTGAAAATTATCATTTTAGTGTGAACGTTGATGGCAGAAGACAGCATACATACCAAAGGCATCTCTAGCTCTGCCAATGCGAGATTTGACATCTGCATCTGTACCAACACATGATGCTACCTCGCCGCCAAGATATGTAAATTGCTTAACACATTCCACTCGAGCACCCGAAATACTCATATTTACAGTTGCAGTTGAGTTGTTAGACAAAGTAAAAGTTTTTGTCTTACTGCAATTAAGTTTTGAGCTGGCAGTTATAGTATTTCTCTCTAGTAACTCGATCATATCGTTCGATTCCGGTATTTCGCACGCTAGGAAGCATACGTCGTCAGCATAATCGAGACGTTGAAGATAGCTAAACATGCCCCATTTCACTCCGCAATTTCTATGCGGTAGCAGCGCAGCTTCCAAGATATCACCAATAACAAGTAAAAACAGCACAAGTTATAGGATACACCCTTGGTGAACGCCGCTTTGTATAGCAAAGGGTCAGACACTTTCCCTTTATGTAGCATGCGGCAGCAAGCATTTTCGTATGTTGCCCGTATTAGAGATATAATTTTATCAGGCACATTTCTTCGTCGTAAAGCCGTAAAGCAAATCGCATTTTTTGAGATCTTAACGACCCACATTCTATTCCTTCAGGAAGTGTTCATTATTCCAAGCAGTTTGAATACGGGGGCACAAAAGTGAGGTAGATTGCGCTGGATGGCGTTTATAAAACTCGGCGGGAATTCCGTCAATGCCGGGAGCCTTGCTGTGCAATTGCCCAACGAGATCTTGTGATTTAAAACCTTGTGACTTTTTTCTTTGGGGCCACGTGAAAGAGAAGGTCTACGTCAACAGCCCAGAGTCGATTAAAGAGCTCAAAGATGGAATTCGTGAGGCTATCGAGGGCATAGGGCAGCCACTTTGCAATTCGGTTGTGGAAAATTTTATGAGAAGAATATTGTCCTGTAAGTGTGGTCGTGGTGGTCATTTGCCTGATGTTATTTTCCACTATTAACGGCATACCTTCCCCTTTACAATGAAATAAACATCCGATCATTTATATTAAAAAATATAATTTTTCTTTGAATATCAAAATAACACCTCTGTTTGAATTCATTTTGATTATAATTGTGGTACTGTGCCATATACCTATGTGTGTGTATCGAAATTGCCATAGGATAAAGAACTAGCAATTAACCTGCCAAATTTCGTCGAAAGTTGAATGATTTCATACCTAAATTAGGTTAGGTTTTAGTAGCAGTTTGTTTGAAATAGCCAACTCAATGAGACAATGTAGGTCCGTTGTGGTACCACTGTGTAGCACGTGAACCTCAGTGTTTATTTATCATGGAACCTTTTAGACACTCTTATGAAGCGTAGAATAGATTTTATCCCAACACCGGATAGTTCCATAAGAGAGTCAAAATAGTATTTTCCTAACAACCTTGCTCTACTCCTACTCCTGGACAATTCCAGAGGAAGTCTTCTACTGTTTCTTCCTCGTCTCCAACACTTTTGCAGTATAATCCATACCTAAACGTATTAAAAAAATATTTAAAAAACTACAAAAATTTAAAGATTTACTTAATTCTTTTTACATGCAAAATACTCGTGTAAGCCACTGTGTGTATATACTATATAAATATATATATGTAGTTATGATACACCGAGCGGCAGTAAAAGTTATTCAGGAAAAGTTGCATGTGAACATAACACGATTTTTCATTTAAATCGAACGAATTAAAAAAATCCGTTTACATTTCATCTGGGCAATAATGCCAAGACTTGGTAGGGCGGTACATGTTTCGAAATAAGAAATTCAAAGGATAAGATAGAGAATGGTGGAGGTAAGATTTTGCTTGATTTTTGTAATGATTTCGGATTAATTGTTTTAAGTGGTAGAACAAAAGGGGATCTCGAAGAAAATTTCACTTTCATCAGTCAAGTGGGAGAATCGACAATAGATTACTGTATAGTCAACAAAGAAGTGTTACAACGCTTAATTTCGGACTTTGAAGTTGAATTTAAAAGTTGGTCGGACCATTTACCAATTAAATTGAAGTTGGGTGGAAGAGGCAGGAAACTATCAAAATGTTGCTTATTGCCAAAGTTGAGTTGGAATATCCAAAAAATGGAGAAGTATCAAGAAAACTTAAATAAGAATATAGGAAGTATAAGCAGAGTAAAAGATATCAATATTCAAGATCTCCAAGAAGCAATAGAACAGTCGTCGATAAGGAACCAAAGGAAATCAAAAAGGTTAGGCAAGAATGAGTAGTTTAACAAAGAATGTGAAGAAGCAAGAATTTCGTAATTTCAAAGTTTTAGTGCCCTTAGAGAAAACTATAATGAAACAAATAAATTGTTATACAGGTCAGTCCATAAGTTCGTGCGTATTTTACACATAATTGCACTTTTGTACGATTTTTGCATACAAAAAATTATTCGCGGAATATAACGGAACTATTATATTTTCTTTGATATATTGTGCATTCAACAAGTGATTTTAATCGCGGATAGAAACACGTGTTGTTAAAAAATGAAATGGAATCTTCAAACGCGTATAAGAGGCGGTAAGTGGTAAAAATGCAACAACTACTGCACGGAGAGGATACCGTGAGTGTAAGGACTGCGCAAAAGTGGTTTTCAAAATTCCGAAGTGGTAACTGCGACGTGGAGGATGCCCCGCGCGCTGGTCGTCCTGAAGTCTTTAACTCCGACGCTTTGCTCGAACTCGTGGAATCTGAGCCAAATTTGACAGTCGATATAATAGCTCAGAGGTTAAATTCATCGCATGGAACAGTTCACAGGCACCTGGTTCAGTTGGGAAAGGTTTCAAAGCTGAGAAAATGGGTTCTGCATAGACTTTCCGTCGCCAACCTTCAGCAGAGAGTGAATATGTGCTCTCAGCTGCTGCAACGGCTTGAAAATGAAAGTTTTTTGAACCGAATCGTTACTGGTGATGAAAAATGGGTCCTTGCCAATGGTTAGATAAAGATGAAACACCAGAACCGACCCCTTGAGATGGCCTTCACCCCAAGAAGATTCTCCTGTCGATTTGCTGGGATATGGCCGGTATTGTTTATTATGAACCTCTGGAACCAAACCAGACGATAACTGTTGATTATTATTCTCATCAGCTATCAAACCTGAATGAGGCACTTAACAAAAATCGACCGTCTTTAGTGAATAGACGCAAAGTTTTGTTTCACCACGACAACGCAAGACCTCATACCGCAAGGCAAACATTAGGCAAGTTGAACGAGCTCGAATGGGAGCTAATGCCGCATCCACCATACTCTCCGGATATTGCAGCTTGTGATTATCGCCTTTTCCGTGGACTTCAATCCCATATGAGTAACAAGAACTACTCCTCAAAAGAAGCTATAAAAAGGGATATCGAAGCGTATTTTGTCTTCAAGGGCAAACAATTTTTTGAGCAGGGAATTAAAAATTTTCCTAAACGTTGGGAAGACATTGTAAATAATAAAGGAAAATATATTATTGATTAATAAATACTTAAAACATCTTTTTTTTTAATTTTAAAACCACCGTTGAAAAACGCACGAACTTATGGACTGACCATACTTAATTGTAATTATTATAATTTGTTAAGAAGATAAAGGGTGAAGCTTTGGAAACAAGCTCCACCATATCAACGCATGAATTTGAGGTTTAGTTTGAAAATATGCTGAGCCCTACTGCTAATGACAAGAAAATTGTTTACGCACATAACTTCCACGCTGACGATCTGTTTGAGGAAGTTTTTTCACCAGGCGAAGTTAGATCTGTGCTAAACAAAGTTAAATTAATCAAAGCTCCAGGGATTGATAGAATTTCTTACGAGTTCTTAAAAAATGCTCCCGATACTTTCATTACAGCTATGGCAAGTGCTTACACAAATCTTTACGAAAAATGCAAAGTAGATGAGGCTTTTAGAACCAGCGTAGTTTTTCCTATCTTCAAAAAAGGAGATCCTGCCCTAGTAGGAAACTACAGAAGAATTTCATTCATGAACTGCATTGCTAAAGTTATGATGGGCATAATTAACGAAAGAATAACCTCTTGGACTGAAAGGAACAGTATTTTAAACGAGTATTAAGCTGGCTTCAGAAAGACTTACTCCACAGTCGACAATATATTCAATTTGGCCGCTATTGTCCATTTAATATTCGAAGAAAAGAAGAAAGTTTACGCGTATTTTGTGGACTTTAATACGAAGTTTGATAGAGTATCAAGGTATGCATTGATATATAAGCTGCACTATATTGGTCTTTCAACGAAACTAGTGAAGTTTATAGAGAATATATGTATACGGCGATACAAAGACAGTTGTATGGAATGGCCCAAAAATTTCAGATACTATACATTCAAAACAAACTCAGGCGTCAAACAGGGATGCTTATTGTCGCCAATACGATGATATTTGCTCTTTACATAAACGACTTACATGAAAGCTTAGGAGGAGGATTAAACATAGAAGGGAAAAATGTTAGACTTCTAATGTATGCAGATGATATCATTTTGTTAGCGGATCTCCCAGGCAAACTACAAAAGATGATTAATAACCTTGAAAGCTACTGCAACGTGTGGAACCTTAAAGTAAACCGCCCAAAGTCTCAAATAATGGTGTTCAGAAAAGGTGGGAAACTTAGTAAAGAGGAGAAATGGTATTATATTGTAGTAAGGAAGAAATACAGACTGTGTCTCGGTATACTTACTTAGGAGTGGAAATAACACCTCAAATGAATTTAAAAAAACATGTTGAAAGCAGAACAGCTGCAGCAAAAAATGGTATTAATGCTTCATTGACTTGTCTTTTAAAAAGGAAAGAAATTTCAATTGAAGCTAAATGGAAACTTTTTCTTGCAGGTGTGGGTTTTTGGGTGGTTTGAAGAAGTTGATATATTGCAAAAGTATTTTTTAAAGCGAATTCTGAAGCTAACATTACATATTTTGGAAACCGGCATGCAAAAAAACCATTTATTCACTTTAGAACTGTTCCTTATGTATAGGCACAGAATTTTGTTTATGTACTCAGAAAATCGGCTGCCACATTATTTATCCAAAATTGTTATAAAGAAAGAAGTCTTCTGGATTAGAGATCTAAAGAACTTGTTGAGTAAAAACGAGCAGAAAGCTGGATAGAAGATGCAAAATTGCTTTTAACAAACCACAACCAGGCAAGGACGAATGTGTACATACAAAAAGCCTTAAGTGCTAGTAGGATATATAAGGAATTAGATTGGTCAAAAGGTCTGGTTTATTAAAAAAAAAAATGATATAGAATCAAGCATGTGGATAATGAGGGCTAGAAGTGACATGGTAATTTTAATTAACAACAGATTTGGCACAGAAAATAAAACTTGCTCAATGTGTAATTTAGGTGAGCTTGAAAATATACCACATTTCCTGGCGCGCTGCCCAATATTAAGAGAATATATGTAGAAAAGTCTTTTTCGGAATATTTACCTTGAATGATTCACATCTGATTCAGATTCTCAAAGGGTAAATGATCATTGCGATAAACTTGTCTAGATACAGAGATTACTTAATAAACGAGTTTAACTGGTTTTAAAAACCGTAAACCGAATAATTGTTTTGCACGAAAATAAATCGACAGACAGCTCATGCCATTGTCGTTAAATTATTGTAAATATTTATTATCCTTAATATTACAATAAGTAAATGTCAAATTTTGCATATTTTAATTTTATTTGCAATAAATACTACTACTACTACTACTACTACTAATGCTTTCTGAAATATATATATGTACATATGTTAAAGGAATGCCTCCCCCAATGAATGTAAGAAGTATGCATATATGTGCATGTATATGCATTTATATGTATTTAAAACTAGTTTTGAAAATTTAGTCCTTGGATACTTTAAAGCACTAAATTAAAAATTATATTGATAGCAGAATGAAAGCCTGGGGATGCATCATTTCATACTTTATAATATCTACTCGTATAGTTGCGAGCATTTGGTGTTAGGACATACTATATATACGTGAAAGCTACTCGATAATGGTTAATTTTAAAATGCTATCTGATGAAGATTTCATAAGAAGATATTGTGGACACGATTCACGAAGTACGGCTTTACGGCGAGCAGACAAGGCAGGGCAATTGGTTAGAATGTGTTCAACGTTTGTTTGGTGATGATTGCAAAGGTGACAATTTGGCTTTGGTGACAAATGTCGTGTTTTGCGAATGACAGATGTTATAAAAAAGGTAGAACCATTTCACTTTTTTAAATCATATTTTTGACATTTCCCCATCGGTTATTTGTATGAAAGTGTAATTTCTAATCATATATTGGAAATTATTTTCAAAATGGTGGGCTTCACACATGAAGTATATACATAGTACAAAAGCTTGTCAGTCAACGAAGCGACTTTGTTGTAAAAATTAAGTGAAATATTTTTCTAAAACCTTTAAAAGGACAACTAAAGAAAAGGAGAGAAGTTTAAGAAATATTGGGTAGTCGAAAAAGCGTTTCGTATTTTGTCAATAGATGTCGTTGGAGTCATCTATCTCCAGTGCTACCAATCACATTGTGTCATATCATATGGTGTTAGAAAGGTGACATTTTAATCTTCATTTAACAAAAAAAAATTAAATTCGGAGAAGTTGAAAAAAAGTTATAGCTGTTCAAAAATGAGTGAAAATAATGAAGAAATTCGCTATAATTTGAATTTTTTGTTTAAAAAAGGGAAGAATGCCACGCAAGCCACCAATGAAATTTGTGAAGTTTACGGAGACGATGCTGTATCAGTTCGTGTAGCACAGCAATGGTTCGCTCCCTTCCGTTCGATGTGAGAGACGCACCTCGCTCCGGTCGACCTATCGTTGAAAAAGTCGATGAAATTATGGAAAAGATTGACCAGGACCGTCACATAAGCTGCCATGACATCCCTTCATCATCAAACGGTTTTGAACCATTTAAAAAAGGCTGGTTACAAAAAGAAGCTCGATGTTTAGGTACCACATGAATTGTCTGTGAAAAATTTAATGGACCGAATTAACATCTGCGATTCTTTGCTGAAACGAAATAAAATCGAACCATGTCTGAAGCGAATGGTAACAGGAGATGAAAAGTCGATTCCACGACAGTCGGTTCTACGTTACCGAAACGACCCGGATTTATATCCGGCTAAGGACTGTCACTCCAGCAGCATTCCCCGTATGTAAGTATGGGGAATGTTTATGCTGCTACAACAACAACAGGAGACGAAAAGTGGATCAAATACGACAATAATGTGCGAAAAAGATCATGGTGCAAGGGTGGTGAAGCTCAACAAATGGTCGCAAAGCCAGCATTGACGCCTCGAAAGGTTATGCTGTGTGTTTGGTGGGATTGGAAAGAAACCATCCACTATGAGCTGCTCCAGCCTGCTCGAACGATTGATTCTACACTTTACTGTCAACAACTGATGAGATTGAAGCAAGCAATCGAAAAAAAACAGCCAGAACTGATCAGAAGAAAGGGCGTCGTCTTCCATCAGGACAACGCTAGGCCACACACATCTTTGATGACTCGGCAAAAACTGGGAGAGCTTGCACCACCATATAGCCCTGACCTTGCACCATCGGACTACCATTTGTTTCGGTCAATGCAGAACTCCCTTAATGGAGTAAAGTTGGCTTCAAGAGAATCCTGTGAAAATTACTTGTCGCAGTTTTTCGCCGAGAAACCACAAAAGTTTTACACTAATGGAATAATGTCTCTAGAAGAAAAATGGCAAAAGGTGGTCGACCAAAATGGTACATATTTGGTTAATTAAAGCTCATTATAAATATAAAAAAAAATTAGTTGAAGTTTGGTTAGAAATACGAAAAGACTTTTTTGACTACCCAATAAAATCTTTTTTTGATCTTTTTTGAGTTTTTAATATTTTAGGATTAATTTCAAAATTTTGTTAGTTTAGTCAGTGATCCTAAAGAATAATGTGGTAATTTTTTTGATTAGGTAGAGTTTGGGATGAGCTTCTATGTGCAATTCAGTAATAAGCTTTTGATAGTATCAGCTTGACCGAAGAGGTATAAAAGCTCGGATGCTTATGCAAGCTGCTGCATGGCATGATGATCGGATAAATACGTAAATATGAGTTTTTGGAAGTCAAGTGATTCATAAAATTCCGCCGCTTTATTTTGCATTATTTTTAACAAATTGAGAAACATTAAAGCTTAGTTTATAGTCAAATATGATTCCCAATACTTTAACAAAATGTTTTCATTCAATTCTATGGTTGGTGACTTCAGAAGTTTTGTATTCTATTTATTACACAGAAAAGCACCGACAGCAGAAAATAAAACGACTATCTCAGAATAAACCTGCTCATATATGACTGCTGAAATATTACAATTGTTTTTATTTTTTGCTAATCATAGCATTCTTCTGTTTTGCTTACTTTCAAAATCCCCTTGCTCTTGCCACGGCAGCCGATTCTACATACATACCAGAAAGACTCGGGCCAAGGTCTGCCACCAAAGTAAACTAATTAGAACAGATAAACTGTCTAGTGGGCTGAACCTCACCCCTCGCCTATAGTCATTGGAGCAGCTCCGTGCAGAAATGCTGCTCCTAGTCCTTCTTGTTAAGACTGGCATTGAGCCTAACCCCGCACCCGAAGTTTATTGCTACCGCGTTTAAAAAAGACGACTCCACCCGCATTCAACATCGGTTAGATGCAATCAGTGCAAAGAGTGGTGCCGTCTTAAGCTCTGCTCAGGCCTTAAGATCCACATGGAGTGAATCACACGGTTTGTGGGAAAACGTCGCTCTCACCATCAAGCGCACCCAGCCTCTTCCGCTCCTACTTCGCATAATGCGGTGGTGTCTCCATTAAGCACCACAATAGGAAGCTCTACGGTTTCTCGAAGCTCGCCAGAGCAACATCAACTTAGCTCAAATATTTATTACCAAAATGTATGATGAAGATCTTTGACAGTAATTATTTATGATATCTTAATTTTTTCCAAACGATTGGTACAGACTTTGCCAAAGTTACTCATGGAGCGATACCTACTCAATTGACCCACTTGTAAAACAGATCCAATCGTTTTATAAAAATAGTCGTTCTGGGGCTACGTGGAGGGTACAAATATATTACAGGCGCATAAATCCTTTGTGGCTGTTTGGCTGAGCACCTCTAATTTTGTGGTGTACGTATATGAAGAGACCTACAGTTGTATACCGCCTTTTGGACGGCAGGAATATAACGGGAGATTTGCCATCGCTTTTATTTGATGTTTCATGTCCACAGTGGGTTTCGAAAACCTGCCTTCATCGAGAAGTAGTCTTGCCCAAAGCATCGATGGATTCTAAGTTATAGTTTAATTCTCCTATTAATTCCGGTGTCACAGCATACAAATAAAAAAGAGAAGTAAAAGTAATTAAATATCTTGGAATTTATATAAATAATAAGTTAAAGTTGAAGACCATGTTGAATATACAGCTAATAAGATTGCGAAAAAAAACGGGCTCGTGAAAAGATCATACAAGTACATAGGAAAGAAGTAGAAGTTTGGTTTATAGATCAATAGTTGAACCGCATTTTATATACTGTCCAACGATTTTTTTAATGGCTAGCGACACAAGTTGAGAAACTCCAAAAAATGCAAAACAGAGTTATGCGATTCATTTTGAATAAGCGTTATGATACACCCATACAAGAAATGATCAGGGACTTGAATTGGCTGAGCGTGAAACAGCAAATATTTTATCACGCTTTGAAGTTCGTTTTTAATATAAAGCAGGGCAAGTTACCGTATTATCTGACCGATAATCTTAGATCATAAACGAAACCCATTCGTATATACACGGTGGGCCATATAGCGCTTTTTGAACCACCTATTTTTTTTTGAGAATGGTAACACAAATGGCATGTCAAATGTGTTCATTATTTACTTAAAGGTTTGACATTTACGAAATGGGACGTTATATGCTTGAACAAAATTGGGAAATATTGAAAACTTATTTACAAAGTGGAGAGTCTTCTACTCAAACTGTGAGAAATTTGAAAAAAAAAAATTCCAAAAAAAGATTTGCCAACAGTTTGTGGATCAATTTGTTAATCGTGTTCGTGAAAGTGGATCGTTAATGAATAAAACAACACGTGAACGTACTCTTACAGTGCGTACACCCAAAAACATTGCTGTTGTAGCCGAAAATGTGCGTGAACATCCAACAACATCAACTCGTCATCGTTCCCAGGAATTGAACATTTCACGCACTTCTTTGAGGAGAATTTTGCATAAAGACCTCGGTATGAAGGCTTACAAAGTTCAATTGTTGCAAGAACTGAAGCCTAATGACCATCCAATGCGTTTTCGGTTCGCTCAATGGGCAGAAAATCGTTTGACCGAAGATGAGCATTTCTACCGAAAAATCATCTTTTCTGATGAAGCTCATTTTCACATCGGTGGCTACGTCAATAAGCAAAATTGTTAAGGACAAATGCTATGCGAAGCATCCAGAGACGATTGATGCTTTAAAACACGAAATCGAAGTTGCCATTCATGAAAGGAGCACAAACAATCGAAAATGTGCTTAAAAATTGGGTTGATCGAATGGCCTACTGTAAAGTCAGTCGTGGCAGTCGTTTGAACGATATTATTTTTGATTCATAAATGACAATGTTCAATCTTCAAAATAAAAAAAAAAGTTTGAAAAAATATTGATTAGTTTTTTTTTTAGCCGATTCAAAAAGCAAATTTTACATGGCCCACCCTATACATACTCAGGGAAGCAATAATTTTAGACTACCACTGTTTAGAACAGAAAAATATATTCTATAAAGGATTAAAATGTTTTAACGAGTTACCAACTCAAATAAAAAATAGTGTTAACATGAGCACTTTCAATAGGCTGCTATTTAATCACTGTAAAACGTTGCCGATTAGATTGAAACTACACCCTTCTTTTATTTTAGATAGAAACTATACCCTTCCCTTCCTGTGGGAATATATGTATTACATTAACTATGTTAAACTATAAATTACGCTGTAAAAACTTGATAACTGTAAACTATAATTGTTTTATTGTACACACATATGTAGGAATATTATTATTGAACTACTTAGCATATAAGCATATAAATGTAATATATATACAGTGAAATTCCCCATTACGGACAGTCCTTATAACCGGACAGCTCCAATAACCGGACAAATTTTGGGCACACTGGTTTTTCATTCATTTTTTCATACAAATATCAACCTAATAAACGGACACTCTAATAACCGGACGCAGACAAAGTATTTCAAACCATTTTCATAAAAAAATTTCTCATAAACGGACAAAATTCAAAAATATCACAAGCAAGCTTTGTTGTTCATTATAAAAATGAAATAGGTGATTCCCCTTTTAAAATGTATGCACACATTCAAACCCTGTGTTTTAAATTAAGAGTAGTTTTTAATTCAGTTTGTTAAGTCAGTTGCATGCGAATGGTTGCGTTCAAAGTTCGTAATAATATGGCGCCGAAAAAGAAGGTACTTTCTATTAAAGAAAAAATGGAAATTATTAATGTTGTCGAAAAAGATAAATTATCAGTACGTGGAATTGCAAAAAGGTAAAGTTTGCTTTGAAAGGTTCAATATTGGCAAAACACAAGCTGCTGAAATCAATAAAAATATTCGTTCTAAATGGGAGTCTGAAGTTAATGTTCATCAAAAGCGAAGCTTTCTTAAAGAAGGCGGCTCTGAAATAGACAAGATGTGTTTTAATTGTTTCGCTAAGGCTAGAAGTCAAAACATTCCGATTTCTGGTCCCATTTTGAAAGCAAAGGCAATGGAAATTGCAAGCAAACTGGGTGTACCTAATTTTAATGCTTCAGATGGATGGTTAAACAAATGGCGAATAAGGAATAATGTTGCTTTCAAATGCGTATCTGGTGAAGCTGCAGATGTAAACCAGGATGGTGTCGAACAGTTTAGGACAAAACTGCCATCTCTGTTGACCGGTTACAAGCCTCAAGACATTTACAACGCAGACGAAAGTGGGCTTTTTTTCGTGTCTTACCTGACAAAACCCTCGCTCTTAAATCGGAAAAATGCGTGGGCGGTTAATATTAAGGAATGCAAATATTCTTTACTTCCAAAAATTTCTTTGTGTGGTATATATTTTGTGACTTCATCCCTTATAAGCGGACATCTCCCATAGCCGGACAAAAACACTGCGACGGTGAGTGTCCGGTTATAAGGAATTTCACTGTATTAGGTTTTAAGACCGTAAAAGCTAAATAAATAAAAAAAATAAAAAATTGGACCAACACAATGTCCTAAGGAGTTCAATGGCCCCAGTAAGTAACTTTGAACATTTTTTAAAAAGCTGTTCGCCAAACAAAAATATCAAAACATTCGCATGTTGAATGTAGTATCCGATTTTCTTAGCCCACAACTGTACATGGAAATATTCGTTTCAGCACTTTAATAGCCTTAGTTTATTTCGTTTATTTTCTCGAGATGCCAGCACACATATGCATACACGTACAACTTTGTAGCTCAACGAAGGCGATGCTTGTTGCTACTCGTCTGCGAAAAATAGCAAACATATCCCAAATGTTTATTATTGCACATTGCCAAAAAATATTGAGTTTCGCAGAAAACTTATGAAAGAAGAAATAAACTTGAACACTCATACAAACGCATTCATATATACACAAACGTCAGGCTGAAGTACTTAAAAGTACTTGATTTCATTTTCCAATATATAATTGCAATCGCGAGATTACACGCACACATATTATACATATATGTACATATGTAAATCAAAAGCTTCTTTCAAGCTGGCATTTTGGCATTGTTAACGTTGGGGTGCAAAATAAATTAATTAGGACACGTCGAAAAGCAACGACTGGCGAGTGGGGTTTTAACGAAACTAGGTCAACACCATTTTAGCGTCAAGGCAGAAACTATTATTACTCGAACACGGCAATAAATGTATGTACTTATACATATTTACTTTTATACAATTTAGTACACTCAGAAAAATATAAGATTTCACCTGGCATGGACTAATTTTGGATATAATTATACATGTATGTATATTAGGGCGGGTCGATTTAAAAATCGCTCATTGCTCTGTGAAAATCGTATTCTAGGGATCAAAATAAGAAACTTTGCCGAAGGAACCATACCTCTAAAACGAATTCTGATGTGCCCCAATTTGGGTCGAACGAAAAATCCCACTTTGACCCATTTAGAGTGCTCCAATCGAGTCCAAATGTATGACCGACCCCCACTAACTTTAGACGGCCGATCCACCCATGCCAGTGGGACACCCCCTGGAACTCCCCTGGGGGGTCCCTATACAATCATTTCAAAATATCTCCATTTTTGGTCTTTACATGAGAAAAGAAACTAAAAAGTTCGATCCAAATTGGGGGACATCAGAATTCGTTTGAGAGGTATGGTTCCTTCGGCAAAGTTTCTTATTTTGATCCCTAGAATATGATTTTCACAGAGCAATGGACGGTTTTTTTGCCTCCCCACAAATCGACCCGGCCTAATATATGCATATGCGTTAGACGGTGCCACCTTACAAGAAAACTAAAAGTTTGCCGTACACTCCTGAGTCTAAACTATTTTTGCAAAGCGATTTCGCAAATTATTTTTTATGGTCGAACACAGGGCCTTTTCGTTTTTTGCTATTTTTCGGCATAACTTCGGCGTCCACAGTCGGATTTTAAAGTGTGATATATCAATTTCCTTGCCTCCAGTTTGGTTGGCTTTTGTTTAAAGTTCATTGTCAGATGTGTCTCGTTATAGTACGTACCACCCTAATGTCAGTAAATTAAATCCCGCCAAAAATCATTAAACTCTTGCAAAGGAAGTATTTCGAGTATACCAGTAGAACTATTTTAACCCATTTTTTATTGCTGAATAAAGAGGTCGTCCTTTTACGTTTTTCATCAAGCCTTCGGCATTTAGCAAAAAATTCCATGCTTTCAAGTTATAGACCCAATGATAGATAGATAGAAGTTCATTTTTATTAATTATGTAAATTATAAAAATAGTGAAATACAAAAAAGATATAATATCAATACTATAAAGGTGAATGTCTGTACGTTATCCGCGCATCACTACGAAAAGACAACTCCAAATGACGTCAAAATTTTTATACATTCATATTTTCACCCAATGAAGGTTATATGCATGTTTTAATGATGGAACTCCTTTCCCACAGCCCCCAGGCCGCGCCCCCACTCTCATTCGTCACTAATAATCGAATATTTGCTTAAATTTAATCCAAAAAATCTTAGTTTTTCCTATTTCCCACTATTTATAGCACACTCTAGACTTCATAATCCGCATAAGCTGTTCCACTATGACCCAAATGCAAAGTTCAAAAACGGTTTGAGATAGAAAATTAATAAAAATAATTTTGCTTGATATTTTTCTGATTGGTTGTTTTGATTTTATTCAACGAGGCATAGCAACGGATGCCGGGTATTGTAATATTATGGTTATTAATAAAAAATTATTTTCTATTGTATGAAATTATTGTTTGTAATTCTTTTATATACATATCCTAAATCCCTCAAAACTACTCCTAAGCGAGCGGTGCCGCGGGTTAAAGCTAGTATATGTTATATTTTATGACATAGAAGTCATTTGCCGGAAGAAATATCAATATTATTCATCTAATATTAATTGCCTACATCGAAGAGCACCAATAACAAAGCTCGTAAGATTTCTCGAATTTGAATCATCGATACCTACTATTTCAGACTGAACTAGAAAGTTATTTGCAAAAGCTGCGTGTCGATAAAATTTTAATATGGGGCATCTTCCTAGAAAATTTTGGATTGTTTCAATTTCATTTAAGTTACAGATGGAGCAGCCTTTCTTATACAGCCCGTTTAGCATAACGCTCCCACTCTTAGTTTTCAAAAGGCTGGCGAAAATCCTCCACCGAACCCTCCCCGAGGGTGTCAGCTGGTAATATTGTAAGTACCACAGCTTTCCTATTTACAGGAGGTACTTAGCTAAGTTAAGGGTACTATGGGTTGGGTTCGATACTCCTCAATAGTACAGCACTACCCAAAGTACTTTTAACGTGGTCGGGGGTGAAGGGCTGGATTAAGGTGTGATGCGACCCGTGCCGAGAATCTGTCAGGCTTGGGGCCCTTCTAACAAATAACCAAGACTCGAACGGAGCTTACGGATACCTGGCGCCCTCCGTAATAACTAGCCTTACCCGTGTAGTTCGGAGATATGCACGGGCGGACATCCTTTCTCCGACACTCGTGGGTCCAAATATGCAAGCAGACTATTCAAAAATAAACAAGAAAAAGGAGATCGGTCCTCCTTCGAAAAGACCGACAGGAACAAACAGTTCCGCAATAAGAGCAACGGTCGCACCGAGCTCAAGGAGAAATCCATCCATCGGCCAAATAAGTCGATCAAAACACACAGCGACAGCCTCAGCGAAAGCGAGGCCAGCTGCCACACAACCAGAGCTGGACACAGGTCCAAGCACAAGTAGGGGTGCACTAGCCCGGCAGTCAACTGTGATTCAGCCCCCAAAAACGGTCCCGACCGGAAGCACAGCTACTGCTAGCTCCGGTACCGAAGGATGGCCGCTTGTGAGGGTGGTAGACCCAGCGAAAGAGAGCTACCAGGATCGCAGAAATGCAGCCAGGCTCCTAAGGAGGGTGCACGAAACTCACCCAAAGGAAGGTGAATTGTCTCAGGAGTTGAAAGAGGCGATTGATAGAGCGAAAGCGATCATTCCTGATTTCAACCCCGATTTCAAACCAGTACAATCGGCTCCAAAACGACAGCGGTCCTTGGAGGAGAATAAGCCAAGTGCAAAAAGGCACAAATCAATGGGCGTGACGCCCAGAAGATCATTTGCGGAGGTTGCAAAAGACCGCTTTATCATAGGGGTCCTGGACGAAAACCATCCTGAAGGTATGATCCCCAAGGCCCAATGGAAATGGATCGAGGCCGAGCTAACGAAAGTGGCACTGAAGGTTATTCTGGAGAACCCCGGCCCCCCGCCTGCGTGTGAAGACTTAGGCTGGCACCAAGGCCAGATAAAAATAATAGCGTGCGACGATGAGAGATCGGTCCATCTGTACAAAGAGGCCATCTCCAAAGTTGGAGAAGTGTACCCAAATGCCAAGCTAGTGGTCGTGGACAGGAAGGATATTCCGTCCAGGCCGCGAGCAAGGGTTTGGTTGCCTTCAACCGTCGAAGACCCGGTAGAGATTATGAAGCTCATCCGGGTCTGCAATCCGGATATCCCAACGCAGGAGTGGAGGTACGTCAAACCATTACCAACCAAAACAGCGCGGATGAATCGAAAGACCAGAAGCGCGCCACCATGCAGGCTCTCCTGCTCCTCACGGAGAACTCAATTGAACCGTTAGCGAAATGCGACGGGCAACTGAGGTACGGTTTTGTAAAGGTGAAGCTCCACATTTATAAAACCGACACGGATGCAATTGAGTTCCTCGCCACGAAGGAAAGCGAAAAGCCCATGAGGGAGCTGGAACCCATGAGCGAAACCGAGCCAATGAGCGAGGACGACCAGCCCACCGAAGAAGAATACGCCTCTTCAGGCTCAGAAATGGGCTTAGGGAGGTTGTACTTCGAACGGGAGGGTAAGTATCCCACACAACAGCGTAAGTATTCCGAAAGGGAACTCTTATGCGAAAGCAAAGAAGACCCAGACATAACGTTAACAGCTGATGCATCTTCTACAGATAAATCTACACTACTGTAAAGAAGCCTGCCTTGCCCTCCTGGATCGTCTGGCAGAAGATCAGCCGGATGTAGTCCTCATCCAGGAACCCTGGGTACGGAATGGCGAAATCTGCGGCCTGAGGACATCAGGTTATAAAGTATACAAGACTAATTGTGAAGGTATATAAATAATACTTAATATATTTATGATTCAAAATTTCAATAACGCAGATACTACGACGGTTAGCTGGGAAGTGAGCGGAAGCAACACCTGGCTAACCTCGTTCTATTTTGCCGGAGACGACACAGGTCCACTGCCGTCGCCGCTAATAAGAAGCCTTGTGGAAGACTGCAAAGCTCACAACCGCAAACTAATACTAGGAGGTGATGCCAATGCCCACCATACCATATGGGGGAGCTCGGATACTAACGAACGAGGTGAGTCTCTCTTTAGTTATATTATATGTAGTAAGCTTTTAGTGTGTAACAAAGGCAACGAACCTACATTTATTACGCGCAATAGACAAGAAGTTCTTGATATTACGCTAGCATGTCAAACCCTTTACGGAAAGATGACGCAGTGGAGGGTTCTGAATGAACACTCTTACTCCGATCATCGCTACATAGAAATAAAATTTGGGGGAAACAAGCCACGGGCTCCACCCGCCAACAGGAACTTGAAAAAGACCAACTGGCATATATATAAACGGGAACTTAAGGAAAGACTTCCAAATTCCCAAAATATTACTATTGAAGACAGAGAATCATTGAACGAACACGTACAAACCCTTACGGAGGTCTGTAGAGCTGCACTAAACAAGGCTTGCCCTTTAATTAGGTATAAGGGGAAGAAAAAGCCGCCCTGGTGGTCAGAAGACCTGTCTACATTAAGAGACGACAGCAGAAAACAGTTTAATAGAGCGAAAGCGACACGTGAGAGTAAAGACTGGGACTGCTACTACAGTAAACTAAAAATTTACAAAAAAGAAGTTAGGAAAGCGAAAAGGTCTGGTTGGAGAACGTTCTGTGGAGAAATCGAAGGAACCACAGAGGCTTCCAGACTGCGCAAAATCCTCTCAAAAAAACACAATCCCACCGGATACCTCCAAAAACCGGACAGGAGTTGGACTACTTCGAGTGACGAAACTTTGAAGTTGCTGGTGGACACACACTTTCCCTGCAACGAATCTTCTAACGTAGTAATCGGCAATGGTACAGAAAGACCAAATTCTGACATTGAAGAAATAATCACTGAAACTAGGATAACCTGGGCAGTGAACACGTTCAAACCATTTAAATCACCGGGCCCACATTCACTCAACTACATCATGGAGTGGTTGACGGCCATATTTAAGGCCGCTCTGAAACTGAAAAGTGTCCCATCAACATGGAAAGAGGTAAAAGTGGTCTTTATCCCTAAAGCGGGAAAAAGTTCACACACAACACCTAAGGATTTCAGGCCAAGCCTATCCTCCTTTCTGCTAAAGACATTAGAAAGAATTTTAGAAGAGCATATCAGGGCTAACATCAGCCCTAATAAGCTCAGCATCTCACAACATGCGTACTGTAAAGGGAAATCAACTGAAACAGCACTTAACTCACTTGTTACAGATATCGAGAAGTCAATGTATAATAGAGAATTCACACTGGTAGCCTTCCTAGATATCGAGGGCGCATTCAACAACATCCTACCGGATACCATAATAAAGGCACTGACGGATTTCGGGATCTCTGGCGCTCTGGTTGAGTTCATCAAAAACATGCTCTTGAGCAGATGTGTGATCGCAACCCTAGGGGCCTCAGAGATCAAGAAAAAAGTTAGCAGAGGAACACCTCAAGGCGGCGTGCTGTCCCCTCTCCTATGGGTGCTGGCACTAAACTCATTGCTAAAGAGCCTAGAGGAGAGAGGACAACACGTAGTAGCATATGCGGACGATGTTGCAATGGTAGTAAGGGGGAAATTCCCCAATACACTCATAGAAGTCATGCAGGATTTACTAAATATGGTTGAAAACTGGTCAAAAGCAAATGGGCTAAGCGTCAACCCCAATAAAACTGAACTAATCCTATTTACCAGGAAACATAAAATACCAAATATAACTCCTGCGACTCTAGGTGGAACGGCACTGTCATTTAGCGATGAGGCCCGCTACCTAGGTCTAATACTAGACCGAAAGCTAACATGGAAGGCAAATGTCGAAGATAGAGTAAAAAGGGCGACAATCGCACTATACTCTTGTAAACAGCTGATAGGACTAAGTTGGGGTCTCTCCCCATCTATCGTATACTGGCTGTACACGGCAATTGTCAGACCTATCCTAACATACGGCATATTAGTATGGTGGCCAGCTTTAGATAAATTGAACATTAAAAGAACCATGGCACACGTACAAAGAATGGCCAGTCTTTGCATCTGCGGGGCCCTCAGAACCACACCCACAGATGCACTAAATATCATGCTTAACATTTTACCAATAGAGCAGTACGGTAAGCAAACAACTGCCAAAGCAACTCTCAGACTAAGAGAAATCGGCCTACTCAGAACGAACCAAAGAGGACACTCCTCAATTTTAGAACAATTCCCCTGCATTCCCAACACAACGGATTTCTGTAGGACCAAGGACATCAATTTTAATAAATCCTTCGTCACAGTATTTCCTTCCAAAGAGGAATGGGATAACGGGCTCATTGTTAAGATAAATGACTTAAACATCTACACAGATGGCTCAAAACTGGATAATAAAGTAGGTGGAGGGGTCTACTCCGACAAACTCGGAGTACGCCAATCATTTCGCTTACCTGATCATTGCAGTGTATTTCAGGCGGAAGTCACTGCCATAAAAGAGGGGCTTAAAGAAATAAAAACGAGAGTATTATCCACAAATGAAATCTTCATTTACTCGGACAGTCAAGCAGCAATAAAAGCGCTGGAATCAAAAACGCACTCGTCAAAAACAGTTCTAGAATGTTTTAAACTACTAGATGACGTATCTAAGTGCTACAAGGTGCACCTTATCTGGGTACCAGGCCACAGGAACATTCCAGGAAATTGTAAGGCGGATGAACTTGCAAGAGCCGGTACAACGCTCGATCTCGAACCGGATAAGGCGCTGATACCCATGCCTATAGCCACTTGTAAATTACTTATAGACAGGGAAACCATCAAAAAGGTAAATACAATCTGGCAAAACCTCACAACATGCAAACTAAGCAGACAGACATGGCCGAACTGGAACAGCGGTCGATCGAAGATCTTGCTAAGATTCAACAGGGAATCTATAAGAAAAATGATAGGTGTATTAACAGGTCATTGTTTAATAGGCAGCCACGCTAGAAGGTTAGGACTACCTTACTTCGATTTCTGTAGAAGCTGTCTAAATACAGAAGAAGAGGAAACAGTCAGACACCTTTTATGTGAGTGTGAAAGCCTAGCTATGAGAAAGCTGCGCACTCTCGATACAGCATTTCTAACCGATGTAGCGGATATAGCCCATCTAAAACTAACGAAGCTCTGCTCGTTTATTAAAGCAACCGGATGGTTTGGAAGGGAACACGTAGAGTAAGGATAAGCTCCAGTGGTATCACAATGGACCTGCCGAAGGTCTAAATGTGTCTTACGACAACCACCCTGCCTACCTACCTACCTACCTAGTTTTCAAAATCAAGAAATTCTGTATCTATTCAAATTCTAAAGTAATTATGTGCTATATTATGATCTAAAAGCTATATTTAGCATTCAAATTTCTTGTGTCATTTTGCCCATCATCCCATATTAGGTCCAATTTCGTTGAGTTCTCTAACCCAAAAAAATTTCCTTTTAAAACCGCTTTTGACAGAATATAAGGCTGTCTTTCATTCGTGTATTCGAATGATATACATACGACATATATTTCAAGCGTAGTGATAGAGTATAAATTTGTCCTTGTTGTAATCCTGTATCAAGATATCAAGATACCTTACACTAGAGGGTGCGCAGTCAGGTAATTTGAAAATCTTCTTTATAAAACACAAATAAAATTTATCCATCCATTATATTTATATGTATAATTGGCGCGTACACTTCCGTTAAGTGTTTGGCCGAGCTCCTCCTCCTGTTTGTCGTGTGCGTCTTGATGTTGTTTCACAAATGGAGGGACCTACAGTTTCAAGCCGACTTCGAGAAGCAGATATTTTTTATGAGGAGCTTTTTCATGGCAGAAATATACTCGGAGGTTTGTCATTGCCTGTCGAGGGGCGACCGCTATTAGAAAAAACTTTTTCTTAATTTTGATCTTTCACCGAGATTCGAACCGACGTTCTCTCTCTGAATTCCGAATGGTACTCACGAAAAACCCATCCATTACATCATCAAGTAATCCATGCCCCTACACCTGAGTAGCATAAGAGACCCAATATGTGCAATACAATTTTGAAAAAGCAGATAATATGTAGAGCGAAATAGAAGGCCGCAGCCGAGTGGATTGGTGCGAGACTACCATTCGGAACTCGGAGAGAACGTAGGTTCGTATCTCTGTGAAAGACCAAAATGAAGAAAAAGTTTTTTTTAATAGCGGTCGCCCCTCGGCAGGCAATGACAAACCTCCGAGTGTATTTCTGCCATGAAAAAGAAGCTCCTCATAAAAATATATCTGCCGTTCGTAGTCTGTTTGAAAATCAAGACGCGCGCCGCAAATAGAAGGACGAGCACGACCATAAAGCCAAAAAGGGTGTAAGTTCCAATAATAAATATAATATAAATAGTGGGAACCTGACCTAAAATGAAAGACGTTAAAGAATATATATAAATATAATTACTTGTATAATTGGCGCTTACATCCCTTTTTGGGTGTTTGGCCAAGCGCAATTTAAATTAAATTTTTATAAATATATTTTTGGTTTCTAATTGAATGAAATAAAAAATTTTTTTTGCGTTTGGTAAAAAGTTTAAAGTATTTTTTTTTACAAAAAAATCTAAATGCTGATCTATAAGTACTGATGTCACCTTCGCAATGCACCTTGAGTGAACTATATTTTTACTTAAGCGTAAGGCCTCGAAGCTATCGGTTTATGTTACAATTAGCTGTAAGATTTACTCTTTAAGTAAATTTTTAAAATAAATAAATAAATATTTTTACAAAGCAATAATTATAATTAAAAAATAAATAAATAGTCAAAAATTGTCAATTTGTGGTGCTACCATAATTTTGCAACGGACTATATTTCGGCTCTGAAAATTATTGAACCAACGGTTTACTGTTCTTTTCTTACGATATTCGTGTTTTATACTTCCTGCCGGAGCGGAAATCTCGTTTCTAAACTGAAGTAGATAAAGTGACCGAAAATCCCTTGGAGTAAAAAAGACAAACATAGAGCATTGAAATTAGCAGGGAACGATCGTTATCAATACACTCACAACCTTCTAGTTGTGTCACAAACGCATCATTTTTTTTAATTATAAGAGATATTACTTTCCATCAACTCATCATTAACTGTAGTGAGACCTCAAAGCTGCATGCTAATATGAAATTTACGAAAGTTAAATGTGCAACCACAAAGGCTAGACAACAGCATTTTTTCACACTGGTTTGCAACTCAAGCTTTTGCCAATTGGCAAGTTCACTGGCTTTTTGCCAGCCGGTGGTAGTAAGTATTAAAATTTTGCCGATACTGAAAAAAATAACAACAAACTACTTGGTGGCTTTTTTACTTACGTCAGCGATTTTTATTGCATGGCCATCCTGTTCCCATTTGCTAGCGATTTGCAGGGTTTCCGCTGTCTTCTGTTGTATTGTCTTCGAGTCGTCCAGCAGCGTTAATTCATAGAATTCTTGAATATCTGCAAAATAAAAATACAAAAATTATTAGTTCAGTAGAGTCGTATCCGTTGAATACATACGCATACATATGCACACATATAATTTTATGTACAAAAACAAATTTACACTAAGTAAAATTAAAAAAAATAAAGATAAATATACCTAAATCCAAGTTTAGATTCCGATCTGAATAGGATTAGATTACTAAACCAGCACTTGGTAGAGAAAAATGTGAGTTACTCCAGAGCTAAGAGCCAAAAGTTGTGGACCAAGCTGATAACTGCAACAGGTGGGGTAATCTTTTAACCAACTACTCAAAGAGATAGATTTGTAACTCCTTGATATGTTCAGTTCGAGGAGATTACCGATAATGCGGTCGTTTTTGTTGTAACAGTTTTTAACAGAGACGGTTTGTTTATAAGTTGCCGCCAATATAACCCAACGGTGGGTCTAACAGGCGAGCTGTTTCGACATTCAGGACAAAACAGGAAAGGTGTTTCAGATGAGTTTATTTATAGGTGCAGGAAAAAAGATGATGTATTAGTGAAACGCAGAAGACATGAATATTGTTTTATCGGTGTAAATTTAGGATAAGTAGGACTTTCACTTCCTACAGTATCAGTACGTGCTAGTGTAAAAGGGGGTTTCTTGTTGTTATTGTTGTTGTAGCAGCATAAACATTCTCCATATATGTACGGTGAATGCTGCTGGAGTGACAGCCCTTGGCCGTATATAAATCCGGGTCGTTCCGGTAACGTAGAATCAACTGCCGTGGGTCTCTCGAGGCAACTAAATCTGTGCATCGGGATCAAAATACTGAATTTATGGTTCTTTATCGAGTAAAATCAAAGTTATTCCGGCAGGTACAACCTAATGTCTTGTGAATGTCGTTATTCCATTGTTTTTGTTGTAACACCATACACTCGCCGGAAAGTTTAGGGGAAGTGGCAATTCTTAACCAGCTATAAGTCCGAGCCATTCCGGTAACGTATAATCAACTGTCTGGGAAACGTCTACCGATATTCCCAAAACTGAAGTTACTGTAGGGTGTATTTGTGAATTGTGTCAGTGTATTCAATGATACAGCTGCGGGCAGGTTTAGGACTGCTTGGCTTCCAGCAGTAAATGCTGTTCGGAGACACCAGAAGTCCGGTGAGTGGTGTTTTGGCAAATCCTATTAGATCCCAGCAACTAATTGGGCACCGCGTTGTTTAAAACTGGGCTCTCGATCGCTTTTTATGTTGCCATCTACGAAAGTGACTCCCAGTAATGTGGGTTGACTTAAATCGGAATTTTTGCGTGATGATCCGTTACTTGATGCATCCCATTACCGTTGTTTTGGTCGAGCGAAAATTCAGTAGTTTCTTATAATGGAGCTAGGTGAAACCTAGATGTAACCCCTTACTTTTGGTACTACTCTAGTTCACAAGCGTCTTTCAATTAGGATTAAAAGCATATTTCTTGCATTGGATATTTCATAATTTGTTATTGCATTTCTGCAGTAAGAAATAGCTAATCTTATTTATTTGCTTTTTTTTCTTTCTTTCTTACAGTTTTATGCCATAATTATCAGTTCAGAAGTTCTATTAGCGGAATTCGATGCATATCTAACATTTAATACAATAAAATACATTCGAATAGCGTACCATAGTTTTTGGTATACAAATGATTTATAAATAACTTAAAGATCCTGGTGCGTGAGGCTCTGCGCCACACATCAGCCGCTCCTAGGAAACTGTATTGAGTGGTGGAAATGGATTCTGCTTCGACACCACCAGCTTATTGTGACTGTACGATATGTATCCCTTGATTTTACCCTCAAAAATTAAATTCGCCACTATGCAATGCGTTTCATCGATGCTCATGTCTGTTTCGCCAACAAACTGCAATGCCGCCTGAAATGCGCGCAAATCCAATTGATGTGTCTGCTTAATTATATATACACGCTTGAAGAGATTGCGATAAACAATGAACTTCAATTTTTCAACCAGCAAATAAATGCCACATTTGATAAAGAATATCTCATGACGCTGTATAACTTCGTCGAACTTGCGAACATTGCCCTCTTTAAGCGCCACAGCAAGTTCATGAAACTGTAGTAGGTCAAAACGTTCGAGGTTATGCTGCTTGGGCAAATAGCCAAGTAGCATTTTTACCGGTACTAAGTAGATCAGTATTAGCCGCTTGTTGCGTGGAAAATTGCGTGGGCAGTTGCGCAACGCAAATGAGAGAAATTCATCAGCGCTCTTGTAGTCCGAGTCAAACATTGCTTTTCGTCCTACAAAATATTTATACGTAATCTGTTCTGGCAGTGGAAAGGATTCTTTGAAGGTGCTACTATCGATGGCGCGTATCAATGGCTTACACAAATGCAATTTGTTGATGCGAAAGTAAACTTTGAATAACTGATTAACAAGATTGAGCATGCCAAGGCGTTTGGTGTCATCATCGGAAGATCTAAAAAACGAATGTAAGGACAAAAAATTAAGACTTTCGAGGAATAGAAGACTTTGTAAGGCAATAAAACATACCTATTATCGGCCGCGCATACACGGAAGCAGCTCATAAGGCAGTCGGCAGCCTTTTCAAGAATTTCACCTGGCTTGTTACTACTGCCAAGTTCTTCACACTTCTGCGCTAGTATACGTAAATCCAAGCAGGTTGTGTACATAATAGGCAGACACCAGTTCTCTTCCTTCAGCTGTTGCAACATCTTCACTACGGACTGGATGCATTGTGATTGTTGGCGATATGCTTGCATGAAGTCCCGTGCTACAAAAAACATACAGTTATTGAAGGGCGAAACAAGAAAAAATACACCGTGTATAAACTCTCTACTCACTTTCCAAACCTAAGTAATACAGCACTTTCAGATGAACGCAGACAATTTCATCAATAGGCGGATCCAGCATACGCTCCACTGTATTCTCTGGACACTCGACATATAAATTACGATTCATTATATGTTTGTCTTTGAGTGAAATAAAAGATGCCAATGTTTCGCCATCTGCCGCAGACCAGGCGCGCTGCACACCACTAAGATAATTTTGCAGAGTGCCGAACATGCCAACACTGGGGAAGAGAACGAGCAAGTTTCAAACTGATTTTTGAGAATTTAATTGTAAAATTGTTACTGCTTGCTTACCTTAATGAATCTTTATTGTTTTAGTGATATATTTCATAAAAAAGGAGACCGTTGAATATTTCGCCAATAATTTAATAAACGTTTGACACTTTTGAGATGACTACACACACACATACATGGCACTGTCAAATTCCATGGCATAAAAATCGATAAACAGGGAAAAAACAGTGAACACTTATTATGGAGTGAAGAGCAAAGGCAGGCAACACTGTACAGTTACATTTGCACTGCTTTACCGACAACTACCTTTGCGTATGGTAGTTCAAATGAAAGGCGAGAAGAATTATTTTTGTATAGTCAGCATCTTTTTTGCACATCCGGATACCTTTTATTTTCTAGATCAGTGTTTCCTTATTTAAATTTGTATGAAATACAAGTTTATGGCTAGAATATGAGGTAACTCAAGTGTATGAATTTGAAGCAGGTATCCTTAATGCCATAAATGTTTGCCTTGCTCGGCATATTAATAACACCGAAAAACACAGTATTCATGTTAAGATAGATATATAAATAATGACAATTTTGGATACCAACTTAATTGTTATTGAACACTATTAAATGCTTACAGACAATGGTATACAAACTGAAATGATGGCTATACAAAATCGACCTGGAACATAAAGCGCGCGCTGTACATACACACCTGCATACATATAGTATGCATATAGTATACATATGTATACATGAAGTGCGTTTCGTAACTATTTTTTTCAACTCTTATTTAAATGGGATGAAAATCCACAAAGCGGCAGGGTATTTCACCGTCTATGATAACTGTATGTAAGGAATGCTAAAATTCAATGTTAGCTTCTTTAATAAACGAAAGCAAATTTACTATGTCCCTTTTCATTTGCATGTGATAACACTGATTTAAAGCCTTTATAGTTAACGGATAGTTTATATTTACTCCTTATTGGATTAAATCTGGCACAATGAAAAAATGAAAATCTTGGTGTATAAAGAGTTTACCTCTCCGCACGCACATAGCTCTGCATCAATGGTCGCCGTGTGGCATTATTTGTTTCTTATATACCTTTAATAATGTTTTATGGAAATATAATTCATTCCACTACAAAAACTATATAAATCTAGGTTTCAAACTTGCAAGCTTTAAAAAACATTCAGCAAATTTTCATAAAATTTCAAACCTTTTAAACAGAATTTTTAGAAAAATTTCCAGCGTGCAGTTTTATATATACTTGTATACATACATATATATAATTAGCCTTCACACCCTTTATTGGGTATTTGGCCAGCTCTTCCTCCGATTTGTAGTGCGCGTCTTGATGTTTTTTTAAACAAATGGGACTTTCAGTTTTATGCCGTCTACGAATGGTATATGGTGTTTTATTAGGAGCTCTTTCATGCAGAAATACGGTCGGAGGTTTGTCATTGTTTGCCGAAGGGCGACCGCTATTAGAAAAAAACTTACTTCATTTTGTGTTTCATGCACAAAGTTTCGAACTTATGCACTTCCGAATGGTAGTCACGCACCAAGTGATTACCCAGCTGACTTAAAAAGTCCCAAAATTAGGTAGTAATTATTTTGTACATACATATTTACATCTAGTGTGCAGCCTGCGACTATTAAATACATCTCTGTGAATACTTTGTGCAATTATAGATTGGTTTTGTTTCGTTTGCGTTCATTTTACTGTGCAGCGGAGTCAAAGAAATATTACTGTTTTTCTAAAGGATGCATAGAACCAAATATACAGAAACCGTTTAACTTCACAATATTTTGCAAAAACTGAATAATAACGAAAATAATGCGTTTAGCTTTTTAGAAAGGGTAATAATGGGATTATTAGGGATCAAGTGAGATTTAACTCTCCGTCGGACGCCTTATTTAAAACCTTCGGTTGGGCTCCCGAGTCTGGCCTTTTTACGTTCTGTTCGAGGATCCTTTTTAAAAGGTTATATCCATAAATCGATACAAAATTAAATTCTAGGAAGCAACCTGGAAGCTCAAGTCGTTAGCTATAGTAGAAATATGTTAAATTCACGTCCAAAGTCGAAAAAGTCTGGCCAGTCACGGGTGCCTAACGGAAGATTAAATTCTACTGAGTCTGAAAACATACATTATATTTGAAGTTGTTTTATACATGATATATTCGATAAATTAATTGCACTTTAGGCCGAAATGTTAAAACCTTAGCCCCCGTGAAGAGAATCCGACCATCTGCAATAGTAATTTCTTCGCCAAAGCTTCACCCTTTTTCATTTTGTTTTAATTAAAAAAATTCCATTGGCTCAGTTAGAAAAAAAACAATAACTGAAACCAAATAAATAAAAATTATGCTTTTTCAAATTAATACGAACACACATCTATACATATATGTATGTATAAGTATAGTATACATAAGCAGATATGCATAAATAGGCGCCGTATAGCATAAGTGGCATTTAAAAAATTAAAAATGCAAAAGTGTTTGCAAGAGGCAATGGCGGGCAATAGCCAAAGTACAACATTTTCGTAACCAAGAAAAAATACCAATCTAAATAAAGCACAGTATTTTGTTAGAAAACTTTTTGTTTGTAAAAAGTATTTTAGTGAATCTTATTTAGTAGTATTTACGTTGCTCTTCGACTTTTTTTGCTTTAATAAGCAATAGGCTATGTAATCGCCGGGCCAGCTGACACAATCAATCTCAGCAGTGCATCACGCAAATGGGAAGACACTAGCAAAGATTTTTACGTATATGTACTTGGTCCGTAAACGTATAAATCTGTGGAAAGCTACCTTTTTTCATGAAATCGTGTCAGTTCATCGTTCTCTTCTATGGAACTGGGCAGGTTATAATTTTTGAAAATAATAAAAACAACGAAAAAAATTACTTATGTTTCGAAAATTTTTACTAGGAGATGTAGTAATGGGCTAAATTATTCTTCAAATTAAATGAAAGGGGAAACCAAATGCATATGTCCATCAGGATTTTGTGCAAGAATGATAAGAAGCAATATTATGCAGATTAAAGTGAAGTTTTGGGAGTCATTTTTGCGTGGCGTAAGCTGGGATGATCTCTCTCATAGAATTGGGTGCAAGGAATCAACATATCGACCTCGTACGAGTATAAACGAAAATGAAAAGTTAAGTTAATGTAAACACGGTAATGAATTAAAAAGACAATTGTGTTAGTCCAACAACTGGACTAATGGAATAATCGAATAATGTTATCATGATAAAAAAATGGAAGGTAGTTCCACTCAATGATTTTTGTCGCTATGTTAGCCATTTGACAGAAGCATACCCACAGTTGTTGATTAAAAACGTCAAACCTATTTCTCCAATAGAGAAATAGTGATCTAAGCAGATATCTTTGCCAAGATAAACAGAGGCAAACTCATTGTGCCCACATATAGCTACTCGTGCATCGATGACGTCGTATAACCAACCAATACTCAGAGTGAAATGGTGACCATCCGCATTACATTAATACGCTGTTCCAACATGATTAAACTTATGTGGATCTCCGGACACGTAGGAATTGCCGGCAATGAACACACTGAGTACCATCTATTACAACGATAATTGAGCGATGTACAATTAATGTATACTTTTCTGAAAGAGGTTGATCTTCTGGATGAAATTGTTCAGGTTTGTGACGTGTAGTAAGAAAATCTTCCCCAAAGTGTAGTGCCACAACGGACGCTTATATTGTTCGGATGAGATCTGTGGAGCCGTAAAGTTTCCGTTTGTTGTGCTAGATGGTTGCATCAGCGCATTACGCGAAGTTGAGACCGTGAAGGCTAAGTGGTCCTTCATTTGTATGCATTGAAGAATTTTTCAAAGGAGAAAAGTGTTTTTCTTGTAAGCTGTGTAACCCAGTGATCATAAAATCGTCAAATGAGTGCAAATTTAACAAAAAAAAAAAAAACAGGAATCATTATGAACATACAAAAGTTTGAAAAAATAATTTAAAAATTCACAAACTGCGACGTGTGAGCAGATAACCTTCCTAAGACATATAGGCTGTTTACGCAAATAGAAAATATTTGTCTTTATCCTAAATAAAACAAATAATAAATCCTCCATATTTTGGATAATAATCCCAAACAATCTTTATACCGACATAATTTCCACAGCTATACATAGAAAAATGAATGACGGCTCGCAACATGCATTGGCTTGTCGTGAAATGTTGCAAGCAACATTGATTATCAAATGAGAAGTAATGAAGAAATGGAAACTACGCCTATTTCTTGGTAAATTCGTGTATCTCGAAAACGACTTAATAAAATGGGTAACACATATTGCTTCCGACCTCATTTAGATTCGACATAAATATTATTGAGATCGGATAAAAACTACATCCATTTTTTATATGCAACAAGCCCTTTATCATTCCAAAAATTAATACTCATCCCAAACTAAATTTAACTAAAATGTGCTCGGATATATAAAAAGCAGTATAGACCGGATTCAGCATTATAAATTGATATTTCTGATAGAACTTCTCCATAAGTGTAAAAAGCGGCCGAATAAGTTCAGTAACAAATTATCTATATACGGCTTTAGATTTAATTATAACAGGTGGCGCAAAAGTAACCTTGCGATGTTTTTTGGCTGTAATTAAAAAAAAAAGAAAAACTTTGATTCTTCTTGTGGATTATTTTTATTTGGTCTTTTAATTTTTTTTACATCAAGTCGAGAATATGATGTCATGTAAATGGCCGCCGCCACAGTTGAATGCCATTTGAGCCCTTTTTATGGCATTTTCCATCACTTAGGCCAAAACTTCCGGCGATAGGTCCTCACATTCTTGACGGATATTGTCTTTAAGAGCTGCTAGAGTCTGAGGCTTGTTGACATAAACCCGCGACTTCAAAAAGCCCTACAAAAAGAAGTCTGGAGCGGGCAAATCAGGCGATCTTGCTGGCCAGTGCAAATCGCCAAAACGGGAGATTAGGCGCCCGGGAAATGTATCCTTCAGCATATCGGTTGTGGCACGCGCAGTGTGTGCTGTTGCACCGTCCTGTTGGAACCACATGTTTTCCAATCCCAATTCATCAAGTTGCGGCAAAAAGAACTCATTGATCATTGCTCTGTAGCGCTCACCATTCACAGTAACCGTTTGGTTACACAGTCACACCATACAGTGACTTTGAACGGGTGTAATGGCTCTTCGTGGGTTACACGCGGACTTTCAGTGCCCCAGAAGCGTAAATTTTGCTTATTTACGTACCCGCTAAGATGGAAATGGGCCTCATCACTCATGATTATCATCTTCCTCTTGGTGGTGATTAAGGATGGCTTGAGCATATGTTAGACGCGATTGGCGGTCAGCAGCTAACAGCTGATGCACGGTCTGGACTTTGGACGGAAACATCTTTAAATCTTGTACCAAAATTCGCTGTAAAGACCGTCGACTGATACCCATTTGCGTGACACGTCGTCTGGTCGATGTCGACGGCGCTTCCATGACATCCTCGGCTACAGCAGCAATATTCTCTGCAGAACGGCTACTCCGGGGTCTGCCACGCCTGGCAGCATCTCGTGTTGTGCCAGTCTCTTCGAGGCGAGCGGCTAAACGTCGCAGTGTTTTACCAGTAGGCGTTGGACGGCGAGAAAACTGCGACGAAATTCACCGACCGATTATTGGTCAAATAAATAGTCAGCAAAGTCAGCAATATTCCGCGTTCTGGAGCAGTGTAGCGTAACATTGTTTATTAACGTGTATTTCGCATGTTTTTACTACACAAATGTCAAAACAGAACTGACATTAGGGGCCAATCGCAAAATTTATAGCATTTTCTGATAGGAAGATTACTTTAGCGCCACCTGTTTGTTTTGTGATGTGCGTCTTGATGTTGTTCCACAAATGGAGGGGCCTACACTTTTAAGCCGACTCCGAACGGTGGATATTTTTATGAGGAGCTTTTTCATGGTAGAAATACACTTTGCCATTGCCTGCCGAGGGGCGACCGTTATTAGAAAAATGTGTTCCTAATTTGATGTTTTCACCGAGATTTGAACCTACGTTCTCTCTGTGAGTTCCGAATGGTAGTCGCGCACCAAACTATTCGGCTACGGCGGCCGGTCATTTAAATATAAATATAATATATTACATACATAATAATACATATAAATTTAATTACCTCTTGTAATATACAAGGTGGCGCAAAATTAAGCATCCAGTTTTGTTTTTAAATAACTTTTTTACTAAATAAAAAAATATTTTGAGTGATGCTTGTCTGTTTGTATCACTAGTGACAGATATGATTGACGTACCACGCAATTTACGAAAATTATAAATCTTTCGAAAGGGTGACCAAGTTCACCGCATCTGGTAAAATTTGAAGTGAAATTTTTGAACATTTTCGGCATATTTTCTTGTTTGCTCTAAAAGAAGGGAATGATGATTACGAACATAAGTCGATCGATCAATCAGTGGAATGACGTCAATGAAATCATAGAAAAACTTAAGAAAGACCAAATTTGAATCTAATCTTAAAAAAGTAGATACACAAAATTTCAGGCATGTGCTTTATATCATAAAGTCAAAAGATGAATCACTTCTTTGGGTAAGTTTATGTTTTGTGGCGGGAGAAAATAAATTTAATGCATCCACTTTAAACTGAACCCCTGCAACTCTTCCCTTTAAACTGTCCGTGCTCCCTCAGCGAAGAATGACAGCCAAGGGCACTTAAGCAGATGCATAACAAAGCTAATGCACAATTAAAGGAATAATTTGTACTATGTTGTTGTTGTTGCTATTTCAACTTTTGTGCTTCACTTAGCAACGAGTAGCAGTAGGGAAATGCACAAGAGTGCTTCTATAACACAGTGGAACTTGTTTAAAAATAACCTAGGTACTACACACGATCCCTCGATGCCTAAGTAGTGCCTATGAGTGTCCTCGGCAAAAGTGTATACAAGTGTCTGCATATGACGCATACAAATGCATGCATCTTTTATTGTAAGCAAGAACACGCTCATACCCGCTGTAATTTGTACAGTATGTATGTTTCAACAGCCTCAGATTTTCCCCTTTTCCATGCAATAGACACAATTGATATGACAGTTTAACGGGAACCTGTGTATCGGCTACAAAATGCATGAAGTGCCTTTCATTCGACAGCACAGGCCATAATGACAGAAAAAAGAAAAGTTTCCTGTTAAGCAACACAGTTGAATAGCTGCGCTGCGCTGCATATTCTGACTGGTTGATATTGATAAGGACATTGGTTGACTGTGATGAAATGTAGGTGTACGTAGTGACTTCAACGGCATGGCTGTATATGCATTTGTACATACACACATTAAGCACAGCTCCCCACCCACAAGCAATCACTATACAATCATGCCTACATTCACCAAATTATTGTTAGTATACCTATGGCATAGGCAAGAACTGTTGCTATGTGTGCATAAATATTCTACATTTACTTGTCTGTGTGCCACGACTATGACCTAAGTCATGACACACTTTCAAAGTCCAAGATAGTGTCTAATATTTACATTATAAAGTCATGTATGAAATGTATTGAATAGAAAATCATAATCAGCAACAGGCAACATCTTATAGAGGGATTATAAAATGTGTGTATGCATATGTTACCTTCGTCATTGAGTGGGTGCGTAGGGTATTTATATAAAAAAAGATGAGCACCATGGCTCAAGAAATCTAGAATCAGAGAATAATTATTAATCGCGGCATGACATAGCTTCCAATATGTTTTACCAAACCTTCTCAGTTCTTTACTGTTTATTAGCTCATTGATGCTTACCATTAGTTGATTTAGTTAAGCTCTTGAATACTACGGTAAGTAAGCCACAGTGTAAAGAATATTATTTACATATATGTACGTATATATATATGTCATCTTAGGACCATGCAAGTAAGATATATAACCCTAGGAGCTTAGGGTTTGTTAGAGCCACCAAGAACCACTGCAATATATACATAAAGGGTGTTTTTTTTAGAGGTTAGGTTTTCAAGTTGGCACTACTTTTTTCGTAGATGGTCTTTTTGACAGCTGTCACTTGATTTATGCTCAGTTTGGTTTGCCATTTCATAATGAATAGACTTACACCTGAACAACTTTGCAAATCGTGCAAATTTGGGCCCAAAACGAGATGGCCACCGATCCCGATTTTCACAAGAAAATTTTGTTCAGCGATGAAGCTCACTTTTGGTTGAATGGGTATGTCAATAAGCAAAATTGTCGCATTTGGAGTGAACATAATCCACAAGCCATTGCTGAGACGCCGTTACATCCTCAAAAACTCACTGTTTGGTGTGCTCTATGGGCAGAGGGAATCATTGGTCCATATTTCTTTAAAAATGAAGCCGGCCATAATGTTACAGTCAATGGAGAGCGCTATAGAGCCATGATTAATGACTTTTTCGTACCAGAATTGGACGATGTTGATGTGGACGACCTTTGGTTTATTCGGCGCGTTATTGCTGACATACGGCCCCAATTGCTGCAAAAAGTGGTCGAAAATTGGCCCTCTCGGCTGGAATTTATTCGAGCCAGCTGCGGCGGCCACTTGTCCGAAATAAAGCTAAATTCTTGCCCGAAATAAAGCTAAATTTATAATAAAGCTAAATTCTTGGCCATAACATTAAATTATATACGTTTTATTTCATCTTGGAAACCTAACCTCTAAAAAAAACACCCTTTATATACTTGATACTCTCTCAATACTCAACACTAAAAAACTATCTGAGACGATTCATATTATTTCATAAAGAGGTTGACTAATAATAAATATCTGAATACAATTTATATTGATATCACATCACATCTGGAAGGGTGCACATACATAAGGTAAAGTGGGGTACCTGTGACTATAGGGCAGCATTAACTTTAACATTTTCTGTGTCAAAATGATTTAAAAACTTCGCAAACTAATATAATAACACGTGCTTATATGTAGTTTGGCAGTTCTCCTTAACACGTTCCCTGTCCGCTGAGCCACATATGGTTCAGTAAACGTGCGCATGATAAGCACTGATACGTTCCTGAGCCATATGTGCGTCAGGGGGTATATGAACCACTTGTGTTTCATGAACGTGCAGAAGCAAAAATGCCCCTCTACGCTCATGGACCATATGTGTTTCAGGTAGAAATACCCTACATCCGTTTTTTTTTATTATTATTACTAAAGCTATCCTATGACTACAAAAAAACAAATTATTCAAAAAACTTGGACTTGTCGGTCAATTTTGCATTTTTGTATTGGGACAGGGAACGTGTTAAATGCTCAGCGGAGCAACACGTGTTTCAGTGATTTTCGATTGGGTGATGTAATTTTTATGTATCGCTACGTAAGCATTTTTTGAAGTAAAAGCAATTGTTTTCTAAAGGCTAAAGTTATTCACTGGTGCTTCGAGATTTCAATTTTGAGAAAAAATCGGTAAGTAACAATAAGTTTTTAAGAATAAAATAATCAAAACAATGAATGTAGATAAAGTCATTTGGGACACATTTGACTTTTGAGTGTGGGGTACTTTTGACGAATGCCAAATGTGCACCATGTTATAATTATGTTAATATGTTTGGTAACTGTAAGTAATTTGGCTTATTTATATATGACTTTTGAACAACATTAATAATGCGGATGGAACGTCAAGGTCCACTTAAACTTTCGGTGGACTCTACTCGTAGTAATAGTCTTTCGGATGATGAATTATTGTACAACACTAAATATTCATCGCGTCAACTCTTCACAAAGAAACTCGAAGAGCAGCTTGCTCACTATATAAAGAAATTTGCATTTTACGCATACGGCTTGTCATACCAGACATTCAGAAAGTTTGTTTATGATTATGCTAAAATAAATCAGATCAACGTTCCAGTTGGATGGAATGTTACTAAAGAAGCAAGTAAGTACAGGCTTTATGTTTTTCTCAAAAGAAACCCAACTCTTTCATTGCGAAAGCCAGAGAAAGTAAGCCTGGTCAGACTTTCGGGCTTTACAAAATCAGCTGTAGAAGAATTTTACTCAAACCTCAGGGGAATTTAATATATAAAAAATACTCCTTCCAGCCAAAGGATATATAAATATAACTTAGATGAAACTGGAGTAACTGCGGTCTTAGAACCTCCTAAGGTAAGTATTTCAGTTCATCTGAGACAAAACACATAGTATCTAGCTAGAAAATGTATTATAGTTCATCGGTTTCCTCCTTTTTTTTTAATAGACTCTTGCTCGAAAAGGTCTTAAGCCCCCTCAGCAGAGCGTGGAAGCGTAGTCACCATGATTGGGATTGTACGTGCCAGTGGAAACCATTTGCCCCCGGTGTATGTGTTTCCTCGTATACGATTCAACGAAAGGTTCACATATTGATCCCTCCCAGGTTCTTTGGCTCTGAACTCAAAATCTGGCTGGATGTTGTTGTTGTTGTTGTTGTTGAAGTGGTTGAATATTTCCACTGAAATACTCCTAATTAGTGCTGGCTGGATGACTTCAGAACTATTTATCGAAGTAATCGTTCAAAAGATAAACCCATTCTCGTTTACATTCATGTCATTGTAGTCTCGAAAGCATTAACTTTTGCAGAGATAATGGAATTTTGATGCTTGACACCTCATACCTCGTACCGTTTGCAGCCCTTAGATGTGTCCATATTCGGACCATTTAAACAACTTTGCCGAAAGAGCTTCAACGATTTTACTGTTTCAAATATCGGAAAACAAATAACTATTTAAGATGTGGCAAAAGTAACGAATCATCCTTTCCAAAGGTCATTCTCGACAGAAAATATATTGAAAGGGCTTAAAAGTACAGGTATTTATCCCTTTAGGTAAGGTACCCCTCCAGCGGGCCACATTTGACAAATTGGCTATTTTTTAAAAAGAGGCCGAATAAGGTTTTTACACTGGACAGTTAAATATTAAGTTTAAATTCTAATAGTTACGACCAATTTTTAAAATCTACGTTTTTCTCGAAAAATATGCGAGAAATATGGCTTCGCAAAAAAGTTGTCACAGGTGCCCCACTTTCCCCTATCACATGTACATACATATAGTATGTGACTTTTTGTTTTTTTACAAATTCTGCTGTATTGCAAACAAAAAGTAGCGCATATGTTGCAATAGCTAATATTCAAAATGTCCCTTGAGTCCCAAAATCTAATAAAAAAACGTTCAGACTTAATTCAACAGTGATACTTGGCTTATTTTGACCGTGATATTAAACATCGAGAAAATTCGTGGGCGTTTAAGGTGTGCTCTTTAAGCTGTTATACAAATTTGAACCGTTAGTCCAAGGAAAAAATTAAAAAATAACATTTGGTATGCCAATCTTATGAACTGATTTCGATTTCTATTTTTGTCTACCGCAATTAAATGGCTTCGGCTGATTCGGGCGAAGGCGGGGCAGACACACAGGAAGTGGTCCGCCGTCTCATCCTCCTCTTCACAAGCTGGGCAGAGTACACTGTCTGAGATGCCCAACCTTTCCATGTGCTTTGCCCACAGAAAGTGGCCCGTCATCAGTCCAACCAGCCGTCTGCACTCCCCTCTGCTTAATGACAGAAGGGTTTGCGACAGTCGATCGGACATGACAGGTAACATCAGTTTTGTCCATCTGCAGCCTCTCTCAGCCTGCCAAGCTCGCTTGTGGGTAGTAGTTACCCATTTGCTAACCGTGACCGTGACTGCCGCAGAGGGGAGTGGCAAAGCGGGCTCTGGGCCAAAGAAGTTGGCTTTAGAGCCCATCTTAGCTAAGGAGTCAGAGGTCTCGTTACCCGCGATTACAGGCTATTATGTCTACCGACATAGTTCAGCCTGGATTTACAGGACTTCACTACCCCTGATGTGGTTTGAGGGCTGTCTAAGGCCATAAGCGCTGCTTGGCTGTCGCTGCAGACACAAATAGATCTACCTCTCCATCGTTTTTCCACAACAAAGTTCATCGCTTCTTGAACTGCATACACCTCCGCTTGAAACACAGATGCATGCATTCCAAGAGCAAAGTGCAGTTTTGTCCCGCTGGATTCCACGTAGACCCCAGAGCCGGAGCCATGCTCGGTCCTGAAGCCATCCGTAAAAATGCGAAAACAGTGTTTGCCGAGCTCATTTTCTGAGTCTTCCCACAACTGAGCCTCTGGTAGCACTACACTGTATCTCTTTTCAAGTACGACTCTTGATGGCATTGAGTCAAGGGGCATGGAGAGAATCGTTGGATCGATGTCCATGCCTTCTCTGTGTTCCAATGCCGGACAAGGGCCGTACCAGTTCCCACTGTGTTTCAGTCTGCACATGGCCTTCAAGGCCTCTCCTCGGATGAAAGCATCAAGTGGTGGTAAACCAATCAGAGCATCTAGTGCCGGGCCTGAAGTAGTCGGAAAAGCTCCGGTGCAACAGATGGCCACAGTGCGTTGTAGTCTCGATAAGGTCCTCCTGACTCCCACTAGGGATAGTCTACTCATCCAGACCACTGATGCATAGGTGATAATGGGTCTTATCATAGCCGTGTAGATCCATAGGACCTTGCTAGGAGAGAGACCCCACGTTTTCCCAAAGACACCTTTGCACTGCCAGAAAGCTGTCAGCGCTTTGGATGTCTTTGTCTCAACGTGTGATTTCCATAGGAGCTTACTATCGAGACCTTTTCCATCTACTTTTAGCGATGTTGAAAAATATGCATGGAACGCTAAGAAGTCTGCCGAATTTCGCGATAAAATAAAAGCGTAGTTGGACTTCTATTATGATCTGTTCAAATTTCATTTTCCTCACTCACATTTGAATTAGAGATAAGGTTCGGATGGTGACGAACACGGAAAACGCTTTCATTAAGAAGCAGCTGTATTCGAAACGAATTACCAATGAAATTGTAAGCTCACTGTGCTCGCAGATTATTGCTGGAATCTTATGAGATATGATCCTGAATTGTAGTGAAAGAGAAAAGCTGCACCACAAAACGATTGCCGCTTCAATCGAAACATCAATAAAAGGCGAAATGAGTATTTTAGTCTTTAAGAAAATGCGATTTTAGACTTGGCTTTTTATCTGGGAACTGAGATGGGATAGAAAATGTTATTTACACATTCTAATATCAATATATACCTGTATTTATATAATTTCGCGTACATCCTTTGTTGGATGTTTGGCGGAGTTTCTCCTCCAAATTGTAGTGTGCGTCTTCATGTCTTTCCATTTATTGGTTTTTTAAGAGGGGCTTTTTCATGCAATGGAAGGTTTGCTAATGACTATTAGAGGCGACCGATATTCAAAAAAACCTTTTTTCTATCATTTACTGTTTCACGCCAGTGCATCTCGAAATGGAAATGCCAAGGAATAATAATCAAATACTGGCAGCGCAGATAAAATCAAAAATGGGAAATTTTTTGAGTAGTATAATCTGTTGTGATATTACCAAGTTTTATTTATTTATTTATTAAAATGAAATACATGCCACATTTTTGTACAGAACGTGATATTTGAAGAGTATCCACAAAATGCTTAGCGACAGAACTGTCACGGCAGAGTGGGGCGGTATCTCCATCCACCGGCAGGTGAGTAGAGGCACTCCGCAAGGTGGGGTTCCTCACCATTCCTCTGGGTTGTTGTTCTAAATGACCTGTTGGAGGAGCTGGTGAAGGGGGGCTGCAGGGTAATTGCCTACGCGGATGACGTGGCACAAATTGTTAGAGGAAAATTTTTGGACACTCTGTACAACTTGATGCAGGGATATCTGAATGCAGTTGTTAGATGGGCAACTGATTGTGGCCTGTCGGTGAATCCTCTTACGACGGAGTTCGTCCTATTTACGAGGAAATATAAAATACCCAGAGCTCAACCTCCCTCACTAGGGGGCACTACTCTGTTGCTTTCTGATAAGGTGAAGTACCTAGGTATTATCCTTGACAGCAAGCTTACATGGAAGCCCAATATTGAGGAAAGGGTGAGGAAGGCAACAATCGCCTTGTATGGGTGCAAGGGCGCAATTGGCAAAAGACGGGGCCTATCGCCTAGAGTTGTTTTCTGGCTATATAATACTATTGTAAAGCCGATCTTGTTATATGGAGTCATAGTCTGGTGGAACTCACTAGAGAAGACGACATTGGTGAAAAAGCTGGAAAGAGTTCAGAGGTCGGCACTCATTGGAATCGGTGGGGCGCTTCGAACGACTCCTACTCTGGCGCTCAACGCAATGTTAAATGTGGTACCCGTAGATATCGCAGGCAGAATTGCCACTACACGTACCGCAATCAGACTGAGGGGCTGGAGCTATAAGCTCAACCTCACTTATGGGCACTCAAGCATTCTTAGAAGCTTTGAGTTCATCCCTCTGTCAACAGACCAGTGTATACCCTCGTTTAGCCCAACCGGAACATTCTCCACTCCCATCCCGTCAAGGGAAGAGTGGACGGAGGGCTACACTTGGGGGCAGGGCCTGGTGAACTTATTCACGGATGGATCGAAGTTGGAAGGAAAGGTTGGCGGAGGAGTCTTTTGCGAAGGGATCCCCATCAGACTAAAATTCAGGTTACCGGATCACTGCAGTGTGTTCCAGGCAGAGGTAGCCGCAATCACGGAGGCAGCTGATTGGCTGCTCAAATGCGTACTAACAGTCAAGAAAGTAAATATTTACTCTTTCAGCAAAGCGGCAATAAGGGCCCTCGGGTCTATGACGGTGCATTCGGAAGTGGTCAAGGAATGCTTGACCTCACTTTCGACTGCGTCCGAATTTTTTGACATCAGCCTCATCTGGGTTCCCGGTCACAGCGACATTGCGGGGAACTGTGAGGCGGATGAGCTGGCCAGACAAGGGACATGTGAGGTGATTTCCCCGCGGAGGGAGAAAATTGGGATCCCCCTGACTACCTGCGGTCTGCTCCTGGAAAGATGGGCATCGCGCCGACTCAGCGAGCGCTGGGCAAATACACAAACGTGCTAAGTCGCGAAATCCTTCTGGCCACGTGTGGACCGAAGGCGCTCGGGCGAGCTTCTGAGGCTGACAAAATATCAGCTCTCCAATGTAGTGGGTTCTCTCACAGGACACAATGCGCGAGGAATGCATGCTGTGAGACTTGGAATCACCTCGAGTCCTTTTTGTGCTGGATGTATGGAGGATGAGGTGGAATCATCTCAGCACCTTCTCCTTAGCTGCCCTGCTCTGGCGGGGCTAAGATTCAGGCATCTTGGCTCTTACTTCTTTGCCACGCCTGCTGATATAGCTGGCGCTGACATTAAAAATATAATGAGTTTCATCAGCAGCACAAAGCGGTTGACGCAAACATAGTCATCGTTCATAATCCGCACGCTCCTAACCATTCCATCACCACCTCTCCCCGCCCTCTCCCTGCACCTCATCGGTCCTTCCCTTCACCTCACTTCCTTCACAATGGTATCACAAAGGACGAATCCTTTTTCGTCCAAGTGTGCTTACTCCCTGGGCAACCATACCAACCTAACCTAACCTAACCTATTTGAAGAGTTGGGAGAAACAATGCAAATTTTGATCTATTGTACGTAATAAATGAAGAGGTAATGAAAAAAACAGTGACAAATGTGAGGATTTTGGGACCAAGTTTCAAATCAAATTATCGTATATTCTTCAGTTTTGCCCAATACTTTGCATCAGTGAGAGTTTTTGTATTGTGGTTTTTTAATATTTCCATTTATTGGTCTGTGGCGTTTTTGGAATGATTGTAGTTTTGTGATAATTGTCATGTGATATTGTAATGTTTTTCTTCAAATACTGACGTGGAGCGACGATGTACTTGATTCACAAATGCATGTGTGTATGTTATATATATATCTGTATGTACGCATACATCTCCCGCAACTGACATTCAAGTAACAGACTTGATGGATTGAGGTACTTTTTTAATCAAAATGTTTCAAGCCTCGAAAGGATTCAATTGGAAGGCCCAAAACATTTATTTAGAAGTCAGCACGTCATTCATGTCAAGAAATAAGCACCGTAACTTTATCATCAAATGCAACTGACAGCTAACCAACCAACTAAATAAACAACATAACACTCAAGCAACACCCGAATCATCCCAATTATGCAGCCACCCTTACTGTATTCCAATCAATGTTTGTGTATCTTTACCCAGTAGTGCCTATATAGCGTTTCACAAATATTGGCCATGGTTTCGTCCATTGAGATAGTTGCAAGTGAAGCGCACGTTCATAAGCTTTGGCCCAAATACATGTACGAGTACATGGCCTCGTGCATCAGCCCTGTAATACGCTGATTGCCATGGGGCAAGTATTGTGCAATCTTCTGCATGAGTGTACGTATGTAGGTGTGTATACGTGTATGCGGAGGGCCAATACCGAGGTGACGGCAAAAGTGGGTGAAAAATCCATAATCGATAGACTTCTGCACAATGTACTTTGCGATAGGTACTCGGTGAGTAGGCCCAGTAGGAAAATATATTGGAATATAAGTTAATGCAGAGATTGTTGTGTTGCTGTTTTATATTTACAGGATTCAATCATCCAATCGAAATACTTGCTTTAAGTAAAAAAAAACATTGTCTTTTCCCGTTCCTGGCATCATCAAACCTGGCAGGCTAAGTAGCTTTCTTTGAGAATCAATTGTAATGGAAGAATAGGCCTATTATTTTCGCCCAGCGTTAGCCAGTGGCGAATAGATGAAGCAACTGGTATAAATAAACATATGTTGGTAGCGCTGGAAAGGATCTACCAAAAATTATATTTGTTTGGAAGCGCTTAATGTATAAGTATAAGTAAGACCGCGTTACTTGTGATACTCGTGCTCTGTCACCACCCTTTGTGCTCTCACTCTTCTCAATGTTGCTGTTAGCTGTATACATAAAAGTAACAATTGGAAGGTACGTGTACAACTCGAGAATAGCAAAAGAGATTCTAGAATCAACAAAAGTATTTCGGTATAAACGCGACCTAATGAAACTCTCTACAAAAAAATTGGCAGCATTGAAAATAGTGAGTTATACCAGTATTGAGAGAGGGAGCTACCGGAGAAAATTATCCGAATTAACCCCTTCCGGTATGATTTAATAATGAAGAAAGACCACGAAATAACCATTGTTATTTAAAAAAACGTGTTTCATTTTATAATTCTTACATATTCTTAATTAATATTCAGTTTTACATATTGTTACATCACCTTGACCTTCATAGTCTGCAAAACTCTTATCCATTATGGTATTATATATACAACACGTTTTTCGTTTACAGAAATATATATTGAGCCATACTCACATTAACTTTTTAAGACTGAAATTTTACAGACTAACAACAATTCGCCCGTGATTTGTCCCAAGAAATTTTAACGGTAAACAAATATGTGATAGGGATCCGTGATATTTCCACAAGTAAAACAGGTGTTCCCAAATTCAGTATTTTAAACTAAATTTATTATCATATTCAACAGTATGCATGACGAGTGTAGCTCGCCATTTTTGCGATATGGCATGAAAAACCAATGACGAACTAAACTCGTCATTTTACCGGAAGGGATTAAGAAATATGATTAAACAAGTTGGTATTGATTTCCTTCCCACCTGTAAGCAGAAGATCACCGCATCTCCCAAAGGGCTTATGAAATGGTAGATGGCACGCTTTAGTAAGCTGAAATGTGATGCATCGGTAATCGCTAGTAAGTTATATGCTATATAATACCACCTCCTCTGCAGATATCCGCCGGAAGAAGAACTACACATTAGAAATCATATTATTCAACTCACTAACAAAATCCAAACTTAGATCAACAAACCCTGAGGAACTATCACCAGCTTTGATTCCAGAAAGCCACCATTGGGAGCCAATCTCTACCCATCGAATTTCAACGGCCGCCGTTGCCGATTGGGTTGGTGCGTGGCTACTAGTCGGAAGTGTATGGGTTCGAAACTCCGGGCACGAAATATCAGGGATAGAAAAAGTTGTTTGCCTCAGTAATGGTAATGGCAAACCTCCGAGAGTATTTCTGTCTCCCCATGAAAAAAACTCCTCGTAAAAACCATATGCAGTTTGGAGGCGGCGTAAAAGTGTAACTTCCTCCATTTGTGGGAAAATATCAAGACGCATACCCAAACACCCAATGAAGGGTGTAAAAGCGCCATGATTAATATGAATTTAGCAAGCCCAAAAGTTCCCAAAGAGCTTCAGAAAATATAGAAATATAAGGTTGTCAAAAAAGTCTTGCGGTATTTCCGCAAGCTTGTCTTTGCAAGCGCGTAGTTCTAGTTGTATTCGTCGCATCGGTTCACGCTAGACCTTTTTGGAAAGCTCTTTTCACGTGCTAACACGTGTTTGATTAATTGTTGTTTGCTTTTAGTCCTTCGTGAGTTATAGCGTCGCAAACATGGAGCAAAATAAAGAGAAAATACGGCATATTTTACAGTAGTATTACGATAAAGGCAAAAATGTATCTCATGCTGCCAATAAAATTTGTGCAGTTTATGGACCCGATACAGTTTCCATTTCCACCGCACAACGATGGTTTCAACGTTTTCGTTCTGGTGCAGTGGTGATCGAAGATGCGCCACGGTCCGGAAGGCCTGTCGTCGAAATTGCGATAAAATCGCTGAATTGATCGAAAGAGACCGGCATAGTAGCAGCCATAGCATCGGCCAAGAGCAGGGCATGAGTCATCAAACCATTATAAACCATTTGAAGAAGCTTGGATTCAAAAAGAAGCTCGATGTATGGGTGCCACACGACTTGACGCAAAAAAACATTTTTGCCCGTATGGATGCATGCGAATCGCTTCTGAATCGCAACAAAATCGACCCGTTTTTGCAGCGGATGGTGACTGGCGATGGAAAGTGGGTCACTTACGACAACGTGAAGCGCAAACGGTCGTGGTCGAAAAGCGGTGAAGCTGCCCAGCCTGGATTGACGGCCAGGAAGGTTCTTCTGTGTGTTTGGTGGGATTGGCAGGGAATCATCCACTATGAGCTGCTCCCCTATGGCCAAACGCTCAATTCGGACCTGTACTGCCAACAACTGGACCGCTTGAATGCAGCACTCATGCAGAAGAGGCCATCTTTGATCAACAGAGGCCGAATTGTCTTCCATCAGGACAACGCCAGGCCACACACATCTTTGGTGACGCGCCAGAAGCTCCGGGAGCTCGGATGGGAGGTTCTTTTGCATCCACCGTATAGTCCGGATCTCGCACCAAGTGATTACCACCTATTTCTGTCCATGGCGAACGAGCTTCGTAGTCGGAAGTTGTCCACAAGAGAGTCCTGTGAAAATTGGCTCTCCGAGTTTTTTGACAATAGGGAATCGAGCTTCTATAAGAGGGGCATTATGAAGTTGGCATCTCGTTGGGAACTCGTCATCGAACAAAACGGCGCATATTTGACTTAAATCGCATTATTATAACCAATTTTATGAACAATTGAAAATTCAATAAAAATACCGCAAGATTTTTTTGTTATATTATTTTTAAAATTCTCAAATGTATGCTTGAAGACTGCATGTGCACGCAAATAATTCATTCAATTTGTTTTAAATTTATATAATTTTTCCTCCACTATTATTTACTCTCCCTTCGATTATCAATTTTTACCGATTTAGTATTTTCATTATTCGTAGATTAATGATAGTCTTGCATACACATTTACATACTGCCATATATATCATAAATAATATTATATGTATACATACCCAACAACGCTTGAAACAAGCGTGATTTGAAAATCCGTATCACTCGTTCAATGGCAATACGCAGCGCACGATCCTGCGGCTCTGATAGTCTCGAATGATAGTCCTCTAATAGTTCAAGGGCACGATGTGCTTCTGCAATAATAGAGAAATCAAAGTGAGCGATAGAAAGCTGTTGCCAAATTAGCAGACGCATGCTTGTATATGTGTATGTGGATGCACTAAAAGCTTAACTGAGTAAAGAAGATTGACAATTTAATAGGTCTCGCGGTTAAATAAATTAGGTTAATTGCATTATAAATAATAATGTGCTGGAATGATGCCACCTGCATGGAAACAAATATGTCTGTGTGTATACAAGTATATGTGCATTTGAAAAATAAATTTTAATTTGTGTTTTGTAAAAAGTCGGTTTGGCATACTTTGTATATCGGCGAAACGTTCGTCCAACGTCATTTCCGGTGCAGTCTCCTCAATTTGGCTGGCTTGACCAAAAATGGTAGACCAATAGCCACGTGTATCGTCGTCACCTCCAACTGCACCCTCCACATCGATGTTATCCTCCTCATCTACATCCATCGCCATTGCTCTAGTTGCTTCGGCATCCTCCGATTCCGTCACGGTTATCGACACCGCTTTGGCAACAGTCTCTGCTGTTTCAGCCACTTCTGCGTCCATATCATCATTATAACTTTCCTCTGCTCTCAGTACCGAATCGAATGTATCTTGTCTCGCGTTCGTCGATTGGCCATATATGCGTTCACGTTCAATCGATTCGATCATCGATTTAAAACGGTTCAATTCAAAACGTAAGCTTTCGGACATATTCGTTAATGGTATATTATTCGATTTAGAAAATGAACGTTGTCTAATTCTATTGCTTAGATTATTCGTATACACTTCGTTTTCGTCACGCGATATGTCCGATTCGGACTTTTCAAAGTAGCCAGACTCGATGTCTGGTGTTTTAAGGCCACTACTCAAAAGATGTCCGTACTCGAGCAGATCCTGCGCGGAGTAGTAACATTCAATGGATTCGCGTACACTATCGCGCCAACTTTCTTCGTCCACCAAGACGCTGGCGGCAGTAGGGGTAGTGTGGCAGGCGATGTGTGCACTTTGCTCTGCTGCTGTATCTAAACATTGCGCGCTCGAACATGCACCGTCCCTAGTATTTTTGCCGCGCTCGTCGTCGATACTAACGTTAACGTTAGCGCCAGGGTCTGGTTCCGGATCCTGCTCTGGTTCTGTGCTCTCTTTTGGTAGATAATCGGTTTTCTCAGACTTTTCGGTGGTTTCTATGGTAACTGATTCCACTTTTACAATTTGTGTATCGAGTTTTGTTGTTAATTCTTCAACCACTTCTCCGTGTATATTATGGATTGCATGCGATGTTGTCGGCAGCACAGGTATCTCAACATCACAGTCTGGTAACTCTTCTAACGCAACGATGTGCCCTTCGCATTTTGCATCGATTTCTTCAGACACTTGTACGGCATCGCTTGAAATATTTGACCGATTGACGACTAGTTCGCTTTTAGTGACGTTGTTCTCACTCAATGCTAATGTAGTTTCATTCGTAGTTTTTATGTTATCTATAGGGCTTTCTAAGCTCTTAAATGGTTCATCAATGTCCTCTTGCTCAGAGCTATCACCTAAGTTTCCAATAATCTTTATAACTTGCACTGTATGAACTTCAAGTTGGCTCTCTGCTACCTCATCGTGGTTGGTGAATAATTCTAAAGCATGCTCTTCATACTCATGTGGGCGTTCTTCATGCTTTCTTTGGTTTAGCGGTACTTTTTCTGAGTCCTCTTCCTCTTCAGACGAGTCCTTTGAGACCTGTTTAGCTCTTTTTTTGTTATTTCTTAGTTTATTTGGATTGAGTGGGATTTTCTCCACCCAGTCATGTGAGTACTGTGGCCGCCTTTTAACCCGTTGCTTACTACTTGAACGTCTATTAATTTTAACTTTTTTTGTATCTGTAACTAAAAGACATGATCTTTCACCACGCGCACTATTGCTCCCAAAATCGTCTTCACCGTCGTCATCATCAACATCATCTTCATCACTATCCCCATAATCTTCGATGTCACTTATGGCGCCGCAATCAACGTCCCGCATATCCTTAACGTCCTCTCCATATTCCGGCGCTGAGGAATCATCGTCATCCTCTTCCTCTTCGTCATCGTGAAATGTGCAATTATCGCTACTCATTAATAAATTAGGATCACTACTTTGCTCGCGTTCACTGTCAATGTTCATGTTCGGTCCGAAATCGCGGTTTTTAATTTACGAAATGTATGGAATAAATAATAAATTGTTAATGATGTTCGGGAAACTAATTAAATGTCGGCACTTGAGATTGATGAACAATATTTTGTGTATAAGTTTTGGGTACCGCGAAAACCCGTTTCGAGAACGTCGTGTCACAAAACCACGTCTTTGACTAAGCGCTAGATTTTATGGAAGACATACAAAACGTCCACAATTACACATTACCATCGAAAAAGAAGCTATCTTCCATGTATGAGTGAGCAAGTGAATTTTGATGCATGATGTATGTGTATGTATGTATGAATGTAATACCCAGGGTATAATTCTATGTAAGCGAATAAAGAAGGGTCAAAACAAAATTATTGTAAAATAGTCACTTCGTACTGTACGTTGTATTCATATGCACATACATATAACACATACCTATGTTCATACACAAAAACAAGCAAAAACAATCAATATTGATCGATGTTAATTATGATTTTGAGTTCAGTTTAAAATATCTGAATATTTTTATGTGCAACTGTTTACATGTATTTGCACTAGGCCGACATAGTTCCTAGCAGATTCGGATTTTACATAAAATAAGAATAAAAAGCCACTTAACTAAATCGATTTCGAGTCCATGTTATATTTAATTAATACGAAATTAATATGAAGATTAATATTGATCATGACGAGGTGAGAATAGCGATAACGCGGCTAAAGAACAACAAAGCCGCGGGCGCTGACGGATTGCCGGCTGAGCTATTCAAACATGGCGGCGAGGAGCTGGTAAGGTGCATTCATCAGCTCCTGTGCAAAATATGGTCGGATGAAAGCATGCCTGCCGATTGGAATTTAAGTGTGCTCTGCCCAATCCATAAGAAGGGCGATCCTGCAATTTGTGCCAATTACCGCGGGATTAGTCTTCTAAATATCGCCTATAAGGTTCTAGCAAGCGTATTGTGTGAAAGGCTGAAGCCCATCGACCAAATATTCACAATACGCCAAATCTTGGGAAAGACCCATGAAAGGAGAATCGACACACACCATCTTTTTGTCGACTTCAAAGCTGCATTCGACAGTACGGAAAGGAGTTACCTGAATGCCGCGATGTCTGAATTAGGTATCCCCGCAAAACTAATACGGCTATGTAAGATGACGTTGCTCAACACCAGCAGCGCCGTCAGAATTGGGAAGGACCTCTCCGAGCCGTTTGATACCAAACGAGATTTCAGACAGGGTGATTCGCTGTCGTGTAACCTGATGTTGGACAGCATCGTACGAGCCGCAGAACTGAATCGCTCAGGCGCAATATTTTATAAGAGCATACAATTATTGGCGTATGCCGATGATATTGACATTATCGGCCTTAACAACCGCGCTGTTAGTTCTGCCTTCTCCAAACTGGATAAAGAGGTAAAGCGAATGGGTCTGGTGGTGAACGAAGACAAAACGAAGTACCTCCTGTCTTCAAACAAACAGTCGGCGCACTCGCGTATCGGCACCCACGTCACTGTTGACAGTTATAAGTTTGAGGTTGTAAAAGACTTCGTGTATTTAGGAACCAGCATTAACTCCGGTAACAATGTCAGCCTTGAAATCCAACGCAGAATCTCTCTTGCCAACAAGTGCTACTTTGGACTAAGTAGGCAACTGAGCAGTAAAGTCATCTCTCGGCGGACAAATCTAAAACTCTACAAGGCTCTCATCATGCCGTCCTAACGTATGGCGCAGAAGCTTGGACGATGGCAACATCCGATGAAGCGACGCTTGGAGTGTTCGAGAGAAAGATTCTGCGTAAGATTTTTGGACCTTTGCACGTTGGCAGTGACTACGCTGGCTGGGTCATGTTATCCGAATGGATACAAACGCTCCGGCTCTGAAAGTATTCGATGCGGTACCAGCTGGTGGTAGCAGAGGAAGAGGAAGGCCTCCTCTGTGTTGGAAAGATCAGGTGGAGAAGGACTTGGCTGCACTTGGTGTGTCCAACTGGCGCCGGTTAGCACGAGAAAGAAACGACTGGCGCGCTTTGTTAAACTCGGCCAAAATCGCGTAAGCGGTTATAGCGCCAATTAAGAAGAAGAGGAATATTGACCAAGGTTTTATTAGGGTTTTTTTTTTAATACAAACCCTAAAGTAACTGTATGTTATTTTTTATATGTAAATCAAACTAAGACATCGAATAACATTTAAATTTTAAAATATTTCAAAAATTTATTTTTAACATTTTTTCTACTTTTCTTATAATTATACACAAAAGTGTATTCTATCTATAATACTTTTTGTCTTCAGTGCCATAACTCCATCTCAATTTTCGTATTATTTAAAGAATTGCTTCTTTGAAAATTTTGAGATCTCCCAAATTACTTTTTTTTAATATTATGTACAATCCGAAGCTGACGAAAAAATCGTCCCATACAAATTGACCTGCACTAATGTACACGTATTTACCGTTATTAGTATGACAGTTGAAGGAAGGTCAGTGTTTCCTCTTTCTGCTAAGCTTTTGTTTGTTGAGTGAAAATGAAATGCACAATTTGTTGCACAACAAAAAATACTAAAATAATACAAAAAAGATATGTAACTGTAAATGAAAAAAGCTATTAGTTATATACCGAAGGAAAGTGCAATGAGTTGCACGTGGAATTCATACCGGGTGTACGAGTACAAGTAAGTAGATAAACGAGTAAAAATGCGCAGAAGGTATGTGCTGACGGTACCACAGTATCCCCTCTAAAAATATCTAATTTCCCTAATGACTTTCTTAGATACTTACGAATCCGAGAAGATTTTAGCTAAATTTTCAGAAACTTAATTCCCCTCATATCTACGAACCGAACCTAATCATACTGTGTTGCTGTATGCTGGACCCTAACATATTAAGAAGGTTCGAGCAATCTTGCCATTTCTGAGGTGATTACTGTTGATAGAAGGTTAAAAGCCACCTGACTACCTGAAAGCATGTAAGTATGTATGTGGGCTCCAATTTCCTACGGAAGCATTCCCTCACACATAGTCATAGCCCATAAAATCTGCGTACACCTTACAAATATTTTTAAATTGATTAAAAACTCAATATAAATTTATAGTTGAAAATATATTTTATTTATTTATTCTTTCATTATATTCTTGAGTTACGATACAAAAGCAAAATAAAATAAGATTCCTCACAGTAATTCCAGTAACATGCCAACATAGCAACCAGATAGTCTGCGTACAGTTTTAAAACATATGGAAAAAACTTTATAAATAATATTGGGTAGTCGAAAAAGTATTTTCGTATTTTGTCAATAGATGTCGTTGGAGTCATCTATCTCTAGTGCTACCAATCACATTGTGTCATATCGTATGGTGTTAGAAAGGTGACATTTTAAGCTTCGTTTAACCAAAAAAAAATTAAATTCGGAGAAGTTGAAAAAAAGTTATAGCTGTTCAAAAATGAATGAGTGAAAAAGAAATTCGCTATATTTTGAAATTTTTGTATAAAAAAGGGAAGAAGGCCACGCAAGCCACCAATGAAATTTGTGTAGCACAACAATGGTTCGCTCGCTTCCGTTCTGTAAATTTCGATGTGAAAGATGCACCTCGCTCCGGTCGTCCTATCGTTGAAAAAGTCGATGAAATTATGGAAAAGATTGACCGGGACCGTCACATAAGCTGTCATAACATCGCCAAGGCACTAAACATGCATCATCAAACGGTTTTGAACCATTTAAAAAAGACTGGTTTCAAAAAGAAGCTCGATGTTTGGGTACCACATGAATTGTCTGTGAAAAATTTAATGGACCGAATTAACATCTGCGATTCTTTGCTGAAACGAAATTAATTCGAACCGTTTCTGAAGCGAATCGGAACAGGAGACGAAAAGTGGGTGGTGAAGCTCAACAAATGGTCGCAAAGCCAGTATTGACGCCTCGAAAGGTTATGCTGTCAATAACTGATGAGATTGAAGCAAGCAATCGAAAACAACGGCCAGAACTGATCAGCAGAAAGGGCGTCGTCTTCCATCAGGACAACGCTAGGCCACACACATCTTTGGTGACTCGGCAAAAACTGGGAGAGCTTGGCTGGGAAGTTTTGATGCATCCATCATATAGCCCTGACCTTGCACCATCGGACTACCATTTGTTTCGGTCAATGCAGAACTCCCTTAATGGAGTAAAGTTGGCTTCAAGAGAAGCCTGTGAAAATTACTTGTCGCAGTTTTTCGCCGAGAAACCACAAAAGTTTTACACTGATGGAATAATGTCTCTAGAAGAAAAATGACAAAAGGTGGTCGACCACAAACACGGAAATTAATTATTGTTGGATAGCCACGATGTTTTAGGACTTCACCCGCATAACACTTCTCAAAGCCTCCTTACTTGTTACAGATGCTCAAAGCGACTGTGGGGTGTTTTGAGTTGTTTTGAAGCCTTGCACCAGAGCCTAAGCGTAAAGATACTTGCTCTGTGTTTCGTGACGTTATCTTGTTGGAACCAAAACGTTCTTGATAAACCAAGATTTACGGTACTCCGTTTCAAATTCCCTTTTAAAATGTTCAAATACCCCCATTTATCAATTGGCGATTCAATAAATTTTAACTAAGCCACACCGCTTGTCATCATGCAGCTCCACACCACAACTTCACCACCGCCGTATTTGACTGTACCAACAAGATTTTGTTTCTCAAGAGCAGTTCCTTATTTGCTCCAAAACAATTTGGCGACCTCTTATTCCGAAATTCCCGAATTCAATGCACTGTCGTCTGTACACAAGTGGAACGGCTTTCTTGGAGCGACACTACCATGCAGTTTTCCAGATATTTTTTTGAAATGATTGGTTCACATTTTCAACAATTTTTGATGATGTAATTTGAGGGTTCAGAGAGAGAACGTCGGTTCGAATCTCGGTGAAATATGAAAATTAAGAAAAAGATTTTTCTAATGGCGGTCGCCCCTCGGCAGGCAATGGCAAACCTCCGAGTGTATTTCTGCCATGAAAAAGCTCCTCATAAAAAATATCTGCCGTTCGGAGTCGGCTTGAAACTGTAGGTCCCTCCATTTGTGGAACAACATCAAGACGCACACCACAAACAGGAAAAGGAGCTCGGTCAAACACCCAGAAAAGGGTGTACGCGCCAATATACGCCGATATATATATATATATATATATATTAGGGTGGTCCAAAAATGCATGGGAAAAAATTTATATTAAAATTTTTATGCTGCCGCCCCCCAAAATAGTAAAGAATGAAAAATAAAAAGACCCGTATTTTTTTTTTTTTAATCAGACCATATTTAATGGTGCCGCCGGGGCTTTGAAATATCCCATGTATTTTGCATGGGAAAAAAATACTTTTTCGTAGATTTCATGTAAAAACCTGGAAAATGAATATATTTTAACCGGATACCTCAGTTTCTCTTCATAATTGGTCAGGGAATAACAACCAATTATGAAATAATTAATTTTTTTCGTATTAACTATTTTTTATAGAACCCCAAAAAGCCCCCATAAAACGAAAATCTAAGAAAAATCGAAAAACAATATTTTATATTACTTTTATGATATTTGTTTGTGAGATTGGTTGTTATTCCCTGACCAATTATGAAGAGAAACTGAGGTATCCGGTTAAAATATATTCATATAGAACCCCAAAAAGCCCCCATAAAACGAAAATCTAAGAAAAATCGAAAAACAATATTTTATATTACTTTTATGATATTTGTTTGTGAGATTGGTTGTTATTCCCTGACCAATTATGAAGAGAAACTGAGGTATCCGGTTAAAATATATTCATTTTCCAGGTTTTTACATGAAATTTACGAAAAAGTATTTTTTTCCCATGCAAAATACATGGGATATTTCAAAGCCCCGGCGGCACCATTAAATATGGTCTGATTAAAAAAAAAAAAAAATACGGGTCTTTTTATTTTTCATTCTTTACTATTTTGGGGGGCGGCAGCATACAAATTTTTTTTGGACCACCCTAATATATATATATAGGTATATATATACTCGGTCTCCGAATTTCGGAATTCGATTTTAATATTTTCCAACTTTTTCCACGCAAAATTTACCCATTTTATAAATGTCTACCCATAATCTAAATAACTGAGAGATCACGGACTCCAAACGCTACATAGACGAACCACGTGCACGTATGTATGTATGCAGCCGCGATAGTCTCAGTTTTCATTGAGAAGAAAAGACATCCATCAGTGCTTGTTGGTAGAAAGCTATAACCCATCCAGCTGGAATTTTTAAATGAAAAATTACGAGGCTGAAAATTAACAAGAGTAATTAAAGGCGGTTCCCGGCTTGGCTCTCAGAGCTCGAGTTTTATAATATAGATTTCAAAGGATCAATATAATTTTCAAAATATAGGCGGAACTAACGAAGAAGTCCAAAAACTTAGGCACCCAATGTCTGCAGAAATGTATATTTGCCACTAAATCTAAAATCAGGTTTAGTTTTGAATATTAGCCGTTTAGTGCCAATAAGTTTCATGAATACATATATTAGAGGTACCACAATGGCTACAACTCAAATGAAATTTTGGGATGCATAGAAAACCCCGATGTTTTTTAAATCTATATTTATAACTTCGAGTATATTTTGTACCAAGCCATTGGAGCCTTTATTGTGCTTAAGAGTTTAGGTTTAGAATTTGCGGACTTCTTCAACAGGTGCATTTATGAAAAAATCCGACATTTTTTATTTGTCGATATGGAGGTAGCAAATAGCAAGCAAACTAATTACTTATATTTCTATATAAAGTATCCTTTTATAAAAAGAGGAAGTACCTTTCAACATTTAAGCACAACAAATGATTGCTCTCAGAAGTATGTATGTATGTAAATTATGTAAAACTGCCTTATCGCTATTTTCACACTTTTTTAAAATTCATGCATTCATTTAATTGCCCTGCTAAAGCTATTGTGTTCAAAACTCCATATTTCAATATGCAAATTCAAAGCAACGGGTGTGTGCTTTCATGCACTCACACAGCCAAATAAATTTACTTGCATGCATTACGAGCATTAACGCCCAACAATTAGCACCAAGTGATTTGCACGTGATGGATATATGGTACTACACATTGGCCAGCTTTCAACCACCATCCAGCTGTGGAACGGATGTTATACCCACCGTGAACATGGCATGTGTCCACTGTCATAAATGCGAAGTTCCGGTTTAAAATAAAAATTTCTCGTATTTTTTCTTTGATTCATGAGACATGCATGCCGATTAAGTTATTTAGCGCAACAAATTGCTATTTGCACTTAAATAAATATTTTTACACACATTTACGAGTAGCGTTGCCACAAGGAGTAAAGAGTTTACTGCTTAGGTATTCACATCCTTTTGCGATTTTTCGCTTTAATGCAACTAAATGGAGCACGGAAAAGAAGATTAGAGATGCCCAGCTGGACATAGGTATCTACAGGAACATACGAGTGTTTCTTATTTATTTCTTAATAAATGTCGGTAGATAGTTTCGATTTGTTCTGAAGAAGCCTCGAATTTTATAAGTAACAGTGATTTTCGATGTGAGAAATATAATTTATGACCAAGTTGAATCTAAAAAATTATTCCTGACAGCATAGGAACAGACATCGGAAAAGTCTCTGTTGTACGGACAAACAACAAACAACAACATTTCAACAGACTAATGAAATAATTATTTAGTTCACATATCAAAGTTTGCGACTACAAACATATTACGAACTCATTGAACTCTTTATCTACACAATGCTCTTATGAATATCACATTAAACTAGCAATACCACTGGCTTAGAATGTTGTTCGCCCAGACCTATAACCGCTTCTCATTAAGTTTGTGAATCATTTCATTAAAATTTCCTTTTAGGCAGCTAATTTCCCACCATTATTAGACAACACGGGTTTCTGGAGAGCTATGAGTCCCTACACCATACCTGAATATAAGCTGTAGTATAAAAAGGAAAAAGCTTGATGACGAGAAATGTGGGACAGATCTTCAGATAATCCATCCCAATGGGAGCTCATGCAATTGTTAAACTAATTCGTAGCCGAAAGTTGTCTTTGTCCAGGTAGCTCTACCAGATCTGCAGTCTCACATATTATAATTAATCAAGTCTCAATGATGAATTTGCTACTGTTTTAAACCCGATGGCAGCCAAGAACGTAGTGGTTGTAGTGGGAGCACTCCATAATCCCGACTAGACATAATCCATTTAAAAATCCGGACAATACACAATCCAGACAACACTTAAAACAGTCATATCAAAATCCCGACCACACAAAATACAGATAATACGATATCCAGACTAGGCAAAATCCCGACAACTTTAAATTCCGATAAAATTCGTAGAAAACATCAAAGTTCTTACTGAAAAAAAAACGGCAGATGGTTGGAACTTGTCACACTGCCAAAGTTACACTCGAACTTTTGGCTACCGTTTTTGAATTCCGATATCAATTGGCCGCCTTGGAGCTGTGATTTAAGCCCGTTGGACTATTCTTTGTGGGGAGCCGTTAAGGACAAATGCTATGCGAACAATCCAGAGACGAATGATGCTTTAAATCACGAAATCGAAGTTGCCATTCATGAAATTGGAGCCCAAACAATCGAAAATGTGCTTAAAAATTGGGTTGATCGAATGGCCTACTGTAAAGCCAGTCGTGGCAGTCATTTGAACGATATTATTTTTCATTCATAAATGACAATGTTCAATCTTCAAAATACAAAAAAAAAAGTTTGAAAAAATTTAAAATAGTTTTTTTTTTGTTATAGCCGATTCAAGAAGCAAATTTTACATGGCCCACCCTATATTATATCATGGCATTTCATTCATAGGTCGGTAAATTGTAAATAGTTCATATAGAGATGAGTGGCTTAATACAAATCGGGCAAATTGTATGGATTTTTTGTCGGAATATTTTGTCTGGACTGTGTGTTGTCTGAGATTCTGCATTTTGGGAATTTATAGGTTTATATTTCGTTATACACGCGCTTGTATGCCCGCTTCTTGTGCTAAATCAATATTTTGTAGCTCAGGTTTGAGCCTTTTAAGGCACATATGTGAGAGACTATTCGAAACTGGGGTGAGATTAAAAGTTTAAATCGTCATTGGACATAGGATAACCTACTTAAGAGGATTACTGCTCAAGTCCCCCAAAACGCTCGCATCAACTCCTTTCAGTAATTAAAGAAGGAATCTTCAATTTCGACAAAATCAATCATCGAGCTTAAGTAAATACACGCGGTGGTGAATAGATAAATGAGCAAGGTTGTCTAAAAGCTTAAATTAACCACCATTAGTAATATTACTAATACTATTATTATTACAAGGCAATACTAGGCTATATAAGCGATGCCTTTCGTCGCTTATAGAGTTTATGATCTTATTCTCGGGCCACATTCATTAGCATACGAGTATCTCGCCTCAATTATGTCGCTCTTTTATTAAATCAACTCAACTCAATAGAAAGTTGGTATTTCGTCCTTTGGCATTTCTGCTCATCAGCGATGCATATTGGCATATGCTGTATTATGCACCCTGCAGAGCATAGTGGATAATCTTTTGTATAAAAAGTTATCGCAGTTTCTCTTCATTTGCAGTTTGAGCAGATGAGAAAGTCCTTTCATTTACTCTGCAAGCACCATCGAATATAATGTCGAAGAACCACTGAATTTTAATCGACCGAATTTTGCCTATGTTTGATTTAAGCTACTACATATGTAATAGTGTTAGTGGGTTTTACATGACTTAGTACTAAGTGATGATTAAAATGAATGATACGAGTATGTTAGCGCAATGTTTGGAGGTTAGTGTAGTCAGTCAAAATGTTGTTTCCGTTTGTTTTTCTAAAAATTAGTTTTTCTGTGTTTGGATGATCACAGTTGCTTACCTTGTTTCTTTACAGGCATTTTTGTGTGATCTTAATTTAGCTTTATTTAGATTAGCTTTATTATTTTAGTTTTGATAGCCGCAATAGAATTGTACGGTAATTTTGTTCTTTTTTTTAATTGCTGAAGCTTTGTTCGAAGAGAATTTGCTGTGTTGCGGCAGTTCACGTTTTTTTTTTTTTTAATATTTATATTTGTATGTATTTTTGGTTAACAACTTCGTCACACGTCTCTACTCCACTTGATAGGGTCCACACGCCTACGGCTCAACACAATTCGACAACAGCAATACCTGCTGCATTTGGAAAAAATGAAGGCAAACAAAAACAAAAAGAAAAATGTAGCAGTGCAAAGTTGGTGAAAATAATCGCTAAAAATTAACTAAAAATTTACAAAATTGTTTGCACTTGAATTATGAGGTGTAGATATGCGCCAAAAATTGTGAATCTATGCCAATTTTGCTTTCAATGGAACACAATTGAGCTTAATTCATTACGTTTAGAAACTCCTACTTTGCGTTGAGAAAAAATCTAGAAAATTTATTTAAGCAAACAACAAATGTTGGTGTCACAATAACTAAGTGTCTGGTTTATGATATACTCGTACACGCGCATGTACGAAAAATTTTCGCCTTCATAGTTTTCTTCTTTTTTTTTTTTGGTATTTTTTAGTTTAATATTTCCTCTGTTTATTTTTCCCCCCAACTTATTCTCTTCTAAAAATATAATACTGTCGCGACTCGATAAACGACCATTAATGTCAGGCGAAAAAGAAATTATGCCTGCAATAACATCGTCGTCGTTGGCGAAGCTATGTAGTGATCTCTACAACGAGCAAAAATGGCAGCAATGAAGGAAAAGATGGCGCAGTCAAAGGCAACGGAGGCGACGAAGGCAAAAAACAACACAATCACTTAGTTGGACGCTGTTGCTGATAGCTATTGGCCGATGATGATGACGTTGATGTTGACGTTAGCAATTTTGAGAAGACGTTGACGGCGTCAACGGCGGTGGGATATAGCCTCGTCTGGCTGCAATGTACAGATCACAAATATGTACAGCGCTTATAGGCGAACCAACAAACAAATCTGCGACCGTAATGAAACTAAGATACTCCGGTTGCAATGCTTGTTTTCATTATTTTCTTCTATGTTCTTGTTGTTCGACTGATCAATGGACCGACCGCCTTGAATTTCGCACATACCGCAAAATCGTGTTTTCGGAAGCAAAAAACGAAGTGAGAAACGCGCGCGTATATCGAAATTTTACGCGAAAAACAACAGCGTCAGCCGACAGTCGACAGTCGACAGTTGACACTCAACGGTTGACAATTTTTCACTACACGACACTTCCTTGTGACCGCAGGAGCATATGACGTTGTGAGCCACCTTCGTACGAATTCCGACAGCGATTTATTAGCACTTATTTTTTTAATTATTGTAGTCTTTTCTTGTGTTTGTTGTAGATGCATGTGTGTCTACGTATATATGTATGCGGCGGAATTCATAATTTGGGGCAGACACCGTGAACACAAAAGCACGCAGAGGCAGAGAAAAAGTTATTTTCGCAATTAATATTTTGTGTCTCGTTAAATTTTCACAGCTATTTCGTGTTTCGTAGTTTTGAATTTCTTTTTTTTTGTTTGTTTTTTGACGATGGCATTGTACCATAATATTTTGGTTTAATTCAATTTGGCAAGCAGCAGCTAAAGCAACTCACACACTTATGTACATACGTACATTTATGTACATCAGGTATAATTTTTTTTATCTACGTCAGGTCATCCATTAGTTGTCGTTGTCGTCTATCGAACTGTCTAGTCCATTCAAATTAGATTTTTGGAAATAAAGTATAGATATGATTGTTATAAAAAGTATTTTCCTATACGAGCTTTGCTTCTACATTTTTTATTTTATTTTATATTTCCGTCTAAGCTTGAACTCGATTAAGATTCACAGCTCACCAATGTGCAACTAAGCGATACGTATCCGCACTATTTGCAATTTTAGAAATATACAAAGCTAAGGTAACCCCTCAAGTGTGTGTGTACCAATGCCACACATACATATAGACTACAATCAAACGAGAATACAATACAAACGAATATATGTACATATGTTCGTATCGATTAAATTTATGCGAATGACCGTAACGAAGAAGCAACGAAGCGATAGGGATGCTGCAACGACCGAAATATGTCAGGCCCAGCTAGGCAGGCAAGCACACTCACATACTTGGTACGTGTGCGCTACACTCAATGCATACATACATGGACCGGAAGGCAGACATTGGAATACGTTTAAAGGTTGTGAGGGTGAGTTGGCAAATCTTGCAGATGTTTGGGTAGGTCAATGGGCAGCAATATGTGCCGAATAGTGGAAATTCTCAAATATTATACTTGACATAGAAGTTAGAAAATAAATCCAATTAGTAAATCCTAAATAATTATTAGGTTTTTTTTTTTAAGTAGGTTATCGTGTAATAATAATAACGAGATGTCCAGGTCATAAAAAAACCATCAGGTTGAAAAATGTTGCCATACAAATCGATATCGATCAATGGATTGCGCCATATTCTATGGAGTGTTTTTTTAAGAGCTTGAGAACTTAAAATAATAATACAAAACAGAAATATTGTTGGAATGATTTTGGTAGATCATTTCATGGCATTTATTTTTTGAATATGATATCCGGCATATGTTACGAGTTACACAGTCCATTCGATCAGTACAATTTTTGACTACTTTTTCCAATTTGGCCGTATGGCATCAATTGTGGCTTGAACATTTCAATAAATCGATTCTTAGCGCGCTTTATGGCAAGTTGGATCATCGATGTTCAGCTGATTAGTTTTTAGAAACAAAAATTTAGTCAGCATGGCTCGATGGTGCTCGCCATTCACCGTAAAGGCAGCTTCTTCCTCATTTCGAAAAAATAAGGACCGATGGTGCCGCCAACACTCTATGAACTTCGCGAACATATTTCTTTATTTATTTTTTCAAAGTATATTTCCACAATTTGGAAGCGTTGTTCTGGTTTTTGTTGTAGTTGTGGCAGTAATTTTAATGTAATGTAGTGTAATCACCGGTAGTCTTCGTCTAGCTCATCTAACGGTAGGTCCAGGAAACTTGCTATTTCGACAGGTTGGGTCCAGAGGGAGAGGGGTGTTAGATGAGTGGGTTTGATGGGGCATGTGAAAGGTGGTTAGTGTCGTACGGGGTGCCTCCACATGCCGGACATATGTATAGTATGTCGGGGTCGATTCTGGATAAGTAGGAGTTTAACCTGCTCCAGAACGTAGTTGTGTCATGTTACGCGGGACTCTCGGGGAAGTTGGAGCTCTTCCTCTGCAATGGTTGGTGATTGGACTCCGATGACGGCATTCGGGGGTCGGGAGCTTAAGAAGGTAGTAAGGGTCTCCCGATGAACGTCCGCGTAATTAAGGAGGTGCTTCCTGACATGCTTGCGAGGTGGCTCAGGCTCAAGCAGGTGTCTGCATCGATGACACCTGCAGAAACACCCCAACAGGAACTGCTTGCTGAGCAGGTAGCCTATGGGCCTCGTCATGAAGGTGTTGTATTAGGGACATCAGAAGACATCCAGTCGCATTCTTTATGGCAGTGTTTTGGCAGGTCTGTAGCTTCGTCCACTGTGATTCACTGGTTCCAGGCGACCAGACGGGCGCAGCATTGTTTAGAACCGGCCGGCCTATTGTCTTGAAAGTCGATAGCAATATTCCTTTGTCTTTGCCCCAAGTGCTGCCGGCAAGCGAGTTGAGGACCTTGTTGCACTTTAATGGCAATAGCGGTTGCGTGCGCTAAGAAGGAGAGCAAACTGTCGAAGGTAGCTCCCAATATTCTAGGGTTATTTACAGTCCGCATTGGGGTGTCATCCACTTTTACCTTAAGTTGCAGTTTGACCTCTTTTGTCCAGGTGGTGAAGAAGGTCGCCGTATATTTAGTGGGGGATATATATATATATATATAATTGGCGCGTACACCCTTTTTCGGTGTTTGGCCGAGCTCCTCCTCCTATTTGTGGCGTGCGTCTTGATGTTGTTCCACAAATGGAGTTTCGAGATGTATGTAGAAGTTAAAAAGCAAGGGTGAAAAGACACCACCCTGCGGAACTCCTTGCTTCCACGTACCTTGTGGACCACTCCCTGTGTGAATTAAGGCCTGAACAGGTCTTAAGATGGCACCACCTGTTGCAATTGTTGCACATAACCGAGGTGGAGTTCGGGTGGAGCCGTTTGTGGTATGTGCAGCAGTAGAATACTTCTGGTCCAGGGTTGGGTTCAATTGCAGATCTGAAGAGAAGTATTTGGAACAATCATGTTGCGAGGAAGTGCTCCTGTGACGATAGATTGGGGGTAGGGGACGGTACACTAGACAGGGCTAGTTTACAGGGGCGACAACCCTTGGTCGGGAAAAACCCGAGTCATTCCGGTAACGTAGAACCGGTGTCAAACGATTCATTATGACTTGCTACGGATTGAACAGAAATGTCAACGCAGTTCGCCGTAGCTGCCAAACCAAAGTTATCGATATCGAGAGACTATGCAGCTGCTACATGAGATCTATGCAGCTAAAAAAACACCCAATACTTTGTGATTGAAAACATTAAAAGCCAATATCACAGTCGAATGATGTCATTCTGTCAAATCCATCGAGTACATATGTAATTACGTCAACAAAGGGCTGTGAATAGTGTTAATAGATATAATGCACGAAACAAGAAATTGTGTCAATTTCAAAAAGGGACTGTTGACGTATTTTGAGTTTCCGAATTCACAGCCGTCATCCAAATGTTATCCATCTCAGTGTTCATCTTGAAAATGAACAAAAGCTCTATTTTGTGGCAGCCACTGCACAAAACGTTGTTGCGGAACCATCACACACGACACTTAAAGCATTTTCCAAGACATTTTTGTCAGCACCCATTAAGGTGCATTTACACAGTACCTCCAAGCAATTCCGAGTGTTACTGTTTGGGATGCTGTTGGTTAATGTGGAAGGTCATACTTCATTAGCTAAATTGAGAACGATGGGTGTCGTAGAATGTCAGATAAACAGAGAAGCTTGCCAAAAGCTTAATTTGCTCAACAATTACCAACACCAGGAAACGAAATTAGCGGACGACTGTACCAGTTGTCATCTGCGACAAACTCGAACAATATTTGCCACTATGTTGACCACATGTTCCTCATCGCACAATATGTATGTCTCATCAAGCACTGATCGTTATCGCGGATGTATGTATGTATGCATATCCATCAACAACAAAACCCCATTCAAACGCGATTATACCACAACGTACTGCATTTAATATTTATGATCGTTTAGTTTAGTATGAGAAAAACAGTACAATGCTTGAGATTTGCATGCAGCTGTTGAAGAAAATTAAAATTATTTGCCTACCGAACGAAAATTTGCCTACAACACAATTCCAATTACAAATATCAAAATATTTCTTGTCAATTTGGTATTGGCTCACACTGGGCATCAAAATGGAATTGCTTTGTCTCGCGCTTCATCTGCTATAACGGCTGCACGATAGATGGTCGAAAAACAGCACTTCCGAAAATCAAATTCCCTTTGTGTTTGCCCTCCTTACAAGCTCCAACCTGTAACATTACTAAAGTTTTTAGCATGGCTAAGATTCTAAAAATTTACAAAGCTACAGGAGTAAGAAATCGTCTAAACCACTTGGCCGAACTCTTAAAGATTTGTGACCTAATACACAGCCGTTCCGTAGCGCTCCTGGCTACTTTCGACAAACTCTTCTTGTAATACCTATATCAACACCTAATAAGCTAACGCTGCCTCAAAGCATCATGTTCGAAAACTCACACTAAAGACGAATGTGCGCGTACATTTGCAGCGGTAATGCATCGGCAGCCACATTTGCTAAACAGCTATTGAACATTGGCGAAAGTAAATTCCAGTTGATGTAACACAAAATGTATTTAATTTCCTTTGAACTTCCCTTTCGCATTGTAAAATTTTTACCAGCCTATTACCACCAACTATAAGAAACATAAATGGCTTTTTCAACGTGTTATTTTGGAATAAAAAAAACAACAATGCTAATGCAATCAACTACGCAACATTCAAAAATACATTGCGAGCGATCCTATTACCTGCAAATCGATTTGCGAATTATCCTATTGGGGTTTTAAGTTCTTTGGATCTGCCGCGTGGGCCACCGTATACATTGTCCCTAGCCAGTGAAACCGCTGAATCTATATTCGCTGCACTACGTCTATGTTACTGTAAAGTTCGTACACATATGCAGCTCAGTGTTGCATTGTTTGCGATATTCGCCGTCGTCAATGTGCACTTACTGACTTACTTAGTTGGCCATAACAACCCGTTACCGAGTTACGGCCGACCTTACTAGCTCTCTCCAGGCGCCTCTGCTCCGCGCGCGCCTTTTCCAATTCTGGACACCAAGCGAGCATAGGGTTTCCTCCACCTGGTCTTTCCACCAGAGCAATGGTCTTCCTCTGCGTCGGCTCCCTTGGACTTTGCCACCTTCTTTGCTGGAGCTTCTTCATCCATACGCACGACATGCCCTAGCCAACGATCCGTTGAACTACGTCAATGTCGGCGTAGAGCTCATACAGCTCGTGGTTCATTCTTGAACGGTAGTCTTCGCGCACAGGACCGAAGATCTTACGAAGAACTTTTCCCTCGAACACCCCAAGAGCGGCTGCATCACTTTGTGACACTGCGCCATAAAGCAACACGGGTATGATGAGCGTCTTGTAAAGTGTCAGTTTGGTCATGCGAGAGAGGGCTCGACTACTCAATTGCTTACTTAGCCCATAGTAGCACCTATTAGCAAGAGTGATTCTCCGTTTGATCTCCAGGCTGATATCGTTGCTGCTGTTAACGGCGGTGCCAAGATAAATAAATTCTGGCCCAACTTCGAAGGTATAGTTGTCCGCAATGACGTGCGTTCCGCGTTGTAGACAGCATATACTTCGTTTTACCCTCGTTCGCCGCCAGACCCATTCGTGATGATTCCTTTTCGATAGCAGAAAACGCAGCGGTGACATCTCGCTTACAGCGGCCGATAATGTCAATGTCATCGGCGTACGCAAGGAGCTGGACACATTTGTAGAAATGAGTGTCATTACGATGAACACCTGCTTTTCGAAGCACCCCTTCCATCACGAAGTTGAAGAGGTTGCATGACAGTGGATCGCCTTGTCTGAAACCACGAACGGTATTGAATGGCTCGGAGAGGTTATTTCCTACCTTGATGGAGCTGGTTGTGTTGCTCAACGTCATTCTGCAAAGCCGTATGAGCTTCGCTGGTATATCGAACTCAGACATGGTGGCGTACAGGCAATCCCTTATCGGGATATCGAACGCAGCTTTATAGTCGACAAAGAGATGATGGGTGTCGACTTGCTTTTCATGGGTCTTTTCCAGGATTTGGCGTAATGTGAAAATCTGGTCGATGGTGGACTTACCACGTCTGAAGCCGCACTGATAAGGCCCGACCAGTGTGTTGGCAAACGGCTTAAGTCTTCCACATAGGACGCTAGACAGGACCTTGTAAGCGATGGTTAGAAGACTGATGCCCCGGTAGTTGCTGCAGATCTTCGGGTCACCCTTCTTCAGTACAGGACAAAAAACACTGAGATTTCAATCGTCGGGCATGCTTTCTGCTAACCATATTTTGCAGATGAGCTGATGCATGCTCCCTATCAACACATCGTCGCCAGTCTTGAACAATTCAGCGTGCAAGCCGTCAGCGCCAGCCGCTTTGTTATTCTTGAGCCGCTGAATGGCAACTCTGACTTCGTCATGACTAGGTGGTGGAACGTCCAGATTATCGTCGATTGGCGGTATCGGGTCATCTTCTACTGGGTTGGAATTGTGTGCGTCATCGCCAGCAAGTAAATTGCAGAAGTGTTCCCTCCATATGCCCAGTGTGGACTGTGTATCCATAACCAGATATCGTCAATGTACAAAGGCTCAAAAATCTTTCGCAAAATCGTTCTCTCGAAAATGCATAAATACATAATTTTCACTATGAATGTTTTTTATAAAATTTCAGCACAAAGTTAAAACGATACATAATAACATTTGCCCAGAATACCATTTTTGCAAACTATAAATGCTCGCAGTAATTACAACTACCAGACGCTCCTCATTTGGATGGTCGTTAACCCTACCGACGAGCCTTACATCAATAGGTTCATATGTATATCATTTGTGTTCGTAATTTAACAAGAACAACAACAATAATTCAAACAAAAGGCAAGGACAAAAACACCAACAAATTGTGGAGGAAAAAGGCTAATAAAAACCGAAAGATTGACGAACCAGCAAGTGCCAGCGGAAAGTGGTTAGAAGCGACAATAGAAGCACAGTAGGAATGTTGATGGAAGCAATAACCCCAGTAGTCGTACTCATACGATTGACGAACCACAACAACAATAACTACAACAATGAGGGACGATACAAACCATTGGATAAACAGCAACATCCTATCAATCTCATTCAGTTCAGCTGACTTTGGGTCACAATCATACGCTTAATATTATAAAACTGCAGAGGATCTGTGTGCAAATGTGCCAGTGTATTTGTTGATTACTTTTTACTTACACACACATATTTAAGTGCTATTATTTATATGTAAGTTGCTTGCGTGCACATATCCTGTGATGAGGTTCATTGCCTTGCTACCGCCGGCATTTCATTATTCCAACAGTGCAACGGCGATTGCCTGCCGAAGCAAAGCTACCAAACCGTTTCCATTTGTCACTTCCTTTCTCCTTCCTTTACGGCAGTCCAACAAATTTGCTTCTTATTAAGAAACTGCCGCCAGTGTGGTAATAAAATTGTCCAACAAGAGGCGGCAATGTGGCTGAGCGTGGCCAAAGCAGTGTGAAAGTGTCAGTGGTGCGATTGTGTATGAGGGTAAACAGCACGAGGCATTCTGTTTTCCATTTTTTTATTTCATGCCGCCTGAACTGTTCATGGCGTTTTCTCATTTGGCATTCTCGAGTCATTTTTTTGGAACGGAAAAGGCAATGGATAAAAAACAACTTGTGTCGTTTGCGCAAACTTGCCACTCATTATTTGAATTATTAAACGCATTGTTTGTTATTTGTATTCATTATGCGGTGCTGGGGCTCCCTCGAAAACTTTTTTGTACTCCTTCTCACAATGGAAAAACTGAAAATTATTTTACGAGTACATATTTGGCAACAAAGCACATCGTGGCTCAAACATTGTCGCCCATTGCAGACCGCAAAAAAGATGTAAATGTGTGTAAAATAAAAAAAAAACTGACAGCCGGGCTTAAAGGGCAGGATCGAGCACCATTTTTGTTACACAGTGTTAATTAATCGCGAACTACATACGAATTTATCTACATATGTATATCTTCGTTTATGGGTAGTGATTCCTCAATCATTGCAAGTAAATACCCGAAACTTGTACATTTACTTCTCCATGTTTTTTAAGCCCGATACTTGGTATTAATACTTTAGTGAGTTGCATTTTTATGACGTTGTGTGTTGCCACTCATCAGAATTTTGTTCAGTTGTCACAGAGGTGGCACAAATATAAATTTCCTTTAGGAAAGGGTCACGTGGGAATTTGAATTTGAATGGCTAAATACCTTATTTGAAAGTAAATCATTTAGAGGATTAGGAAAATCGGAATTAATATTTTCGTCCGCTATAAAATCACTCATCCAATTTAATTATAGTGAGGGAAGGTATTTTCCCGAAGCAAGTAGTGAAATAACATAATAAAAAAACTACACTAATTGCGTAAGGTATATCAACAAGGTAGCAGCAATAAAGCAAAAACCGCAATAGCGTATATTTTGTTGTTAGGCAACAACAAAGAAAAGGCTACACAAAATTTGACAATTTAGAGAACACACAAAATTATAAAACATCAGCTCGAATTAGCTGCTCTACCGCTAGTTACTACTACCTTGTTGATGTGACTGGCTAATTGCGTATTTTTAATTTAAGGTGAACCGAGGATTGAAGGTGCTTCTGGGCGAACTCGTTTAGTCCTATTTATTTGAGCTTCATAGCTCATAAGGTTTGTTAGCGCATACTAATGCGGTGCGGCTAAACACCTTTTGATAAATTTATTGTGACTTGTGTGTCGGGGGACTTTTGTAATGCGTCCTGCGCATAGGGGATTTGCGTGATGCGACATGTTGGTACACGCCTGTAGTATGTACGTTATGTTCACTTTAAATTTACCCTTTCATAGGCTTTGGAGAGTTGCAGTGATCAGCTCGGCAAACGAAATGAAACACAAATGTCCAACTTCGTGTGCACCTACAGGCGGGAAGGAATGTAAGCAGAAGTCGCTTAAACAGCGTATCAATTAATAATAAGTATAACGTAGAAAGTTTTAATATTTGTTTTTTTTTTGTAATTAAATCATAAAATAAGAGAATTAAGTCAAGAGGAAAAATAAATGCAAAATTTTAACTGGCTTTGGCGCTAATACTCGTATAAGTAAAAATTTTCAAATACTATTTCTGCACACAACTGGGACAGGTTTAGACCAAAGCAAGACGCATTCTTTAAGGGTGGTGGCACTATATCAACAACAATGTTTTGTACGTTTCATTGTCAGAGCAAAGTATTGGCAAAGTAATAGGACTATGAATAAGTTCGTGCGGTTTTTTTTCGACATTTGAAACTTTATTGACGTAAAATGGTTACAAATTTAATATTCAAAATATTGTCCATCGCTTACTACTACTTTTTCCCATCTTTCTGGCAATTCACGGATTCCCTTTGTGAAAAATTCGGTCGGTTTTGCCGCAATCCACGAATCGATCCATTTTTTGACTTCATCGTAATTACGGAAGTGCTGGTCAGCCAGGCCATGTTGCATCGATCGGAAGAGATAGTAATCGGATGGCGCAAGGTCTGGACTATACGGCGGGTGGGGTAGGACATCCCATTTGAGCGTTTCTAAGTATGTTTTGACCACTTGTGCAACATGTGGCCGAGCATTGTCATGTTGCAAAATAACTTTGTCGTGTCTATCGGCGTATTGCGGCCGTTTTTCTCGCAGTGCTCGGCTCAAACGCATCAATTGTCGTCGGTAGACATCCCCCGTAATCGTTTCATTCGGTTTCAGTAGCTCATAATACACAACACCCAGCTGGTCCCACCAGATACACAGCATAACCTTCAGGCCATGAATATTCTGCGCCGACGTCGATGTTGAAGCATGGCCAGGGTATCCATACGTTGCCCGACGTTTTGGATTGTCGTAATGGACCCACTTTTCATCGCCAGTCACAATTCGATGCAAAAAACCCTTTCTTTTGTGCCGTTGAAGCAGTTGTTCGCATGCCATAAAACGGCGTTCAACGTCTCTTGGCTTCAATTCATACGGCACCCAATGGCCTACCTTTCGGATCATTCCCATGGCTTTTAAACGTTTGGAAATGGTTGATTGATCAACTCCCAAAGTTTTTGCAACCTCTTCTTGCGTTTGAGCCGGATCTTGATCGAGCAATTCCTCCAATTCGGTATCCATGAACTTTGGCGGCGCACCCTCGCGTTCTTCGTCTTCCAAGCCAAAATCACCACTTTTAAAGCGTGCAAACCACTTCTGGCACGTTCGCTCAGATAGAGCATGCTCACCATAAACTTCCACCAAGATACGATGACTTTCGGCTGCTTTTTTCTTCATATTAAAATAATGAAGAAGAATTCCCCGCAAAAACACATTATTTGGCACGAAATTCGACATTTTCAAGTGTGGTAAAAATATTGTTGTTTACGCTTCAAATAAAAAACTTATACTGACGTTTGTGCCTTACGACAGTAGCTCTCCAATGAATGTTTGGAAATGTGGATCGATGGAATAATAATCAAGTTACGCCATCTGTTGTAAAACCGCACGAACTTATTCATAGTCCTATTAGAATACAAAGAATGAATTCACCTTGTTTCATTCTGTGCTGAGAGCCACGTGGACATGGCGAAAGAAAAAAAAACAAATCAGCTGATTTGTCGATAACACCCTTAATAGGTTCGCCTTAGACCGAAGTGCTAATAATAGTCGCATTCGATAACACCAAAATTTGTAACAGTTATTCCTACAAGTAGGCGTTCGTTAAAGCCAAAAAAAAATTATTCATCCCTGAAAAATTTAGAGAGCAAAGTGACAGTTTGATGGACTTGGACTTGGACTTGGACTACACAACGGTGCTATTTGCCAAACAGTGCATGACAAAATGGTCGCCAAATTTGACTTCTTCCTACGGCCTATACCAATAAACCTTAGATGACTCCAGAGCTGAAATATAAAATTAAATGATATAAAGTCCAAATTATCCCGAAAATGCATGGAAAAACTATTAATGTTGATGATAATCATATTTAATCATATTGCCATCTAATCACCAAATATGAACGCGATAACAAGCGACAGACCCCCGACGTAAATGGGGTTTAGGCAAACCAACTTTCTCAGCCCAATTTTAACACTATCTTTTCTGTTCACCAATCATCTAGCGAACAGTAAATAAAACAAAAAGTTTCCCTTCAATCCAACTTTGCAAATGACTTGGCAAACTTATTATTTTCGTTTTGACAAACTGTTATGTAATAGTATAGCTTTTCACAGCATCCCGCCTAAGGTATGCAAAGTATAATAGAAAAGTACCAATTCTTATATTTGGAAGAATTGACCTAAGCATATTGCTTGTGAGCTAAGCGTCTATAAACAAAGTCGCTAGATCATCGGTAAACTGTAGTTACTTTCATGAACAAATTTTTGTTTTGCAAGCAGCGGAATAATCTAACTAGCAAAGAAGTGATAAATCGAATATGGCATTGGTTGAAGTCGACGACTATTTAAAAGTTGTAGACGGTGCAGAAGGTTCTATAAATTGGCAGCAAAGTTACAACTTTCAGCTTTAAGCTAAACTGATTTTATATACTTATTTGAAATACGCTACATTTGGTTTTCGAGTTGAATGAACAGCGATACCTTTATTTTTTGCATAAACAGAAAGTAGGAATCAAATTCAACTGAGCTTTATTAACCTGACTGACAAAGGTAAAACATTTTGAATTTTTGCTTATGACTGTTGCAGAAAACCCATTCAAATATCATTAGAAAACAAGAATATTATATAAAACATACAATAATATAATAAAATTTGTGAAAACGTATGCAATTTTTTTGAGAAAGATGGAATTCAATTTCGATAGATACCTTTTTTCTTCCTTCTGTTTTGCCCAAACCTTTCGATATTCTCAAAACATTGCGACCTTGACATCAGCCCCACCGCATTTATATGTGCATACGTATGCTGGCATTTATACATGACACTGCAGCCCATTGCACACCATCTTCCCTCACCTGTGTATAGCGCTTGGCATTCAAATGCGACACAAAGTCATTAAAGAGGGAATAAACAAGGCGCGGTAAAGCAAACACAAATGGGCGGTCTAGAAATCTATTCAACTAGTCTTCATGTTGCCCAAAAATTCAAATAAAAATAATTGTAGGCATTAAAATATGGCCAACAAAAAACACGTACACAAACTCTCTCTCAAGTTCAAACACAAACAACCTAGAGCAGCTAGTGAAGTACAGTGTATACCCTGCATTTAAACCTACTAGTTTCAAACTACCTTATTACCATATTGCTTTGCCGCTTGAAGATACCTACATTATATATATATATATAATTGGCGCGTACACCCTTTTTGGGTGGATGGACGATCTCCTCCTCCTATTTGTGGTGTGCGTCTTGATGTTGTTCCACAAATGGAGGGACTTACAGTTTCAAGCCGACTCCGAACGGCAAATATTTTTATGAGGAGCTTTTTCATAGCAGAAATACACTCGAAGGTTTGCCATTGACTGCCGAGGGACGACCGCTATTAGAAAAATGTTTTTATTAATTTTGGTTTCACCGAGATTCGAACCAACGATCTCTCTGTGAATTCCGAATGGTAATCACGCACCAACTCATTCGGCTACAGCGGCCTACATTAGACGGATATAAATTCGGGATGGTCCACTAACGTAGAATTGACTACTAATTCGGCATCAGCCACATACCATTTAATGAACTAGTTTACAATACACAAAAAAGCAGATTCTCGAATCCAACAATATTTATATTCACATAATTCTTACTTCGTGCAGCGAATGGTAATGGTTGTACGGGTTAGGCAAACACTGTGACCAGATTGATCTATTGTGCGCCCCTAATTACTTAATTATAATTATTTAGTATAAGGAGGAATCGAACCAGCTCCATAGGAGGGACCAAGTGCAGCGTTAACATTTCTAGCATTATTGTATATGTAAAGTTGAGCCGAAAGCCATAGTGGCCAGTACTCCTTTTTCGTTCCTCGTAAATTATTTTCGTTCCTTTATAAATTATTTCACAATTCTAGTCACTCTCGAACTAGAATGACTTCTTGCATCAAATACTAGTTAATAAACTATAATGACTGCTGGTTACTTTGGCTTCTCACTACAGGCGGCTGCCGAGAGTATTTTATTGTTCTGTGGGGACTTTCATTCATTTCTCGTCGCGACTAGCTACTTTTATCATGTGCGTAAATATTTTTTTTTTTGCAATGCTTGTGGTAGCAGCAAACATCTTACCAAATAAATTACACAACAGACGAGTACTCGAACAAACAGGCAAACACAACACATAGCTATACACTTTAACGAATTCGTCTCCCCCTTTCGATTCCTCTACGCTGCACCTTGCATTGCCAGCTCGAGTACGAGCATTTGGCCAATACCTACAAAATGTACAAGTTCAAGTAGGTACCCTGCAGGGAAAACCTGAATAAATAAAAGTTCTACTATGATGAAGGAGAGACAGTATAACAAATATAAACCGTTTTCTCTTTTCCAATGCTTCAGCAAATTACATAGAGTATATATAATAAATCACGAATTATAGTTTTTATTTAGTTGCTGGCATTACTTGAACGGAGGGAAGTACTCGATTTTCTAATGTATTTCACGATTACAACTATGCAAGTGCTTCTATAAATATTGACCGAAAATTAAATTTTATTTTGTGTATTTTATTGAATAATACATTTAGGGCTATTACTATACATTCAAAAAAAAGCATTCGATATATTTATAACTGAAATTTTAGTGAGGCGCCCCACCGCGGCAATAACTCCATGAATAAATTTTCTGGTTTATTGTTGTAGATCAGTGACTACACATAGATATTTCTATAGAGAGTAATCCAAAGGACTTAATTCACACCACCGTCGTAGCCGAATGAGTTGGTACGTGATCATGATTCAATGATAAAAGGTTTGCTCAGCAAGCAGCTTTCTCGTTCTCTCTTGACAAATCGGCTCCCTTAGCAAAACACTGGGTTGCTAGCTTTAGAAATTTTGAGTAAAAGTGGAGGAAAAGTAAAATTTGTAGAAAAATCATTTCATTTTCAAAATGGTGTGCTTACGAACAACAACTCGCTCAAGAGTATTCATTGGTATGTTCAGGACTATGGTAGTATGACATGGAATACATACCGCTTAAGTCAGGGTATGATAGTGTTTGACGTAATCGATGAGTGGAGAATTTACAAAGCTTTATTTCTTGTAATGCGTTGATTTAGAAGTAATTCATGTTTTGGAAAGAGCTGGCATTTCCGCAAGAGTTACGACAGGGAGAATAATTGGATAGTCCTGACGCGATCGATAACATTGCACACCTCATTATAAAAAAGTTAAGATTGACGGAACTTGTTTTCAATGAGGCCACCTTACCCCTCGGCAGGCAATGGCAAACAGTCCAGTGTATGAAAAAGCTCCTCTTAAATGACCTCCTCATAAAAAACCATCTGCTTACCGGAGGCGGCGTAAAACTGTAGGTCTCACCATTTGTAGAGAAGCATCAAGATGCACACCACCTATCGGAGGAGGAACTCGGTCAAACACCTAATAAAGGGTGTAAGCGCTAGTTACAAATATGTAGTATTTAATTCACGCAGTACCTCTACGCGAAATTATAGGCTTATAGATTCTTTCTTGCAATAATTAAATTTTAACGGCTATAAAATGCACCTTATTCAATTACACGAGCCTTCATGTTGAAATGAGAAAACGCATTAAATAACATGTAATATAAAATCTGAAAAGATTGTCTAGAAAATCTAGAATATTAATTCAGTAAAGAGGTAATAGAGGTGAGAAAGTCCGGGTTTTAAATTTAATCGAAGCCCGCTAATTCGAAGTGGGTTTCCTGCAGAGCGCCTATGCATGCGTGTACACGCAAGTGTATACAATTGTAAACGGTTGCCTAGTCCCACTGTCACTGCCACAGCCAATGCATTGGTGGTGAAGAGGTTTAATGCTAACACGCATCGATACGAGAATGAATGTAGATGTTTTAATGTTGGCAGGTGGGTATGTGTGTATCCAAAAGGTTGCTTGCTTTTGCTCTTATTTATAAAATCGTTTTGTTAAGATTCGTTTTATTTCAAATACATGTACAATATACACATAAGTACATGTAAAGTTTTTTTTGGGCCTAGCCCTACATATTTGTTTTTTGCTGCTGCTTCTTCCGCACTAAAATTTCTCGCGAAAGCAATAATTCTGTCGGATACACAATTTTAATCATCCACGTGACTTTTCTTGTAAATTCATAAATAATTATGATCAAGAAAATAAATATTTAATGCCTTTAAATTTATTTGTATTCAAATATTGAAGATAAAATAAGCATAACATCAAGCAAATCTAAATTGGTACAGGGACTCCTCTTTAAAGCTCCTTAAAAATTTTGTTGTCATCACTCAACGTTTCAACCAAAGAACATTTATTCGCAACCAATACTTATCATCTCAAATAGATTTGCAATTTCTTGCCGAGAAGTGCGCATAAGCATCAAACATAAGACCTACTGCCGGTTGTTAGGATAAAAGCAATTCGAAAAAGCGCACAATGGTGTATTCTAATATTTGTTTTTTTTTTTTTGACTGCAACTATTTCATATCTTTCTTGCTTTTAACTGCACTGCATTTCATTTCGCTATCACTTCAACGAACTGTCACTCAGCTGAATGCATAATTTTCACGCTGTCAGCATTTTTGCGCAATCGATTTGCTTTTACGCTTTTCTGCTACACTTAAAAAATTATATTTCCCCCGTTTTTAGTAACTACCAGTGTCATTCGTCTTGTTTTTGTTTTTATTTCTCTTGTTCTTTTGTCGTTGTCGCAGGTTCAGTCAGTTATCTCTCAACACCGCCTCATTGAGTACCGTCAGTGTCAGAGTCATAGACAACGTCGATGTTGCTGCCGACGTCGTCATTGCATCCCCAAAACATCAACGTCGCCTTCTACGCCTTGACGCTTTTGTCAACCTAATGATCAAATATGCCTCCTTTCAGCGTGTTTTGCGTCCTCTTAGACACAAGTACCAAATTAAGTTCACCTGCACGGATGTTCGTTAGACACATATATGTATGTATGTATGACCATACAAGTTTTTACTTATAGAGCACTCCTCGCGGCCCTTGCAATAACTCTGAAAACACTCCATCGTACATCCCAACCGCGCCGACCCATCTTCCCAATCATCCCTCACAGGGAGCGAACCAACGTTTCACCGTCATGCTGATACGTGTAAGGGCAAAATGTGTACCGTATACATATGTGTTTTTTAGGACACACATTTTATGCATGCCTACATATATTTATATATTTATGTATGGAGATGTGAGTATTACGCTTTGTCTGCTGCTCTTTGAGTTCTTCCTACGTCAAGGTGAACGCTACATGCAAATACCCACACAAATGCTTGCAGCACTTGTAAATCGTGTATTCATTTTTCACTACTATGTATTTTCACGTTTTTCACGCATTTAGCTTGGATTTCCGTACACGAATTTTCCGATTATCGCGTTTCATGCATTCTTTTGAGATACTCTTTTTACACTGGCAATCCGACCATTTTGCAAGAATTTTCATTACCTTATCGTCACTCTAACGCATTTTAAATTCGTTTATAATTAATTCCAATATTAATTTTTTCCAATAAGAATTTCATGTCACTCGTTGCTCGAGTGATATCCTGTCGATTGTGAATTTTCTCTTCGAATGAAGGTAAACTTTTTGAATATATACACAGTGAAGTGGCGAACGAGCAAGCGACACATATCAGTGTTCCCAAACAATATTGTTTTACCCGGTGTCACGGTGGTGCTTAGTACGGTTGGGGATTATATTAGTTGGGTTCCGTTGACAAAGCAGTGCGTAGCGGAAGTATACACATAAGTGTGTAAATGGCAGACTAGTGAACTCACTTTAAGGCTCTTGGCATTTCAGAATTTACGAATACAGAAACTAAAACTAAATAGTAAAATTAAACCATACAAGAAGTATTGATTAGGGTACCAAATCAAACTCAGTGCGAATAAGTGATCGCATCTTTGTTTCTTTACTCAAAGTATTTATTATTAACTACAAATTAAATGGCGAACACCCCTTCAGCAGATTTGTTCATAGTCCATATTTACTCATTACAATATTAAAAAAAGCATACATTTCACTCTTTTTCTGCACTGCATTGCCAACACGAGCTAAGGTCAGTGCCATTGTGTGCAGCTGTGCGGTTTTTACACACAGCTGCTTTTGCTTTAAGGCTCTTAAATTCTTTACCTATCGTAGACCTATATGTACATCAGTCTTCTCCTGGTTCCGAGCCGGCATTTATTAGTTATTTAACGCATGCGTAAAATATATTTCGTATACACTCTAATGAGTGCCAATAAACAGAAGATGCAACTATGACATATATTGTGAATTAATGCATGGCCATTAACAATGGTGTCTTAATTCGTTTGCTATTAAAACCGTTAAATTTAAATAATAAACTAAAAACTAATTTCGACTGGATTGTTTTTATATTTCAGACCCCGGACAGCCATTATATGCCCAGTTGGAGCAGTCGAGCACAGATTTGTTGTAAAAAGTCGTCAGTGTAGTATTTCGCCTCCTTATTAAAGGCGGTCGTTGCTTTTTCTAGCGTTGGTACAAATAAGATCAACAATTCGAGTCTAGGTTTTGCTACTATTGAGAATTAATGATTTCTTCAAATGATATTCGGGCCAAGTGTGTTGGATTATTCACTCTGAAATGTGTCCGTGGATGCTCGTTGATTGCAATTTGGTTGTAAGAGACGCCATGGCATTGACGCAGAATAGCTTCAATATTCAGAGGATTTTCGTATTTATCAATTGGGCAGGCTTTCTAAATCCGCTTATCATTTTAACTTTAAATACACTTTTTGGTAAAGCATAGGAATATAAATATAGATAATTATATTCGTAACTGAGTTGAACTCTATTATTATTGAACTTTACATTCATGTATATATAATATATTATATTTATAATATATAAATCTGTTTTATGTTTTTTTATCAAATGTTTAATAACAATAAAATTATCAAATAAACTAAAGAAGCGCAGCACTAGCAACGGAGTGTTTCTGCAGGCGAAAGAAATTTATAAATGAAATTCTTTGAGAAGTACTGACTATAAACAACATAGACAGAAACTCTGCAACTATCCTTCACCCAAAAGCAATTATACTTTCATTCGTTGGTTTGTCGTGTGAGTAAAAGCAAGTTTTCTGTAAAACTACTGCAAAAATCTTAGATGTTCAGTTCGCTCTTCGTTCATAGAGTATTGGCCAAAGTGAACACAATATATATATATTAGGGCGGGTCGATTTAAAAATCGCTCATTGCTCTGTGAAAATCGTATTCTAGGGATCAAAATAAGAAACTTTGCCGAAGGAACCATACCTCTAAAACGAATTCTGATGTCCCCCAATTTGGGTCGAACGAAAAATCCCACTTTGACCCATTTAGAGTGCTCCAATCGAGTCCAAATGTATGACCGACCCCCACTAACTTTGGACGGCCGATCCACCCATGCCAGTGGCACACCCCGTGGAACTCCCCTGGGGGGTTCCCCATACAATCATTTCAAAATATCACCATTTTTGGCCTTTACATGAGAAAAGAAACTAAAAAGTTCGACCCAAATTGGGGAAATCAGAATTCGTCCTCTTCCTATTTGTGGTGTGCGTATTGATGTTGTTCCACAAATGGAGGGACCTACAGTTTCAAGCCGACTGCGAACGGCAGATATTTTTATGAGGAACTTTTTCATGGCAGAAATACACTCGGAGGTATGCCATTGCCTGTCGAGGGGCAAATGAAAAATGTTTTTCTTAATTTTGGTGTTTCACCGAGATTCGAACCAACGTTCTCTCTGTGAATTCCGAATGGTAGTCACGCATCAACCCATTCGGCTACGGCGGCCGAACACAATAATACGCAGATATTCTGGTTAATACTCGTATGAGAGAGATTCGTCAATTTCTCATGGACCCAAATTAAGATGAAAGCGAGAAGTAGACAGCATTGAGAAGCATTTATTTCGACACTATGCGTCGAAAGACGGCGCGATGGAAACTAATAATAATAATAATTCAGGTTAATATATCTGTCTCAAATCCTGTCCTGATAGAAGTATCTTCTCCACTTTTTTTCGGGACCTAAGTCAGGCTGACTCAACTACCTTTACTTGGCGACGACTACAAAATTATTGATATTTTTCTACAAACTTAACAAATGGAAGCACCTTCAGGTGTCATAAAACATTGTAGAACAACGTCAAGATGTTGACCACAAGTCAAATTATTAGTTTTGTCTCGGTGTATATAGTACAAGAGAGACTTCGTCTCAATTGACACTAATCCTACTGCAGCGTAAAACTGTTGTCGCATGTTAAGCGGGATGCAGCTAACTATTCACTACGGAACTAGATAAAAAAAAAAAATAAATAATTCTCGCATACACTCCTGTTAGGTGTTTGGCCGAGCTCCTCCTCTTATTTGTGGTGTGCGTCTTGATGTTGTTCCACAAATGGAGGGACCTACAGTTTCAAGCCGACTCCGAACGGCAGATATTTTTATGAGGAGCTTTTTCATGGCAGAAATACACTCGGAGGTTTGCCATTGCCTGCCGAGGGGCGACCGCTATTAGAAAAATGTTTTTATTAATTTTGCTTTCACCGAGATTCGAACCAACGACCTCTCTGTGAATTCCGAATGGTAATCACGCACCAACCCATTCGGCTTTACGGAACTAGATACTGGATGTAATATTGGATCTCATCTTTTCGCCAAGAGTTAGCAAGTGGCGAATTGATGAAGCAACTGGGACAAATGAATATATGTCGGCAACGCGGGAAGAGAGCTGCCTAAAATTACATGCGTTGGTAAGGCAGTGCGGCATACCAGTCTAATGGGATATAGCCATACTCGCTAGCGGCGAATCTTACTCGATAACTTTGTTGTTGCTTTTTCATGCAAATTTTTCATCAACTTAATCGAACATAAAGATAGCGGGCGCGAAAATGGCGAATAGAAGAGGTCTATTGTAATTGGACTGAATATGTGATAGGTGTCTGAGACGCACACCTCAAATTGGACGAGGAGTTCGGCGAAGGGTGTAAGCGCGAATTGTGAAAATACCTACTTGAAAATGGTTAACAGTTTATTCATATTCGAAAGAAAGAACTGTCAAAATCACTATCACTTTATAGAATATATTTTGATCCCGAAACTCAGAAAATTCAGAGACAAAAATTTAAGTAAACGAAGAAACTGACGAGGTATAAAAAAATAAAATGCCAAAATAGGGTTCGGGTTCTGTAATGATTTACAAGACGTTGCAGAGGCGAAACGTACCTTGTAAAACAACTTTGAAGGATATTAGAGACACTGACATTCGAATATCAATCGGAAAGTTACCCTGTCGTTTTAAAGAAAATTTACTTTTTTGTAGCAGACTAGCAGAAGACATTCAACGCTGACTATTGGCGATATATTTTTTTGTTAAAAATTCTAATTGAAGCAAATTAAATATATGAATGTAATTTTACCATGGGTACTAAAGAATTCCATTCCCTTGTTATTTTTTAGTTAATTTTTAGTGCTGAATGTCGTCCAGGAGCAGTGTCGGAAGTTAACAAATTTGTACAATGCAGTAACAAATTAAGATCATTGAAATAACTATCCTTAATTGTTATGGGAGTGCCGTTTTAGTAACCCAGCCATTATCTATCCCAGACGAAGAAATCGAGTTACCTGGTGAGACAAACGTTACGTTGGCACAACTATGTTCGGGGTATTGAAGTAGAATAAACCATGATAGATGTAAAAAACGAACTACACTAACTTTTTTTTAAAAGCCCACATAAACCTACTCATCTCCTTTGATCTGATCGGCCAGCACAACTCGCCTCGTGACCCAACCATTAGATGGTAGACGAACCATTACGTAACGCAAAGTGGTTAGTAAGTCTGTCATAATATCAAACATCAAAAACAACAACAGCTAATTAACGTTTGTTGTTGTGGAAAAAGACGCTGTCTGCAGATTGGATAAAACGTGAGTTGTCGAAAAAGTACTAATCTACTACTACATCTTAGAAATTCTAGATGCACACAATGCTTTTAGCAATTCTAAACCAGGTTGGATTTTCAATGGGCTTAATAGTTATTGCAAGGCGCAATAACTGGGGAAACTTTTTGAGTTTGAAAACCCTACCATAAAAGGAAAAAAAAAACAATAATGTACCAAATTGAAAGTAGAATAGAACATTTTTTAACGGGCTACGCAAATCAATACTAATAGATAATTATTTCTATTACTAATTATTTTTATTTTTATTAATCTCGTTGGTTTGTAATGTTTTTCTCTTACTTCTTATTTAATGACAGCCACAACTTTTCACAATCATATTTTTATATTTTTTTAAATTAACATTCTCTTCGTTCAAATGGTAGAGGACGGGTAAAGCACCTAAACGTGTTGGGGCACAACAAGGCTTCGGCACCTTTTTCGGCTCCAACAAATGCACCAAAGTCTGAACAATGGCATGATTCGTGGCATTCATATGAGCATTAAGTGGAAAATTGCATTCACCACTGCAATAGTAAGCGCCATACCCATCTGGCGCAATGATCCAATCCTGTCAAATATAATTTAAAAAAATTAAGATAGTTATTAAGTTTAAAAAATGGTTTTATAAAATAAGCTTACATGCCAGCCCAGATCTTTGAAGTCGATATAGAGAGTCTGCATTTGGCAACTACGCATATTTTCAACAGTTCCTTCAAGGAACGGGTTTATCATTTCGGACTTCTTACGTCGACGCACATGCGGGGTATTGCGCTTCTTTCGACTATGACGGTTAGCAGATTTAATGAGCTGAAAAAATATACATGTTTATGCAACTTGCTAAATATAAAGGAGCTGACGAAAATACAATCACACCTCAGGGCCACGAAAGAAACCAATCATGAATGGCTGATACTCATCATCACCTTTCGGATGCACCAAACCAATATCGTCCAGTTTCACCTCTCTTTCCGGCTTATTCACCGCATGTGCTCCAATATACAGTCCCTTATTGCTTTTGTGATCATGCAACCAAATATCCAAGCCTTGTGTCACATTCAATTCCAACCAACCCTGGTAATCTGAGGTCGTATTAACAGAGGAGAGCACCTCCAATTCACGTCGGCCCTCCATATTAATAATTGAATAAACAGTGATGGTGAACTCCTTGCCGCTGGTCATCCATTTGCCCTGAGTTGGATTTTGATATATACGCAGCTCAGCCATCATTAGATAATTATCGTCTGGTACATCGGACACATTAAACCAAAGCCGCCGACCATGCTCGTGACGGACCTCATCGACATGGTGGTCTAAAAGAAGAGAAAAGAAAGCAAACATGAATACACACATAAATAATTAAACAGATTCAAAATGGCTGAGAGTATTAAAAGGCAATAGCAGTGTCGTCCCTTAGACGGCAGGTAGTCCACTTAAAATAATATACTGATCGCTCATATTGTCATATATGTGTGTATATATGTACATATATACATATACTTGTATACCGAAATATTACATGCTATCCGTAAGAGACCGCCAGAAAAGCAAGATACGAAAATTCGACTTCCTTACATAGGTATCTCTCTTTTGCTCAATTCAAATTCAAAGGTATTGCACACCGGAGGTCATTTCTTGGAATTCGTACAAAGGAAAGTGAATGCATAGAGCAACAAGTTCTTAGGATCAGCAGGAGTTACAGATAAGAAATTGTGTTGAAGAAGAAACCCATTTTTTTTGTTTTTGCAAAAACAAAAAAATCTGCATAAAAAGATTATACCTTTGAACCAAATAATTTTTTAGATAGCCATATTTATACATGCATAAACTACTTTTTTAAACATTCTCAATAGGCTAAGGAAACATTCGATGCACAAAATCATTACTGCACTAAATTCTGTTCTATTAATTTGTATGGCCAAGAACTATTCGGATTTATTACAACCAAGATCGCACGGTCAGTGCCTTCTGAAACATCGAACTTTTTAAAACATATTTACAAACCTCCGTTCTCACCCGAAACCTAGGATAAACTTTACTGCCACTAATTAATAAGCACTCCCGCTTAACTTAGGGAGTTAAGAAGCCGTCGGACGTGGCAAGCGCCTGAGTAATTTCGGAAAGTAACTGTACTTAGTATGTCACTATATACTCGTACGTACAGTACTTTTCAAAGGCAAAAGTAATTACTTTCCTAATTGAATTGCTTTCTCATGATTGCAGATAGTCTAACTGTCTGTAAGTTTCAATTTAGAAAATTACACCGTGCTCCGATTTTCAACTTGATCATATACATACATGTATACAAATTCATTACAATTGATTAATATATACTTTTTCCAATTCTTTTTACTTACTTCTATTTAAAAATGTCATTATAATATCACTCTGGTCGATTGCTTGCTTGTCCAGATCTGTTATAAAATTCTCTTGTTCTTCGAGGTCACGTTTCGTACGAGTTTGCGCTTCTGAATTCTCCTCTTCGGTTAATCGATGATAAACATCGAGCAGAAATTGTGGTGCCGATTTTCTGAAAATGAAGAAATTTTGAATATAATAGATAATTTCATTGTAATTTTTTCTAATAACGGTTGATCGAAAGAACCTAATGGAATTGATATACTCGATAACTGAAATTTCTCAACGGAGCCTGACAAAAATGTTGCTGTTGAAGTACAGAAACAACAGGAAACTGGTTGGTTAAGTTTCCTAAATTTTCGCAAATTCCATTTGAATGTGGTAACTTCTTATTCAGGCGAGGACGTATCGAAACAGTATAACAAATTTTGATTTTTCGATTAGAATAGAAAAGCGACAGTACAGGGTCTGACAGTCGAAGTGTATCCAATCAAAAAGGTCAGACAGCTGATACGCGTGCATCAGCTGCGCGAGCTGTCTGAAGTTGGTTACACTTCGAGTACCGAACCGTGTTGGGGCGTTGGCTTGGTGGAAACTCGTTAAGGCGAAGTACTTACATGCGGACATATGTATAAGTTTTTAAAGGCATCAATGGTAGATGCGGAGCGCTCAACAGGCTTATAGACATTCTAGACGTATTCAACACTCCTCAAGCCTATGTGCCATCTGGGAAAAAACTCCGTAAATTTGGCGCTATGTGAATTCTGGAAATAAATATCCACCATTTGCCAACGTTATTCATGTTACTGTCCTCACGTGGTAATTTGCCAAGAAGAATTTGCAAAAATCTAATTACTTTTACAGCTTTTTTGACAAACATTCCCTTCGAAAGTTGTATGCATCCAAAGTGCATTGATTATTATTACGCGCATACATACACATATACAAATATGTACTATATTTTATGCATTGCGCCATTTTTATGTAATTCGAGGATTTGGAATATTTCACAGCTATTCAACACAATTTCATAGGAACGCGAAATCGAATACCTCGCCCTTCTGGAAACAAAATGGCACATGCAATTTGTAGACGAAATGGAGCCCAAGCAAATTAATCAAAAAAATATATATTTTGTTACTCAATTCACGAAATAGTAACAAAAATAAATAAAAACCAAAGCAAAAAACAACAAATGTCATCAAATGCAAATGCAAAAGGCAAGAAATTGCGATTGGAAGTGGTGAAGTGAGCAAAGTGAAAATAAATGATATGAACAAATAAGTGAATATAAAATTATTTAAATATTTGCATAACTGAGGTAAGGCAAACCGGCAAAGTAGTCAGCAAGTCTGTTAAGCATATGTACGCGCTTACATACACACACATGCACACACTCACATATAAAGACAGTAAAGAACTAAACCACTCAAAAAAGGCAAATGCAGAAGCGTTTGAAATACTGGATATACCCGCTATAACGCTTGAATTTAGCTGCGAACTGATAACTTCAATAAATCAAACTGGTTTTGGCAAATGGAAGGAAGCAAAATGTAACAAAAACAAAAAGCCCAAGCCTGAGCCTGAGCATTTAAAAAGTCCTGCTTGTCATTCCCATGGCAGCCGGTTCTACGTTACCGGAATGACTCGGGTATTTCCGGACCAAGGGCTGCCGCCCCAGTAAACTAGCCCCGTCGAGTGAAAAGTTTATCAAAAGTCCTATTTGTAATCTTGAATAGGGGAAACAAGAAACAAAATATTTTTAATATAAATAATCTTAATAAATCCTTTTAAAAGTTGCTTAGCTCTCCTTAATTCTTAGTTTTTTTATATTTTAAAACACGTTTATTTTGGCTTTGTTTAATACACCGTTAAATTTATATATTTTTTTTTAATCTTCGTTCTGCGTGCTATTCGATTTCAAAAAAGTATACGGGAAGGAAATATTTTTGAAACCAATTCTGAATGAGTTCTTGTTTTCCAAGCCGCTTTTTCAATCACCTCTAACATCACACCTCGTCTTGTGCTGCCCTTTATAGCTATTTAGGTTTAAGTTGAAATAAAGTGAAATGTGTTAAAGCAATACAAATAAAAAACACTTGGTGTAGCCGTGAAATTACATAGTACGACAAAAGTAAGTTTCCTTCCAGCTTTACTTTAGTTTCGGAGCTAGCAATATCTTTATCAGGCAGTTGAAAAATTAAAAGATTTGTAGGGCATTTCAAAGCTGTGAATAGTTTACCAGTAATTAGTGACAGTCAAGCAGAACAAAGTTGACCTCACCTAGATGTCATGTCATAGAAACATTCAGATGAATCTTCACGGCAAGGTACAGCCAAGAATACCTTGGGGGGACAAAGCACGTCTTGCCATATTTCACGGAAAGTGTGGCCGAAACTAGACCAGAAAGGAACAAGTGTGCAAAAGAGTGCATATTACTGCCACACTGTGTGCTAACAGGGCACTGCCTAATATGCAAGAAAAGCTGGGCGTGTCTCTCTGAAGATGCTGGAGGAAAATATCTCCTATCTCTTCTGTATTACTCTGTACTGTTCACAAACATGCGTCGATCTATTGGAACTCCATTTTAAGCCGCTATAAATCAGGTGGCGTGGGAACCATTCGATAGATCCCGGCTCTGGACATAAATTACCAAATGATAGAAGATTTTTCTGCTAGCGGTCAACCCTCGGTAGGCAATCTACAAACCTCTGAGTGTATATATATATACATATATATAATTGGCTCGTACACCCTTTTTGGGCGTTTGTCCGAGCTCCTCCTCCTATTTGTGGTGTGCGCCTTGATGTTGTTCCACAAATGGAGGGACCAACAGTTTCAAGCCGACTCCGAACGGCAGATATTTTTATGAGAGGCTTTTTCATGGCAGAAATACACTCGGAGGTTTGCCATTGCCTGCCGAGGGGCGACCGCTATCAGAAAAATGTTTTTCTTAATTTAGGTGTTTCACCGAGATTCGAACCAACGTTCTCTATCTGAATTCCGAATGGTAATCACGCACCAACCCATTCGGCTACGGCGGCCGCCTGGATGCTGGAGGAAAATATCTTCTATCTCTTTTGTATTACTCTGTACTGTTCATAAACATGCGTCGATATATTGGGACTCCATTGTAAGCCGCTATAAATCAGGTGACGTGGCAACTGGACATAAATTACCAAATGATAGAAGATTTTTCTGCTAGCGGTCAATCTGCAAACCTCTGAGAGTATATCTACTATAAAAAAGCTCCTCTTAAAAAACCATCTGCCGTTCGGAAACGGCTTAAAATTGTAAAGCCCCACAACATTTAAGGAACAACGTCAAGATGCACATCATAAATTGGAGGAGGAGCTCGATCAAACATTTAACAGGGGTTTTACGCGCCAACGATATATATACAAATCAGGTAGCAGATATCGAATAGGATCCACGACACTCATTAGGACCACTGGATGGTTGGGGGGAGTATTTTTTTACGGTCCTCCTTCTCTACCTAAGTGCACCGCTGAATGTAGCGCCTGCCACTTCTACTTCTGTTAAGTAAATAACACTCGGTGACAGCCAAAAACAGATCCCCCAATTTGTACTCGAGTTATGGCGACAGGAAACATACATAGCTAAATAGGTTCCCATTTTCCCGAATATTGATGAACACTAAAAGGATAATAAAATATGATAATCTAACTTACCTCAGTGATAAATGACCATGCTTCCGTCGTGGCCTCTCCGACAATCCCAGAAACTCCAAAATCTCATAAGACGCATCCATTTTATCATCCTCGTCCAAAGCGCGATGCATTATTGTCTGATCGATGCCATTATCTATGTAAATGCCCGATTGACTTGCCGCTACTAACATCCGGGGGCCACATTTCCCACTCAACAGTCTATAATCTATATCTACACTTAGCTGGGAAAGCAGTAGTAACACGAAGAATGGTCCCAGCAATGCCGAAAAGAATATCGTGTGCAGCACATTTAAGGGATTCAGCTGAGTGGCGCTAGGGCTGGCCGTGATACTTCTCAGACGCTGACGCAGTGGCAAAACTTTTGGATGCATTATTAGAGTGTATCGATGTATGCAAATGATTTGGTTGATCTTTTGCAGATTTGAATTTTTTCCGTTTAACAAAAAGGATTGATATACCTTGTTATTATTGCATTTCTTAGACGATTCGAGGCACTCAAATTTTTCTTCGTTGTGTGTATTATTTAATAATAGGTATGTATTGCTTTATAGAAAGAAAATTTCGCGTAGATTTTGTCCTCACATTTGCAAAGTAGTTCACATCCAAAAATTATAATTTTCGCAAACTACATTTTCTGCTAGAAAATGTTCCAAAGTAGTAAACTTGTTTTTTCATCACCCGAATCTTTAAAATTGTTCCATTTCGACGAATTTCCCACGTAACTATTTATTTATTTATTTTATTGCTTATAAGTATCTGCACATAGAAAATTGTTGTTATTGCGAATTTATTAGACATTTGTTTAACTGAAAAACGTTCACTTGATTGCATACATATTATTTCCACTCAATTTCCACGAAGATTCCCAGGTGAAATAACAGAAACTTCGATTTGTTTACAAAAATCGAATGTGTGATGCGTATTGGATTGTGGAAGTGTGAGATCGAAATTAATAAAAATAGATAAGTAATGGGGAGACGGTTAAAATGTGGTTTTTAATGCTGTTTTGTATAAAGTACATACTCGTACACTTACACGCTTCGATCGCTGAAGTATGAGTATTTCTCCTATGGATCCAATAATGCCACCGAGAAAAATTTCACAAGCTCATTTCAAAAAAATTATAAATGAATCAAACACAAAAATATTATTAATAGTTTAGGGTGTTTAGTAGTAATAGGTGTTTAGGCCAAGCTTCACCTCCACTGGTGGTAACGGTCTTGATGCTTACCAGTAGATGAAGGCCACTAAAGGCTACTGACAATTAGGAACGGAAGATGGTTTTTATGAGAATTTTATCTGTTGCAGAAATGGTGGGTGCAATAAAACATGTTTGGGGCAAGCATGCCAGCCTTTTTTTCTGTTGCTTAAAAATGCATGGCGATGTCTATTAGCATTATCCCATTAGAGCAAAATATATATCTTCATTTATTCAGGGAGCAATACTAAATTGATTGCTTTAAAGCAGGTTTACTCAATATACATATGTACTTATATATTCGTACAAAGCAGAAATCGATCGGGATCTTCCTGGAATCGTGGCGCGAAGATTTTCGAAGAAGTATTTGCTTTGCCTTTGACAATAAAATTGCACAATCGTCTCGTCCTCCTTCTCAATTTTACAAAAAAGTCTTGCAAATATTAGTACCGCGTCCTGCAAGTACATTTACAGTTAAATTTTACCCTAATGCTCGTTTAAAGCTGAGTGGCATTTTATGCAGTTTGGCGACAATTAAGAATATCCAATATCACATTTTTCTTTCAATGACAATATTATTAAAATTTCATCTGTAGCTGAGAAGAAATTGCTTGCATGATTCTTGCTCGTCTTATTCCAATTAGCTAAGGTGATTGAATTAAAATTTAGTATCAACCCATGATGCCAATCGGGCTTTGTCTTGTTACGAATACCAATATTTTGGCTAAAGTTGCGACTTAGTTAATCAGAAAAGTTTCCCCACCGCTTCGTTCAGGTATTCGCCAAGCTTTTGCTAAAGTGGCGTGACTGATCGACAGCGAGAGGCTTCCCAACTTATTTCTCTTGATGAGCCAACCCCTGTCTGAAAATTTGAATGAAGGTGTTTTAAATATGGCGCCAAATTCGCATCACTACATCTATGCCTATACATATTTACACAAATGTAAATGATCTTTAAGTATTTTATCTTTTCAACTTCCAGTATTTACTTGTCATTTAAATACTATTTTTGTTGTTTTGCTTTATTGTTGTTTGTATGTAAGTAGTTGTGCTACACGCGGGTAGTGAGTGCCAATAAGCATTCCAGTGCTGCACATGTACGTATATTATTCCTATATACATACATATGTAGGTATGTAAGTGTGTAACCTTTTATAACTATAGTTACAAACAACAAAAATTCACTTCGTAGTACTCGATATGTAGATTTACTCACATTAAGATGCTCGTAAAATATGCGAAATAACGACAACAACAAAGCGGTTGAGAGGAGAATTGAGATATTGGCGGAGTACTGCGAAGAAAACACAGCAATACAAAATGCCCAAAATATCTATGCACATGCATACACATACACATGCATACATATATATAAACAGAAAGACCCCCAACGCATTTTACAACAACACCAACAGCTAACAAACCAACCGACATTTGGAGGCGGAGAGGAATCAAGTGGTTTAAATGGTGATCTTATGCTTATCCAGAGTCTATGCAAGTGCACACATTCATATCTATATATATGCTCATATATAGTAAAGATACATATGTAAATACATTTGTGTGTCCGCATATACAGTAAAGCCGTTAAAGTTACGCACTATTATATTTTAAAGTCAAAAGTCATTGTATATTGTTTTAAATTCTTTATACTTCTTCCTTTTTAGTTTTCATTATTTTATTATAAAATTTCTTTTTTTCTATAGAACACACTTGATAAAAACCAAAATTGTATATTTCCTCCTTTTAAATATTGTAACAATACCCCGCGATTTATAAATAGTTGCCACAATAAGTTTTGCGAATCCCGACGCACTTGCTTGAGACTACAGAGTAGTTTGTATTGTTGGGCCTTTGCTGACCGTTTTCAAAGTTATTTTTTAAAATCTTGTTTTTTTTTTATAATATATTATATGCACTGAGGAGTATGTTTTTCTCATTACTGGCGTATTTGTTGTAAGCGAAAGCAATTGACGGCGCCACCACAACCCGCAGCATTGAAGTGCATTGCGCGAAGTTCCAGAAATAACTGAGAGTGGTGGCTGGCCGGTGGTAGTAGACTCAATTCGAAACGATCAGACCCGATCCGACAATGGAGGGTAGTGCGGCACCGCGGCAACGCAAACGAACCTGTTCTGCTCACCAACCAAGCGCCATCGCCATCGCCTTCGCCGTTGCCGTCGCCGGCGCTCCACACTTCACTCGCTTTGCAAAGAATATACTTACATTTATTGTAGTACAATAGTATCTACATACTGTCGATATTTAGTACCCATTAGCAAAAGAATTCAATACTGGTCAAAGTAAGTGAGTTGGTAACAGGTTCCAATAAGAATACACGTTGTTATTGTTATTTTCAAGAAATCTGGAGAATCAATTTGCGTATGTCGTTGATCCAACAACCCTTACTCCTACCACGACGGTGACAGTAACTGTCGCTTTTGTTTTTCCATTTAATAAGAGTTACTTTTCAATTGGAGTTAACTAAGTAGCATACGTAGGCAGTAAACTTCACAAAATATTTTAATAATTGACGAAAAAAATGAAATTTACGCCTTCTATGGTCAATTCTGCTCTTCTTCTAGTAATAAATCTCAATTTTCTAATTTTTTTAATTCGCGCTCAAAGCTTTTAAAATTGTTAAAAGCTAGATACCAGTAGTCGGAGCAAAGAAATACATAAAATTAGTATAAAAATGGTTTGTTTAATTAACTAGTACGGACATTTGCATTTTACATTAGTAATGTATTTCATTTGTATTTTTAAACTTATTTGTATATTCTAAAATAAGCACAATGTAAAATTATGAAAAATTTGAATATTGGATTCGTATCAGTCGGTAATATACGTATTTAAGTTGTTCAGATCAGTTTCCTAAAATATTTTTACCATGGTAAGACTCCGATTCTTACCAACTCATTCACCAGCTATTACCTTTTTCTACTGGGTAGATACACACATATGTATATGATACTCTTGTACGAGCTGGAGCGCAAGATGATTGAAACCAAATACATACATACATAGGTATGTAAAATAACTTGTTTGGCTTGTCAGATCGTATTGTACGAGTAGAGTCGCTGCAACAAAAACAAGAGTACGAGGCGGTAGATGGTATTTGTTAGAGAGAATCGATGGCGCTTACTATAAATGCACATATTTATTGTGAAGGTACGAGATGATGCGTTGGCGAAGGATATCTGGATGAATGTAGATACATGCATTGGTACATGGTATACACTAGGAATGTAAATCCTGGCACTGCGGGACTTCAATATTTTCAAGTCCCGAAAATGAGTACGCAAATAGTACCGGTATTTTGTAATTTCTTACATTTGTAATTTCATATGATACGGAGACAGGAAAATCCTTTTACAGCAAAAAACAACATTGACTTTCACTTTTTAGCGAATATGGAAATGTTTTAAAGTTTTTTTCTTTTTATAAAATATAAAGCAATACATATGCTATATATGTTTGCCTTTGCCTTCCTCGAATATATATTAAATAAATTGTATTTTAATGTATGTATATGTATTAAAGGACGAGACTAAAAAATAAAAGAAATTTTTCAATCAGAAATTGAATTGTTTATTTTTCAGTTGTTTTGCATTGATATTTTTAGTGTGAAGGGCTTTCAGAAAAACCCGTGCATGTCACATATAACGGTTATTTTCAAAAAAGATTATATAATACATAGAGGTGATAAACCAAACAAAAGAAACATGACGCAGGTAAAGTTTTGAAAAATAGACAGTGGTGTGTCTGCTTTTGGGTTACTAATAAAATAATAATATTGCTCTCCTCCTCATTAAAATAGATAAATATTATTATCGGATAGAAACCACACCTACTCCTTATATGTTGAGACAAAATTTCGCTCCGCTCGTCTGATATAGGCCATAACTCTACGAGTTTGTTCGATTCCAAAAGTAAACACTCAGCCTTAATAAAATTCTACAAAAGTATGCGTGTATGTAGAGTTCTGTCCAGTCCCTTACTGTTACCTTCGATACTTTAAAAATTACACCTTTCTTAGAAAATACACTGATTAAAAACCGGAAACTTCGTGGAATGTAGCAAGAGAAAGAATATTCCAATACTTCACAGGATTTCGCACAAGCGCGATTGCAGCTATACGATCTACATGAAGAACTATGTCATGGCATACCGCACAGAAGAGAAAACAACGGAGCAGAACTAAACAAAGTCAAGTACATTTAAATGTTTGATATACAACTGGATTGCGCCATAACCTTTCCTGCTCATACAGGTAAACTGAGAAAAAGAGAGTATCAGTGCTGATGTGCTGGTGCCCTACGCTCAACGTTTACATGCGCTCAGTCAATTGAAGTACCAGTATAGAAATAGTATATAAACAAACTAAGAGATATTCTGAAGCATCTTTTTCTCGTCTTTCATCGTCGAACAAGAACAAATTTTAGTATGTACAAACATGTATTCATAGATGTATTTGTATAGAGACTCGCTGGATGATGGCGCTAAGCCAATAAATCTACATATGTATGTGGTTTTTTTTTTATTCTTGTTAGTTTAGTTGTTCGCAGGTATTGTTGCGATCTTTGCATTTCATGGAATCGGTGCCACTTCGTGCAGGAGTTAGTGCAGGTACCATAAGTATGCATGTACATATGTAAGCGTTTGCCACTTACATACACATGGCAGTGTACACAATCCCTGCAGGCAAAAGTTGAACTGTGATAAAAATTAGATTTCAAACAAAGAGAATTATCATTTTCTTCTACAGCGTAAGGGATATACTTTACACAGTCTATTGCACTGCTTTCATTTTTCTGTTTCTTCCAAAAAAAGGGAAAATATTGCTTAGTGTTGAAGGTCATGAGGTTTGCATATCTATTCATAGCGTACACGGCACAGATCCACAGGAAATGTTCCATCAACATATTCTCCTCGGAACTGGAAAAGTGAATAGATCATTTTCAGATTTGTGGAAAGTTTTGTAGCTAGCCATTTTGAGAATAAAGATCCATAAGCTGGGCGCAACTTCATCCCTTTAAAGCCTTCCAATTATCCAAGGCATCTCTTGTCTCATTTAGACGATGTTTGGATTGCCGAATTCATTTTGTAGTTGCAAGGAGGCTGGTCAATGTCTTAAGTGCAAATTGGCTGCCACCGCAGTTTACAGCCTTACGATTGCGAGTACAGCTGTCATGGCATTTTAACTATATCAGTACTTTAGGATAATTTAAAACCAATACGAAACTATCGAGAAAGATTTTAGTTGTTTATAGAATGTTGTCGGATAAAATTCACCAGTTTCTTGTATGTAAAATAGAACTGTAAAGTGCTATATTAGATTCAATGAGTTTTCCTACAGGGTATGTGTGTGTGTAGAATAGATATGTACATAGGTATGTTTGGTTTTGTATTCTACCAGAGAAGTAAAGCAAGAGTAATTTCACAGTTGCTATGGCCCTAAATCCTAGTTCCTGCTTTAAAAGCAATTATTTGACTTTTTTTCTTACCTACATCTGCAAATACAAATGTACAGACCTAACTCAGGTATTCAGATTGAGAAGAAAATCTTTACGATTCACCCATGCAGAAAATATGCAGTGGTCAAACAATTATGCGTACACTCACAGTTTATAAACAGATGCACCTGATATTTAACACGATTTATACAAAAGAACAAAATTTTAGTATATTCGAAAAAAATTACATTTTTATTCAATATTTAAGGAACAAAAACTTCCAAATTCATTTCTGGAATTTGAGAACTTAAGGTAATAACGAAATAAGGCACAATTTTATGCAAAAAGGAACATTTCATTAAAAATATTTTATTAATAACTGCTTCCAAACGTCGTTGCATACTTTTTACCAATACCTTGGTTTCATTAGCTGCTATTTTCGCCCACTCAACACTTAAAGCTGTCTTTAATGAAGAGCTCCCAGACATGCTCAATTGGGTTCAGATCCGGTGAATTTTAAGCTGCTAAGTGGTAAAGAAGCCATTCTTGCACGAGATTAGATGACTGTTTTGGGTCATTGTTTTTTTGGAACAAAACCCTTTAGCATCCAGTCCAAGTTTAACGGCACTATCATGCAAATATTCTTCAAAATGTTTAAAAACAGATGTTTGTCAATTTTATCCATTTCTTCCTCCACGCTTAACGATAGGAATAATGGAAATAGGAATTTGGAGGCCCATCTGATCCGGAAACATTATATTTCGCCTTATCACTCAATATGACGTTTTCCCCAAAAATAATTTAATTTCATTTATATAGCGTTTGGCGAACTCCAATCTCCGCTTTCTGTTAATGTCTGAAATGTAGGGCTAGCGGCGTGCCATTCTGCCAAGATAACTAGCGTTATACAGACAACTACGGACTGTTTGTGGGCTTACTTTTTTATACTAAGACTCTTGAATATTTCGGCACAGTATCCTTGAGGTTATTTTCGGAGTTTGCGCGACTGATGCTACTATGTTGCGTTCCTCTCGTGGAGCCAATATTTTTCGCCTTCCGGGTTGGTGGTGATTGGCTTCCAATTTGCCAGTATTAAAGTAATTAGCAATAACACTTTGCACCGTAGAATGCGATTTGCCCAAAGCTAAAATTGTTTACTTACTACACAGGATTTACGAATAAATTGTGTGACCAATGTATGTTAAAGGAATATTTTAGCAACTGTCAGAATTTTCAATATATGTATTTTGGGCTTAGCGGCAACTACGAGTAAGTAACGACATGATCAATTTGCTAAAGTGAAGATTTGGCGATGGATCATCGCTCGAATAGGCTTTATCAATTAAGTAGGTGTCGTCTTGTTATTTGGTCTTCAAATCGCTAGCGAGTAGCTCTTAATGCAAAGGCAAAAAAGTAAGTAAGTTTCCAACCAGTCAAAATATTGTCATCAGAACAGCGACGAGATGCCTCCTGATGTCTCCCCTGCAACGTCTCCACAACGTGGCTAAGGAGCATAGTAAGAACCTCAGAAAGCAATTCCCGCTGGGTTGCTACCGCACCGCGTCCTTTAGGTACTTGCTGGAGGCTGAGCCCCCTCCCAGACGAGTCTCTTCGACTACATTGACAAAATCCAGGAGCGAACACAACTACTAGGCCAACAGTATATAGGCAGGCATTGAACGGCATTCATCGGAAGTCTCTTACCACAGCTGCCACGTGCAACCAGCGTAAGCTCATACCCCTAAAATTCACTCACCTAACATCCCTCACCCTTTTACCTAACCCGTCGAAATACTTTAGGCAACACAAACATTAGGGAAGTCATTGTCAAGATAACGTTGCTACCATTTGACCAATCCTGCACTAGTCAGAAATCCCGAGAAGGCTAAAGAACTCGTAGCCTTCAGCTTCACCAATGTGGAATGCGAAAATAGCTCACAAATTCTGAATGAACAAGAGCTTGAAACCGAAGCTGAATAACTTCGCTCAGATATTGTGTAGCTGTTGAAAACTAGAGTCCCTAAGGAAAAATTAAACAACAGAACGAATGGAATGGGTTACAACTAAACCAACAGAAGCTGATAGGGTCTACTCCTGATCTTCCAGTGGGGAATCAAGCATATAGCCTCAGTGCTATCTAAACTATGTATCTCATTTGTTGGGGTACACACCATATTGTACTTTTATCGAGATTTCGGGTGCTTTCGACAGTGTAACAAGCCATACTGATAATCTTGGCTCTGCTCAAGAAAAATCACAATGAAACTAGGAAGAACATATAAATCAATAATGGCAACCATTGAAAACCTCTAATGACCCAGAAGAGGTGCGAAAATAAAGAGCTTTGAATAAATCAGAAACGACAATCCTTGTACGATTCACCAGAAAAAAAATCTGTCTATAAGAGACCCGAAGGGAGTACAAAGATTAGTTGTTCCAAAGAAGTAACATATCTTCACTTGAAATGTTCACTTAGATGATGTTGCCAACAGCCGAACTTTCCTGCAAAAATCTATTTTTAAAATATGGGGTATATTCCCTAGAACAACTTACTGTTGTTGCCAGTGCGGTGTAGTCACCGATCGTCATCGTCTAACTCATCTAACGGTAGGCGAAGGAAACGTACTGTTTCGACAGGTTGGGTCCTGAGGTGGTTAGTATCGAGCAGGTACTTTCACATGCCGGTCATATATTAAGTTTGTCGGAGACGATTCTGGCTACAATATCCAGACCATAATTGAGCCAAAGTTAAGCGGCTATAACGAGGTAGCTGAAGCTTTTCTCATTCCCATGAAAGTTGGTTCCCGACCAAGGGCTGCCGCCCCATTAAACTAGCCCTGTCAAGTGCGCTGAATGTTTTACTGTCTATTAGTACTGTTGTAGAACAATAGTCATCTGTGTTTATATGGCATGGTTGCTTAAAACTAGGAAAAAAACTGTGAAAACGAAATTACGTAAATTTTTAATATGTTTTGGTGTGCATCAGAATTACTGGGGCAAGAAGAACTTGGCCCATTGATGCACCTCCGTCCCAATCGTGACAACAGAGCAGGCTGCCTTAGGAGCACTGAGACCTAATAAAAATTCTGACCAAAGATAAAATGTTCACTAAAATCCATAAACAACCCTGTAGTGCACTTGAGTTACGGAATAACTCCCGTGCTGAAGATTTCTAGGAATTTCAAGATTGGTTATTTTTGGAGGCAGGTAACCCATACATTGAACCTGTTACAGAAATTTTACACGCAGATGGGTTAAAGATGGTAGATGATACGACTAGGGCGGGTGTCTTTAGTCTGGTTATCCCACAGTTTTTCAAGCGGAAATCCGTGGCATAGAAACCTGCGGTACAGAATGCCTTTACAGAGGGCATCCACATTTTGTCAGTCAGCCTTATGTACACAGAAGTCTCACATAACAACATCCAAACTCGCTGAAGAATTATTCACTGTCCTCAATACCCTGGAAGCAAGAAACACTGTTTTTGAAGAATATTAAGGTTATGATGACAACGACCAGGCGGACTGCAAAGTGAAATTAGGCGCTATTTCAAATTTGCATGGACCAAAACCCTTTTATGTACTCTTATAAAGGAAGTTATCAAAGACTGAGACGACAGGGAATTCACACGACCATGGATGATAATCCAGTACAGAGGCAGGCTCAACAGGTTATTCTTATTCCCAGAAAAGCATCAAATAAAAAAAATAAATAAATAATTGGCGCGTACACTTCTGTTAGGTGTTTGACCGAGCTCCTCTCCTATTTGTGTGGAGGGACTTACAGTTTCAAGCCGACTCCGAACGGCAGATATTTTTATGAGGAGCTTTTTCATGGCAGAAATACACTCGGAGGTTTGCCATTGCCTGCCGAGGGGCGACCGCTATTAGAAAAATGTTTTTATTAATTTTGCTTTCACCGAGATTCGAACCAACGACCTCTCTGTGAATTCCGAATGGTAATCCCGCGTCAACCCATTCGGCTACGGCGGCCGAAAGGGCTCCCAAATATAGATAGAAAAGACTTACGAACTCTCACTGATTAGCATACGGGGCCTTGTAGTCTCCTTCATGAATTAGTAGAAGCAAGCGCCTACTGTTTTTACGAACTTACTGGAGGATGCAGTTCATCCGAGGCTGTGATGGTAATACGTTGAAAGGATTTTTACATTAAGAATCCCAGCCCATCGCACAACGCCATTCGTGAAGCTTAAATTTTATAAGCAGATTTATATAGTGAGCTTAATGAGCAGACACCTGCGCGCACCTCCTGGTAGACAGACACTGTTTGCTTTCGTGGACTATTTATTCTGAAAGTTCCTAAATTGTTTTTGCGTTTATTAACTTAAACTATTTCTGTTGTAAAATAGTATTTCTTTTATTGGATGCATGAATAACTCTATAACTATATACAACGCATTAAAAAACAACCGAAAGTTTTCATGTTTTTAAATCAAGAGAAGAATAAAAACAGTTTTGTTTAAACTATCATCATATATTTTTTTAATAAACAACAAAGTTTGGGTTCTTGCTATTTATAAGTGGCCTACCTTCTTACGTTAGCTAGTCAAGATATACATATTTATGTAGGCCTGTACATATTAAAGAGTTGGTGAAGCAAAAATTATCTGTGTGTTAATATCGACAAATTTTGTGTTTTGCTGTCTATTGTAAATAAACACATCCCTACATTGCCCTCTTACACAGTGAAAAGCGAAATAAAGGTTGAATTTTTGTTTAGAATACTAGACCAAGATCAACAATCAAACGCAAAGCAACCCCACATCATTAAATAAAAAAAACAATCGAAATCAAGACTCACGGAACCCGGTAGATTTTTATTTTTCCCGCACGACACTAACCACCTTTTCACGTGCCCCATCAAACCCACTGATCTAACATCCCTCCCCCTCTGGACCCAACCTGTCGAAACAGCAAGCTTCCTGAGCCTACCTTTAGATGAACCAGACGAAAACGATCGGTGATCTACACTACACTGACAGGACAAAGTTAACTGCTACAGCAACAACAACCAAACATTTAATAGATCGAATGGCGCAAAAGTCAATAAATCAACCCAATAAAAAGTAAAACTGCACGAAACAATTAATATAACAATTAACAATTAACAAGCTACATCATTAATCGTCAGCCCATTTCACTCATATACACACAAATTATCCGAATAATTTCATTTAACACGATTTGAACACAACCTTCTGAACTCGGTTATACACTATCGACATTCCCCGACAGTGTTCTTAACAAGAAGTCCCTCTCCTAAAATTTTTACACAGAAAGCATAATAATAACATACGAAACTCTTTCATTTTGAGTGAGAACGCGCCCAGGAACTCGTTTCAATAGCAGCATTGACAGTTCCTGGGCTGATGAACAGCTGGTAGTTGAAGTGACGGGCTGCCAGAAGTAAGGCACCAAAAATAACTGACAAATAACAGTTCGTTTTTGAGTTAATGGAAAAATGTCGCGATTTAAATATGATATTTATAATGATTTGTTTTAAAATAAATTCAATTGAACTGTTATATATTAATTTAGTGTGTTTTTAGAATTTTTCATCATTATCGGCCTCTACTTTTAATTCGTCGTCTGTACATATATGTACATATATGAATACATTTTACATACATGAATGTGAGTTTGAGATATTTTAGTAACATATTTTCGTTATATATATGTATATATAATTGGCGCGTACACCCTTTTTGGGTGTTTGGCCAAGCTCCTCCTCGTATTTGTGGTGTACGCCTTGATGTTGTTCCACAAATGGAGGGGCCTACAGTTTCAAGCCGACTCCGAACGGCAGATATTTTTATGAGGAGCTTTTTTATGGCAAAAATACACTCAGAGGTTTGCCATTGCCTGCCGAGGGGCGACCGCTATTAGAAAAATGTTTTTCTTAATTTTGGTGTTTTCGCCGAGATTCGAACCGACGTTCTCTCTGTGAATTCCGAATGGTAGTCGCACACCAACCCATTCGGCTACGGCGACCGTTAACTACTTTTAAATTATAAACAAATTGGATTATCTGCTTGAACTTTTTCTGTTCGTTTGTTACTCACTTTTTATGTTATATTAATGACTTGTAATATTTTATGTACTTATTTATGTTTTTCGTGCTCATTACTTTATTATTATTTTATTACTTTTGTATTTCATTTAAATATAATTTTTTGCATATTTATGTATTCATACTGATTATTCTTATTTTTATTATATACCTAGTATACGGATGATATAAGTATGCGCACTGAATCCTAATGTCAGTGGTGGTGTGGAAGCTGAAAATTCCCAATTTTTGTTTAAAAATACCGATTCAATGTTTCTTCCGGTGTTGCATTCCTGACGAGTTTTATAAAGAAAAAACAGTTTCGCATCGTATTAGCTATGATATTTGTGCTCAATAACAAAATTAGTCAAAACTCTCTCCAAATAAATTACCTGAAACATATTTTACAAATTCCCGTTGCAAATTTTAAAACGGCACAAGTGGCAGAATTACAAAAAAAACAAGGTTCCACGAAAACTAAATGTTTTACAAAAAGTTCAGTCATATGTATACTTTCAGATATATTTTCGTGATGGATAATTTTTTCTGACTAAAATTTCTCCAGCGTGAGCATATCTCTTGTATCTCTTGTCAGTTTTCGCTCTCAATTTTGGAGTGATGGCTAGTTTTTTGGTGTTAACGAACGCCTACTTTCAAAAATTAAAATTTATATTTATATACAAATTTATTACAAATTTTTGTTTTATTGAACACGACTAATAAGTATAACCTGCAAAGCCTATTCAGTGATTATGTTTATATTTCGCACCCTAAATACAAAAGGGTCACAACTCAAAATGTGCCTTCTGCTCAAATATGAACGAGACGTTATCAATAAAACGGTCCGCGGATGACATATGGCAAAAATAAATTTTTTGTTTTTTGGTAGGACTGTTATAAGCTTATATGGCAAATTTCCGCGTGATATGTCACATAGTTTGTTTTCTGTGCTACTGTAAACAAGTCAAGCTCGAGTGTGGAAAATTTTGAGTTGTGACCCTTTTGTATTTAGGGTGCGATTTATTAAAATAAATTAGTATTAGTATTTTTAATAATGTTTGCGTACAATGCAAGCAAATTCACGACCTCTCCAAAGCGAATAATTGAACTTAAATTTTTGTGATGTCTTCGTCAATAAATTATGAAAAGTATTTGGATTTGTATCTCTCCAAAAATGGCTCGAGCCTAGCACGTACAAATTACTTTCACAAACATGAGCACACATTTACTGTGGTCCCTGCTCCGACAGACGTAAGGCACGTTAAACAGGTAGCAGCAAGAGCAATGTAATTTGTTGTTTCTTTGGGTCCCCAGAATGTTAAAATGTACAAACAAAAATTAATAATTTTGAATAATTTACACAAAATTTGACAATTAGCGATCAAACAAATAGAAAAAATCAAAGTTGCCTCTGGTTCTTCGGCGAAATACCGGGCAAATGCCAATTAAAAAAAAAAACTGTTTACTGCGTTTTAATTGAGTTTTACCATGAGGTTCGGAGATGTTTGTGGAATAAATTCCCAATGGCCGAAATTTAATTAACGGACTTAAAGGATTTAAATGGTTTTGAGCTGTTGGTAAGAAAGTGTGCTCTTCATAGGGGAATTGATTTGACATGAAGGCTGGGTGCCAAATAAAAGTTCATCCAGCAGCAGATATTAAATCAAATTATTAACTCTAACAAATATTTCCCCTATACCAAATCTTGTGGCATCAAAGCTGACCTAAATTCAACTACGAGTAATATCATGTTGATTCCAAAATATTCCTTTTCATTAAAGTAAAAATTATTATATATTATAAAATATTATAGTTTTTGTAGTTTGTAGTTGAACTACATATGCTACATACATATATTATTTTTATTGAATGTGTATCTCAATGCTTAACGAATTGAACAAAATCAATGGAAGTATAATTTTGGTTATTATAACATTTACATCCCGACTCTGATAATATAATTTGTTAGAGTATTTGTATATGTATATACATATATGTAATTGGGGCGTACACCCTTTTCGGGTGTTTGGTCGAGCTCCTCCTCCTATTTGTGGTGTGCGTCTTGATGTTGTTTCACAAATGGAGGGACCTACGGTTTCAAGCCGACTTCGAGAAGTATATATTTTTTATGAGGAGCTTTTTAATGGCAGAAATACAATCGGAGGTTTGCCATTGCCTGCCGAGGAGCGACCGCTATTAGAAAAACTTTTTCTTCATTTTGGTGTTTTACCAAGATTCGAACCTACTCCCTACCTTCTCTCTGAATTCCGAATGGTAGTCACGCACCAACTTCGATCACATTTAGATAATAAAAAACAGAGATTAGATAAATTTATGGAAATCCTCTTAGCACTTTCCTTTCCTTAGTAAAGAAAAGCGACATCTGCTTGCGAGATCTTTTATTTCTGGAATGACTAATTTTACTTGATGGCAACGCTAGTGATTTTTTCGCACTTGTGGCAGCATTCGAGGTATTCTTTTCTCATTCGTTTCAATTTGCTTGACTGCCATGCTCGTGAATCGCGATTCAGAAAAGTTGGTCGCGTGAAAATCTTTTAATTTTTTGTTTAAAAGGTAAATATCGCTTTTTATAACATATCAAAATGTTTTTTAATTGTTGTAAATTGGGTGTGTGCTAAAATCGAACAATTTACGCTGATGCCAAAGGCAGAAAATTGAAAGTGAAAATGTTGGGAGAAAAGAATTTTCACCTGAAATGACAGTGGAAAAACAGAAATCTCGACGTCGACATAATGGTGCGTGTGTGTTTGAGTGTGCATGTGTACTGCTATTGAAAAATCGGATAGTGTAATAAAGGTAAAATAGAAAATTTGTTAATTACAGTGGCCAAAAATATATTCTTCTGCACTGGCTCATATGTATGTAAGTGTATTTGTGCAAATGGGGATGCCTGAATTGAACCGTTTTGCCTTCTACCTCGGCACCACCCATCTCCCCACTGGAGCTTCTAAAAATTCCTGTTGAACCCCTTTACGCGCGCCCAACTTTTTCTTAGTTATCGGATTTGAGTGGGAACGATTTTGGTTGGTCGGTTGCTTGACAGCAGAGAACGTTGATTATGGTGGTAGCAGAGAACTACGATGAGTTAACGATTTAATATTCTCTGCGCCGTGTTTGGACCAATTCGCTGTATTTGTGTTCCATTTCATAACTGTTTCCCGACTTCCAATTTAAATGAGGGGCCAGATTGGACTCATTATTCCAAGTTCCAACTGTACTTTTTTCCGTTTATGAATTTGTGGACAAGAATTTTTTAGTGCATAATTTTCCTTTTAACCTTCCAATAAGACTGTTGAGAACGGTTGCAATAGCAAGAATAACTATTAGAAAGCCGCTAACATGCCAAGCTGCATGGGCGCTCGATGCATATCCTTGACACTGTCCCACTTTTTAGTATTATCTGTGTTTTTAAGGTCTGAACATTACAAAATGATTTCCACCGTTTTTTTGTTTTGCGATTATCATATTACGGAGGCAATATGCATTGGTAAACTGATTACTGAACTCTCTATAGGGACTCCAGATTAGGGTGTATCGATGTTGTATGTACATTGACATACTATGTATTGTTTATATATGTATGTATGTGCACATGTGGCATGTTCATATGTGGCTACATATTGATTTTCGAGTGTTATCAACTGACTGTCTAAATTACATAAGATTATACGAGTGCTAATTTTGATAACTAAAACGGAGTTTTAAATATTGGGATTTGGTGTTGGAATATGCATATGCACATATATATGTATGTGAATAAGGAAACTATCACTCTCCCAGTTTCAATAAGAGAACCGGAAGGTCAATCGAATAGTTTAACACAGTGCTCCTAAAAACTCTTCATACAGGAAGTGTTATTATAAATAGAGACTCATTTGGAAATCATTTAATAGGGAACGGCCTATTTCATAGAATAGCTTTCTTAAGGGGTTATACGCAGTTATGAAGCAAATAAAAGACGGGTTGTCAAGGATTTATCCTGAAGAAACTTCAGAATATTTTAATTTGAAAATTTTTGGCGGTTATAAAAGCATCCTTCAAGAACGTAACAAAATTTTTTATTTATGAAAATGTTGATTATAGAGCGCGCTGCAGGCGATTTCTGGAACCTCCTTTAAAAAAAGACGATCTACGGTGTACATCGTAACTCAATATTGGATTATCTGAAATCAAAAAACCAAACAAATTTTGTTAATATATTAGATTATCTAGTAATTAATCGTTCGGCTAATCAAAATAGTGAATTTTCACAAAATGGCAGCATTTAAAAGAAATGATTTCGATTTTTACGTTAAAATTTTGCCGTAAATTGATTATAAAATGGAAAATATATTAAGTATCAGATTTACAAAAGGAACGATTAATTACTAGAAAATGTATCTTTAAAGATTGAGTTAAAACGGTTGACCGATCAAACAAGCCGTTTACAAGATATCGTGTACACCGACTTGAAAAATGCCGTTTTAAAAAAAACACGTTTAAAGTTTCAATACCTACCTTAAAACGTGCCGAGGCATCTCTACATATTTAGGTATAACTCCGAAAGTATTGTTTAGATCTACTTCAAATTTCGTGCGTATACTTTTGAATATATGTACATTACAAAAATGCAATAAAAAAATCGATTTTTTTGAAAGTCATAACTGCGTATAACCCCTTAATGCATCCCTACATGATTCCCATTTTTAAATCCATACATTTAAAATCTAGTAAACTTTAAAATTGTAGTTTTTTTTATCAACACTTTTTGAATTTGCTGTTTTATATCTTAAAATAGTTTGTTTTTAAACTGTAAACAATTTTAAAATTTATTAGGGTCTTAAAATTAAAATTTGTTCAATTTCAATGCGAAAATTTTAGAAAAGTTTTACTTAAAGCTAGATATCATTCGAAGAAAGCCGTTTATTTCGCTTGTGAACAGAAGAAAGTGCATTGAAATTGCTCATAATTATATAAATAAGATTCCAAGGATTTGGAAGTTATTTTTTCACACGCTGCTAAATTTTGTATTTATGGGATCCGAGGTCGTCAAAATGTTTGGAGCACCCAAAACACCTAGCCGAAATCGTTTAGCTTGGGCTTTTGTAAAAGGCTCCAAAACAGCTCAAAACACGCCATCAGTCGCTCGATCTGAACCCTATTGAGCATCTGTGAGATCTATTAAAAAAAATTAATTCGACAGCATGTAATAACAAGTAAGGTGTCTTTGCGGGAAGAATGGGCGAAGATTACAACTGAGGAAACAGAGAAGTTAGTAAATCAATGCCAAATAGATTGAGTGAGGTCCTAAAACGTCATGGCTATCCAATAAAATATTAATTTTCGTTTTTGTATATTACTTATAAAGCTTTTTCCATAAGTTTTAATCCTACGCAGACTACCTGGTACTTATATGTTGTTGCTATTACTTATCACTGATATGTACTAACGTAAACGTAACTACAAAAAATCAAAGTAGGATTTTATAAAACAACTGCTTTGGGTGCCGCTATGAGAGCAAGAGTCATTTGATATAATGTTGGGCTTATATTAGGTGTACAGGGCCATACGATTTTTTTCTTGATGAAAAGATTTTATTTTTTAAATTTACATGTGCGACCTGCCCAGGATCAAACGCTATTAGAAAAAACGTTATGTCGCACACTAGGCAGCCGATTGTGATATTAATTTTAAAATGAACGTTGAAGAACCAAATTTAAGTTACCAGCTTTTACAACATACGATCATATATGTATGTATCTAATGACTGAAAGGAAACTTCATAATAAAGTTTCTTACAGTTAAAAGTATTAAAACTGTCATTAAAAAATTACATTGTCCCCGTCATGGCTGTTCCTATGTTTGGAGAAAAATTATGAAATTTCCGCGAAAATACTATATTGGTCTTATCATGCTGACTGGTTCACACGACGTCAATCACATTGTATCCGATTGTACGTCAAAAAAATTGTATCCGATCAAGAACTATCACCCAACAGTATTCCATGCTATTGTATTTTGTTCCAAAAAAACAGAAACAGTCTGTATCACTAAGCCCACAGAGATTTGTTTTTCTTACATCGATGTGTTAATCAGGTGGGCGCACCTGATACATGGTCGTATTCTCGAAAAGTGAGTTTTAAGCTTTTGAAAGTGTAAACGTTCGAACTCAAACGCCATATCTGTTGGGATCATTGGAACATGTGACAACAGTAAATTTCTCCCTTAAATTTAGGTTTCAAAATTGTAGCTTAGAAGTCATTCGTTATCGCCGAAATTCTTACTCCGTTGCCAAGTCTCGGTGAATTGAAGTTTCGCAAAAGAATGATAGGCTTGTAAATTTTAAACATTAAAATGTTACCGTTGGGTAATTGAAAACAACGGCTTGTCCATCACAAGATCGATGGACTTATACGTTGTTAGTTTTGCCTGGTATTCCGTTTTGTATGCTAAAATTGATGACATTGACTTTGTTCTGATGATTTTCGTAATTCCGCGAAACTGTTTTTCGTACCGTTCGGCAGACGCATCTTATTGCAATTGAACACGCATATTGATTTTCGAAGTCAATTTCTTTAAATTAAATTAAATGAAATAATAATTTAAAAGTTCATTTAGTTCATCAGCGGGTGTTGAACGTGGTCTGGGTCTATCCATTTCTCCCAAAATCTTTCAGTATACGAGGCAGTGCTTCCAACGTTTTTTTGTGAGCCATTGTGCATTCATCCCATATGATTTCACGTTTCAAAAAGTTTGTCATTTCCGATTTTTTTCTGATATTGTAAGTTGTTTCAGCCGTGTAATAATGGATAAGAACAAACGGAGATATATACATATATAAAATAATATATAATAATAAAATACTTAGTTACAACTGGTTTCCGGTTTTTGCCATCATATTTTCCTCACCCAGGTATATAGATTTTAACTTGGACAAGGTCGCAGCTTTTTACCCGTATGGAATGCAAGCATCTATCAGCGACTCAATTCTAGCAAATATTGTAGCTTCGCACTGAAATGTTGTTCAAACCACATTCGTTTCTCTTTTCACTGTCGACACAGCGTTCGTTGTATGAAAAGTGCGGAATTGTGCTGCTACGTACTCGCACACCGACTTCTCATAGCTTTACACGTACACGTTAAAAAAGTAACAGTGTGTTTACCTACTCACGTTGTTGCTATTATATCTGCTTGTTCGCATCTTAAATCATTATACGAGTATCAAACCCACGAAGCCGTTCACCGAAGGCACGTTGCGCCAAGCAGAGCGATTTGCTTGACTTTCCGTTTTCCTTATGATTTGAGTATAAATTCTACAAATACGAATACACATTCGCGCGAGCAGCAATTTGGGTTTATATTATTGAATGAAAAGTGGTTGTAGTGGCTTTTAGCGGTGTACCGCGCTTAGCAATGCGAAAACTTGTATTCAGCCAAAATCAAAATGCTGATGCGATGAGATATGCAGCTATGGAATGCATGGAATTTCAATCTTCACACTGTTGTGTGCGCACTGCGGGTACCAATATTATTTTTAGCGTGACCATCACCACAATCAACTTGTACCCTCGATCTGTAAAATATAGGAACATGTAGGCTTCACTACAACTTGTGAATGTTTAAAGTTTGCTGTCACCATTGTAGATGCAGACTTGTTTTCGAGCGTATCTCTTTTAAGTCTTGCTTTGTTTGTATATGTATTGTTTCCATTATGGAAATATTTATATACTGACATACATACATACATACTACATATACTCGTATATTAAAAGGCATATTCCCAGCTGAGTATGTACATACGTAGGTATAAATTATAAAATTTGCTTTTGAGTATACCCCCTCGTACTATTCTATACAAGGGTATTAAATTTGTGTGCACATAACGGTTGTATGTAACTTCATTAAGGAATACATACATACTCGTATCTACCAAAAATCGCAGAATAATTAGTCATGTGTGTCTATCCTTCCGTGGGCTCGACAACTCAAGCAAAAATTAATATATTTCAAAAAAAAATTTCAATCGAAAAATGGGCGAAACCCACATCCCATATAACTGATATTAAATTATTACAATATTATTATTTTACTTAAATGCGCGGGCGTATAAAGTTTGGTTCGAACCGACTTTAGCACTTCCTTACTTGTTATTTCACATTTTTATATGCGGCATAAACCAAATACCATACCCACCGATTATTAATCTTATATTATATGTACGTATGTGCGATATGCGAGACATTTGTACTGAATTGAGGTTATGTCAGGTATAGAAAAGTGTGTAATTTATTTATGTAAAATTGTTTTTTCTTTTTTCTTTTTTTTAAGTAAACAAATAAGCCATGTTGTTGTTGTTGTAGCAGCATAATCATTCCCCGTGCATATACGAGGAATGCTGCTGAAGTAACTGTCTTGGCCGGGTATAAATCCTGGTCGTTCCGGGTACGTAGAACCGACTGTCGTGGGAACGCGAGGAATGCTGCTAAAGTGACAGTCCTTGGCCGGATATAAATCCGGGCCATAGTCTTTGATGTTCTATGCCAAGCCTTGGCACCTGTTCAATTACCTTGACTTTCATTCTACTCCTTAACTATTATAATAAGGTTATTGAAACTTTTTATTATTAAGGTAATGTTTTTAAATATTATGTGAACACCATAGAACATCAGAGGTCCACCTCTTCAGCCCTGGCGGGAGTGTCGACTGTAAAATGTCATCTAGTAGCGTGGCGTGGCTGACTGTGTCGAAAGCCTTTTTTAGATCCAACGGTACTAGGACAGTCCTCTCGCAGGGGCGGTTTTGGTTGACGCCGCGGTTTACCTGAGTGCTAATGGCGGTGAGTGCCGTGGTGGTGCTATGCACTCTTCGGAAGCCATGCTGGTGTGAGGCTGGGGTCAGCTGTTTCGTAAAGAGTGGGAGTAGAAGGGCCTCGAGAGTATTCCCTACTGGGGAAAGGAGAGTTATCGGGCGTAAGACTCCCCTTGGTAGGCGGATTTCCAGGCTTCAGTAGTGGGACCACTCTCTAATTTCCACTTATCAGGAATGATGAGAGTGGCCATAGACAGGTTGAAGACCAATAAATATCACGATTCAGTGTAGCAATCCAAATATCGCGGTATTCATTGATTGTGTAGGGTTCGCCTAGGTAATTTTCGAATCGTCAATTCCCAGTGGGCGAATCACATGAAACCGAGAGGTACACCCCGCGCAGCAACCTTACCATATCAGGTCCGTCATCTGCCATCTTCTTTTGAACGAGTGATGTGGATACCTTGCAGCTCTCTGATAAGATTGCATTTTACCACGCGGTTTCTTATCGTTGTTGTTGTTGTTGTTGTTGTAGCAGCCTAAGCATTCCCCATACATATACGGGGAATACTGCTGAAGTGACAGCCCTTGGCCGTATATAAATCTTGTTCTTTCCGTAAACGTAGAACCGACTGTAGTGGGAACTTAAATCCGGGTCGTTCCGGTAATGTAGCGGTAACGCGGTTTCTTTTTTTACTTCACTTCGGAAATGTGAGTTGATAGCGCGGAAAAGAAAACATCCATTTCCGCTTGTTCCTACTGCTTGCTCGGAACAATACTATGGGTGTCGGTATGCGCATGCCGTAAGGTCAGATAGTATTTCGAGGATGCTACATGCAACGACGCTCGCCAAAATTCACCACACAAAATAGAAATTATGTAAAGAACTGGCTGCATGGATGCAGTTAGATGGCATTCCGTAAGGGATGAAATAATTCCCATTACATCATATGCACACGACGCCGGTTTTGGGGTTGTGGCCACAGTTCAACAACTTTAAAATTTGCTTTGTTGAGCGATGATGAGATTTTCTACACCTACACGTGCATTCACACGAAGAGGCACACTCTTCGCCCTCTCAGAAGCGCTCATATTAACTTCCACGCATTCTTCCAGCTGTACTCACAAAAGAGCTATGCTTTTTTTAATTTCTGTTATTCCTTTATGTATACTTTGTCATTTGCGCGCGCATGCCTCATTTTCCATTTCATTCCAATTTCGTGTAAGCTCCCATTGTTCAAGGTTCAATTCTATCTTTTCTCAACTCAGTAGTCAATGTGTCTTCAAGCTCCAGGCCTACTCTCCAACTTTGCTTTATATGCTAAGTATGTATGAGCGTAACATTTTCCCTTTCTACAAATAAGAAATGTGCAATATTTGCACGGATTGGCCTTTTTTTGTCATCTCACATTCAATAACCTGTTCGCCTATCAGCCAGTCACCCCATCGGCTCCTCTGCCTCTTCTTTCAATTTGAATGACTACACGTATGTGCTTTTGTCGTTTTGTTTCCCATATTCGTGCTTTTATGGCTGCTATGGCGTACGCTGTTTGATGTTTGTAAATTGTTTATTTTTTTTCATTACATTTGTTTTTTCTTCTCCTCTTTGCACACCAACCTCAACCAACGTATGAGTGTCTTTCGTGCAGTTTTTGCCTAGCTACCGTCTCATGACATTCCGATTGGTCTTTATGTTTTGATTTGGCTTTTGTTTCCCCATAACAAAAAGTTTCATTATTTCGCAGTTGACAAGAAGACAGTGAAGATGCAACAAAGCAACACGTATACATAATACCGAATTTAGAAAAATTAAAACACGAACTTTGTTTGAATAAATATTTTCATAAATTGGATTTCGACTGGAACTCGTACTAAAATGAAAAATTAATTTTTGTTTTATGAAACCCCCGAAAAGTGCAGAAAAAATTATCAAACCAAGACTGGTTTGCTTTTTGGGAGCTAACTACTCGTTGAGTTTGTTCATAAATGAAGGTGTGCCGGAGCAAGAGGTGGAAGTGAGTAGTGTCTACATGGCTAAGCAGACCGAAGAATGTGAAAAAGAAAGCTCTAGACAAAGTGAAACGTTCGAATTGATCTTGCGTGTGTTTTCCCCGACTGTTTACCCCGATTTTTGAAGAAAGCAATGGCTAACGTAATTGTGAAATTCATTCATTCATTCACTCAATTCGCAGTTGATGAGTTGGAAAGAATCGAAAGAAAACTGATGATTTAATAATATATGCACATAAATACATACTTATATTTATTACTGAGATGCTCAAGTTGATTACGGGCATGAAAATTCAAAACGACGTATTTACTGTAAAATGGATATGTGTGTATGTATGGTTCGCAAATTTTACATATCCATTTTCAAGTAAAAAAAAAAGTTTACTAGAAAGTTTTAAAGGTCATTGCCTTGTGTGCAAACGTCTCGCGCCCGCCATCACAATGAGTGTGCCTCGTTTTGGTGAAAAATCCCCAGTAATATTTTTGCTTATTGCGATAATATTCTATATTGCGTTACTGAGCACCCACATATATAATAATTATACAGAGTTTTTCAGAAGTATGATAATGTTTCTGCCTCAAATACAAATATGTGTTTACACAATTCCCATTCAATCACTTTCTCCGTTGAATCGCGAGTTTTATCGATCAGATAACTAATCAGTTCTCCTTGCATAAAAATTACGTTCTAATACACATCAGTAATATTGATCAGGTTCTAGTTCTAATCATTTTACGCTTTATTTCGACGATGAAATTAACATATAAAGGGTGGCGCAAAACTAGCCATTCAACTTTTTACTAAAAAAAAAATTATTTTGAATGACGGAAATCTTTATTTTGACCCTTACGTGATCCATTGCTTATCTGTTTGTATGCTGCAGCTGTCTAGCTCAGAAGTGTTAAATATGATTGCCGTAGGACGATATTTGCAAATATTATAAATCTTTCCATAATTGATTAATTTTGCGCCACTTGTTACATATAGGATTCTCCGATTTGAAATACGTTTTGTCCATTTTGAACACAATTTCATAATTCTGCGGTTGAAGAAGACTTGGCCAGCTCAGGTTTTACAAGTCTCTTGAGACCATCTAGAACATTTTCTAAATGCTGGGAGAGGTAATAATCGCCTGATGCGTAGTGTCGACTATGCAGTGGCTGCGATGGAACCTTCAAGTTCTCTTATGTTAGCTTCTGTAGCGTCGTTAAAATTGTATGCAGCTTTAAAAAAAAGAAAAACGTTCTTCGTGATGGGAAAGGTTTAGCCCGATTGAAGCAGCTCTTAGTGGATGATACCCTTCCAATCCCACCAAACACATCAAAATCTTCATTTCCATTAAACTGAACTTGGTGAACTTATGACTTCCTCGCTCATTTGGCTACTTGGTTCTACGTTACCGGAATGGCTCGAGTTTTTCCAGACCAAGGGCTGCCGCCCCAGTAAACTAGCTCTATCTAGTACACCCCCTCGGTAATCGGTTCTACATTACCGAATATATACCTGGAAAATCAACCATCGACCAGATCTTCCAAGTACGTAAGTCATATTGGCGATTTTAAAACTCCTTTCCATAGCACGAAAAAAGTTGCCTATTTGCCGCGAAAAATTAATGCACTTATGTAAAATGACGCGTGTAAAAATGGCATCTCTCCGAGTCGTTTGATACCAAATATTTCAAATAGGGTTATCAGCTATCATGTGATTACTTTAACCTAATGCTGAAAAATATTGTTCGAATAAGTGCTACTAGAAATACTGGTATCAAGGTCTAAAACTACGCCTTTTGCTGTGCATTTATTAAGGAGGATAGAGGAGCAAAGTGAATGAGTCTGATGGTGAAGTAGGACAAAACGAAGTAACCTCCTATTACATAACAAGAAGTCAGAGCACTCGCGGTCACTGTTGAATTTTATAGTTTCTAAGTAGTAAGGGACTTTATTTAATTGGGTACGATGAAAGAAACTTTCGAAGAGAACTATTAGGTATGTTAAATCTAATTCTTTCCCAAATAGGGAGAGTTTTTAACACTGTTAATAAAGTTATAAGTAAAAGATAGACTGCACGGACCTGCGATTCAAGATTTAAAAACATGTGACGAGAAGCGTATCATTCCAATGGCAGCCGGTTCTACGTTACCGGAATGACTCGGGGTTTTTCCCGAACAAGGGCTGCCACCTCAGTAAACTAGCCCTGTCTAGCCCTTACCCCAGAAGGGTACGACGGTTTGGGACCCGCAAGTTTAAGGCAAATTTGAGAAAAAGTTTCTTAACACGTTCAACCCAATTTGTGGCATCCGACTAAACTTGGATACCTTGAAGACCGCATGGTGCAGTTAAGGCCGAAAAATTTAGTAAATAATAATTTATAGGTATATATGTATATGGCATCTGATGTGTTTTTCATTACAGAAAAACTTTTAAATCATCTGCTTAAAGCAACAATTTAGGACACTAAAAACTATGCTATTAATATCATTGAATAGTACGAAAAGAGGTGGACCCAGGACTCTACCTTGCGGTAGCCCGGTGTCCTATCTGACCTGCATACTTGGAATTATGCAGGAATCATTTTTCAGCTCTGCTAAGTTGTAAAGACAAAATAATTAAAAATCCGAAACCCCGTCTGAGACGACGGAATCTAATTACAAATAACAAAACTTATCCATGTCATTTGATACCAAACAAATTTTCAGACCATAATTTTCGCTTTATAAATAGATGTTTGTTTTATTTGATCAAAAGTAACGTGAACTCTAGTAGTCACCCTCTCTTTTGTTTACAAAAAGTACAATGATATCACGCAAGGTGCAAAATCACAGCTCCCCTTTTCGTTAAACAGTTTTGATATTCAACTACGAATACCACAACTGTAGTTGCATAAATAATCGGCAACCAGATAAAACCAAATAAACATTTTAGTGTTGTTGACCCATTGGGGATACAGACATTTATACGACTTAGTACATTAGCCTTTGCACCTCAACAAGTGTTGGCTCATACCTTCTACATATGTAAATCTGGACATCTTGGCACTAAATATACATATATACATATGTAGTATATATGTATATAATTCCTACTAACGTTCCGAAAGCCAAACTTCAATCACAATGTGCATATGTACATACATACAAAAAGCCAAATAACCCTGAAATTAGCCTCCAAAACTATTGTAGGGGAATCTTAGAAGTTTGTAAGAGTATTGAAAATGTTTATCGTCGACCTGCCACAGCATCAGATTTGTTTCTCTTTTAGATAGGAGCAAAACGAAAAGGTTATGAACCTTTCATTTTCATTTGTACAAAACTCGACACACTGCTCCCCAGAAACGTATGCCATTTTTACTTACTCGCAGGTTCACTGGAAAAAGCAATCGGTGGGAACAGTAATAAATGTATGGGATAGAAAGACAAAAACTCAGTATGGGTACATAAGAAAGGAAAAACAATTATGTAGATTATCACAATGAATGTTGTTGTGACTGTTTAATTTTTGTACTGTTGATAAGGAAAAGTAAAACCCAAAATTAGCTGGAATGCAAATAATCAATACCTTCTGCTGAGTCTTAACGCGGACTGATTCGCCGCTTTGTGAAAAATCTTAAAGTGACAAGTTCTGAGCTGTTTTGTGTCTTTATTGTTTGGGCTCAACGAGCTGCAGAAAAGGCAAGCTCAATGTAATCGTTGTCTTATTTGTTTTCTTTTCACTTCCTACATACTCGTATGTATATATGTATGTACTTACGTACATATGTATGTGGGTATATCGACGAAATGTAGCTGTTATTGGCTGCTTCCACTGTAAACTTTTTTCTTTGCAGTATGCAATAATAGGTTCGTTATCTGAGCTTATAAATATGTTCTTTTTTGTATTGTTGGATATTTTTGTGCCAGGGCACAATGTTTCCCTTCCATATAAAATGTGGGCAAAAATAAATGTATGGCAGGTTTAAATGAAAATTTGTATCTATGGGTTTTCTTTTCACACAATAATGACACATTCATTCCGCCCTGCGGCAGAGCTGTCAAATTTTCATATTCTTTTCTCAAACTCTTATGCATTGATTAGGCGAATGCGTAGCATTTACTACCCTCTACAATAAGTGAGGGTGAGCGTCGTTCAGCTGATTTTTATTCGTACACAAGTTCATAAAAATAACTATACGAAAAATTAAATTTTTACAAATGGAAGTAAATCGTTCTATTTCATTATATTCTATATTAAAATTTATAATTTGTGGAAGAGTTGAATTTTTCTTGGTCTATTCTCATATGAAATACGCAACATTTTCACAGGGTGTGTTGCAATATTATCTCTTTTTTTTTTCAAACAAATCGCTAATAGGAATGTGAAGACGCAGATTTTAAAAATGCAATTTGTTTTCTGATAACTTTCACTGTACGAGTACATGTAGGTCGAAGTTGAAAATGTGTGTTCTTGTAGCATTCTACCTGTTTTTGGTATAAATAAACTTTGGGAAAAAACACATTTTTTTTATTTCGCACTTGCCAGCTCTTAGAGGGAATCCTTACCAAGGCGTAATAAACACTCAAAGCACCGAATCCATGAATGTGAGGAAGATAAACCGCTTAAGAAAACTCTTAAATACTCATTCGGAATATTTATAGTATACTTGGAATATATAAAAATATAAGTTAAATTTCCAGCTTAATAATAACGAATCTTAGTGAAAAAATGATTTTATGAATTTGGTAAAAACGTATTATCTCAGAAATTGCACACAAGTAGCCGGTTTTTTTATACATACATACCCTATGATCTGAAAGTACCGGGAATGTTTAAATAAAACAAAACAGAGTTAAATTTCAGGCAAATTTATTTTATCTCCTTCAATATATGACCCGTCTGAAGCTACACACATGTGCCAACGTTTAACCTAGTCCTCCATGCACCCCTGGTAGGCCGACGAAGGGATGGTCTTCTGCTCCTTCGTCGCATTCTCTTTGATCTCCTCTATCGACTGAAATCTCCTTCCACGAAGTGCATATATTTTTTATTTATTCCATTACAAATTGCCATTTGGTTATTTGGGGAATTCCGTAATGAAGCGTTTCATTTAATTTTATTCCAAATTTATATTCCCATAGTCGTCTGATATGTATAGGGAAATAAAACCAACATTTTATTAAAACAATTAATTCTTGATATTTTTTTCGTGAAGAGCTTTGCGTAGATTTGGATATGCTGTGATTAAAATTGTTAGTACTATTTAGTATAACTAATTTAATAGGGAAATTTCGGGGTGATTATTTTTAGTTGATAAATTCCTTTTATAAAAATACCAGACAGGTAATCGCATCAGATAATGTATATTTCTATTTTTGTCCACTAGAGCGGCACTGTGCGGCGTGTAAGTTACAAGCCCAACTTTATTATAATACAAACACATACATGCACCTAAGTTGTTTATCTCATTGTGTAGTATTACAAGATGACAATATTTTCATTTGTCCGTATCTATGAGTTGAAATTCCATTACACGTTTTTAATAGGTATTCTTTATTAATATCCGGATAAAGCATTGTGTATGAAGTTCTAATTTTAAGGGGCTCAATGGGCAAACATAACCTCGTCATGCTTAGATCCCGTCTTTTCTTCAATTACATTTTATAATAATCTTCCATGGAAGAATACGCTCGCAGGTTTACTACTGCCCAATGTGGGGGCCGCATTTACTATAATTTTAATATCTTTGCTGAAGCCGGAATGGCGATTCGACATTGGATTCTTTATATAGATATGCAGATTTTGGAATGGTAATCCTTAAAGAAAAAAATGAATAGTTCCGGCAACGTTGACCCGACTGTCGTGGGAATGATTATTGCTCACTTATAAGTCTCAAAAAATTATATAAAATTTATATTGTTCATATTAATGTCCATGAAAACCATTGCGAATATTGTAAAAATATAAAGTGACTTAAGTATGTGAGCACAGTTCTACCTTAGTTATGAAAGTTTTATTGCATTCCTTAGAACTCCTGAACTACTCGCAGGTTTATCCATTCCATATCAGCTGTTCTCAAGTTCTTATAATTTAATAGGAACATTGCTGCGGTGACAGCCTTTATGCCAAGGATGATAATTTTTTTCCGCCTTGTGGCTATACGAGGAGCAACTGACAAGTTCCTGACAAGTTCAATGTAATTCGCCTCAAATGAAATACTTGTACACTGTGCACATCGTGAATACTATGCCTTTTGCCACTTAAACAATTTTCTTTAGATTGCCCTTCAAAATGGTTTTCTGCGGCCGCCTTCACTATTCGCCGTTTTCATATGTTTTCCTTCCTTTTTGAAATAACCAGGCCTATCTTTTCATCACTGTAAAAGGTAAAGACGGTTACATTTCATTTTTGAAAAAAAGGAATATACGAGTATCTCCGCGAGCGTGTTATTTATACTAACATTGAGTCATACAATTAGCCTTATCAGCAATGCGATGGTGAGTCATCAGCAAGTACCTTAGAGGTCGTAGTATTGTGAGCCGCTCCTTGTACATGAATCCAAATACAGAAGATCAACTGCGTGCTTGAATAAAGGCTTTACACAATATGCGCTTATACAGTTAATTATACATACATTCTTTCTCAATGTCGTCCAACAGCTGTTGAAGGCACTGGTTATTGCACTTTTGTTGTTTATGGTGTCAAATATTTTACAACAATACAGAAATATAATAGAAAGCAATGCAAATATTCTAAGTCTATGAATTGAACTTTGGACATATTGTATATATTATACATACTTAGAATATGTACACCTAATTAAATAATGTTTTCTTTTTTTATAAACATATGCAAATTTTGATCTTTGTTGCTAAAATCATATTAGGTAAATGAGTAATGTGCTGCTCTCTCTCATACGCCACTGTCTGCTTGCCACCCTCTCATCTTTCCACGCTTATAATTTTATATCATTTACAGTTGCGAGCATAAAAATCCGGGCACCGAAAATTGCAGTCTTTGCAACATTACTTATTTATTTGCTAAATATCAGAAATTAATATATTTTTAGTTGCAGATTTTAAATATTTTCTTTTCATATATATTTTGTATTTTCAATAAAACAGTTTTGGTATTTGAATAAATTTATTCCTAATATCACAAACAAACATTATATCACCTTCTAAATTGGCTGCAAATGTGCAAAAATGTTACCAGTAGTTTGTCTTGAGCACTGATTTAATACAATTGTGCAGTACTGCTGCGAATCCATTATCCATCCTCTATTTTGAACAAATAATATTTTACTTAAAAAAAGGCAAAACAAGCAAAATTATTATTTCTTTAATTATTAATAAAAGTAATTTTAGTTTTAAATGTCACTGCATTTGAAAAATTTGCTAAGTTTTCCATTACTACTACGATGTATTTGGATGGAGGGCGGAGGGGAGGAGGTCGGTTCTCCATCCACAACGCCCATTAGAAAGAGCAAGGTCCCATCATTATAAATTTGAAAGCCCCAACCCCCTACGGTCACTATAGAACCCCCATAAAGGCTTAAAAATTAGTGAAAAAAATTGTTCACTATTTATAAAAATATTTTTGTGTTGGTAATACATTTCCAAACAAAAAAGCGTTGCAGGTCAAAATTTTGACTAAAAATCGCGCGAAGTTCACCCACAAAAGTTCTATCGAACCTCATTGGCTGTTGGTTGACTGGGCTTTATCTTGTTTCGCTTTATTCTTTATCCTTTGACAGTGCGTCCCCACACTTATTTTGCACGGTATTACAAACGTTTAGAGGAACATTTGCAATAATAGAATTTTAATAAAATTCCTAGTACTCGTATTATTGAATAAAAATAGCTTTAAATCAAATCTTCAATTAATAAAGAGTGTTTAAAAGTGAATATTGTTACTTTCCGTGTTTGTATTTAAGCAAAATAAGCGTCTGTAATAGGGCATTTTTCTAGCTTATGCAAAGTAGAAGCATTTTTAGCGTTAAATATTGCTATTAATTCTTAATGGTAATTTATAAAAAGTACTATAAATCAAAAGGCTGATATGTGTTATATTTTTTAAATTCGGCCCACGCACTTAGACATTATAAGCACCTTTTTCGTGGTAGCAATGGAAAGCCAACCCGCTAAATCTTTTTTGTTTTTTTACCAAATATTAAAATACATATGTATACATATAAACAAAAATAGTAGTTTTTGCAGTGAATCTTATTTTGCCGATTTTTATGTCCGCAACTGTATTCTTGGTTGTAATTGCATGATCTTTCATGTGTTTATATTACCTACAAGTTTCCTTTTTATTAAAAATTTTTAATACTGATTTTTCAATCCCTCTTTTCGCTAGCGCTTTGTATTATTTCTGCACAAAACGTATTTTCCTCTCATCGTTTTCTTTCACTTACACTCTCTTCCTACCCAATTCTCTTTTATTCTACTTGCCTTTATGTGATTTGCTCTCAGCAGCGTATTTACTCAATTGACTTGAATTGGGGTTAGGCTCCAGTCGTCTCCAACGCTGCGTAGTAAAGCGAAATTTCTTTGTTTCATTCAGTCATTCTTCAGTGCGTTCGTTGTATTTTGGTGCGCTTGACTTGAGCAATAGCTTTGTTGAAAAATAATTCTGAATAAAAAGTTTACGCTTCTATTCTGGGCAAGATTTGTTTCATTGCTATTCGAAAGCAATAAAAATAAAATATCTAAAAAGATGAAAGTGTTTGACAACAGGTAAATGACTGATGATTAAAATAATCCACAAACTAAAAGTGTTCGTTTGCAGTTTTTATTAATAAAATATATAACTATATATTTGCATTCACAAATAATTATAACACAAATCCTATTCGTTGTATTGGTCTGTCCTCTAACATTTTTTCTTTGTTCGGTTTTGTTTTATTTCTTTTTGTACTCTAAAATGAGGTAATTTTTCTAGAAATAAAAAGAGATTTAAAAGCATCTCAGCAAATAAAAAAAATAAAAATTGTGTACATTAAAAATTAAATAATACGTACATACATACATAGTTGAATTTGCGCGAATGCGACATAAATAAGAAGTAATAGAAAACAGCATAGTTCGGATGAAATAATATAAATCAGTACTTAGTGTGGAAGATAAATCTTGGCAAGTTCCAGTCGAGCTTCGTTCTGTCAATTGAGCATACCTTTTGCTTTCCCCATTATAAAAATAAGAACTACAGGGTGGGCCATATAGCGTTTGCTTTTTGAACCACCTATTTTTTTTTATTAAAAATTAAATATTGAAAACCTATTTCCAAAGTGGTGAGTCTTCTTCTTCTTCCCCGGTTACAGTAAATGGCGAGCGTTACCGTAACATGCTCAACGAGTTTTTGTTTCCAAAAATTGAAGAGGATGACATGGACGACATTTGGTTTCAACAGGATGGTGCAACTTGTCGCACTGCCAAAGTTACCCTCGAACTTTTGGCTACCGTTTTTGAATTCCGATATCAATTGGCCGCCTCGGAGCTGTGATTTAAGCCCGTTGGTCTATTTTTTGTGGGGAGCCGTTAAAGACAAATGCTATACGAACCATCCAGAGACGATTGATACTTTAAAACACGAAATCGAAGTTGCCATGAGTTGTCATGAAATTGGAGCCCAAACAATCGAAAATGTGCTTAAAAATTGGGTTGATCTAATGGCCTACTGTAAAGCCAGTCGTGGCAGTCATTTGAACGATATTATTTTTCATTCATAAATGGCAATGTTCAATCTTCAAAAAAAAAAAAAAAAATTGAAAAAATATTGATTAGTTTTGTTTTTTTTATAGCCGATTCAAAAAGCAAATTTTACATGGCCCACCCTGTACATACTTCTGGTAGCAGTAGAAGTAGCAGTTTGCTAAACCCCGCCAGTGTGACGTAGTCACCGATCGTCTTCGTCCCAGAAAAGTGCTGTTTCGACAAGTTAATTCCAGAGTGAAAGGAGTGTTAGGTGAGTAGGTTTGATAAGGCATATGAATAGGTTGATGTTGTAGCAGCATAAACATTCCCCATACATATATGGGGAATGCTGCTGAAGTGACAGTCCTTGGCCGGATATAAATCCGGGTCGTTCCGGTAACGTAGAACCGACTGTCATGGGAACGCATATGAATAGGTGGTTAGTGTTGTTGTTGTTGT